>NC_050447.1:1166653-1854222 GCF_903995425.1 Onychomys torridus | reverse complement strand
ATTAAAGGTGTGTGCCACCACTGCCTAGCCTCTATTTTTAATCTAGTGGCTTGTTCTATTCTGATCTTCAAGCAAATGTTATTAGGGTACACAATATATCACCACAGGACCCACTTCTGGGAAAGCTTAGCTGATGGCTCTGAGAGAAGGTTAGAGCCAGGAGGAAGGCAGGAGGTGGGGCCAACATTAACTTCCTTTAGGACATCTTGCAAACTGTGAAGGGCAGTGACAGCTGAAGCTCTTCTAGGTTCAGCTTCTAGAGCTGTTAACAGGCCCTGACTTGTTGCCTGAATGGTTTCATTTCCTTATCTATACTGTTATCTTCATGGTACCTGGTCATCTCTCTCATTCTGGTCACCTGTCACATCCAACAGAAGGCTGGCTCCAGTTTGATCCACTAAACAGGATGGTGACTGGATGCGCTAGATTGAACCTTACTGGGGATTTACCAAGCAGTTCTTCCAGACAGAGGTTACAAGGCTGGGTAGGGTTAGACTCTGCTTAATATTTTGTTTCTCTTCACATCATTCTTGTTCTTTCTATTCAAATAGAAATTTTGTCTTTTCCAAAAATGCTGCCGGCTCCTTCTGGCCTCAAGTTCAGACTGGACCTTCTCTTTCATGTCCCCTACATCCCAGAAGTTTCCTTTGGAATACACCTTTGCTCTTCTGAGAATTCCAGTTTGATTTTACTTTGTGGAACTGATGTTTTCTAGCTGTACAGTGTAGCTGGAATGTGTTGATATCCCAGGTCCTGGTCATGGTGTGTCCCATGAGCAGAGCTCTAGGATATTTGGTGAAACTGTCAGGAGAGATGTTTTCTTCTTCTGGAGCAATAGTCAAGCTAGAAGCATGCAGAACTGGAATTTGGCAGCAATAGGGGTTTGGGAGAGGATATGGGGTGTGGGGGTGGGTAGGTGAATCTGGGGAGGATTTCTTTTCTCTGAGAAAGTTGGCTTGAGAATAAACTCACAGTGAAGAAAATCAAACCCAGAGACAAAGAGAGACTTTGCTGTGCCATTTCAGTATCTAGGCCTAATTTAATTATTGTCTAGTGCACGAACCCTATTCTTTTCAATTCCTTGAACCAATACATTGTCTATTTTATTTTGCTCCTTTTTGTTAGCTCTCTGTCATTTGCATCTAGAAGGAACCTGCCCAACATGCTGGTCTTTGCAGTCAGCACATAAGGTTATTTCTCTGTGCTTATCTTCCCTGGAGCAGCCTTAACTCCCATGTATCTGATCAGCAGTGTTTATTGAGCTCCCCACTATGCTCTAAGTGCTGGGGATTCAACCCTGAACAAAACAGATAAAACCCTTGTCCTCAGGGGACATAGACTCCAGTGGATGAAAGGGACAACCAGAAGGATAGATAAATGATGTGGCTTGTTCATGGTGGTAAAGGTTAAAGGAGAGATAAAACCAGCAGGGGAGAAGAAACCCCAGCTCAGAGTGAGAGGGTGTATGAGGGTAAGTGTAGGAGATTCAGGGAAGGCCCCATTGAAATAGAGACACATGAGCAAGATCCTCCAGGGTCCTGGGAGATGATGTGTGTGACTGTCTGCATTCTAGGCAAAGGCAACAGCTTGTTTAAGATGGACATGTGCTGGCCAGCTGCATGTCTGTAGCAATTCTCCTACACCTTTCAGGTAAGTACATCATGTGGAGTTGGATGTTATGACTCTTTGCCTTGTCTCTGTCTCTATCTTTTTCATTTTATTATCTTTGTGTTTCAATTTGGATATTTTAAAAATGATTTTTATTTGTGCATGTGAGTGTGGATATGTAAATGTGTCTTCTGGTTTCCACAGAGGCCAGAAGAAGATATCAAATCCCCTGGCACTGAAATTACAGGTGGTTGGGAGTCATCCAGGGTGGGTGCTGGGAACTGAACTGTGGTCCTCTGTAAGAGTAGCAAGCTCTCTTAACTGCTGAGCCATCTCTCCAGCCTCTTGATATTTTATGTGAATTCCTTTTTGTGCTGGTTAATTTTCACTGTCAGTTTGACTGGCTTTAGAATCACCATGGAAACATACTTCTGGGCGTGTGTGTGTGTGTGTGTGTGTGTGTGTGTGTGTGTGTGTGTGTGTAGATGGCTCCAGAGAGGTTTAAAAGAGTAGGGAAGATTCACCCTGAATGCTACTAGCACTGTCCCATGGGCTAAGATCCTAGAGTAAAGAGAAAATGAGCTGAGTATCAGCACTCATCTCTCTCTGCTTCCTGATTGTGGTCATAATGTGACCTCCTCCTCAGACTCCTGCTTCCGTGACTGACCCTCTGTGAACTGTATCCTCAAACTGTGAGCCACAGTAAGTCTTTCCTCCCCTAAGTTGCTTCTGTTGAGTCTTTTGTTGCAGTAATAAGGAAAGCAAGCAGTGTGTTCTTTGAATTCCTGATCCTGTCTTCAGTGGAGCCTCGTTTCTGTTAGACCATCTGTTGCCTCTTTCATTTCACTTGGTTTTCAATTCTAGAATTTTTTTTAGTACTTTCTATAAATGTTTATCTTAAAGGTTTTCTGACTATTCATTCTGCTTCCATTTTCTTTTAAAATTCATTTAAAAATATTAATTCTGTTTATGTGTATGGGTGTTGTATCTGCATTATGTCTGTGCACCGCATATGTGCCTGGCTCCTGTGAAAGCTAAAAGAGGGTCTTTGATCCTCTTGTGTGCTGCTGTGTGGGTTCTGAGAATTCAACCTGGGTGCTGTTGAGAAAAATCTCTCCAGTCATCTTTCAAGATTATTTAAGATGTCTGTAATAATTATTTTAAAGTTAGTGTTTGCTCAACTCCACATCTGTGTCTCTGGGTCTATTCTGTTGATTATCTTTTCTCTTAATCATGGGTCACATGTTCTGCTTCTTGCAATGTTGTTAGGGTCGGCATCCAAACACAAAAGAAGCTTTATTTAGCACGAGCTTGTGGGCCACCAGTGCGAGAAGTAACTGGTGACCCCGAGTCTAAGGCTTGCAGGCCTTTTATGAGGCGGTTCTATCAGGGCAGGGGAGCGGGGTCATCCAGAGTGCAGACATCTGGAGGCCAGATGTCTCCGCGGTCTTTCTCAGAGTCTGGGTGGGTAAACGAATTCCAAGCTTATCTAGCAAGGAGTTATTTTGCAAGCATTCTTCTCAAGCAATTTATCTTGCAAGCACAACTGCAGGCGGTTATCTTGCAAGCATCCTGTTAGCACGGCATGATTGACTAACTTTCTGGTATGGGGCGTGGGGGCAGAGTGCAGTATTTTCCACTGAATCTACAATTAGCAGAGCTAATGGGGGGGCCTTGTTTCCCTTACAATGGCCTTTCATTTCCCCCTTTTTTTGTGCTGACCTTTAATCCTAAAGGTCATTCCCTGGTATAGGCTGATATCTTTGTCTTAGGACCATCATTTTCACCCTGTCTACTTGGGAACGAACAAAGCCTGAAATCCGATTTAGGACATATGGTCCAATCATTAGTACTAGGAGCGGAACAATTAGAGGCCCAGTGAGGGCTGAAAGCAGGGTGGTCATCCAGGGTGACTTTTCATACCACCCCTCTAACCAGCTTTGGGAGCCTCATAGGGATTTTTCCCTTGCATCCAGTCTCTCCCTGAGTTTTGTCATTGATTCCCTTACTACACCTGTATGATCCATGTAGAAGCAACAGTTTTCCTTCAGGGCAGCGCACAGACCGCCTTCCTTTAAGAACAGTAAGTCCAGTCCTCATCTATTTTGCAGGACTATTTCCGATAGCGAAGTTAAAGACTTTTCTAGGGCAGTAATGGAGGTCTCGATTGCTCTCAGGTCTTGTTGGACTGCCGCTTCTAGGATCCCCAACTGCCTAGGGCCTTCAATTAATGCTGCTGCTCTGGTTCCTACCCTGGCTAGCACTCGTGCTCCTAGCAACACGGCTAGGGTGGCACTGACAGGTTCTCTGGGGAACCTAGTCCTGCCCGCAAAATGCTCCTCGAACTCTTCAGCTGGGTAATAGACTAGCCTCGGGTAGATTCGAACTAGGACATAGAAGTCTCTAGACTGGTTGAAACTGGCAACCAAGACACATGGGGTGAGTCCTGTGCTGCATGCTCAATATAGGCTGAGGGCTGAGGGTTGTTATGTTCTCTGTGCGGGCACAGAGGGATCTCCCCGAGGTAGGGGTATGTCCTAGACAGGTTCCCAGGCCAGTCACTTCAGGCAAAGTTAACATATGCTTGGTCCCCCAATCACAGCTAGCTGAGGTGTTGTAAGTGAAACTTTCATTCATAGCCATCCCCTCATAATAAGGAGGGCTGAGCTGAAGGCAGATCCAGCAGGACTCAGTGAGATTGGGATAGGTTGAATTCAAAGCCTGATATCCTCCTTTGATTAAGTTTATAAGTCTTTCTCCTGTCCCTAGGCCTGGGGGAGTTGTTGGAGGGCCTGAAATGTTTTTTGGGGGTGAGGGGTGAATCTCAGGCTGATAGATTTTAGGCGTGGGCCCCTTTTGGTCCTGAAGGACGGAGTTTGGGCCAATAGCCGGGCGTACTAGTATATTATCCTTGCTTAGCCTTATCTTAAAGAGAAGCCCAAAATCATGTCTGGGAGCATAGAACCTCAAACCCCAGGTCCGACCTTTGTACCATTCAGCTAGAGATGTGGATTTTTTTCCTTCAGTAGTGAAGGTTATGTTTAGTACGTTACACAGGGAGGTGTTCTGGCATCCCGTGACGTGCTTACCATTAGGTGCAAGGTCATCTGGGTGGCAAGGATGATGAACTGGATAAGGGCCCCTGTCTGGTTCAGGATAAGTGATGTTTCGCCCTACTCAGATCCAATCCCATGTAGAGCTAGGTTTCCAGTAAGTGGTTCCAGTGGTTTAGCATCCCCAAGCCTTACAGTATAGGGATTCTGGTCCCCCGCACCTATGAATCTCCCCTCTTTTTCTACCATCTCGGGGGCATACATAGAATGACAAATAATTAAGGAGGCATCTCCTCCAGGGGGTGGCACATCCCTGAGACCTTCCATCATTCATTTTCCCTTCACTTGTTATGGGGAGTTCGCTACCAGGTTCCTTCCCCTGCAAGTCCCAGGTGTCTAGTCTGGCTGCTAACTGACAGATATCTGGCTGGAGTGTAGGCCACCAGGTTCCCAGCGGGTAGTCCGTGCTAGACACTGTCCACACCATATCTCCCGTTCCAGATATCACTTGCCAAGTTTGTGGTTGTGGCCGGTGGGGGTTTGTCTGGCCAGCTTCTGTGCCTAATGCAGAGCTTGAGGGGATGCTCAGTCTGCTCCACAGTCCAGTCCAAATCAGCATCCAGGTCAGGGGCAGGGGCAGGGGCAGGTTTGAGATGGGAGCCATGAATCCAGGCAGCAATCCTGTCCACCTTGACTGCCATCGGGGTGGTCAGCAGGACTTGGTATGGCCCCTTCCACCAGGGTTCCAAAGTCTGATGCTGGTGTCTGCGGACGTATGCGAAGTCCCCCACGTGGAACTGATGGGCAGCACTGTCCCCGCCGGGTTGGTACACAGCGGACAGTTGCTTCCACAGTGTATGCTGGACAGATGCTAAGGCTTGCAGCCTGTCAGACAGAGGGGAAGGCATGATTTCTCCTCGCTGGATGGTTAGGTTCTTAACTGGGGGTGCACACCCAAAGAGCAGTTCAAAGGGGGTAAGACCCATGAAGGAAGGTGTATTTCTAGCTCTAAAGAGGGCATATGGTAGGAGCATCGTCCAATCTCTAGAGCCAGTCTCCATGGTCAATTTGGTTAAGGTCTCCTTAATGGTCCTGTTGGTTCTTTCTACCTGTCCTGAGCTCTGGGGTCTGTATGCACAATGCAGCTTCCAATCAATCCCCAGTACCTTTGCCAGTCCCTGACTTACCTGGGCCACGAATGCTGGGCCATTATCTGACCCAATTACCTGAGGCAGTCCAAATCTTGGGAAGATCTCTTCCAGGATTTTCTTAGTGACTATTGCGACAGTCTCCTTTTTGGTGGGGTAGGCTTCTACCTATCCTGTAAAGGTATCTACAAACACTGGCAGGTACTTTAGGCCATACTTAGCTGGCTTTACCTCAGTGAAGTCTACTTCCCAATGCTGGCCAGGGCGGGTTCCTCATAGTCTTTTTCCGGGGGCCAGTTTCCCAGGATATGCATTTACCTGCTGGCAGGCCCGGCAAGCAGCTACCACCTTCTCTGCCATTTGTTTCTTCTCAGATGGGGAGAGGGTCTTATCTTCTGTAGTCAGCTGGATCAATTTTCTGCTGCCCAGATGGGTTAATTTGTGGATCCTTTCCAGAGTGTCTTTCAGAAGTTCCGGGGGTGGAGCCTCTTCAGGAGCTGAATCCTCTGGAGTCGAGGCGTGAATGGCCAGGCTCCTTGGATCCCAGAGGGCAGCCTCCTTTGCCTCTTGATCGGCCTTCCTGTTTCCCGCAGCCACTGGGGAGTCCCCTTTTTGGTGCCCAGGGCAATGTACGATGGCCAGCTCTCGGGGCAACATTACAGCCTCCAATAGGGCCCCAATTTCTTTTTTAGTTTTGATTTCTTTTCCAGCCGATGTCAGTAGCCCTCTCTCTCGATATATTGCCCCATGCACATGCGCTGTTGCGAGAGCTCACGTGAGCGCAATCAGTTCCGCTTTCTGGGCTGAAGTTCCTTCCGGGAGGCTACTAGACCAAATTATCCAATTTTTGTCCACTACGGCTGCTCCCGCTTTCCTCTGCCCCCCAGTCAGGAAGCTGCTACCTTTTATGAGGTGGTTCTATCAGGGCAGGGGAGCGGGGTCATCCAGAGTGCAGACATCTGGAGGCCAGATGTCTCTGCGGTCTTTCTCAGAGTCTGGGTGGGTAAACGAATTCCAAGCTTATCTAGCAAGGGGTTATTTGGCAAGCATTCTTCTCAAGCAATTTATCTTGCAAGCACAACCGCAGGCGGTCATCCTGCAAGCATCCTGTTAGCACAGCATGTTGGGCTAACTTTCTGGTATGGGGCGTGGGGACAGAGTGCAGTATTTTCCACTGAATCTACAATTAGCAGAGCTAGTGGGGGGGCCTTGTTTCCCTTACAATGGCCTTTCAATGTCTCATTATTTTTGATTAAGTGGTGGACATTTTGATTGAGTAGACAGAGATGACCTAGACAATATGTTTTTTCTTTGTTTTCTCCATAGAGAGGTGTGGGTCTCTGCAAACACCATGACCAACCGAGCAACAATTTGTGTGAAGCAAGAAAGAAATCTGGTTCAACATGACTCAGTGACTGGTGTTGCTTCAGACTTCTAGAGTATGACATTGGGCTGTTCCTTTTAGTCATATTTAAACACAGCACAATTTTATAAAAATGTTTCTTGAAGATAACTGACTCAAGTCTGTGTGTACCACAAAGCTTAAGACATGTTTACATTACAACTCTTTATAAAGTACATGTGACTTCTTCCATAAAGATGGGTTCTGTTGACTCTGAAACAATGCTCAAGATAAGGGTCTCCAGAGAATACACAAAAATTACCTAGGCTGTTTTAAAGGACAAAGGACATCTCCTATAAGGATGGGTTTTATTGACTGAGAACAATGCTCACAATAAAGGTCTAGGAGTGAAGAGTGTGTGGGGATAAACAAAGGTAATTTGGGTGTGCCCTGGCCCTACAGATAACACTGATCTCCAGGCTGTTAACTACATCCATTCCCAGCTTTCTGTGAAAACAGATATACATCTCCCTGATTGAGAAGATAACCCTGTGTGTTTAGCTTTCCTGGATTCCCTAGTGCTATCTGTGAGCACAAGGACATTGTGCCCTTAACAGAGGAGCTCTGCATTTTGTTACCAGAAAGCCAGGGATAGAAGCTATAGTTCAGATCCTACTATATCCAAGATGAACTGGGCTAAATTAAAACTGTGTTAAGTTTATACTTACTTCCTATTTCCAATATCCTGTCTTTCATCCCAGCACCCAACTTTCTATGTGGAGACTTTTGAGGGATTGGTCTTCTAGATTTTCAGAACTGTAGCTAGTGGACTTCGTTTAGCAGCTTTAGTGAAATTTGACTTATCGTTAGGTTTAACTGCAGCAGTGTGCAGAACTGCAGGGTTCATCTCTGCCTGCTGCTCACCCCCACTCCCAGCTGCTTACTCAGCACAGTCACTATGGAGGAGAGTTGTTGACCTAGGAGATTTATTACTACACTTTGGACTCTTCCAGATTCCAATCTGTCATACCAAGCCACACTGTCATAAAGAGTTGCGCTGCCTTGTCTTTGCTCCAGCGAAGTTCCCTGCCTGTGGTGGATCTTGTTTCCTCCCTGCACAGGTATACCCAGCAGTCAATCCTGAGGACAACAATGGCAGCTGCTCCTGCCTCACTGAGGAGGGGCTCACTCTTCTGGGAATTATAGCTTATTTAAGTGTATTTGAGTCTTTCCTTGGTGATTTAAGTATGGTGTTTTGTCACTTAGTTTTCTAGTGCACTACAGCCTTCTGTATCCTAACTGTAGGATATCTTCTATATTAGATCCAATGACAGTTGTGACATTTGCAATCACTGATAAAATTCTTGACACCCACAAGCCTCTGACCACTGTGGGAACATAAACTAGGTCTGTATTGTTCAGAGAATCATGCACATGCCCAGCTGAGAGACTGACAGTTTGTTCATGTACAGATACCTCACCCAGGTCTCATATTCAGAGCTATACAGGGATAGCAAGGTGAGAAGGATGATCACAGACCTGGAACTACTCACAGTGAGCTTCTAGGATGGATGAGAACACACCCATTTGTTCATTTGGAAGAGGAGTGCCAAAGTCCAGACCTTTAAGGCTATATCCCCAGTGTCCTCATGGCTTAAAGCAAGCATTAGTATTGGTGTGGAACATGGAGGTGCCAAACTTGACCTGCATTCTGCTCCCCTCTGGGTGGTGACAGTTGGGGAAACAAGTTTAAGCAAGAAAACTGAGTCTATGGGTCTAAGCTACCTTGAGGAAAGAGTCAAGCATAGGAGAGACTCTGCAGAGAGGGGACACCAAGATTCAAGTTTACCAGTTCCTGATAGAAGAAGCAGATTGAGAGATGTGCACAGCTCCAGGGAGAGCTGAGACTTCTACTGCTTAAAAAAAAAAAAAAAAAAAAAAAAAAGATTTATTTATGTGTGTAAGTGCTGGCTGTTGTGCCCAGATCATGCGTGACCCCCCTAGAGAGACCACCAAGGACAAGCGTACCAGAATGCCAAAGCAAGGTTTGTTTCTGTTACAAGTCATGACAGGGAACTCATCTCAAGCACTCACTGGCCGCAGCACAGTGAGGCAGGGAGGAGTTACTCTTTCTTGGGGAAGTTAGTTTTTATAGGCAAAAACCACAAAATTTCTTAGAGGGGAGGGTGGTTAGTACGGGTCCATCCTTGATTGGTCCAGTTTTTCCCGGGCCTGGACTTTGTCTTATTTCAGCTTATCTGTTTGCCCTGTCAGGAGTTTTACAACCCATCTCTGGGGTCTGGTCATGTTATCTCCAGAGAGGGGCATCTCATGGTTAATCTGTCACCACCAGACATCCTGGCTTTGTTCTTTTGAGAACACCTGACTTCACCCTCTCCAGGAAGGGGGAACTGACTCAGTTCTGTTTGTTTGAAGATATCTCTTCCCTCAGCTCCTTTTGGGTTACTGGGGGAACTGTACCTGCGACTTTGGCGGGGGTCTTTCACTGGCCTGCATATATCTCTATTCACCACATGTGTGAAGTGCCCATGGTGGGCAGAAGAGGGTTTTGGATCCTCTGGAACTGGAGTTACAGGCAGTTGTAAGCCACTTTGTCACAGTACTGGGAACTGAACTCAGTCCTCTGCAGGAGCAGCAAGTGCTCTTGACCACTAAGCCAGTGTCTCTCCAGCCCATTTTCTGCTTAATCTTTATTAACTATTTATTAATATTCTCTGTGTTAGACATTGTACCATACTCACATACTCATTTATTTATAAACCCGATATATTCCTGTTTTGTAGTATGAAGAGTGAGTAGAATCTTGTCTGGAAGCTGTTAGGAGAGCAACTTTCTGGTCTGGCCAAGAGAGAAGGGCTGTTTAAAAGAACACCAGGAAGTTGACTGTGAGACTGTGTCTCCTGGAAGTGGCAGGAAAGCTTCAACCAGGGTACCTTAATAATATGGCTGCCTGTACATATGTGCATAAAACTTAACCATATCAACTCTTTGGAGCAGAGTACTAAATAATATTTAGCCAGTGATGTGCTTGAGTTCAAATAGCTTGATCTGCTTGCTCTAAGTCCAACAACCCAGTACTGAAGGATCAAGGATCAGCAACCCCTGTGTCTGCTCCCCAAATCTGTGACTTTCCAAACATTTGTCTATACGTCCTTAATTGTCTATCTTTTCTGTGCTGGCCACTTCTAATTTTTGAATTTGATAACAGATCATTTATAAGCAAGGATATGGAGATTTAGAAAATGGGCCTTGAGAAGGTTCATGGCTAGTGCACATGAAAATTAAGATCCGTTTCTAGGCCAACCTGAGTTCTCTTAGCTGACTTAGGCATTCTCACCAAAGACCCCCACCAAAGGCCCAGAAAGTTCCCCCCGAAACCCAAAAGAGCTGAGGGAAGAGATATCTTATAATAAACAGAACTGAGTCAGTTCCCCCTTCCTGGAGAGGTGAAGTCAGGTGTTTTCAAAAGAACAAAGTCAGGATGTCTGGTGGTGACAGATTAACCACAAGATGCCCCTCTCTGGAAATCACATGACCAGACCCCAGAGATGGGTTGTAAAACTCCTGACAGGGCAAACAGATAAGCTGAAATAAGACAAAGTCCAGGCCCGGGAAAAACTGGACCAATCAAGGATGGACCCATACTAACCCCCTCCCCTCTAAGAAATTTTGTGGGTTTTGCCTATAAAAACTGAGCTTGCAGAGAGGTGGGCACTTCCTCCAGCCTCTACTGCACTGGATCTGCTGGACGAAGTCCCTGCCTAGGCTTGCATTGCTTTTGGATATCCAGAAATAAACCTTGCTTTTGCATTCTGGCATGCTCATCTTCGGTGGTCTCTCTGGGGGTCATGATCTGGGCACAACACTCACTGCCTATGATCCTTTTCCTCCTCTGGCACCAGGGACCTAACCTCTGCAGCTGGTGCTTGCTGAGCTCTTCTCAATGCTACGTTTTAGCTGGTGGGTGCTACTAGAAGCTAGGAGGAGATGGAGGTGGAGACTGAACACACCGTGTCCTCTTTGTTATCCTGTTGGCTCTTGGTGGTTGCATCTCACTGCCAAGCTTCTGGGAGGTATCTCTTTCCAGGCGTCATCTCTCAACTGCACTTTGATGGCTACTTTTCTCTATGTTCTTTCTGCTCTAGAGTTGAGCATAGCACAGAGTTGCTGCTCATCTCTAGAGTCTTAGCCTCCCCTGTGAGCTCCCTGAACCCTGCTGACCGCTTCATGTCTACTCTAGTCCTTTCATTAAAAATTCTCTTCAAAAATGCCAGCTGAGTCAACCTCTGTTTCCTGCCAAATCCCTGAATGATGTGACATCATCAGAGATCCAAACTCGGAGAAAAAGATTTCAACAGCTAGCTTGGCTTGGAGCATACTTTGAGAAAATGTTTACTTCTTTCAGAAAAACAGCTCTCGTCCTGATGTCACCACACTGTGCCCTCTTCAGGTTACAGCAGTTTGACTTCAGGCTCTCCATGCCAGCAGAAGCCTCTCAAACCCTGTGTGTTGTTTTCAGGAACCAGTTGTGGAAGCAGCGGAGAGCAGACATAATCCAGTGAGCTGTTCCCTGGTGCTGTTGGGGAGGAGAGGGATGGATACCTCTTCCTGTTATCTGTGGGGGCAGTCCTACTTGAAGAAGGATGTGTAAGCAGGACCTTGGCTGAAAACCTTCAGGAGAACAACTTGCCAGTCTGTCTGGACTGAGACAGGAGAAGATCTGGCCCAAAGGTCACCAGGAAGTCTGCTATGAGATTGTGTCTCCTAGAAATGACAGCCAAACTTTCACCATGACACCTCAACAATGTAGCTGCTAAAGCACACCTGAACAATGGCAATGGATCATTAACATGGGGGGGGCAGATCTCATGGGTTCAACTCCTAGACAAAGAACTATAGGCTCTCAAGGAATGCTGGGAGCAGGAAAAATAGTTTTCCCAGGATGAGTCTCATAGTCAGTTATCTAAGATCAAGTGGGCAGTCCTGAAAATCATGTACATATAAGCAACACTAAATAGAATCAGCAGGTGGTATCTATGGATTTAAGGCATATGAGCGTGTGCATGTGCATGTGTGTGTGTGTGTGTGTGTGTGCATGTGTGCGTGCGCGCGTGTGCGTGTGTGAGCGTGTGCATGTGTGAGCATGTGCATGTGCGTGTGTGCGTGTGTGCATGTGTGTGTGTGTGAGCGTGTGTGTGCGTGTGTGTGTGTGTGTGTGTGTGTGTGTGTGTGTGTGTGTAATAACCTTAAGGAATAAGGTAGATGGGGGAAGGGAGATAGAGGGTTGGAAGGAGGAAAGGGAAGGGCAGGAATGTAATAATATTTTAATTTAAAACTCTGAATAAAAAATAGTTCTGAGTCAGAACTGTTGCTTCTTGCCACCATGACCAGCACTTTCTTGTTGCTCATTGCACAGGCAGGCAGATCTGCACATCTAGCAAGGCTGGGAAGCTCATATTGGAACATGGGAAGCTGGAGCATGGGACAGATGAGTCAGACTAAACCATAGGAGGACTGTAGCAAATACGGCTTCCTTTCTCCATTGGCTGCAAAGGGATTGGGAAGTAATATGCTGTGCATCATTCATACTCACTGCTTGGAATCTACCAGGTCCTTACCACAGTCTTGGAGGGGAGTGGTAGAATTTTACTTTGCACAACAAAAGAAAGTTCAGAGATGTTGTGTGACCAAACCAAGACCACACAGCTTCAAGAGGAAGGATTGAGATGGAAACACAGATCTATATGCTTCAAGGGGCTTTTTGAATGTCATATCTACATAAACTTTTGCCCATTAAGTGAGTCTTCAAGCCGGGTGGTGGTGGTGGCGGTGGCGGCAGCACACACCTTTAATTCCAGCTCTGGAGGCAGAGCCAGGTGGATTTCTATGAGTTTGAGGCCAGCCTGGTTTACAGAGCTAGATTAAAAAAAAAAAAAAAAGACTCTTCAAATGAACCAGTGCCTCACTGGCAAAGTGTCTGGAGGGTGGGCAGTTGGTGCATCCTTCTTACCTGGGTTTCTCTCAATGAATTCTTGACATTTGAGGTTGCTGGGATCTTGGGGATCAACTGGCATACATACCTATTTTATCCAGAGAAGAGAATCAGGTCCACAAAGATGGAGGTATTTATTACAAACCCACAGAGCCTTTCAGCTGTTTCCCATAGTGTTATGTATGGAGTGTTCTAAGTCCTTGCCTCCCATCCATTAAACCAGGCTCCTGTCCTTAGTGCAAGCCTGGCGTTCCCTTCCTTACCTTGTGCAGTCAATGATGCCTGCAGGCCAGAAATGCGCAGCTAGCTTTCCTATTCAGAGTGTGGAAAGAGGGGCCACTGCCTGAGACTTGTCATCTGGAATGACATATTCTTGAGTTCAGAAGATGTCATCTAAATCTGGTCAGTTTCCTCATCTGTGAAGTGAGAGTCACAGTGAGTATTTCAGAGAACTGTTTCAAGGATCAAACAGACAATGGATGTAGAGAGAACATAAACTTCAAACAATTTATTATCAAGAGAGGCTGTAGTGGCAATAGGTTTGCAGATAAATTGGTGTGGAACCCAGTTACATGGGCAACTCATTTGAAGTTGGCTTGCACAGGAAGTTTTTTCCTTTATTCATCCTTTCTTTTTTCTTCTTTCCTTCTTTCTCTCTCTCTTTCTTTTTTTTTTTTTAAAGAAAATTTACATGATTCTGATGTCTTTGCTGATGGATGTTGTGGAGAAATTAGTTCTCCCAGTTACTTCCTGGAGTCCTGTGGGTTTGCATAGTGATGCTGTTGATAATAAAGACTGATGGGGCTGGGAGATGGCTCAGTCTGCCATGCAAGTATGACCCCCCAGAACCCATGTTAAAAAAGGTATGGTGGTGTACGCTTGTAATCCCAGCTCTGTGAAGGTCAGATAGATGGATCTCTAGGGCCTGCTGGCCAGGTAGCCAAGCATAGTCTAGTGGGCTCTAGGCCAGTCAGACACCCTGTCTTAAGACACCAGTGGGTGGCACCAAAAGAACAACACCTGAGAGTGACATGTACACCTGCATGAACATGCATCTACATGCATGTGTGCATATTCACATGCACATACACACATGAGCACAAACATACTCACATACGCAAATTCAAATTGGCCTTCTATGCCTTGTGGGACTCAGAGGCTGTCTTAATATCAGCCCTACCACCAGCATGTTCAACGTGTTTCCCATTAGCCACATTTATGTTTAAATTTAAGTCAACAAAACTTAAATAGAATTGAACATCTAATTTCTCAATCACAGCAGACCATGCTTCAAGTATGAATAGCTACATGTAGCCAGTGGTTGTCACACTAAACAACATGGACAGAAAGTGTTTCTTTTGTGACAGGAAGTTTTGTTAGATAGATTATTCTAGAAGACCCAATGATGTCAAAGTTGGCCAAGTTGTCCAGTCTACCTAATCTGATGCCCAGTTTCACTAAGAAAGGAACAAATGTCTACAGAAGTGCAGTTTCTCAGGACCAAGTGTGGCCAAAGTCTCTAGGGAGTGGCTCGAGGGTTTCATGCCCTCCACTGATTCTTTTGAGGAGGATCCTAGCTGTCAGGGTACTTCTAGAACTGTGGGAAGTTTCTTCCCCTGGGACTCTTAGTGGAGCAGGATGGGGTGTGGACAGGGATGCAGAGGTAGATGCCAGCCTAGAAAAGAGGGCCTTAAAGTTCACTCAGGCTACTGGCTGTCACTGGCACCTTCACATGGTACCCTGGCACCTGCATCCTCTGGCTTTGCTGAGAAGCCTTGGTGCACTTCCACAGGGTGTCCCTGAGATCTCCAGGCTTGAAGCAGTGCACTTTAGATGACCTGACCTACCAAAATGCAGCATGTGGCATCTGTGTGCATGGATGTGTGGGTACGTGTGCCCATATGCATGTACAGAGGCCAGAGGAGGATGTCAGGTGTCCTGCTCTATCACTTTCCACTTTATTCCCTCGAGAGAGGAGCTCTCACTGAATTGAGCTAGGCTTATAGCCAGCAAGCCTCAGACATCCTTTTGTCTATGCCCTGCATCAGCACTGGGATTGCAGGTGCATGGCTTCTTACTTGGGTACTGGGGATATGAACTCAGGTCCTCATGCTTGTTCAGCAAATGTTCTTACCCTCTGAGCCACCTCTCCAGTCCTTGGCTTGACTCTTATTATAGTGGAATAACACAGACACATCACCAATGGTGTCTTGAAGCCAGATCTGTACCTCAGTACTCCATGGCTATGAAATTATATACAGTTCATTCAACCTGTTTGGACTTCAAGTTTCTTATAGAATAATGAGATTAAGACTCAAAGTCATCCTGTCTTATGACTATAGAAAAAATTATAATCAATAGTGCACATGGAACATGGTGAGGCTCAGTTCCAGTGTATGCTCTGTAAGTACCACACTGTTGGTAGAGGTGGTTTGGTTTGCAGGATTTCCTGAGATGTCCTGTTTGGATTATTCTTTGTGTAGTATAGTCTTCAATGGCAGGACTTCATGGCTTCATCATCTTTTTATGGTGACATGATTTCCATGGTTCCAGCTGGCATCCATGAGGAAGCAGAGCCTTCTAAGGGAGTTGAAGTATAGCTTTGGTGATAGGGCAGGCCTTGGTCCAAATCCAAATGGATGACCTGTGAGGATGTTGGCTCTTTGCCATTTGAGCTAATACAGATGTCTGAGATCACTGGCCTGTGACTGGTGTGACAGCATGTTATGAAGGCTTGGGACTGAGCCTGGAAGCTCTTACTCTCAGCTTGGGTGATGGAGCTGCTGTCATTGTGACAGCCAACTATTTCCTAGTCTAAGGCTTCAGAACAAAGCAGCTGGAGGGAGAACCCACTTCAACTGCTGAATCCATTAGCCATAGCATTCCTGCTGAAGCCCATTGTCAGCAAAAGTCAGGCTGATAGAAGAGGTTCGTGTGTGCATTAGCAGCCACAGTTGAGCACACTGCTCCAGGTACAGATAATTCCCATCACAAGAGCTTGGGGGGCAATCTAGGTAGCCAACTTTGGAGCATCATGGAAAGAAAGAAACCCAAAGAACAGCCTTCCAAGAAGCCAGCATTTCTAGGCACAGCCTTTTATGCTAAGGGACCTATGGAGTCAAGCTGTATAACAAGGGGGTTTTCTTGCATACAGCTTTTCCATATTTCTCCTGTTATTGGCATGCTAGGTGCAGTCTAATGCATGTTTTACTTGAGTCCTAGAAACAAATGGCTGTCCTGATTAATTATTTCACTAAATTACTTCCTCATTTGTTCATGCTGTAGTGTGAAAGAAAATGGCCCCCAAAGGGGGTGGCAATATTAGGAGATGTGGCTTTGTTGGAGTAGGTATGACCTTGTTGGAAGAAGTGTGTCACTGTGGAGGTGGGCTTTGAAGCCTTATATATGCTAAAGCCATGCCCAGTGAGTCAGTTCACTTCCTGTTGCTTGCCAATCAAGATGTAGGACTCAGCTCCAGCACTATGTCTGCCTACATGCCACCGTGTCCCACCATGATGATAGACTGACCTCTGAACTGTAAGATACCCCATTAAATGTTTTCCTTTATAAGAGTTGCTATGGTCATGATGTCTCTTCACAGCAATAGAAACCCTGACTAAGACTATATGAAACTCATTCTTTGGGCATGCAGTATATGCTAGTAAAGTAAGATTTTCTTTGATTGTAAAGTTGGAACTCTATATTAAACCAACTTGCTGGACTGCTGCAAGATTAAAAGTAAGCAATCAACATGCATAAAGCTTTTAGCACAAAGCCTGATGACAGAGCATGGCCTGTTCAGTGGAAGTGATTATTATATGCAGTAGACAGGAGGCACCAGGTGGGGCACTGGGGCTGTGGCAATGGAAGGACAACTCTACTCAAGGGGAGATATCCATTAGATAGAAGGATGCTAAATTCTTAGTGAAGCATGTTTTAGTTATGATGGACATGCAGAAGAGGAGTTGACTAGCTTTGTATGGTGTGGGAGCTCTTAGAGGTTTCCTAGTGAGATCTGAGCTTGCTTTACACAGCAGGACTGCATAAGAAAATGATTGGACCTCGGGCCTGGGTACCAGGTGTTTGGAAGGATCTACACTTCTGTATCTAGCAAGGAGGAAATCTTTTTGCCTCGCCCCTTGGCATTGTTATAAATAGCCCTTTGGAATAAAGTTCTGGGCTGGTGGATAAGGATCCAGGCTCTCCTGGGGCTATCCTGTGTTTCTATCTGTTTTTCTCCCCTCTATATTTGTATCTAAATCTCTTATCCCTACCTTTTCAAGAGAACCCTGGAGAAAAAAGTGGGAGTGGGTCTCCCACAGTGTGGGAGAGGCAAAGGTGCTTCAGAGGACAGGAACATCTAGTGAGGTTTTCAATGATGGTTAACAGTGAAGGGTAGGGAAATCTTTTCCTGAAGTCTTCCATTGTGTGTATGGAAATATCAAAGCAATGCCCTTGATGGATCTGCCAGAAACTAACCACTGTGTGCTGTGGGCCAGGTACCAGCTCCCATTACTTGTTGGCCCACACATAACTCTGCCAGCTTCCCTGGAATCCCGCATGCTATGACCTCAGAACCACACGTACTTAGTTTTAAATTTCATGCCTCACCATGCTTGAAGGCAGTCCTTTGGCTGCATTTCTCACAGGCCTGCTCTGCCCTGTACCATTGCCTACCATCCTAAGGTCTGTCAGAGTTAAAGCCTGCCTGTCTCTTCTGCAATTTAACCTGAAAAAGGATGCCTGATGCTTGGTTGAGTGATCTGGGACCTGTTGTGGAAAGTCATTTCATTGTAGTCTGAGTAAGGTACAGAGACATCTCAGAGCTCAGGTGTACTGGCTAGTCATGACAACTTGTCATACTAACTAGTTTTATTTGAAAAGAGGGAACCTCAGTTGAGAAAATACCTCCATAAAATCTGGCTCTAAGGTATTTTTCTAATTAGTGATCAAAGGAGGAGGACCTAGCCCATTGTGGGTTGGGTCATTCCTAGGCTGGTGGTCCTTTGTTCTATAAGAAGGCAAACTGAGCAAGCCATGAGGAACAGGCCAGTAAGCAACACCCCTCTTTGGTCTCTGCATCTGCTGCTGCCTCCAGGTTCTTGCCCTGTTTGAATTCCTATCCTGACTTACATACAGTAATAAGGAAGGGTAAGCCAAATAAACCCTTTCTTGCCCCATTTGCTTTTTGGTCATGGTGTTTCACTACAGCAATAGAAACCCTAAGACGAGTTAGTGCCAGGGCTGTAGAGTATTCTTGTGATAGACCATGTTGTTTTGGGGAGGATTGTGGAAATACTTGGAACTCTGAGCAAGAAAAGCCATTGGGTGTTCAATGCTTAGTGAGCTATTCTGTAGGAGCTTGGAAGATAAGGATGTTGAGAGCAGGACAGATGATGGACACCTGGTTTGTGAAGTTCCCACCAGGCTTTTTATGTGAAGAATCTGTAGTGTCTGGTCAGCTGGGGCTGAACAGTCACCTGAGAGTAACAGGAGAGTAGCACCACTGAAGTGAAACCTTGGTGTAACTAGGACAATCAATGCTGGTTAGCTGGAGCTGGGAATTAGCAGTGATTAACAAGAGACTGGCATCAGTGAGGTGAAATCTTCAGGGAAAAGTTTCCTGAGAGCACACAGATGCTGTGTTCCAGAGGGGGCCAAGGTTGCACCTTGTGCTGGCAGCTGAACTTGGTAGTGTAATCATCACCCAGATGGTACTGGTTTTGAAGGCCTCAAGGGGTCATGGAGAGCAGCTGAGGCTTGGCACTGTGAGAGGCCAGGAGAGGCCATTGGTGAAGATGCAGCCTCAGTGGCAGTTGAAGGCCCAGGATTGAAGGGGTCTTGTGAAGAAGCTGAGTCTTGACACCATGAAGAGAGCCTATGAGAGGCTATTGGTGAAAGTGCAGCCCAGCTGCAGCAGAAGACTCCAGCATTGTGGAGATGCCAGTACTGTGGGGCATCCACCAGGAACAGTGGCAGTGGGGAATGGGACCTGCTTGACCTTCAAAGACAGTCTGTGGGTGCCACAGAGGACAGAGCAGGAGAAATGACCCAAACCCTTTGGAGGAGCAGAAGATGGTGAGTGAATCCCATATATGGACATGGCTTTGATCTGATTGTGACTGTGCCCTGTGGTGTTTCCCTCTTGAAGCACTGAAGTATTTAACCTTTTTTTATTTTATTTTACAGGAACCCACAATTGAGATACTAGATTTTAAAAGTAATTTTAGCTTTTAAAAGAGATTTTGGATTTTTAAAGAGATTGAATTCTTAAGTGTATGAATTTATAAAGACTGGGAATTTTTAAGTTTGTAAAATATTTTATGTTGTGGCATTATTAGTGTGTGATCTTGTGGATGAACAAGAAAGGGAAGGTTGTGGCTTAACAGTGATGTGTTTATGTGTCAAATTGACAAGGGGTCAATTGTGCTGACTAGTTTTATTAACTTGACATAACCTAGAGTTATCTGAAAGTAGGGAACCTCAGTTGAGAAAATGCCTTCATTCAATCAGGCTGCAAGGCATTTTCTTAATTAGTGATTAATGGGAGAGAGCCCAGACCCACCATTGTGGGTGGTGCATCCCTGGCCTGGTGGTCCTGGGTTCTATAAGAAAGCAGGCTGAAAGAAAAAAAGAAAGAAAGCAGGCTGAGCAAGCCATGAGGAGCAAGCCAGTAAGCAGCACCCCTCCATGATTTCTGCATCAGCACCTGCCTCCAGGTTCCTGCCCTGTTTGAGTTCCTGTCCTGACTTCCTTTGATGATGAGCAGTGATGTAGAAGTGTGAGCCAAATAATCTCTGTCCTCCCCAACTTGCTTTTTGGTCATGGTGTTTTGTCACAGCTATAGAAACCCTGACTAAGAATCAGGTTCGACATCCTCTAAAGCTCCAGAACTCCTGATAGTCACACCAGCATCCCCACTTCACAGATATTCCATCCCTCTGTCCAAGGATCATTCTTTTCCTTGAGACAGGGTCTCACTCTGTAGCCCATGCTGACTTAGGGTCATTGTGTAACCTAGGCTGGCCTTGAATTCATGGCACTCTGGCTGCCTCAATCTTTGAAGTTCTGGGATTTCAGGCATGAGCCAACATGCCCAAATTTATTTTTATTCTATAGGTACCCAGAAGGTGTTGGGGACTCTTAGATGCTTGTCCTTGCCTTTTTGTTCTTATTGGGATGAAGAGAGCAGCAAAGTCACTGTCTTCATGGAGGTGAGCCAAGTAAGTACTGAGTGCTGTGAGGGAGATGGCATGTGCTTGGCAGTGAAAGAAGGATCCACTTCTGGCCATGGAGCACCCATGTTAGCAGGTGACACCATCCAGGGGCCTGAAGGAACAGGAGAGAATACCCTTTTGGCACTTCTGGTGGAAGCAGTGTTGGAACATAAATGTCCTCTGTCCTACCCCAGTGACCCAGGGATCTGGGCTGTTCCCTCCTGCTATGAGCTCCTTCTGCAAGGCCATATTCTTTAGCATGCCCAGGCAGCTTGTGGAGTACCAGTCAGAGTTAAAAGTCCTTCTTATGGCTGGGTGGTGGTGGTGCACATCTTTAATCCTAGCACTTGGGAAGCCGAGGCGGGCGGATCTCTGTGAGTTTGAGGCCAGCCTGCTCTACAGAGCAAGTTCCAAGACAGCCAGGGCTACAAAGAGAAACCCTGTCTCAAAAAAAAACAAAAAAACAAAAAAACAAAAAACAAAAAACAAAAACAAAAACAAAAATAAAAAAAAGAAAAACAAACAAGCAAAAAAGTCCTTCTTGCTTGCAGAGAGGACTGTCCATGGAGAAATCCCCTCTAAAGATCACATGGTGGGCTCTTGAGCATCTAGGCACCCAAGTCGGTATTGGGTATGTTGAGGGAAGGAATGGTGCTAAGTTCAGCTTTGTCCCCAGCACTTAGCTTGATACAATGGAAGAAGGTTCAGAATAAATGTCTCCTGCACTAAAGAATAAGTGAGTGAGCTCCCTGAGGGCAGGCGCTGTATTTCATTCTTTGTCCCCCTCCTGTCCCTCTCTAACATGCGTGACTTAGAAATGCTTATGGAATAAATGATTATTTTAATTACTCAATGAGTCACCACAGGGTTCCTTTAAATAGCACTTATTCTGGTGCATTTAAATGTTCATTTATAAATAATTGACTATGCCACCAGGAGGTTTGGAGAGAAGACATGCAGGGGAGGGAAGGGCTGGGAGGAAAGTTGCAAGCTACAAGGTTAGGCAGGACAGTGGGGAGGAAAGGGGGATGGCCATGGAACTGCTGTCCCAGCACAAGACCCTGAATAGAGAGCATCAAACTCCACAGCCACAGCTGCACATGGGTTCATGCTTCTGCTGCCCTGGGTTGTTGTAAGCACCACACATATTAAATTTATGCCTAGGGCTGGGAACTGCAATGATGCTTGTGGATAAGCACCTGTCTTCAAAGGACTTCTGGCTAACTATGTCTCTTGTGGACCATATTTCCTAGTATCCTCCATCCTGGATTCCTGAGCAGGCACAATGCTTGCACATTGAGGCTCATCTTCCCAGAGCATTCTAGGAAGTGCTCCTGCTGTCACAAATCTCACACCAGACCCCAGAATGACAAGAGGGCACACAGAAAGTCGTCTGGCATGTGGCAGCCCCAGCATGCATCAGGCCAAACTCTGGGTGTTTGAGTGACATCAGGGACAACACTGGGACCAGAAGAGAAGCAGCCAGCTCTGGAATTGAAGGTGTTACAAATGGTGGTGGCTGTAAGTGCTAAGTTAGCCTGATGACTGAAACACAAGTATCCACAGAACTGCGTCCCACCAGTGTGAGCTCCGTGCTATGGCTAGTGCCCACATTTATTCCGCAGGGATCTGCAGGCACTGGAAAAGCCTGATAGACATAAGTTGGAGGGAAAACAGACCATTGTTTTCCTTTATTTATTAGAAGTTTACAATGTGCCACAAAACTCTAATAATAATAATGGCCCCCACTCCCAGCTGCTGTACTCAGGGACTTACAAAATCACCTCACAGAATCCTAAAAACAGCAGCATGAGGTAGCACCCTACAGACAATATATTTTTATCCACAGGTGTGTGCTGTGGATATCACTCTGTATAAATAAAATGCTGATTAGCCAGTAGCCAGGCAGGAAATATAGGCAGGACAAGTAGAGAAGAGAATTCTGGGAAGTGGAAGGCAGAGAGAGAGACATGGTCAGCTGCCATGACAAGAAAGATGTAAAGTATTGGTAAACCACGAGCCACGTGGCAACTTACAGGTTAATAGAAATGGGTTAATTTAAGATAGAAAAAACAGATAACAAAAAGCCTGCCACAGCCATACAGATTGTAAACAATATAAGTCTCTGTGTGCTTACTTGGTTGAGTCTGAGTGACTGTGGGACTGTCGGGTGAGAGAGATTTGTCCTGACTGTGGGCCAGGCAGGAAATCTCCAACTACAGGTGTGTCCCTTGGTATTAGCAGGGGCTCGATTGCAGGAACTGTGGATATGGAATTCTGAGGTTGCTCAAGTTCCTGCTCTAACAGCAGAATTTTGCATAGACCCTGTACACATCCACCCATGTGTAAAAGTCACTTCTGAATTTCTTACTGCTTGATACACCATGATGCTCTGCTTTATTATATTATTCAGGGAATGATGACATGGGGAAGTCTTTGGATATTCAGTCCAGATGCAGTAAAAAAAAAACCCAAAAACTTCTGTCTGTGGTTGGTTGAATCTATGCAGGCAAAACCCATGTGTGTGGAGGCATGGCTGCATAAAGAGAGCCACAGAGAGGTTACACAGGTGTTACACAGTGGGAGGCAGGGGAACTGGTTCCAGTACCAGCCTCAGCCAGCTAATCTAGCCCCTTGCCACTCATGAGGGGGTCTCTGGGTTAACAGCACAGGTCCCACCTGGGAACTGGTTAGATATACAGGCCTGCCTCTGCCCCAGCCTCACTGATTCCAAATATACATGGTAAAAAGGTCCCTAGGTAGCTCTGCCCATACATACTCAGTTCCAGAAGTGATAATCCTCAAAACACTTTGGCTGCTGCCTGGCTTGCTAACGAGTTCCCAAGTGACTTTGCTGTTTGCTGAATGTTGACAGTCACAGACTGGAGGGAGCAGCCTTGCTTCCAAGGGACCTAGATTCAACCTAGCTCTCCCAACTTTGGGAAGTTTATAAAAGCTCAGCTTTGAGGGTATGGGTGCAAGTAACTTTATGAAGTAACATGTGTGTTGGGGCTGAGCAGACACAGGTCTGAAGCTTCCTTGGACTCCTGGTGGCCTCACTTGTTATCACTCTAACTTGCTTATCTATAAAAACAGGTGTGGTGACACCCAATTCATCTTGACCTTCACCAGTATTCCATTAACCCAAGGAAGCACCAGTTCCTATGATTTGGTGTAGGGATTCCTGGCAGCATTTACTATATCAGGTGGTACAGGAGACCTGGTCACTGTTTGCTGTGTGTGAGATGCAGGTGTGGCTATGTCAAGTCACTGGGCATGGGTCAGCTGAGGATGGATCTGGTAGTGGTGGTGTGCATGTGTTCTTACATACTCTAGGGAAGGATACCTCTAGGCACTTTATGGATTTTATGCTGTTTGGGGGGGCTGAAATTTAATTTCTTTTGTCATGATAGCTGGGTGGATCTGTAATATTTCTTCAATCCAGCTAGCAATTCTTAGCTGTAGGACAGGTGCTGGCTACATAGCCTTTCTTTTTCCTGATGCCTGGGAATTCATAGTATTAGGAAATAGAACCTTGAAATGGGAAGTTCTAGAATCCCAATAGGAGAGATGCCTTTTGTGTTAAGATGAGGGCCTGTCTGGTCCTCCACAGGCCATCATGAAGACAAGACATTAGCATAGATGGGTTGGACAATGGCTAGGACAGGCAGAGTGGCAGGGAAAACCCATGCCTTCAATCTTAATGGTGTAGCAGGACTATAAGCAGATGCAGATAAGACTAAGGGGGCAGAAGAAGGTCCCCAACCAACACAAATCCTTCCTTGCATCCTAATTGGCCCTTGATAATTTGCCAGTAGGAAATTTTCCTTAGAAAGAGTCAGAGATGGAGCATACAACTGGTTCATGGTAGTGCTAGAGTTCAAACTCTAGTTTGTGTAACTTGTAAAACCCAGTCCCCCTTTCTTGTGCCATAGCATCTCTCTGCAGAAATGGAAAGACTCAGAACTTCTGCCATCCCCAGACCCTCTTGGCTTGCCAACACCTGCCAGTCACTCCTGGGCATTGATGGATTTCTGCTTCCTTCCCTGGCAGGGCTCAGCTGAGCCCTGTAGCTTGGATTTAATTACACAATCGAGAAGACAAACAAATTAAAAGAGGAGTATTGCTCTGTAAACAGCCTCCTTTATGACTCTGAGGACCAAGCTGCCTTTCCCCTTCAGTACACACGTCCTCCAGCATCTCAGATGCCTGGCTCTTGACTAGAATCAGTAGAGCCTGGGCTCAGCATGGACAAGCATGTGTACTTCAGGGCCAAGTCTAGTCTGGATTGTCCTTAAGATGACACAAGCTACTCTAACAGGGGCCTGGGGGTGTCTTTGAACCAAGTGTTTCTAAAAACTTCGTGGCATGTTAGGAGCTTCTGAGAGCTTGTTTCAAATCCAAGCCTGGATTAGTCTGGGAATGTGAATACTAAACAGATGTCCCCAAGGAGATGACAGCCAGGAGCTTGTTCTGCTGCAGGTCAGCTTGAAAGCTAGAATTTCCACTCAGTGCCAGGCCATGCCTCACCTATTTCCTTCCTTCCTTCCTTCCTTCCTTCCTTCCTTCCTTCCTTCCTTCCTTCCTCCCTCCCTCCCTCCCTCCCTCCCTCCCTCCCTCTCTTCTCTCTCTCTCTCTCTCTCTCTCTCTCTCTCTCTCTCTCTTTCTCTCTGGATGGATATATATATATATATATCCCTGAACTTGTTATGTAGCTGAGGATGAACTTGAGCTCCAGATCCTCCTGCCTCTATCTCCCAAGTGCTAAGATTTGCATGCCCCATCTGTGCAGTGCTGGGGATTAACTCCAGAGGTTCACACAAGCTAGGCAGGCACCAACTGAACTACACCCCAGTCCTAGTTGGGAATTGATTCTTCAGTGACTGGGATGTGGGATTAAGGCAACTAGGGATGTTTTCCAAGAATGCTGAAACACTCCACCAATATCAAGGTGACTTGAACAGGGCGGGGCTTCTGCAGTACTGGTGCTGGTGGGGCCTGCTCCCTTGGCAGCCTCTAGGGCAGAATGTGTTTTTGTGTCTCTAGCATCTGGCAGTAGTTAGATATCTTGGCTTGCAGCTGCATGACAATAGTTTCTCAGTCTCTGCCTCCATCATGGTGCTTCTTCCCTGGGTATTGGTCTCTCACCTTATATAAAAACACCAGGCATTGGATTCAGGGTGCATGCCAATTCACTGTGGCTTCATTTTAACTGTAGAGGCTCCTTGACTTCTGGTGGGTTTAAGTTCCAGTAAACCTGTTATAAATTAAAAGTGTTTGAAGTGCACAAGTGTGTTTGCTACATCTAGTCAACTAACCCTGATCGTCTGCCTTTGTGAGTGTGGTGCTCAGTGGGAGCCATGACTGCTGCTGGCTGTTGTCTAGCATCAAAAGTGGGGATTGCATGGGGGGGGGGGTGGAATCTTTGGGGACCTGGGGGAGGGGAAAAGATATATAACGTTTTAAAAAGAGTGAGAATCATGCAGCTGATCACTACCCTAGTAAAGATCAAATTAAAAAAATCGAACTGGTCTCCTAGTTAGCTTCAGCTGTCAACTTGATACACTCCCAAGTTATCTGAGGGAGTTTCAATTGGGGAATTGACTTGATTGGTCTATGGCCATGTCTGTGGAACATTTTCTTGATTGCTAATTGATGCTGGAGGGACTAGCCCACTGTGGGTTCCAACCATCCCTGGGTAGATGGGCCTGGGCTAAATAGAAATGTAGCTGAATGTGAACCAGAGAGCAAGCCAGTAAGCAGTGTTCTTCCATTGTTCCTGTTTCAGTTCCTGCCCCCAGGCTCATGCTTTGAGTCCCTGACTTGACTTTGCTCAATAATGAATTGTGACCTAGAAGCATAAAACCAAATAACAACCCCCACCACACTTCATCAACTTGCTTTTAGCAAATGTTTTATCACAGAAACACAGAAGCAAACTGAACAATCAGCTTCTATCAAATGTGTATTTCTTTTACACCATGGTAAGATTAAAAAATAGTGAGTAAAACTGTCCACAGAGATTGTCTATAGTCACACCAGCAGAGGATTACATTTTTTCCTTTCATGTATGTGTCTATTGTGTGTTTACAGATGCACATGTATGTGGCTGTGTATGCCCACATGCACACCTGCACATAGAGGCCAAACAACAACCTCAGGTATCGTCCTTGGTCAGGTGTCATCCTTGACCTTGAGATAGGGTCTGTCATTAGCCTGGGCTTTACCAACTACGTTAGGCTTGCTGGCTAGAGAGTGCAGATATCCTCCTCTTGTGTCTGCCTCCCAGTTGCTGGGATTGCAAGCATACTGTTATGTCTGGCGCTCCTACATGGGTTCTGGGGATTGAAGTCAGGTTCCCAAGTTTGTGAGGTAAGCACTTTACAAACCAAGCTATCCCTCCAGTCTTAAGAACTTTATTTACAAATAAGGTCACACTCTAGGTTTTGGGTGCATTCAGATTTTTTTGAGATGGGGGGGGGGGGGGGGGAGAGGCAAGGCTTTTATAAATCCACAGAACCAGGAAATCTGCTTCTTCATCTATCCCCAGCTCTAAATAGGAGTGGACTCTTCTTGACTTTTTTGACTCAAGGAAAAGCTATATCGTTAGAGAAGCCCCAATGACTGCTCTATCTGCATTGAGAGTTCCTTACTCAGCCATAGCCCCAGTGTTTCCTTTAGTGTGGCATGGCCATCATCTGTTTCCAAAGATGTGAACTCCTTGGAGACAGACTGTGTTACTCCTGTTATGGTGCTGAAACAGCTGTGGCATATGGCTGGTAGATACTTATTGGAGGGTACAGGGCATACCCTCTGAAATCAGATAAAAGGGAGCAGCATGGACCTACAGAGAAGCAGGTTTCCTCCTCCTCCTTATCTGACCTTGACAGGGTCTGGGAAGCTTGAGGCCTGAGGAGCCTCATTTGCAAGAAGAGGTCCATGGGATCTCTCTCCATGGGAAGTCTGTCAGGGTCTTCCTTGCCCTCTGAGTCCCCATGTTGAAGCCTTTTCCCAGTAGCCTCCTCTTCTCTCAGCCTCTCTTGGGGCCTCTGGAGTCACAGTTTTCTACTGAACAGGCTTGGATGAAGCCCTCTTACCCCCACTTCTCCAGCCCCCAATTGTTTCTCTTCCTTCTTCCCGACTCCGCTATTATGAAGCGAGGTCAGTTGCTGGCAGTACCCAGTGAGTCTAATTATCCAGGAAAGTAATTAACATTTCTAATAGAAACTGCCACTGCTCATTTTCACCAGGGCCACACAAAAGCAATAAGGTAAAAAGAGTTTTGTAATTAAAGACTCGTTATTGTGGGCTCCCCATTCCATTCCGGAGCTAATAAGTCTTTTGCAGGGAAATGAGTGCACCAGGCTTCATGGAGATGGAGATGGACAGGGCCCCTGCTGGAAGCCTCAGATGCCCTTTTCTCCTGCTCAGTTCCCTTTTCATCTGGGAACTTATCTGGCTTCCTCTTCTCTTTAAAAAGGTCCTTTTGAAAAGTAAGGACAGCGGCCCATTAACTGTCCAGTGCACATTCTCTGCATGCACCAGAACATCACCCAGAATCCCATAAAGATGTATCATATTAATTAATCGTGAAGTAAAACTTAACAGAACACCTGGCTGTAACCTTCATAGTGTCTCAGTGTAGCCTGGAAGTTTGAGAGCACTGTTAGTCAGAAGGAAGCCACAGTGAGGATGGGAGGAGCAGTAGAAGAGCTGGTGTGAGGTGGGCAGAGAGCTTGCATGTATCTTAGTTCCTCTTGGTTTCATTGTGTTATCTGTTCAGGAGGCTGCCATTTTCTGAAGCAGTTTGCCTATTGTTCAAAAGTGGACTCACCAGTCTGTGGGATTGGTGTTCAAAGATGAGCAATGACGAATTGTGTGGTTTGACTTAACTGAGCACTTACTATATGCCTTATCCTTCTGTGTATTTCACAGACTGAGTCACTTGATTGGCACTGCCATCCCATGAGATTAAGCATAAATACCATCCTCATTTTTGATATGAGGAAATTGAGGTTGAAAACATTAGGCACCTGGTCCTGGTTATGCAGGAAGCAACTGCAAGGTATATGGCTATAGTCTTAAATTCTTGCCTATAGTCCCACAAGACTGCCTTGTTACCTTGTCAGCAGATGGCTGTTTGTAACTATGCAGTGTGAGGGCTCTGGCAGGGTTTCTGGTCAATTAGGTATGTGCGCAAGAAGCTAGTCACAGGAGTAGTGGAGTCCAGGAGGTTTTGAAGCATTGTGCTAGCAATCTGCAGGCTTCAGTAGGACATGTCAGGGGGGACACCTAGGTTGCAGTGCATGGCCTGTCATAGACTGGCTGCGTCACTTTGGGAAAATCATGTTCCTCCTGTGGTCTTTGGTTTTCTTCCCCTAAGAAAGGTTGATATATTGTGCTACACCCGACAAGACAGGAAACTATGTGAAATGATGTGGTCCCAAATAATACAGTGGAACAAGATACCTGCTATATAAAGATGCTCATAAAACTACAACTTTTTCTGTCTCCTTAATACTATTTGTCTTCTATATTTAGTGTTTCTCTATTCAGAAAATTGTCTTTCTGTATATTCTGACTGTGGGGTGAAAACTATTTTAGGTCTAGAGAAGAAAGAATCAGGAAAGTCAGCTTTTGACTTTCTGATACTTAGAGCCATTAGGAATGGATGGTAAGAAGCAGGCACACAGCTATGATGTACCAGAACCTCGAGTAGCAAGACCTGGTCCCCATGGAAACTGTGGGGAGGGGTGTTTATCTCCAGGGTGCCGTATCTATGACAGTGAGTTGTCATTGTAGGGCAATTTTTTTCAAGGATCTTGATGGGAGATATCTTAACTGTAGGACTTGGAGAAGAGAAGGGAAGAGAAAAGGTAAGGGTGAGGACAGGACACTACTGAAGACCAAGGAGAAGGGAAGAGAGGGAGAGAGAGAAGAAGAAAAGGGAGAGAAAGGAAGGAGGGTAGCAAAGCAGGGTGGTAGGGAGGAAAGGAAGATGGGAAGAAAGGAGGAGGGAGAGGAGAGGGAGGAGAAATTAAGGGGGAGGGAAAGTCCAAGAGCAGAAATTTTATAAGGAGGCCACAGGCTGTGTACAAGAAGAGTGGATGAGTGTTCAGAGACTGGCGTAGGGAGGGGCTGGCCAGACCTAAGCCTCTGTAAACAGCAGGCACCCAGTGTTTGGTATAGACAGGGCTAACTGTAACTGTAGACTTGCCTCCCTTTCCACTAGCTTTCTCATCAGCAGTGTGAATAATCTGTATGCCAAATTTCTCTGAAGCTTGGAAGTTTCAAGCAGCAAACCTTTCAGGTCGTCTAGCTTGGGGAATATTTTCAAGTTGTAGTGAAAGTGGGAGCCAAGACAAGACCAAAGCAAGAGACAGCCACTTTCTGACTCCTTTATATGGCTGCTTGAAGGATTCAGTTGCTCCTGGGTCATTGGGCTGAGATCCCCCTTGGTCTTGGCTGGATGCCATCCTATCTTCCTTCCCATGGGCACCTCATCCTAAGGTATTGCATATGATAGCGGCTTCTGTCAGGTATGCAAGTGAGAGCCAGAGAAGACAACTAAGAGGAATGCCAGTCTCAGTCATGACATCACTCATTGTTTTAATATTTCCTCCATCAGAAGTGAGTGCAGGTCCAGTCCATACTCGGGAGAAGAGGTCACATCAGGGCTGAGTTCTAGGAGGCAGAGGTGTTATGAGACAACTTAACAACTGCAACCGTGCCAAACCTCCTGCGACCTTTGTGAGACCTAAATGAGAAGACACAAGGCAATCACACATTTCAGAGGCGGCTCTTATTGCTGCTATTATGACAGTTTGGTGTCCACTGCAGCCATGTTTCTGCAGGTGACAAAGGAGAAGGAATGTGTTACAGAAAAGGGATTCTATATCAGCTACCTCTTGCCACAGCCATGCTGTGTAACCCACAAGCCCTCAGTGGTAGTCTACAGTCACATTCACTTTTGCTTATGGTTCAGCAGATTGATTGGGATATGCTGCTGCTCTGAATGGGGTTGGTAGGATTCACTTCCATGTCTCTGATCAGCTACAGAACAGTCAGGTCTTTGTGGACCTTAGACCCTTTTACTATCAGGTATTTCAATGGGCTGGCCTTGGTTCTGCTTCATACAGCCTCTCAACCTCTGGCGATCCAGTTTGGCTAGTTTACTCTCAGGAGCACTTTCCAGAATGGTCACTAGAGAACATTGGGCTCCATGTGTTCCTCAAAACCTAGGCTAAAAACCAAACCAACCAAAACCTGAGTTCCATCCCTCTGTCATTTCTGTCTCTGTCTCTTTGGATCTGTTCTTTCCCATGTCCTGATTCTGAGGTTATATTGCCCTACTTTTTATGTGGGTACTGAAGATTCAAGGATTCCCCATGCTTGTAGAGCAAGCACTCATACCCCTGAGCCATCTCCCCAGAACCCTCTTATGTCACTTCCATTGGCTGACACAAGCCAAAGCCCAGCCCAGGTGCAGCTGCTAGGGGCATGGGCTCATCCTCTTGGACTTTGAAGGGCAAAGACAGAGAGAAGGGAGGAAATAGCTGCTTGTTGCCCCAATTTACCATAGATTGGAAAATGAAGGCTGTCTGGGGTTTGTGTGTTATGCCTCCCAGGTCCTTTGGGTGACACTGAGGTGAAAATGGGAGAACAGGTTTTGAGTAGTTTTGCTAATTTTAGATTTTCTTATCAAGCTAGTCTGACAATGCATAAAAATAATTCTGAAAATTAAAATTTAAAGTCATCAGCTCTTTCATTCACTTATGCTCACATTTATTCACTCATCAAATGTCCAGGACTTGTGCAAGCCTTTTCTGTAAAGGTGGGGATGTTTTAGGCATTTGGTACACATTTTGGCTGCTGCCACTGCTTGGGAAGCTGCTGAGATATATGCAAATGAGAGTCTTGGCTGTGTTCCAGAAAAAAAAAAAAAAAAGCTTTTTGTGGATAGACATATTGGAATTTCTCATAAGGTATGTGTGCCATGAAATATTATTATTATTATTATTATTATTTTGATCTGGGACAGTTTACCTTTTCCCTTTTTTTATTAAGAATTTTTTTTCTATACACCAATCAAAGATCCTCCTCTAACCTCCTCCTCCCCCGAGCCTCCCCCTCACAACCCACCCCCTACTCCCAGCCACAAGAAGGCAAGGCTGTCTCCATGGGGAGACACATCCAGTAGAGGCAAGTCCAAGCCCTTCCCCCTGCTTACAAGGCTGCACAAGGTGTTCCATCATAGGTAGTGGGCTCCAAAAAGCCTGCTCATGCACTAGAGATAGATCCTACCACCAGGGGCCCACCAAGCAGATCAAGCAACACAATTGTCTCACAATGCAAAGGGCCTAGTCCAGTCCCATGCAGGCTCCACAGCCATTGATCCAACTTTCATGAGTTCCCACTAGTTTGGTTTGGTCATCTTTGCAGGTTTCCCCATTATGATCCTGATGCACTTGCTCATTAAATTCCTCTTCTGTCTCTCCTACTGGACTCCTGGAGCTTTGCCTGGTGTTTGGCCTTGGATCTCTGCATCTGCTTTCATCAATCACTGTAGAAAAGCTCTGTGATGACAGTCCTAACTGTCCTGTCACAGATTTGATCACTGGGACAAGTCAGTTCAGTTCAAACACCCTCTCCACTATTTCTAATAGTCCAAGCTGGGGTCATCGTAGGGGATTCCTGGCAACTTCCCTAGCATTGGGTTTCTCTCTATCCCCATGATATCTTCCTCTATCATGGTGTCTCCTTCATTGCTCTCTCACTCCATCCCTGTTCCAGCTCAACCATCCCATTCCCTTATGTTCTCATCCCCTATCCCCTACCCTCCATTGCCCATACCTTATCCCCAGTTTACTCATGGAGATCTCATCTATTTCCCCTTCCCAGGGTGGTCATGCATCCCTTTTTGGGCCTTCTCTGTTAGTTAGCTTCTCTGGAGTTGTGACTTGTTGCCTGATTATCCTTTGCTTTATATCTAGTATCTACTTATGAGTGAGTACCTACCATGTTTGTCCTTCTGAGTTCAGGTTACTTCACTCAGGATGATATTTTCTAGTTCCATCTATTTGCCTGCAAATTTCATGATGTCATTGTTTTTCTTTGCTGAGCAGTACTCTATTATCTATATGCATCACATTTTCTTAATCCATTCTTCAATTGAGGAGTATCTAGGTTGTTTCCAGGTTCTGGCTTTTATGAATAATGCTGTTATGGACATAGTTGAGCATATGTCCTTGTGGTATGATTGAGCATTCCTTGGGTATATGTCCAAGTGGTATAGCTGGGTCTTGAGGTAGATTGATTCCCAATTTTCTGAGAAAACACCATACTGATTTCCAAAGTGGCTGTACCAGTTTGCATTCCCACCAACAGTGGAGGAGTGTTCCCCTTGCTCCACATCCTCTCTAACATAAGCTGTCTGCAGAGCTTTTGATTTTAGCCATTCTGAAAGGTGTAAGATGGTATCTCAGAGTTGTTTTGATTTTCATTTCCCTGATGGCTGAGGATGCTGAGCAATTCCTTCAATGTCTTTCGCCATTTGAAATTCTTCCTTTGAGAATTTCTGTTTATCTCTATAGCCATTTTTTTTTTTTAAATTGGATTGTTCGTTATTTTGATGTCTAGTTTCTTGAGTTCTTTATATATTTTGGAGATCAGCCCTCCGTCGGATGTGGAGTTGGTGAAAATCTTTTCCCATTCTGTAGACTGTTCTTTTGTCTTATTTACTGTGTCCTTTGCCTTAACAGAAGCTTCTCAGTTTCAGGAGGTCCCATATATTAATTGTTGTTCTCAGTGTCTGTGCTAATAATGGTGTTATATTTAGGAAGTGTTCTCCTATGCCAATGTGTTTACTATTTCCTACTTTCTCTTCTGTTAGGTTCAGTGTAACTGGTTTTATATTGAGGTCTTTGATCCACTTGGACTTGAGTTTTGTGCATGGAGATAAAAATATGGATTTATTTGCATTCTTCGACATGTTGATGTCCAGTTATGCTAGCACCATTTTTTGAAGATGCTTTCTTTTTTCCATTGTACAGTTTTGGCTTGTCAAAAATCAGGTGTTCATAAATGTGTGGGTTAATATCAGGGTTTTCAATTCAATTCCATTGGTCCACATGTCAGTTTTTATGCCAATATCAAGCTGCTTTTATTACTATAGCTCTATAGTTGGGGATGGTGATGCCTCCAGAGGTGACATTGTTTTATAGAATTCTTTTAGCGATCCTGGGTTTTCTGCCTTTCCAAATGAAGTTGAGTATTGTTCTTTCCAGGTATGTGAAGAATTGTGTTGGGATTTTGATGGAGATTGCATTAAATCTGTAGATTGCTTTTGGTAAGATTGCCATTTTTACTATGTTAATCCTTCCTATCTATGTGCATGGGAGATCTTTCCATTTTCTGATATCTTCTTCAATTTCTCTCTTCAGAGACTTGGTATACAGGTCTTTAACTTGCTTATTTAGAGTTACCCTAAGGTATTTTATATTATTTGTGGCTATTGTAATGGGTGATGTTTCTCTGATTTCTTTCTTAGCCTGTTTATCATTTGTATATAGGAGGGCTACTGATTTTTTTTTTTTTTTTTTTAGTTAATCTTGTATCCTGCCACATTACTGGAGGTGTTTATCAGCTATAGGAGTTCCCTGGTAGAATTTTTGGGGTTACTTATGTATACTATCATATCATCTGCAAATAGTGAAAGTTTGACTCCTTCCTTTCCAATTTTTATCCTCTTGATCTCCTTTTGCTGTCTTATTGCTCTAGCTAGAAGTTCAAGTACTATATTGAATAAATATGGTGAGAGCAGACAGCCTTGTCTTGTTCCTGATTTTAGTGGAATTGATGCTGTGGGATAATGCTTTTGTACACTGGTTTAATAAAAGGCTGCTTGGCCAGTAGTCAGGCAGGAAGTATAGGCAGGATAAACAGACAAGGAGAATTCTGGGAAGAGGAAAGATGAGTGAAGAGATAGCAGCCCACCATCCAGGGAGCAGCATGTAATGACACACAGGTAAAGCAATAGAAAATGTGGAGACATATAGATTAACAGAAATGGGCTTGAGTTTAAGTGTAAGAGGTAGTCAGTAGGAAGCCTGAGCTAATAGCCAGGAAGTTTTAATCAAGCCTGTGTGTGTTTACTTGGGTCTGAGTGGCTGTGGGCTGGGTGGGACACAGGGAAACTTCTGATAACACCATTTGTCATAAGAGTCAACAACAGGGAGACAGCAAAACCACAGAATGATTACTGGACTAAAAAATACAAGATCTGTATTTTCATGTGGAGTGGAATGTTCTGTAGATATTGATTAAGTCTATTTGAGTCATAACATCTGTTAGGCCCCTTATTTCTCTATTAAGTTTCTATTTGGTAATCTGTCCAGTGGTGAGAGTGGGGTGTTGAAGTCTTCCACAATTAATGTGTGGGGTTTGATGTGGGCTTTAAGTTTTAGTAATATTTCTTTTACATATGTGGGTACCCTTGTATTTGGGCATAAATGTTCAGAATTGAAACTTCATCTTGGTGGACCTTTCCTGTGATGAGTATGTAATGTTCTTCTCAATCTCTTTTGATTGATTTTATTTTGAAGTCTATTTTGTTAGATATTAGGATAGCTACACTAGCTTACTTCTTAAGACCATTTGATTGGAAAGACTTTTCCCAGCCTTATACTGTAGGGTAGTTTCTGTCTTTGAATTTGAGGTGTGTTTCTTGTATGCAGCAGAAAGATGGGTCCTGCTTTCATATCCATTCTGTTAATGAAATGTTATTTTCAAGAATCCCTTAAAATATTTTAAATGGTACAAATATGTGGGTCAAAACCTCAGTCAATGAGCCAGTTTGGGTGTACAGGTCATTGCTTGGTTTAACAGCTATAGTATCTGTCACTTTGTCCCTGCTGCACACCTCATCAGGGGCCTTGCTGCACCTGTAGTCTCTTCTAATCACCCCTCAAGACTGTCCCTTGCAGGAACATGAAGAGTAGCAAGCTCAGGCTCTATTCTGCTGCCTTGGGGTGCATAAGGAGGATGTGGGTTTGTAGAATTGTCGCTGAGGCTGTTTGCAGGATGAATATACAGTATTCAAGATCCAGTGGAAAGTGATAAAAAATGAAGAACTGCAAAATAGCAGTTGTCAGTAACTCGTGTAATGATTGTGGCTCTTGTGCTCTATGGCACAAGGTACTTGTGGCCTGCCCCTTACTGGCTTTGAGCACCTGCCCTCTCCTTCCCTCTGCTCCCCTCCTCTACTTCTCTTTCCTTATTTCTTTTCCCTTTCCTCCCTCCTACTCTCCCTTTCTTCTCTAATAATACAAATATTTCTTAATTAAAAAAAATGAACATTTCTACTTCTAGATCTATATCTCCAAAATGAAGTGGCAGATCACTGTGACATGAACATATTTTATTTATTTACTTTACTTTGAAATGGAGGTCTCATTTTTTAGTCCAGGATGCCTGGAACTACATATAACCTAGATTGGCCTCTAACTCACAACAATGCTCCTGCTTCAGCCTCCCAAGTGCTGAGATTACAAGTGTGGAGCTGCTAAGTCTGAGCAGAATCTACTTTATAGATAAACAATGAGTGTCCCTGACACCTTACTTAGGTGCCTGTGTCTTCCAATATACTGACATGCTATTTTCATTACACATAGAAAGAGGTTCTGTAGCCTGGGATCAACCACAGGAAGATGGAAATTATTTAGGGAGAAAAGGCACCTGTACTGAGCACAGATAGATTTGTTCTCCTTTGTCACTATTCCTTAAACAAAAGAGGATAATAGGAGTTTGCAGCATTTACAATGTATTGGAAGCTCTAGGAAATCTAGGGAAGACTTAAAGTGTGGAGTCTGAAGATGTGTCTCAGCAGTGCATCCTAGCTTGTGACAATGTCTTCTGCTCTATGGCTGGTCCTTGTGCACTGTGAGTTCCCTGAGGGTAGTGATATGGACTACACCGAAGTTTGATCAGTTGTCTCCATGATGCTTCGGCTAAGTCAATGTGATTTGAAGTTATTTACTTTTCTGAGTCCTTATTTGGACTCTCGAATGACTGGGTCCATGGTGTTCTATGGGGCTTTGATAATGGTGTTGGGATTCATTGTAATGTGGTCAGTCAAACAAGGGTCACCCATGCAACTGAGCCATAATCAACATTACTTGTGTGTATATGGATCTACCTGCTTCCCATGGCAGTCAGGGAGAAAGACATCATCCCCACATGTATATGAGTATGTATGGGTATATATGTACACAAAGTACAGGAGCTATTTTCTCTATTACTTTCCACCTTTATTTTTTAAAAAAATTCTTTCTTTTTGAAATTAAAATATAAATTACAGTATTTTCTGCCTTCTTTTTCCTCCCTTTCTCACCTCATGAATTCCCTTGCTTTCTTTCAAATTCATGGCCTCTATTTCTTTGTTTTGTGCACACACACACACACACACACACACACACTCCTAAATTTATAAATGCAACTTGCTTAATCCATGTTACTTGTATTTGTTCTCAGGGCTGACCATTCGGTACTGGATAACCAGTTGGTGTGCTCTTCCCTGGAGAAGACTATTTCTTCTACTCTAAGTATTCCTTAGTTGCCTGTAGTTCTTTGTCTAAGGTTGGGACCCTGTGAGATTTCTGCCTTCTGTATTGACATAGCCATTGGGTGGTCCTTGTTTGTGTCTTTTATTTCTCTTCATTTTCTTTCCCTCCCTTTCTCTCTTCCCTTTTTGTGCTGGAATCTCTAACCCAGGGCCTCATGCATGCTAGACACACTAGCCTTCTGGGCTTGTTTTCCTATGCTCTAGTTGAGATTCAACATATCCCCAAAGATCATGTGTTAAAGTCACTGGTCTCCAGCCCACAGTGCTATTGGAAGGTGATGGTATCTTTTGGGAGTTTGGTCTATTGGAAGTGAGCTAAGTCACTGGCGATGTGTTCTTAAAGGAGACATTTGACCCCTCTTTTCTCTCTTTACAAGCTGGCTGCCACAGGGCAAACAGACCCCCTTCTCTCTACTCTCAACATGATATAACCCTCACCACAGCCCTAAAACAACAGAGCCAACTGACTGTGGATGGATGCTTCTAAAGCCATGAACCCAGATAAATCCTTTCTTCTTATAAGCTCTTTAAACTCAAGCATTTTGGTATAGTGCTGGAAAATTTATAAATTTGTATGTTTTAGAAATCTATTATGTTCTACATCACACAGTTATTTTCAGAATGAACTTAGCTAATACATGCTAACTTTCTAGCCTGCGTCCTGATGTGTAATAGACAAACAAGAAGTCTCTGCTGTACATATACTGGTACTAGACCTTGCTGTATACTGCTGCTTGTGGATTTTTAATGTCATCAGCATCAATATGTTAGCAGGAGGTCTGGGTAAAGTGACAGTTGCAGAAGGCTATGGATTTCCACTTTCAGTCATTTCCTGAAGACATATTCTTGGAGAGCTGATACAAAATGAATCATTAGGTATTTGGGCTCAGTTCAGCATAATTTGAGGATGGTGCACTTGGTCTCCCATTGTAACAGGTCGGTTCTTTTTTTGTTGACTTGATGATTTTGATCTTACAAATAAGGCTTGTGAGTTTTTTCTTTCTTCTTTCTTTCTGCTACAATTTGATCAGATTGTAGAAGGGTGGCATGTAGATATGTGTCTCTTTAACTAAAGCTCCCCCCCAGCCCAGGTCAAAACAGATGTTGTAGATATCGCTGGGTGACACAAGCAAAATCAAAGGTGGCTCACAGAACACCCTGCAAGAAATTCCTTTCTGCTCTGCTTTCCATCAAAAGCCTTTTCAAGACAGGGGCTTTCGTGTTGGCATAGAAGCCCAAGGATGAAGGTGGATGGAAATCTCCTTATGAAGAGACATATCTGTACTGGTCATTTGAATAGAGCTGAAGGAGAGGAACTGTAACTTACTGAGGACTCAGGTAGATCCCAGCAGGATATAAGGCTTCATATATATATATATATATATATATATATATATATATATATATATGTGTGTGTGTGTGTGTGTGTGTGTGTGTGTGTGTGTGTGTGTGTGTATGTATGTATATATGTATGTATGTGTATATATTCACACACACACACACACACACACACACACACACACACACACACACACACACGAAAGAGCTGGCCAGGAACTTGGTATGTAGATCAGGCTGGCAGTGATCCTCCTGCCTTTTCTTTCTGAGTGCTGAGGTTGCAGGTGTGTGCCACCACACTAGGCTCATCCTTAATTTTTACACATTATCACTGTGATGGAGAACATAGTTTTCCTATTGGTGGCAAATGTCCCTCCATGAGGAGGTGGAGATGGTTACTTCTAAGGTCCTCAACACATAAGCCTTATGCTCAGAGTACTCAGAGTAACAAGTGGGATTTACTATGTGCTGAGTGCTTTACACATGTGATTGAAGTGATGTGACTATCTAGCTTCAGTCCCATGTAAGACTTGTGGTCAGGATATCGATTTCATCACCTCTGGACAGAGGCTGGAACAGAACTTTGGTTAAAGCATGGAGAATAGAGATGGGAACACAACTTGTCCAGTTTTAATGAATATTTTTCAATGAGGTGAAATCCATATAACATTAAATTTGTAATTTTATTTTAATTTATATTGTACATATATAGGGTGTATGTGTGTTTGGGTTGACATGTACACATGTGAACACACGTTTGAGGAGACTGAAGTCAATGTCAGGTATCTTCCTCTGTTGATCTCCATCTTAGGTTTTGAGAAAGGGTCCCTCATTGAACCCACAGCTCATCAACTGGTCAGCAATTTCCAGGGATCCACTTATCTCTGCATTCCCAGTGCTGGGATTATAGATGTGCATTGTGCCTAGATTTTTAAAATAATTACTTTATTTTTTTGAGATTATAATATAATTACATCTTTAGTCCCTTCCTTTTCCTTCCTCCAAACCCTCTCCTTGCTCTCTTTCAAATTCATGGCCTCTTTTTTTAAAAAAATTATTTGTTGTTACATGCATATATGTATGTACATATATACTCCTAAATATATAAATACAACCTGCTCGGTCTATGTAATGCTACTTGTAAGTATGTTTTAGGGCTAGTACAGATTTTTAAAAAAATGTATATACTGGGCATGTGAACTCAGATTCTCCTGCCTGCTCAGAAAATTCTTTACTGACTAAGATAATTAGGCCTCCTGATCAGTCACTTTAAAATGAATCAATGTAACTCTGTGTTATATAGCCACTACCTCTCTCTATAGTCCCCAAATACTTTTTTCACCCCCAAAGGTAGCCATACACCCATCATATAGTCACCACACAAGGGTCACTTCCCAGACCCTGGCCCCCACTAGTTTGTGTTCTGACTCCGAGGGCTTAGACAGGCCAGTTTTAACCAGAACAAGACACTGAGAATAAATATGTTTAGCCTTTTTACTGTGGCAGGAACTCAGAATCATCCTCTCTACTCTAAGCAAGATCCTGATGATCCTGTTTTACAGTTGAGAAAGGGGGTCCCAGAGAGGTCCTGAAACCATCTCAGATCACACAGTATCAACACCAGACCTGGCTGGAACCTTGACATGATGACTCCAGGTGTCTTCTCTGATTTCTGGGGCACACTGCTTCTCTGTGGTTCCACTCTCGTCTGAGAGGCCAAAGCATCACCAGCCAGAAAGTCCCATAGGCCCTTCAGGTCAGAAACAGCAAGGTGGCTCAGCAGAGGGGAGATGTCACACTCACTGGCTTTAGTCTGAATCCCAGCTCCAGTTTTAAGACAATATGCTAAGAGTTCCTACAGAGATTTACAAAGGCCTGTGGAAACACAGAGAGAAGCGAGATTACTTCCTCCTAGGGAGCCGAAAGGCTATCTGCCCCTCTCCTTTCTGTATTTTCTTTTCTTTTCTTTTTTTTTAAAGATTTATTTATTTATTATGTATACAGAAGAAGGTGCTAGATCTCTTTACAGATGGTTGTGAGCCACCATGTGGGTGCTGGGAATTGAACTCAGGACCTCTGGAAGAACAGCCAGTGCTCTTAACCGCTGAGCCATCTCTCCAGCCCCCTGTATTTTCTTATGTGAGAAGAAAATCCAAAATGGCCTTTATATATCAGAGAGTGGAAAAAGAAACATCCTACAAAGTCAGAATGAATTTTATTATGTGAATTCAGCACATGGCTTTAGTTCTGCTACCATTAGCCATATGACCCCAGGGATGGTGGCTTCTTGTTTCTGATTTTTCAAAATCAAGAGTACTGGATTCCTAGACACATAAATCCTTAGCATATTATAAGATTATAACAGACATTTTATTTTGTTTTATTGAGCCAAAGTTTCATGTAGCCCAGGCTGACCTCAAACTTACTATAAAACCAAGGCTGGCTTTGAATTCATGATCCTCTTGTCTCGACCTCCCGAGTGCTGGGATTATGCGCCACACCTTTCTAGAACAGATAGCTTGCATGAATGTTTTGATGTCTCATCAAGGGTTGTTTTCAGAAAGTGGTAACCTCCCTTGTGCTAAAATATCAATATCAGCATTGTTGGGGACACTTCCATATTGAGCTTTTGTTTTGTGCCAAGCACTGTTTGAAGTATTCCACACCTGTGACTTAATTAAGGACTGGGAAAAATGTTGTCCTTTAAAAATCATTTTTTTAAAACCTAAGTCTTGTGATTTGGTCTACATAAAGGAATATATATATATATATATATATATATATATATATATACATATCTATCTATCTATCAATCTATATCTATATCTATATCTATATCTATCTATCTCTCTCTATATAGAGAGAGTCTCTAGTCACCTAGGCTAGGGACCACTCTGTCCTTTTAAGTCACTAGCCGTTCTGTGCCATGGAGTCCCTGACAGATACCTCTGCTTGGGTCCAGCTCTCCATGTTCTGATGGAAGTGGGGGCCCTCCTGGTGCATGCCTAGGTGTAGTTCCCAGGGTGAGCCCAGTGGGTGACAAAGAGCCAACTACTCCTTGTGCTCCATCCCTAAACTTCACTGGGCTGAGTGGGACAGTCTAATTTGTGGTCCTGAAGATTTATTTTCATCTAGTGTATGTGGTGGCCAGGGAAGAACCTTGGATGTCATTCTTCAGGAGTTGTCCACCTTGGTCTTATTATTTAATGTGTATGGATATTTCGCCTGCATCCATATATGTACCTGGTGTACCTTGAGGCCAGAAGAGTACAATGGAGAGTAGGGCTGGAATTACAAATAGTCACGAGCTACCTCATGGGTACTGGGAATTTAACCTAGGCCCTCTGAAAAAGCAGTCAGTGTTTTAACCACTGAATCATCTCTCCAACCCTAGCCTTGTTTTTTGGAGACAGGGTCTTTCATTTCCCTGGAGTTTGCTAATTGGTATGGAACAACTGGCTAGTGGGCACAAGAATCCACTTGTCTTTGTTTCCTAGTGTTGGGATTACAGACATGAATCACAATGCTTGGCTTTTATACTATTGGGGATCAAAGTTAGGTCTTCATGCTTGTGTGGAAAAATACTTTACCAAATAAGCCATATTTCCAGACTTCTCTGCATTTTTCATTTGTCTTTTCTATTAATTTTATAAAATTGTGTGTGTGTGAGTGTGTGTGTGTGTGTGTGTGTGTGTGTGTGTGTGTATGTATGGATAGGGGGGTCAGAGGACAACTGATGAGTTTGGTTCTGTCATTCCATCATGTGGGTCTCAGATATTGGACTCAGGGCAGGCTATCAGGCTTGGAGGCAAGCGCCTTTACCTCTGAGGCATCCTATGCTCATGCAGGTTTTAAAGTTGCATTTCCAAGACATGATTTTGCTTGAACTCAACCAAACATTATTTGAAAATCTTTTTCTTTGAAAAAATCCTTGCCTTTTTTTTTTTTTTTAGCCTGTGAAGCATTAAAACACCAGATGTGGCCTGTTCCTGTCCCTTGCCTTCTTTAGGATGCTACCCTGACCCTTCCCCTCTGCTGTGTGACCCAGTCAGTCTCTGAGGCCTGTAGTTAATACCTGTTCATCCCCATAGCTCACTCTTGTCTCCTTGCAGGTGCAACATTTTTGTCAATTTTTCACAAATCTTTCCTGGTTTCCCAGATATAAGCCCTCTTCCCTCTTTTCCAACACCTCTGCATCTGTTGATCTTCCTTGTTTTATTTTCTGTTCAAAGCTCTTATTACCATCTAACCATGAGCAGGGTTTTGTGCTCCTTTGGTACCCAGCATGATTTCTTGTTACATAGAAAGTGCTCAGTAAACATTCCTGGAATTGATGGGAGGATCAAAAGCATCAGGATAAAATTGCCAGGGGCTGGAGAGATCGGTCGACAGTAAAGGGCCCTGGTAGTTCTTACAGAGGACCCCAGTTCACATTACCCACTGGCTACTCAAAAACACCTCTAACTCTAATTCCAGGAGTTCCAGTGCGTCTGCAGCTACTGCATGCACATTGTGCATTTATAGACAAGGCACACACACAATAAAAATAAATACAAACTAAGATTGAAATTACCAACTATCAAATTTAATGAAAACTAGCATTTTGCTTTATTTCTCTTTGCTTGTCTTTTTCATGCAAATAACATACTTTACAGGGCAGTTGTGGTGCCTGCCTTTAATCTCACCCAGCACTTAGGAGACAGAAGCAGGCAGATCTCTGTGAGTTTGAGGCCAGCCTACATAGTAAGTAGCTGTTACACAGAGAAATCCTGTCTTGAAAAACTAAAAACAAAAACAAAAAAGAAAGAAAAAAACCAGACTTTAATGGGGTTGGAGGCCCTTTTGTTTACTGCCTGCCCATTCTCCACTCCCTTTTCACCTCCCAAGAAGAGGCTGAAGGTGACTTTGGTGAATGGTTCTCCAATCTGTGGTTTTATGCTTTTATATACACACAGAATTCTCTTGGGATTTTAATGTTTCACATAAACTGAGTTGCATTTCCAACTTTCCACAATTTGCTTTTCATATCAATGTTTTATTCATGATGATCCATGCAACTTTAATCTATTCATTTTAGGATTGGTAGAAAAATCCATTGTATAAATACACCATAATTTATTTATTCTTTCCCTTCTAAATGGGTACATAATTTGCTGTTTCCAATTCTTGGCAGTTGAAAACAATGCTGAACACAGTGGGACATGAATTGTTTGCACATATGGAAGAGAACTATTTAGGTCTCACTTGTAGGTGCTTGGTCTTGGGTGTGCTCACCTCCAAAGTTACTAGGTGTTAGTATACTTCTTGTCCAAGTGTCTGTGTGTGTTCTCTCCTGTAGTGATTTTGCCTCTGGGGATGGTAGGAATCAGGATCATATTATCGGCCATCATTCACCTTTCTCTGGTACTTGGTAAGCCTGAATTCCTTATCACACATTTATAGACTGTTGAAGTGAACACCCATAAATTGTCTCTTGATTATGTTTATCCATCATTGTTTTGTGTTGTCTTGTTATTGGCTTATGGACATATATTGTGGATACTACTCTTTTGGTGTGACGTGTTTTGTAGCATCTCCTGGTCTGTTGCTTTTTAACTTTGTCTTGGCTTTGTTATATAGTTTATAACTTAATGTCACAGCTTTTTCCATCACCCAACTGGAAGGAATGAATGCTAGCCTTTTTACACAGCAGATTTGTTGGTAATGGAATGAGGAGGATTCAGTTTCTGTGGCTAGTTCTTTTCATTGGGGAGTCTCAGAGTCAAGACCCAGAAAAATCTTAGCTTGCAAGCCCTTCTATGTGTTATTGAGGATGGGGGTCTCCTTCTGTGAGGACCCACCATACCATACCCCATGAGAGCTAGCAATCCCAATAGTCCCCTCTGTGGCAAAACTGCTTTACTGACTACCGAACCTATAGTTAGCTTGTCTTTGGAAATGAGCCTTTCCCTTTCTCATACTGTTGTGCAACACTGTTCCTGGGAGACATGAATCAATGTCTAGTCATCCAGATAGGGAACTGAGAACTGACCAAAGTACAGACAGCATCAAAATCTAACTTGAGGAAACAATGAATTTATTGGCATTACTTACAGGAATATGAGAAGGGGTTATTTATAAATGACTCAGAGGTCTGCATCACCAAAGCCCACTGTGGGTGACAGCTCATGAAAGTTGGAACTCTGGCAAGCTAGGCAGCTTGACAGGTTTGTAGATGCTCTCTGTCAGGCAGCTGAAGTGGTTTGAGCTTCTTCCAGCCGAAGAGCTCAGCTGGTCTGTGTCTTCTAGGCTGTTTGGCTCATGTCTTCTCTCCAGGTTTCTATGCCAGTCTTTGCTCCTTCCAGGCAATTAGGTTGGCCTGAGAGTCTTCTTTGAAGTTTGGCTTGTCTGAGATTGACCCTCAGTAGCTTTTATTGCTTATATACTCTTGGGAAGGAGGAGCCTAGTAAATCTGGTCAGTTTTAGGGACTTCCTGAAACCATTTTGAATTCTTTACTTCCTGTCTATTGTGTAGGGAACCTGTCATAGATGATGGGTGAGATGGGGAGAAAAAAAAAACTTTTAAATTCTATAGAGGATTTTTTTCCCCCTCAGGTGGGCTTTAACTCAGGTGTTAGAGTGTTGAAATTCATGGTCACACAGAACCTCTGCTGAGTGATTCCAAGTTCTAGTCTTGAAAATAGGAAAAATGAAATTCATGGTCATAGAGTGTGAATTTTAGAAGCTTTATTCTAGGGAGCTTTAGGAAGAAGGCATCTCTCCTCAACAGTGGTGACCTGCCCCAGGTTAGGGCACCACTGAACTTCTCATCTTGCAGCTTTTTATAGGACTTACAGCAGAGACTGGGGTGAGGTACAGGGAGGTGTCAGGTCATTTGTCCACGTGTGAGGTGTTGGCTGACTCCTTTCTGCTTCAGGCAGGGGGTTCATTGATGGGATGATATGGGGCCAGGAGCCAGAACACCCTTCTGATGAAGACACAAGGGTGATTCTAGAATGGCTGGTCTGGGGTCCTAGCAGTAAAATTTCCTGTCTAGTTTCTATCTCTTGTTCTCCTCAGTAGGAAGCCCTCCTGATGGCCAGCAGACACGGGTAACACCATAGCGAGTGGGAGTACTATTTCCAGGCTCTGCTATGTGGCAGGCTAGCCCACAGCTTATAACTGAAACCATGGTTTATGATTCTATCCCTGGCACAGGCCTGGGATCCTCTGGGTGTTAATTTTTCCTGGTTTTGTTGGTCCCATTCATAGGACTGTGGTCAGCTGTTGCCTAGCCCCTACCCTGCCCCCATGTGGCTCTGTCTGAAGGCTAGCTAGCTATTGGCAGGGCCACTGGGGTGGTGATGAGCCACTGTCCTCATCCTCCAGTAATGTACCACCAACTCCTTTATACTGGGTCAGATTTTCTGGGAAACCAATTGAGATCCAGATTCAGGACTCATGCAATACCATCTCTGCTCTATTCTGTTGGCCATAGCAGATAACTGCTCAAGAGGCCACTCTCAAGAAAGACCACTCAGTCTGTGAAATACATGATTTAATAAGACACAGAGATGCCTACCTCTCCATCCAAATATTGGCCCTGCACAAATGGCCCAGGATATGAAACAACATAACCTTCACTATTACAAAAACAACACCTGGTCCTCTTACTGATACAATCCCTTATTTGGACACTTACTCACTGCTTTATTGTAGTTTATTTCAGTAAATTTTCTGACTTTGTGCCCTGGGTCAAATCTTTTTATTGCTACCTCATTGGCCTTCTGCACTACATACTGTATGACATTTTAGTGCCAGTATGAGGAGATTAAAGGAGTTTCTCTGGGGGAAAAACAGGAGATTGTATGGTTCAGGGTACACTTTCTCTCACTTGGGCTTTTTCCTAACCATTGTTTCTGGCTGCTTTCTGCAGATGGAACCACAGACGCCACCCTGTACACTATAAACTCAGTCTCTATTTGTTCGTCTTTTTCCTTTTCCCAGGCCTCTGCCTCAGGGGATTAGGGTGGACATGGAATGCATGCCCATCCACCCTCTCTTTCCCATGTTCTTGTTCTGGTCTCCTGGGTAGGACAAGGAAATGGAACAAGCAGTCTAGTTCCCTCTTCCTTCCCTCAGCACTAGGACTAGCTCTCCTTCCCTTCCTTCTCAATTTTCATCACACCAGCAAGAGACCCAAGCTCAAACTGAGGGGGTCTGGAAGAAAAAAATTCCAAGGGACCAGTCTGCTGAGCAACTGTGGGAGCCGGCACTGGGGGTCAGAATGGAGTCTGTCTAGATCCTTTTTCCCAACACTTCTGCAACCATGGTGGACTCTGCCAAACACTCTAACCAACATAGTGGCCACTAGCCCTGCCTTGGACCAAGTGAGCTGCTAGTTGGCAGGACAAGTGTGTGACCCCAGAGGTCCCAATGGGCACTTTCCTAATTTTAAGTGAAAGTAATACAGGATGACTAAGACTTTCAATGCAGGGTTTACTGTTTTTGGCAACTTGGCTTCTGAGAGACTTGACTGACTTATTAACACAAAGAGGCTCATGCTGCCTATGTATGAGGCAGTAGGATAATGTCCCTTCTAGGAAACCTTTTTCCTTCATGTGCTCCCGTCTATAAGGGTATGGGTGCATGCAAGGGCACTTTCCCACTTCCCCTGCTTTTTCCGTGGGCTTCCATCCCATGAGTCCATCAACAGCATTTGCAGCATGGTAAGGAATGCCTCTTTCCCTCTACACCTCTGGAATTGAAAATGGTAGGTCTGAACACATAGGGTAGCTGGGATGGAGGAGGCAGCATCTCCATGCCCAGCGGCAGGGATGGAATCAATACCCTAGCACATGTGCTTGGGAGTACACCCACAGGTGCTATAGGTGGTGGCTGCTTGGAGATCAGGGCAAGACAGTGGTTATCAACATACCGGTGACAGTGTACTACAGCTCAGAGTGGGACTTCTTTTCCCCTCATCCCTGTTTGCTGACTGAGGACCTTTTGCAAGGTGTACAAGGGAACTTATCCACTCATCCTTGATCATTATTCTTTCTAGTACTTGATTGTGAGGACTCTCCATTCCTGCTCCTCTCCCCCTGTGTCTCACCTTTGCGAGGCAAAGCTCTCTGTGCTCAGGGAATGGCCTAGATAGAGTGAGGCCTTGGGCCCTTTGTGGACAAATGAGAGTTCTGTCACCCACTGGAGACATCTTGAAATTGCACTTCAGTAGGATCCACAATGGGTCTTGTGTCCTTTGTTCTGTCCAACTTGACTTACCCCAAGATGTAGTCTCAAAAACTGATTTAAATCCAGTCTTCACAACTTCAAACATGTACAATACCACCTCCACCACCACCATAAAACAATACCCCTCTTCACAGCTTACCTTCTCTTACAATACCAGGCTCCATACACACTCCTGGTCTGGGGATTCTGGCCCCTTCATAACTTGTTGAGTTGTATCTCCATTCTACAGCTTGCTTGACCTGCTGTGTTACAACCTTTATAAGTAATCTGGGTCCAGCCTTCTCTTCCTGGACCCCACAGTGAATCCTACAGAATGCACTACTGTTCAGTTTTCTCCTCCTCTTCACTTGGCTCTCCTGTAAAAAGTAACCTTTAGCTAACTCTCTTAGTTCTTCAGAAAGCAGATATCATTTGCATCCGAACTACAATCATGGGGATAAGATATGAGGATTTTTGATTGGCTTTGTATTTTCTCTCTGTTTTAATAGCCAATGCTATTAAAATGTTTTTCTAAGAATCTTGACCAGCTCTTGTTGGCATGTAGCATTCTATAACTCTGAGACTTGAAACCGCACACACACAAAACAGGAGCGCTTTAGAAATCCAGGTGACAATGAAGCCTGCCTTAGGTGGGTAACAAACAGGAACCGTAGAGTTGAGCAATATGTAAGTAGTAAACGTTTGTGACACTGTGTCATAAATGTAATTTAGATTCAGTTCTCTTAATAGGCTGAACAAGTTGTTATGTTGTGCTGATGACATTAAAGGCAGAAATTAATTTTTAAAAATGCTATTCAAATGCCTGGATCAAATTTCAGTATGTTTGTACAAAACTGAAAACTGGTTTCCTGTTTAAAACAATGAGGATCTCTTTCCATATTGATCTGCTCTTGGTAACAATCACAAAAACTGGCTTAAAAAACAAAGGTTCTGTGTTTTACTAAGATATTGTGTTTTGGGCTCTTCGTCAAACTTTTAACTACTCAAAGAATTGAGTCTTAAGAAAATCAGGATTTATTTAAAAATCTCTTTGTTCTTGCCTAAGCTTTGTTTAATTATTATACAAAAGTTTAAACTAAAACCCATTATTTCTTCTTCAAGACTGATAAAAATGTTCTTCTAGTTGTTCAGCAATGAAAGCTTGGAGGTTTAAGCCAGAGGCAGAAGAGACAAGACAGTGAAGCAGGGATGTTCACTGTAGGTCAGCCACGACTCAGGAGACAGTAGGCCTCCTTTTAAGAGCCCGGCAGCTGCAGAGCTACCCACAGCCCTGCCCCTAGATTATTTTATTAATGTGCATGAGTATTTTGTCTCCATGTAAGTCTGTGTACGATGTGTGTGCCTGGTGCCCAAGGAGGCCTGAAGAGGGCATTAGTTCCAATTATGGATGGCTGTGAACCACCATGTGGTTTCTGGGAACTGGATTCAAGATCTCTCTGAAAGAACAACAAGTGTTCTTAACTGCTGAGTCATCTCTCTAGCCCCCTCATCTGTCCTCTTGATTGCTGAGGCCACAGAAACCCTGAAGTTTGAGTTCGAGCTAGTACACTACAAAGAAGAGAGCCATTAGAGAAATGTGTCCTCTCTGCTTCCAGGGAGCAACATTGTCAGGGAGACCCTGACCTTTCCCAGTGGGTGATGTGACTTGTAAAAATCAAAATAAAGGAAACAAGAACCTCTTTCCTCATCTCTAAGAGTAACTCCTAGGGAGGAGCTGCAACAGAATGGAACAGAAAAGAAGATTAACTATTGTAAAACCCTCAAGCCACTCAATTGGCCAGGCCCTTCCCCCTGAGGACCTCTAACTGCCAGGTTGCACCCAGAGGATACTCTAACTGCCCTAACTGCTGGACTCTGTCCCCATCCTGCAGAGCAAAAAGCCCAGCCTCTGGACATGAAATTCCACCAATCTCCACCCTGGAAATCTCCACTGTGAAAAGTTCTACCCCCTTCCCAAGAAGCTCTATATAAGGCCTCTATCCTGTTCAGTTTGCTATTTCTTGCTCAAGCAGAGGCAGCCATCCTCCCAGTTTTTTCCCTCCCAATAAATCTTGTGTGAGGTTTGTTGTATGGTGTGACTGTGGTATTCCTTTGCTTCCAGCAGCCAGGATGCCTTTCCATCCCAGCTTCAATGCTTACATTGGTGACTCAGGCTCTCCTAGTGCCTCCATTTCCTCTCATGGTCTAAGCTGCAGTGGGACCCTATCCCTCATCTCCAGTCCACCTGCAAAAGACTCAACTTTTGTCTTACCAATTGCTCAGCACCCTATCCACCATAATCAATTAGGTAAGTTTTTCCCTTTGTTCAGTGTAAATGTTTCCCTGAGTTTGAGGAAGTGACCATTAAGTGTACTGTACCACTCTAGTAGTCTTGGAAGTGGAGGTACCCCCAGCCAGGGTCCTTAAGGCTATGGCTGGCCCTCTTTACACTCTCCCACCCTTGCAGCTGCAACCAGGCAGTTTCCTTAGGCCCAGTTGGGCTATAGCATCCCTTCCTGTGCTCTGTCCCTGTCTTCCCCATAAAAAGGAGCCACCAAAACCTCCTTTTTTTCCAGTCCTTTTCTCTGGATGAGACCCTCCCCCTAGAGCTCGGTTTTCTCTCAATTTCTTGCCTCTTTGGCAGCCCTGGTACCAGGCGCCAGAGTCTCCACAGGTTTAACCAGGCTGAGCTTGCTACCCTTGACCCCAGTTGAGTTGGGTGACAACCCTCTGAATGATTTGGTCCTTGCTTGTTTGGTCCTCCCTGAGTCCAGGCAACACCAGAGCGACTTAGGCAGTGACCTTTCCCCTCACCTATCTAGAGAATCCATGGGAACTCAGTATTCCATACCCTTCCATTTCCCCTTGGGATGACCCTTAGAAAACCTCCAGCCTCTCCACCTGACATCGGACCTGAAGGGCACTAAATTTATTCACTTTTGTAATCAAATTCGGCTTCAATACCCCTTAGATAATCATTCCAAAGGGCCCCTTAATAGTACCGTAGATCCTATTATTATTTGGGACTTTTACAAATACTGTGAGTGATCAAGGAAATGGGAAGAGATTTCATATTTCTCTGCTCCAAGCCCTGTTTGTTTTTGTTTAGTCTTTCCACCCATACACACTGTGTAAATGTCCTGTCTTTTAGGTGACCATAGATGGATCTGTAAGTTTGTTGCAAAGTTGGAGCTATGGAGGGAAGGAAGCAAAGGAGTAGGCCAGATGAGCATGCACACACCCTGCACACAATCTTCCCTGGTTGGTGTATCATCTCTCAGCTCCTCCCTATAGTGCCCTCTGTCTATGTCTAGAGCTCAAAAATTCCCATCTTAAGCTTTTTTTGTTACCTTACTGGATTCAGTTTCACTGGGATTCAGGTGTCTTTTAGGTACAAGTAGCATTGGACCACTTTTATGCTGTCCCACTTCAATTAAAAACTAGTTCTGGAGTTAGGGTGTGGCTCTCCCTTCTCTAGACTCAAGAATGCTTATTTAAAGGTTTTCTCCAGAATCTCTGTCCCATATCAGGGGCACCCAGAAAGGAGAGAAAAACAAGATAAAGGGATGGACTATTCCCAGTGGGGACCATTGCTACTCATCTCATATGCTTTGGTTTTGTTCTCTGAAAGTTTTGCTAAGGTATAAATCTTGCCTCAAAGATCTGTAAGCCTATTGGGTAAGGTTACAAGTCTGAAAAAAATCTGTAACACTGGGGCTAATAGTTAAAAGTCTATATTTAGGTGATTTTAAAGGAACCATGTGGTATGTTGCCATTTTAGAATAAACCAACCAAGGAGGAAACAACTCCTAGCTATGAAGCCCAAACCAAATAATTCCTCCACTATTTTCTATCACACTAGTGAACCTTCCCCTTATCAGCCTCAACCTGTAGTCCCTTCTTTTTCTATAGTTTCCTTTTCTCCCTCCTCAGCAACAGGCTGCCCACCCAGTCATGGATGAGTATGGGACTTTAAAGCAGAGTGCTCCACTATCACATGTAAGACCTTGCTCTATGAAAACCAACTGTATATCCAATATATTACCCAATAGTACAACCTCACCTTCCATGATGTTTTTATGATTCTTGCCAACAATCTTCTCCTAGAGGAACCAGGCCATGGCATTCCCAGACGATGACCCTGAATCGGATTACAATAACCCAAGAGGCTTCCTAGCTAGGAATCAATTTATAACTTGCTTCCTGGCCAGTATCCACAAGGTCACTCTTAAGGTGGTAAATTATAAAAAGTCCAAGAGGTTATCCAGGAAAAGAACAAAAACCCATCTTAATTCCTACACCACCTTACAAAGGCCCTCTTGCAATATCCTAATCTGGATCCTGAGACCCCAGATGGGAAACAACTCTTTATGACCTACTTCTCCCAGAATCTCCCTGATATTAGGGACAAACTCAAATATCTAAGGAGAAGACCCCTGACTCCACAGCCAGAAGTCTTGTGGCCTTCAAGGTGAACCATGGGAGAGAGGAAAAAGCCTCAAAACAAAAATGCCTGATGATGGCTTAGGGCTCCCAGCTGACCAAAGCAAAAGCCCAGGCTCCCTGGTCTCTTAAAGCCCAAGAACCTCTGTGTCCTCATTTCAAATGTGGTCAGGAGGGTCACTGGGCCTGGGCCTGTCTGAACCCCTGTAAACCACCCAGACCATGTCCAAGGTGCCATCAAGAAGGGCATTGGGGTGTTGACTGCCCCCCATGTCTCTGTGGCATGGGGACATCAAGCCCCAATTGCCCTTCATCTGACTTCCTTGGTCTGGCCATGAATGACTGAGGGGGCCCAGGCTCCCTTGGCCTGACAACCATCACCTCCAACAGGGAGCCTCAGGTAGTTATCACAGTATCAGAGCGATTTATCTCCTTTACGGACCCTGGGCCCATTTCTTCGGTCCTGATGGAGTTCTGGGGACCCACCTCTCCTCATTCTTTTATTGTTGGAGTAAGGAGACAGCCTTACCAGGCTCACCAAACCACATCACTTAGCGGTATCTTGAGGGGCATTTCCCTTACCCATTCCTTCTTAATGGTGCCAACCTGTCCTGTCCTCTTGATGGGAAAAGACCTCCTAGCCAAAGTGGGAGCCTCTATTTCTTTTGCTCCCCCATCTGCTTACCCCAGGCTCACCAGCCATCAACCCCCTCCAAACCTCACGATCTGACATGTCTCTTCCCTTACCAACCTCTCAGGTAGATCCCTAGGTATGGGACATCTAAAACTTCTCTATAGCCAAACATCACACCCCTTCTCATTCAACTACAACCCCCCCACCAAATATATAGCCCAGGCTCAATATCCACTTTCTTTCCAAAGCCTGAGGGGACTTGAACCTCTCATCTCTGACCTAAGAAAGGATCTTCTGCTCCCCACTTCTCCTTTTAATACCCCTATACTCTCAGTTATGAAAACCAATGGAACCTACCGCTTGGCTCAGGATCTCCAACTTAGCAACTCAGCAAGAGTTCTCCTTCAGCCTGTAGTGCCCATGTTTTAACATTTTAAAACGACTCAAGTTGCTGATTTGACCCTTAAGATGTGTGCAGATCATTTGTTTCTGCTGGCTTCCGCTGCCTATCATGTTTGGTTCCAAATTCTTCAGCTGCTTCTTCTTCCACCTGTTCTAACCATCTAACTATCCTCACCTACTTGGCAAATTACCTCTCACTGGCTCTTGGAGCCTGCCACCCTCTCTGGGGCCCCACCATGTGGGCAACTGTTGAAACATCTGTGTTTTCTGGCCACCACCTCCTCAGAACTGCCTGCTAAGCCCCCACAGCTTGCTTAATCCCATCTGGGCCTCTAGACCTTGTCCCTCCTGTCTCTCAGCTCCCACTTGGAGCTTATAGAAACTCCCTCCAGCAGAGTTCACTTTGAAACCCTTCTCCTCTTCCTCCACAGACTCTAATTTTATTAAAGCCTGTCTCTGGCCGTAGTATAGTTCAAATGGCCAAAATTGGCATTCTCGATTTTCAATGATGACAATTTCTGCCACTGTACAAACAAATTATCCAAAATTCTCTTGTATCTGAACTTGCTTTCTTTATTTCTTATCTATACCTATCTGGAGTAGCTCTTACATAGGGATGTTTATCATCCAAGAGACCCTCACCTCTAATCAACAGTCTGTCCTAATAGGGTCAGGAAACTATTCTATATTAGGCTGTCCAAGGCTGATTCAGTCCCCATCTAACTCCCCTATCCATCTCTCCTTCACTGGGACTCATCACCTATGCATGTTATCTCCATTCTTATGTGATAATTCCTGTCCTGAAAACAAAAATAATAAAAACAGAGTTTATGATAGAATTAAAAACAATACTTATCTAATAAGGTATTAAAGCTGTACCTTCATGTACTTATACAGGAACCTACAAATGTTATAAAGGTTTGAGAATGTAAAAGCTTAAGTAAGCACTGAGGATAACTTAAGTTCTGAGGGTCTAAGAAAGTGTTGTCTGAGGATATGAAAGCTTAAGTTTTAAAGGTATGAGAAAGTGTTTTGTAAATGAAAGTTCTGGAGATATAAGTAAGCGACTTAGGATGTTGGAAAATGTTTCAGATTTCTTTTCCCTCTCTGCTATTGTTTAAACTACACTTAATGGTTCATCTAGACCACTTGCATGATGGGGTCTGGAGACTGCTCACCAGAAGGTTGCCAAAAGGAGATACTTATCCCTTGTGACACCTAAATCAACTTCTGAAACACCTGTCCCCTATTCTTTCTTTCACTATAATCAAACTAGAGATCACCATCAATGTTGGCCAGATGTAGACTGCCTCTAGCAGTCCTATAAAAGATAAGATCCGACAACTTTAGACAGACCTCCAAAATGTAAGAAACAGCTTGATGCCTCTGGTCAGTGGATCACTGACAGTCCAATAAGAAACTGGATGCTGCCCTTTTTCATCCCTCTTTTCCTGCTTTTCTTAAGCCTACTAGTTACACCCTGCCTTATAAACTTCTTGTCTAGATTTCTTCAACAACAAATCCAAGAGATTTCTAACCAGACTTTTAACCAGTTACTATTACAGGATTACTAGCCCCTGGCTACATAGCCAGAGACCTCCAGCACCCGGTTGCATCCTGATGATGATGAACAAGATTGCCCAAAGAACCTTGATGCTCTGATTTAGCAGGGAGTAGTCTAATGATAACATCGCCCCCTTTCCTGTGACCTGATTGTTTATTAATAATGAACAAAAATGGGGGGATGTAAGCCCCTCAAACCAGTCGAGTGGCCCAGGTTTCATGCACAGAATACTCTAACTGCCCTAACTGCTGGGCCCTGCCCCCACCCTGTAGAGCAAAAAGCCCAGTCTCTGGACTTGAAATTCTACCAATCTCCACCCTGGAAATTTCCACTGTGAAAAATTCCAACCCCTTCCCAAGAAGCTCTATATAAACCCTCTATCCTATTCAGTTTGCTGCTGTTTCTTGCTTGAGCAGAGGCAGCCATCCTCCTTGTTTTTTCTCTTCCAATAAATATTGTGTAAGGTTTGTTGTGTGGTGTATGACTTTGTGGTATTTATTGGCTTCCAGTGGCCAGGATACCTTTCCATCCAAGCTGTAATGCTTACAACTATTGCTCACCTATGTGCTCTTAAACAACTAACAGGAAAGTGTAACCCAGAATACAATAATCAGTAATACTATAAAACAAAATTCTACCCTCTGCTGACCAGAATCCCATCTTGACCTGATTCAGCATGAGGACCCTGTACTCTTAAGACTGATTGCTATTCATTGAAGTGATAGCCAATTAAAACGGGACCTATCCCAGGTCAACAACTGCTACCCTCTTGGAAATTACTGTCTTGGCTCACCTGTCCAAATAAAACCCTGTTTTCTAAAGGGTACTCAAGCTGAGTTACTAAAGAGCTGAATTCGAGCATTAGGTAACTGAGGAATTGACACTTCAATATCAGAAGTAAATCTATGGACCATGATATATAGTAGCTCCCAATTTAAAAATTATTTAACTAAGAAGTTGCTTCATATAATATCATTATGTCCATATAAGCCTGTGCCCCATAGGCAAACACTTTCTCGACTACCATAAAAATCTTTTCAAAATATTCCATTCTTCTGTCAGAACTAATTTTTCTGGCTCGTAGTAAATACAAATTCGGCTCTGTTTTTAACAGCTTCTCTATTAGTAAAAAAAAAAAATCCCATCATAGCTGGGTCTGACCTAGTCATCCCCATGCATGGTCTATACCTGCATCTTACTCAACTCTTAAAGCATGACTCAAAGTCTCTGAGGAGCCTCAGAGCTCTGAGGATGCCTGGGCATCAAACTGGTGCACACTACTTGATCATACCCAAGTCTGTCTCTTGTCTTAACTTTCTCCTGCCTCTTAGAAACTTCTAGGAAACACAAGCCCCCCACTCACCACCACAGATTCTTACCTCCTGCTGCTGTCTGAGGCCTAGAGCTTTTCTCTTCTCCTGGGCTTGTTGCTCTATCTTCTTATCACCAGTTTTCCCAATCATTTAGGTGGATATGGCTGTAGTTGGCTCCTCTTTTCCTTCTATTAAAATTTCTTATGTTGCTCTGCACATGTGTTCAGTCCCTTCCTCCTACAAGGCTAATCAGGGTTATTTCTTCCAGGAGCCATTACTATCAATAATGATGCTTATCTCTTACCACCAAGGACTTCCCATTCTTGAATGAATTAGAGTCTGGCCTTCTACCCCTTGTTATGACCACTCTCTCCCCTCTCCAAAACACACTTCAAACCTTTCATGCCTTATGTCCTACAACGCTATGGTAGGTCAGCACTGCCAACTAGGGCCCCTAATGCCCCTTTAGCTTTAATGTATCTCCAGAAGACGTTTGCACCTTGTCAATTATTTGACCTGTTGATATGGCATGTGTGCATGAGTGTTTGTGTGTGTGTGTGTGTGTGTGTGTGTGTGTGTGTGTGTGTGTGAATGTAGAGGCAAAATACCCCACGGAAGTAACCAGGCTACTCATTACTGCTTGAAGCCTGGCCACTTATACCATCTTCTGCAAGCACTTAGAGTCCAGGTCCCAGTGACCCAAGGCTCAAGAAAACAACTTGTGCTATAAAATTTACTATTTAACAAGAGAATGAGATGCTTGCTTATCTACCCAGATGTGGATCCCATACAAATGATCCAAGCAATATCTCTTGAATAGCACAAAGAGAACTCCCATTCTCTTGGTTGTAGTGTCCTCCACCTGTGAACTTTGCTGCTGTCTTCTTGTGGTACTATCCAGTAAGTTCTTGCACTTTTTTTCTTCGTTCTTTTTAGCACTCATATCACCAACCTTCCACATGCTGTTATACATGGCATTTCCTTTGGCCTGAAAGATGACCATTCCTGGGGGCATTGCAGGAAGAAATAAATCAGTTCATTTGTAGTCTCTGTGGCTTCAGGAAAACCAGTCACATCCCACTGGGACATGTGGACATTGAAAGTTTCTTGACTTATCTGTCCCTAAACTGTAAAATGGATGTGGTAATTGGACCTTCACAGAGGTCTTCTGTGAGGCTGAAGTGAACAGCTCTGACATGAAGTAAAGTTCTGTAGATGTCACCTGTAATTGTCTCATTTGATAGGAGACTTGCCTGAGCCCCAGGGAAGCTCCTTACATGGCTGAAATGACCAGAGTGACAAGTCAGTGATAAGTTAAAAACACAGGGTTGACTCCCAGTTCCCTTTCTTACCAATTGATTGATAGATATTTGATGAGCTTTGATGACATGCTCCCATATTAAAATTCAGCAAGGAAGGAGGGTGGGCCAAATTTGAGCTCCATTAAGAAGCACATGTTCCCATGAGGAGAGACACTAGGCATATAACCGAGTAGTAAGCAAGATTATTGTTTCCTAAATTGATGGAGAGTCAGGGCAGGTGCCAGAGTACCTGGGCAGGTACCAGGGGCTTTCTCTGAGGAGTGATATTTGAATGGAAGCTTGGAGGGTGCAGAAGCTTTAGGGGCTTGGTGTTGTATTATGTTGGAGGAAGAGTTCTATACTACAGTGTGAGTGTAGAACAGTTAGACAGGAGAGCCAGGGTAGCACCCCATTCCTTCGTGCTCCCCCTGCTGAGCTTTCTCTCCCATCTGCAGATCATAGTGGCAGGGTATTGGGGTTGTTCCTTCCAGTGGCTGCTGTGGGGACTGCCACTCTACTAGAAAAGCAAAGAACTAGGGTGGTTTCTAACAGGAAATTAGTTCTCTGATAGTCCTAAAGGCCAGGAGTCAAAAACCCAAGGGATAGCATGGCTATGCTCTCACTGAAAGACCTAGAGCAGAATCTGTAGATTCCTTCTGGTAGCTTCTGGTATTGGTGACAATCATTGACATGTAGCTATGCCATTACATCACTATCCCTTGCCTTTGTTGTCACAGCCCCCAGCCCTATGTGTGCCTCTGTGTGTCTGTCCTAACTCAATTACAGCTACAAAGATCCTCTGTCTAAATCTGGTCACGTTCACAGGAGGCTAGGATCTAGACATACCTTTGTGGGGAGACATTTAACCCACAGCAGGTGCCAGAAAGCAGTGCTCCTACAGAATGCAATGCAGCAGGCTGGAATCGCGATTCTGCTGGGAGGATGCCCAGGAGGGAGGTGGCCAGGGACAAGTCAGTCTCAGGCAGGGTCTAGAGGCCAGACTTTCCCATGCCCATTCTGTACAAGGTAATCTTATGACCTCCAACAGCACTGTGACCTCTTTGCCCCTACCTGCCACTCATCTAGTTTGGTAAAACAAAGAGTTAATTAGGGCTGATGTTGTTTGTGCTGTCTAGTAAGGATCTACCTAATTTTCTCTGACAACTAAAGAATTAAAAGACAGGTAGTGTTTCCAGAAATCAGGGAGTCTTTGTGGAGTCAGCATATGACACCAGTTTGCTTACTGCAGACTCTACTGGGGTTCTGGTCTCATGACTAGAAGAATTTAAGAAAAAACCCAAATGGCAGCTCAAGGGCAAAGAACTAAGTCAAACACACTCATTTGTTTAAAAGAAAGACAGCCAGGGAGGGTACACAGTGAGTCTCCCCAGAACAGAGAAGAGAAGCCTGGGAGGAGGTCAGGAGCATGGTGACAGGCCAGGTGGTGGGGAGGAGGCTTTTAGAGAAAGAACAAGGAAGGGATTGCAGAGCTGTAGAGTTTAAAAGCACACTTAGGCAGTGGCCAGCATCTGAAAGAAAGAGGCAGGACCCCCCCCCCCCAACACACACACACACACACACACACACACAAACAAGTAAGTTATGTTTTGAACGAGGGCTCAGCAAGTTAGGCAGACCCAGTAGACACCATGATGGCTCAGAGGGACTGCAATGGGGGCAGGAATTGTGGGAAGGAAAAGTATATTAACTTAATGTTAACACACTTTCCTAGGCATGGTTCCTTACCTAGCTCCCTAGCCTGACCTAACTTATAGGAGGAGATGAAGGCATGTCTCCACTTAGAGGCAGATGCCATACTCCACTATAATTGGGCTATTTACAGAAACAGGAACATGGGTCCCGCTGTCACTGAAGAGAACAAAGTTCTCTTCTTCAGCACCTGTTAACTGTATGTACATCTTTAGGGAGTGGTGGAGGCTTGTGAGGCTCTCTGCTATAGTAACTATATAAACCCTTAGGGAGAGCAGGGACTTATGGATTCCTTCCTCCTCCAGGCAAAGTTAATGGGCTCAGTCATGTGTTTCTCTTCTGAGTCATCATATCTGCTTGGAGTTCAAGGCAGGCAGTGACTATATCACGCCTGGAAGAGAGTGGTTTTACAACATGAACATAATTTACAATTTCTCTTCTAGCTAAGCTAGAGACAGAATCGTCAGTGATGTTCTAATCCACATTAGGTTCAGCCCATGAAGATAAATAATCGAGAGTATTGATTGACTGACTTTGTGCTTTATTGTTTAGAATCTTACAACCTGGTAAAGGACATATTCACAGCTGACCTAATACTCACCTGCAGGGGTGCTTTTTCACACTGTTTTCATTTGGGCCTCAGAAGCCCACAGAGAAGGGGTATTTTCGGAAGTGTCATCATGGCATTACAGGTAGAGGAAGGACTACAAACTTCCAGGCCTGAAAGCTTAAGCTCTGCAGGGTCACGAGGCATCAGATTGGAGGGTTGTGGGGTTGGTGCTAGGCAGTCTCTCATCTCTGTGACTCAGTTTCCCTACAGTAAACAAGGTCCTACTCATTCTGGCCCATAGGCTGAGGAATGTGTGTGGTGCCCCCTGAAACTCCACATGTCTCCTCAGGCACACAGGGTGAATGCTTCAGGGAGAAAAGGCTGGTGAACACCTTTCTGGAGAGCCCTCCTCACCCACTTTATGCCCTACCCTGGCAGGCAGGAGGGTTGGATATCAGCATAGCCTTTTGAAGGGGGTTATCTTTTCCCAACTGAACATGACACAGCCACAGGGTGAGTTGTTCTGGTTCCACTTAGTTTAATTTATTATTGATTAGGCTGGAGATAAATTAGAGTCATTAAAGGAAGAGGCTGCAGTCTGCAGGCTGTTTGCCATCTAGAGACAACTGCATTTGCTGGGACCAGAGTAATGTGTGTGCATGTCTGGTGGGGGGCGCTGGTCTGCACTCTGAGACACAGCATGGAGGAGCCGCAGACCGGGCAGTCTGAGCAATGAAAACGTGTTTTCTCCCAGTTTTCTGAAGACAGGAAATGTAGCTCCAAGGCGCCAGCTGCTCATCTTCTGTTGCCTGCTCTCTCCCTAACTAGAAGATGGCCATCTGGGCTGCAAGTAGCTTTTTCTCCTAGTATCCAGAGAGAGGGAGGAAGGGACGGAGGGAAAGGAGAGAAGAAGAGAGGGAGAGGGACCGAGGGCTGAAGAGAGGGACACTCATGGATGCCTTTTCTTATAAGGACACCTGTCCTATTGGCTCAAGGCCTCACCCTCATGTAACCTTGGCCACTTTTTTTTTTTTAATTAAGGAATTTTTTTATTATTATATTTGTGTTTTAATTTTACACATCAGCCATGGGTTCCCCTGTCCTCCCCACTCCCATCTCCTCCAGGGCCAAGACTCCCCTGGGGATTCATTTAAACCTGGTGGATTCAGTACAGGCAGGTCCAGTCCCCTCCTTCCAGGCTGAGCAAAGTGTCCCTGTGTAAGCCCAAGGATCCAAACAGCCAGCTCATGCACTAAGGACAGGTCCTGGTCCCACAGCCTGGGTGCCTCCCAAACAGATCAAGCTATTCAATTGTCTCACTTATCCAGAGGGCCTGATCCAGCTGGGGGCTCCACAGCCTTTGGTTCATAATTCATGTGCTTTCATTTGTTTGGCTATTTGTCCCTGTGCTTTTTCCAATCTTGGTCTCAACACTTCATGGATAAATAAAATGTGGTACGTATACACAATGGACTACTACTCAGCAGAGAAAAACAATGACATCATGAGGTTTGCAGGCAAATGGATGGATCTAGAAGAAATCATCCTGAGTGAGGTAACCCAGACTCAGAAGGACAAACATGGTATGTACTCTCTCATAGGAGGATACTAGATGTAAAACAAAGATGACTAGACTGCTACACAACTCCAGGGAGGCTACCTAGGAAAGACACAGGGACCACCCAATGACAGAGAAATGGATGAGATCTACACGAACAGGGGGAGTAATTAAGGAATTTTTAAAATTCTTTTTACATACCAATCACAGATCCCCTTCTTCTCCCTCCTCCCGCCCCTTCTGCCTTCCCCCAATCCAACCCCCATTCCCTCCTCCAACAAGGCAACACCTCCCATGAGGAGTCTGCAGAGCCTGGTACATTCAGTAGAGGCAGGTGCAAGCCCCTCCCCCTGCATCAAGGCTGTGCAAGGTGTCCCACCATAGGTAGTGAGCTCCCAAAAGCCAGATCTTGCAACCTTGGCCACTTTTTAAAGGCCCTGTCTCCAGGTGAAGTCTTATTGGGAATCAGGATATCAATGCATAAACCTGAGGGGTTGCAGTGACTAATGGGTAATAACAATTACCATAGCCAGGTTCATATTCAAAATGAATATTAATGTCTGCCTTTTATAGAGGAGGAAACTGAAGCACACAGAAAGATAGGTGCTGGCATAAGTTGGTGAGGGTTGGGGTACATTGTGAACCTTGCACATTGACCCTTCTTAGTCCTCTCTGTACTTTGTCAGGCCTTTTCATGGGGTGACATGGTGGGATGATTAATCTTATGCTGGGTATTGCCTCTGTCATTCCCAAATTGTGAGAGATTCAGTGAGTGATTTGCTTTATGTACATGTGACTGGGTCATTTGGAAGGGGTAACAGCATTTTCTACTCTCTCTCTTTTTCAAGTTATATTTTTTCTTTGTTCTCTTATCTATTACATCCCAGCTGCAATTTCCCTCCTTCCTCTCCTCCTAGTCTCTCCCCACCACCTCTCCTCCCGCTAAATCACTCTTCCTTTTTTCCCTTCAGAAAAGGACAGGCCTCCCAGGGATGCCAACCAAACATGGCATATCAAGTTATAGTAAGACTAGTCATATCCCCTCATATCAAGGCTGCACAATGCAACCCACTGGGAAGAAAAGTGTCCCAAAAGCAGACAAAAGAGTCATAGACAGCCCCTGCTCCCACTATTAGTAGTCCCACAAGAACACCAAGCTACACAACTGTAACATACAATGTAGGTCAGATCCTACAGGCTCCCTGATTGTCAGTTCAGTCTCTGTGAGCCCCTATGAGCCCAGGTTAGTAGAGTCTCTGGGCCATTTTCTTGTGGTGTCCTTGACCTCTCTGATCCTGATAATCCTTCCTCACCCTCTTCCACAGGTTTCCTGAAGATCCTCCTAATGTTTGTCTCTGGATCACTGCATCTGCTCCTATCAGTTGGATGAAGCCTCTTTGATAATAATTATGCTAGACTTCTGTGTACGAGTATAGCAGAGTATCATTAGGAATCATTTCATCAACTTTTTCTTTGACTGGTTTTATTTGGTCCTATCCTAGGTCTCAGAGCTACCTGGTCTCTGATTTTTGGCCCTCCAGGCAGTACCAGGTATAGACTCTCCCTGGTATGAGTCTTAAGTTGGGCCAGTCATTATTGGCCACTCTCACAAGTTCTGGTCACCTTTACCCCAGCATATCTTGCAGGCAGGACAATTTGTAGATTGAAGGTTGTGTGGCTGTGTTGGTGTACCAGTCCCTCCACTGAAAGCCTTGTCTGATTACAGAAGATGGATAGTTCAGTCACCCTGTGGATTCCTGGGAATTTCCACTGCATAGGTTTCTACCTCACTCTCAAAATGCCCCTGGTTGTAGTTGTCTCCCGCAGGGATGCACTCACCCTACTTCTGAGCTGTATCCCCAGCATAAGAGAAAGTGCTTTGAATGATGCCTGCTACCTTGTCAGCTGGTACTTTGTGAGCATCAGCTTTTACTATGGTGGTGCCATCTTGCAAGGACCCTACATGACCAGGTCTGTAAGTCCTTATGACCTGACTCTCCTCTGTTCCTTTTTTCCCTTGATGTGTTCTAGCTACACTTTCCTTCTTGCTTGGTTTTGGTCAGGTCGAGAATGCATTACCTCAAGACCTTTGCATTGCTGTGAGAATATTCTTTCTACCGTCAGTCATGAAGCTCCTTGATAGTTACCATATCAAGGAGGTTTTCCCCTGTTAATTTGTTCTCCTTTCCTGCCTCACTTTTCTTATTATTTACCACAACTCAATAAATGTATATGTTTATTTGTTGTTGTCTCCATACTCTGGTTATTTATGGATGATACATAGTGTCTTAACATAACATTAATCATATTGCTGTCTCTCATGGTTTCTGTGGGGTAGGATTTTAGAAAAGGCTCTGCTAGGTGATTCCTGCATAGGGTCTTCCTCATGGCTATTCACAACAAATGAAGGACTGACTGGTGGCCTGCTCGAGGATGGTGCCAATAGCAGGAGCAAGGAATACAGATATGGGATGAATGTAAAGACATGGCCATGGATAGAACTCATATATAAAAGAAGAATCATAAAGAAAAAGGAACAAAAAGAATCAAGGCATGGGGTTGGGAATTTAGCTCAGTGGTAGAGCGTTGCCTAGCAAGTGCAAGGCCCTGGGTTCGGTCCTCAGCTCTGGAAAAAAAAAAAAATAGAAAAAGAATCAAGGCTCCTTAAGGGTATTGAACTTCTATGTCTACCCTCTCTTCTGTAGGTGTAGGGCTTCTTCATGTAACCAGTTTGTTCCCTCACATCATGGAGACTTCACGTGGTCTGATTTCTTACCTGGAAGTTCTAGCTTGTATGTATCTGGAAGTCACATAGTTTCTCCTTTGTTCTTTTGAATAAAGGTCATGAATATGAGCCCAACTTCAAATTAAAGATGGTATAGAGTCCTCTTCTTGGTGAGAAAAGGATTAAAAGAATTTGGAGATGCATCTTTGTGTGTGTGTGTGTGTGTGTGTGTGTGTGTGTGTGTGCTTGTGTGTGCGCATGTATGTGTGCATGTGTGTATTCATGTGCATTCATAGTCCTGTATGCATATGTGCATACGTATGTGGAGGTCAGAGGTCAGTCCTAGGCGTTGTTCTTCAGGAACCACCCATCTTGTGTTTTGAGGGTCTCTCACAGGGACTTGGGGCTTGCTGATTAGAGTAGGCTGGCTGGCTGGCCAATGAACCCCTGGGCCCTTCCTGCCTCTACCTTCCATGACTGGGACTACAAAAACATCATACTTAGCTTTTTTTTTTTTGAGCTGAGGATCGAACCCAGGGCCTTGCGCTTGCTAGGCAAGCACTCTACCACTGAGCTAAATCCCCAACCCCATACTTAGCTTTTTATGTGGGTGCTGAGAACTGAACTCAGGATCTTGTCCTGTGTGGCAAGCATGTTACTGACTGAGCCATCTCCTGAAGCTCCTGAAGTTGCATCTTCAAACATTTCCTGACTAGCCTCTATGGGACAATGGGTTTGCTCTGCTTACCATATACTCCTGGATCTAGAACAATGCTTGGAACACAGGAAAAGTATAACAGTTAAGAATATGCTTAAAGTCTAGACCTCAAAGGTGCTTTTATTTCCAAAGTTATCCACAGTCTGACCCCATCCATTGCACTCATTGCAAAGCACAGAAAAGACATAATACCAATTAAGCACAAGGAAGCAGATTTAATTTAGAAGACAAAATGCAACATTACGTGCATAGTCATGGTCATCAGGGTCTTATTCTTATAGTTCTTGTTTCCTTCATCTCTGTCTTTTTTAGAGCAAATGTAGGTTAGAGCTCCTGATCTCTAAGGGGTAAGGGTAAAAAGCTGAGAGTTGCTTTTAACAACCTTACTTCTATGGAGACAGCAGGTGGTAGAGGAAGCCAGTCATATGGTTCCAAAACTAGAATTGTTGAGACTCTGAGCTGATGACATTTTTTATCTGCACCTTTATTTCCTCATCAGTCAGGTAGTGACCACAACATCTATCTTTCAGGCTGCATTAGGTGAATGAATAGAGCAATAGGTATAAAACACCTATTGTGGGTGGGTGCAAGGCAATGGGATCTAGTAGTGGGAAATATCAGATTCCCTACCTGATGTCATGCAGGATGTTCCAGGGGATGTTCATACACAGTATCAAGCTTAGAAAACCATTTCAAGTGGAAGTAAGTCCCATGAGCAAAGAGGAATCATGGTGAGCAGATTGCAGACAGTAGGACTCCTATTTCAGAAAGTGGGTTCTGATGCCTTTGCTGGAAGAGGCCTGAGTCAAGGAGGGAGGGAGTTGACTTTTGGCCTAGGAAACAGCTAGTGCAGTGGGTGGAGAGAGGTGCTTGCTAGTCCTGGTACTGCTCTAGTGGCCCATATGGTTCGAAGTGTGGAGGGAGGAGGAAGAAGATGAGGTCTGGCTGGTAGGACTGGGTTATGGAAGTAGAGCTTTTCTTTGGCAGAGGAGGTGGGGAGTGGAGCTTTAAGTCTCAGGGTAGATCTCAGAACTTGGTTCTTCAAGATGCTGCTGCATGTGAAGTGCTTGATACTGAGTACAAGCCATCTGAGTACAAGATTCTGTACTCTCAACCTGCTGTGCCCTCTGCCAGCTAAGGACCATGGAAGCCATACTGATGCTTTCATCCACAGGATTCCTTTCTCTACCTCAGCTCTCATCTTCTTACTATCTAAGATTTGGAACATTTTGCTCAATGCAGTCAAAAACACAGAAGAATGTCCCAGCTAATGAAAAGCACTTAATTTTTTTATGTGATGGATTTAAAAATAAGAGAAAGGAAAATTTCACTTTTTACTGAACTTTTCTGATTTATTTTCTAACCTTACCAGTTGGCCTACTCCTGAGGTACTTGTGGGGAAGAAAGTGACACCAGCCCGACTGCCACACAGATGCATCAGAATGAGTCTACCAACAGGTACATGTGGTCTCCTCAGAACTGCATGGCAAAGAGGTTGAGGGACATACAGAGACTCACTACTTACCTAATGCTCTTAGAGGCCCTGAGGAAAGAGATCAATGGCTCCCTGACTGGGATTCTCTTATTTCCCATTATGCTGTGATGTAGAGTTCAGGTGTCCCAGATATTTATCGATATTTTCCAAAAACATGATTAGAATCTCAAAGTGGAAAACAACTTACCTAGAGCAGATGGTTTTGATTAACTATATGGCTTGGCCCAATATTCACTCAGTCAGGATTCTTCTTCCCATAGGCTTCTAAACTTTGTCTTGTCAATTTTAAGCAAACACTAAAACTTAAATAACTCAACTGCCCCAACTGAGCATCCATGTACTTTCCTCATCCCCATGTCCCCTACTTGTCATTAGAATAGAAAGGCCTTCTATTTGACTTTAGGACCCCTAGTCTGGGTGCTCTCTCTAGTGTATTAATCCTTTCAAATAAAGCTTCCTCTAGCTCAAGTCCAGATCAGTTCTTCATTTGACATCCCTCACAAGAATTTGAGTCTAGAATTCTTTTAGACACTGTCTCCAAACTCTGTAATTTATTCAAAGGTTAGAATGACCTAGAAACACTTCTACATGAAACACTATAGCAAAATGAATGCATTTTCTTCTGTCAATCAGACTAGGAAAATATTCCTGGGAATATAGTCAGTTTAATATATTATTTGTAATTTGGTCTGTAAGCCTGTGAAATAATGTAGACTTTCAAGTCTTTTAACTCTTAAAGTCAGGCTTTTACCGCCCCCCTCCCAGTTTAAAAAAAAAATCACATTTCTATTTGTTCATTTGCTTTTTTTGTCTCTGGACCACATAGTCTAGCAGATGTATGACATTTTCAAGAAACATTATGAGAAGCAAGCTTAACTATAAGAAGCCTAATCTATTTTATCTTGATAATATGGTGGGTTGAGTAACCTTGCAGGTCTCTTGAGCCCACCAAGCACAGCATCTGGACTGATCATTCATGGTCAAGGACAGAGGAATTGGGTGTGAGCTCTGTGTTTGAGTTCAGGCTTTGCTGTTTGCTGGCTGGGGTGGTTGATTTGTTCAATGGCTCCAGTCTCTGCCTGCAATCCAAAGGTCAACTGCACTTTTCTACTTTTCCTACTGTGGTGAGATTACTGTATATTGGTGCAGAAGCATCATTCCAATGATGCATGGAGTTCACTTGGTAAGTCAGGCCAACCCCCAGGTCATATCCATCTCTTTGCATTAAAATGTGTTTTTTATTCTAATTCTCTCCATGGATTCTGGTTCTGTTCTCCCTGAGCCCATTTTTATGAAGTTTTCCTTAAGCTTGTTGTCTCCACAGCAACTCACATAGTTGGGTGTTTACCATAGCTTTGGGTTTTTTTTCCCATTAGTCCATAGGCCACCTATCACCAGCCATTTTAACCCATGGCAGAGCCAGACAAATATGTAAGAGTCAGATGGGGCCAGGTTTTCTTTTGCTGTTTGGCTATGTACAGATAACTATTTGGCATGTGATCAGGTGAAACTGTCCTTGGGCCAGGTGCTCTGGGGCTGCCAGACAGGCCATTTTCTCACTGAAGTCTGTGGGACAAACACTCACACATTTCAGCAGGCACTGTGGGAAAACACTTACTTTTCTGATATGTGGAAGAACTTGAGGGGCAATATTTACTTTCTTTCTCAGTCTCTACTTACTATTAGAGGCATCTCCATCACCCAGTGACTATCTGGACACCAGGAAGTCATCACATTAGAGATGGAGAAGAGGATGGAGAGACCTGAGGCTCTCAAGGCATTGTGAGACTCTGCTCCATTTGTCAACCTTGGACTCTTGATTTGGAAGCCAAATCAACTGCTGCCCTTCACTGATGTTGTTATGAGGATCTTCTGTCTTGTAGTCAAGTTCCTTCATGACTGAGACCCATGGTGGGTGACCTTCCCTGATGATACAATGACAGGAGAATAACAAAAATATCACAGATCATATAGTTTAAAAATGTTACCTCTGTCGGGAAGCACTGCTGATGTTCCATTTCAACAGATGAAGAAACAGTCTTAGAGAAGACGAGCATGGGTCAAAGTCACACGAGAGAGTGGTGAGCCCATGGTTCAGGTAGAGGTCTCTTGTCTCTCCAAGCCTACTCTTGTTGACAGCACCATGTAGCCTGTTCCCAGGGAAATTCTGGGAAAATTGTAAACACTGTAGTGATAGCAGTACAGCAATGAGCACAGTACTGTTTACTGAGCATATTACTGAATAGTGAGTATCAGATACCATGCTGATGCTTTGCCTGAGAATATCATGGTGAGGCCTCCACAGGACTTAGCATACCCCCAAGGACCTCAGCACAAATGGCTCTGGATGGCTGAATGGTGGTAGGAATCATCTGAGTTGGGTTTTACAAGTGGAGTAGGAATTTGTTACATGGAGAAGATCTCCCACATACACTTCTTAGACGTTGGGGCCTACAGAATAGTAGTGAGAAATATGCAATAAATATTCAAATAAACTCACTCAAAAACCATGTCATCTCAAGCTATGGGGACACTAGTGAGAGCTGTCTAATGGACTCAGGGTAGTTTCCCAAAGAGATGGGAGTCACACGTCTCTGTAATCTGCATATGCTTGTCTTCAGTTTATGTGTAGCTGATTCCAATAAATGAAGCAATCAGAGCACATGGGGTCTCTCCATTTGCTTTGTTGGCCTTGGTGCATGACCAGGCACCTACCTACACCAAGTGTGGTGGTTTGAATGAGCATGTCCCCCATAGGTTCATATTTGGTCCCCAGTTGGTAGACTGTTGGAAGAATTAGGAGGTGTGACCTTGTTGGGAGGAGCTGTGTCACTGGGGGTGGGCTTAACATTTAAAAAAATTCATGATAGGCCTAATCTTTCTCTTCTTTGTGCCTGAGGATCAGATGTGCACTCTCAGCTACTGCTCCAGTGCCCTGCCTGCCTGGCTAGCTATCACACTCCTGCCATGATAGTCATGAACTCATCTTCTGAAACCTCAAAGCCTTTGGTACACTCTAAATGATTTCTCTCTTTCCACCCTCCTATGACACCATTACTAGTTATTTATTCTTGTTTTTTCCAAGGAGGAATGAGATTAGAGAATTAGAGACCTGCTCATGTGGCTTGGCTTTCCTGCCATGTGTTGATGGAAAACATCACCCATTTGAGCAAACTCAAATTGAGTCCTTGGGGCTGAAAATTGATGTCAAGTCTGGCTAGAGTATCTTGGGGTAGATGCTGGCTATGGGACACATGAGTGCACACTTATAAAAGCAGTTGAGAAAGGCCTTTGCTGAAGTGGTGAGAATATCTGCAGCTTAAATACTAGAGCAATTATATCATCTGTGAGGGTTTTGCAAGCTAATTTGTTTGCTGCCTTTTCAATTTGCCATTCAGTTTCTATGGTTGCACGGTTGGTCAGAAATGGAATATATGAACCCCATAGACAAAACTTCTGAGGTTGAAGAAGTAAGATTATTTTATAGCACAGGATTGTTTATAGCACAGGCTGATGGGAAGATGGCTTTCCAGAGATTCCAGAGTTCGTGTCTAGATTTGGCTTTGCCTCTTTCGTGTAGAGTTTCCCCTGTGTGTCTCAGTGTCTCCACCTGTGCTGTCACATGAACTCTAAAGTGATGGCTTTCACTTCTATGCTAAAGCACCAATAGTAACAACGAAAGTAACAAGCAGAGGGTTTGGAAGCAGCAGCAGCAAGTTCTCATGACAACTGCTGTCCTCATTCTAAAGGAAGCTGGAAGCAAGGCTTGTGTGTGCAGCCTGAGATGGAGCTCTGAACACTCTCATGAGGCCCTGAGAACATTAAAGATGTATGGTGATGGAGGGATTGGATTTTCACCTTAAAGCTTAACTCTGAGCCACATGTGTCCTTCTGTGACAGAAGAGAGTACAGACCTTGCCCTATCCAAGTGCACTGTGAGCAGAGGCTCTGCTTCCACTTGATGTTGTCTGAGCCTGAAATGTTGTTTATGCCATGGAACTCCCTAAGGGGTCAGTCCATGGTTGTACAAACATGCTTCTTCCCAATTCTAGCCCCTCCCTTCTACCATGACTTCAGCCTTGCTTTCTAGCCTTTAGCCCCTGTTTATCTATTCATGTGGAGATGTCTTATCCAACAGCGCAGACTGGCTTCAAACTTGTAATGATCCTCCTAAATTCCGAGCGTTGGGATTTCAAGCATGCACTGTTATTCCTGGATCCACACATTTTCAGATAAGCAATTTGAAGCTCCTGGAAGGAAAGGAAGCTTTCAGTGTTATACATGAGGTGTTACAGCAGAGATTCAAGTATGGCTTTCTCTAAGTCCACATGCTGATGTCCTGAGGTTCACCATGGGCTGCCCAAAGCTGTGGGCAATCTCATTTACTCAAACATAACATATTCATAGCTACACAGAGCAGTGCACAGAGATGTCCATCTGAATGTGCCAGTTGTAAACTGTTTCCAGTATTATCTCTGTTCATTGTCCTCACTTTTATATAGCACATCAGAGTGGGTGATGCAGATCACAATGGAAGATCTGAGGTAGATGGCGGATAAGGTCATTCTCTCCCATCTTCTGCAGCGATAGAGCTCCTGTGTTTCTTCACACAGAAGTACCTTGGTCTATGCCTGTGTCATGCCCAGCATAAGGACTGTTGTGAGTAAGCATGTACCAGGCTTACTCGACCCTTGAGGAGTGTCTGAAGAGTGTTAGGAACCAGGTATTATAATAGATGGAGAGGTCTGGAAGCTTGGTCAAGGTCAGGCAGCCTGTGAGTGTGGAGATGGTAGCTTCATACCTCTATTCTGGGTGCTCCCTGAATGAAAACGAGGCTATGACAATTCTTAGGTATGGTTGTGGAGAAGATTTTTATTGTAGATAAGAGGGAAAGTACAGCCAGAGGCATCTGGAAGGGTCCAGACTGAACAGGGCCATGAGAAGAGAGAGAAGAAGAGAAGAGAGCCAAGAGGCCAAGATCAAGCCAAGAGAGGAGCCAAGAGAGAGCATGGCTGACATGGCAAGTTTATATAGCAATTAGAAATTGGGGGAAGAAAAGTGAAGCCCAGTCCCTGGGCTGGAGAGATGATGGGCATTGAGTGTGATTGAGAAGTGCTGGGAAGAGCCACAGGTACTGAGTGAAATTTGTCCTATGTTTCTTTGGGACCTGATACTCCAGTCTTTTTTTTTATATATATATATGATAAGGGGTAACATAATCTCTTCTGTAACTGCTTCCTAGCTGAAAATTGAAAGTCATGTCAGAGACCCAGGAAAGCTGGCACATTGGTTAAAGCTGAGAGAGGAGTGAAGGCTAGAGCTAGGGGACATTTGTTTAGTTTGTTGCCCAGGTTCTGTGAAACCACCTGGGGATAGTGAAGTGCAGACTTCTTTGGACCAATCTAGGATACAGGTTCCAAAGGGACACCTGGTGCTGGCACATTGCAGGCAGTTGTACAGCAGTTTTAGTCTGCAGTTGATTGGAAATCTGCTGGGACAGATATAGACTAGGGACAGAAGGTAAAACTAAGGCATTCAAAGGTAAATCTTTATCTTGGGTGTATATTTGGAAGACCCGTGACCATGATTTTGATAGGAGAGGAGAGGAGTCCCAAGACTGGGGGAAGGGGAAGCTCACCATCAGGAGTAGGAAGTAGGGGAGAAATCTTAGGCTGTTGATTGACAGGAATATTTATCCAGAGTCCATTTGACTATAACAGGTAGATCCAAGTCTCATTACTTCCTCAAGATTATATGAAAATTTCAAGTTTATAAAAAGAGATAAAATTTTTAGATATATCAGCATTACTACTGTTTGTAATCTGTATTGAAAACCCTTATTACAGTAAAAGCAGTAGACTCATGACTTTTGAGTCACAGTAAAAGCTTGGGACCCCCCCCCCCCAATGATTCTGGGTTAAAATCAAAGCATTAACACTCTTCTTTTATCTAATCATTTACTATGAGACAAAGTGGTTGATTATTGAGAGCAGTCATGGTAAAGCAAGCTCCTTTAAATAAAAGAACAGTAAAATGTTACATTGAAACCTGTTTTGTCAGTTCATCTCTTTTAGTGTGACGCCTGTCAGCAAGGTAAATTTCTGAGTCTGTCTTTCTCAAAAGGAGACCTAGTAGCTCTAGAAACAAGTGAGCCTTGATTTTTACATATGAAATTAACTGACTAGGTAGCTCTAGCCTCGGAGGGAGGAGCTAGTTTACTTGCAGCTGTTAAACTGATTAAGCTACAGTTAGCCATCAACACCATCAGAGATCTGAGAAGGATAAATTATAGCAGGAAATAAAAGCCAAATAGATTCTGTACCAGTTAAAATGATAGAGGCTTATTGTTTACTGTTACCCTAAGTTCCCTTGGGGAACTTAGCATCCCATCTTCCGCTGCTGTGCTGCCAGACCCAGAAGGTCTGAGAGATTTTCCTGTGGAGGAGGAACTTGGGAAAATGGACTTATTTTGGTAAGGCAGAGTAGAATAATCAACCCAACAGTGCCCATAGTTTGGGCAGGGTCCTGGTGGTAGGTGAGGCATGGGGTAGTTCTTTGCCCAATGGTTAGTGTTACCACAATCCATGTAGAGTCATCTGCATCATTGTCTTTAGAATCCTTAGGGTCACCACTAGGATCTGGCATTTTTGTCTGTCATAGGAAGCTTTTCCATTAAACATTTTAAATACCATATTCAGCAGATTTCTGGAGAGTTTGAGGACCATCATCTATTAAGGATACCTGATTTAAATAAATTTTACTTGGTTTTACATACTTGCTTATATATTATATATTTAATAATAAATAAAATGAATAAATAAAAGCTTATCTCTGTAAATTAATTACATTGTACTTAGTATGACTATGAGCATAGTTCTGAGCACTTTGAAGAATTTGATCAGTGTAAAGAGATTGACCATTAACTTGCATGTATTAATTATCTTTAACAGTTTAAACAAATTAGTAGCTTTTATGAGATTAAGGTTTTAAAGTTTTATCCTATTAAGTTTGAGCCTTAATAATTTTAAATGAAGGCTGGGCGGTTGTGGCACACTCCTTTAATCCCAGCACTTTAGAGGCAGAGGCAGGTGGATCTCTGTGAGTTTGAGGCCAGTCTGGTCTACAGAGCTCCAAAGCTACACAGAGAAACCCTGTCCTGAAAAAAACAAAAAACAAATCAAAACAAAATTTAAATGAAGATTCTTTAGCATAAAAAGAAAACTTTTAACCATAAATACAGTCTACAGTGAGACTGGGACCCTTTTTTTTTTGATCCTTTCATAGTACATCATTACAGAATACTACAGCTTCTTGTAAGACTCAGTTTATCCAAATAGCTAAAGCTTAATAAAGTTAGTAAACACAAATAGGCTAGATATATGTCTTCAAGTGAGTTACTGTTAAATCAAGTAGACCTTAGAAATTTATAAACCTTATTTATTGAACATATGTTGTTTCTCATTTAAAATTAACACAGTTAGCAAAGACATAAGAGGTTAGACATACATCTCTAAGTCCATTTCTGTTAGCCTGATTAGACCTTTGTAATCTTAGGAATTTATAGGCCTTAATCTAACATACTTTAATCAAGCATAGGTTTCTTATCTAAAATGTTTTTGAAGCCTGGTATTGAACAATTAGCAAAACTGTAAGTAGTTAGATGTAAATCTCTAAGTCAGTGTTTGTTAATCTGAGTAGACCATTATAATCTTAGAAATTTATCACACAAAAATCCATACTAATCCAAAATATTTTGGAGATCTGATGTTGCTTTCTTAGTCTAAAAAGGAGATACAATGATAATCAGAGAGCTTAGTAGGACAAGAAGTTTTCTAGTTGTTGCTTTAGTTTGTTTATACCAAGTGGTCATCTTATCCAAGATGGTGGTGAAATTATATGGCATGTACCCCCTTTTTACCTTAGTAAAGATAGCTGCCAGCCACATGGTTGTTTCTATCCTGATAAGGTCACCAACCAAGATGGAGGTGAGTCATATCGTTGCTGTTTAATCAAGAGTTGAATCCAAGTTACACATGTTAATATCTATCTATCTATATAATATAGCAAATTAAGATTACCTGTGCATGGATTTTTTTTTTAACTATCAACTTTTTGGTATGAGTTTTAAGCTAAATTTTTCTAATGGATTTTATAGATTCTTTAACCACATCCAATGAGTTTAAAAATCTTGAGATCAAGATACAATAATCTTAAAATATTTCTTGAGAGCAGAGAAATCATACAGACAAAAGATTTTGTAGAGTAGAAAGTAGAAAAACCTTAGAGATAAGAAACCTTTGGAAGTATAGAGCAGAGAAAGTTTAGATGTAAAAGATTTGGGGTTATTTGGTTGTTAGTGGCAGAAGTTGTTACCATGTGAGGGAACTTGAAAATTTAGTGTGCCATCTTTGGCCATTGATTGAGCTGTACTGAATCCAAGCCCTTTGTAATAAGACAGTGAGGCTTTAACAAAATGTCTGAGTCCAAGGAGGAAGAGAGAAATGGTCATATAAGGCCCAGGAGGGCTTAAGGAAGCTAGAGGCCAAGGAGGGCATAGCAAAGCAGAGAGATTCTGAGGAGGGAGCTGAGAGACAGAAGGGATAGGGTTGCAGATAGGAATTCCACTGAGGGAGGATTCCAATATTCTGGAGTTCCAGAAGGTCATAGAGAAACTGCTGGACTGTAGCTCTTATAGAGGTGAGAGTAATCTTGAGGAAGGAGCTGAGAGCAAAGGGAGCAGGGATGGGATGGGTGCCAAGTGTCATGGTGACAAGAATTTCAACGTGGGGCATCTCCAAGCAGACTGAGAGATTTGTCAGAGAGAAATGTCCCAAATCACAGAGGAGAGTGACCCTTTCCCCATGATACAGGCCCAGTATGGTGGGAGGAGCTTCCTGGCACACTGGTGTGGCTTTTGTAGTAATAGTAGATAAAGCAGGCAGCTCTGAGGTGATACTCATGCAGCAGAGGCGGAAAGATGAATTGTTAAGGTAGGCAGAGGAGAAAACAGCTGACGGGGTGGACTGGAAGAGGCCTTTGGGAGAAGGGAAGGTTCCAATATAGGAAGAGGAGAAAGTGTCTTCTTAGTAGAGAGATGCTCAGGTGCTCTGGAAGAGAGTAGCAGGCTCCAGAAGCCAGAGAGACGTTTCCCGAGTGGATGAAAAGAGACAAATGGTTAGAGCAGGTGGAGGGAAGAAGCAGGTGAAGAGGCAGACTCTAGAATTTGGAGTCAAATTTGATGGGTGGCAGAAGCCAGCAGAAACAAATGATCTGTACATACATTAGGAGAGTCAAATCAGCTTGGCTCTGTTAGGGGAGAGGCTGAAACCCTTGGAAGGGAGCTCATATATGCCTCTCCTGGATGAAGCACCAGATGAGTGAAAATGAAGACATGAGCACTCCCAGGTCTGGTTGAGGAGGTTTGTATTGTAGATGCTAGGGAAGGAACAGCTAGAGGTATCTGGAAAGGTTCAGACTAAACTGGGCTGTGGGAGGAGAGAGAGAGACAGGGAGAGTGAGTGAGAGAGGAAGAGAGTCAAGAGAGGAGCCAAGAGAGCACATGGCTGAAATGGCAAGTTTATTGGGAATTAGAAGCTGGGGGAAGGGAAGCAAAGCCAGATCCTGGGCTGGGGTAATTTAGGGTGGGGGTGGGGTGAGAAGTGCTGGGAGGAGCCACAAGTACTTTGCTGAGAGCCTTGCTCCTAATGGGTCCGAAGACCTTGGATGGTTGTGTGAAATCTGTGAAATGAAGAAAACTATGGCCACCTATTTCAAACAAGTGGCCCTAGAAAGCCTGAGCCATTTTTATTTATACAGTTTCAATAGTTTGCATGAACAGTTTTACAATCAACAAGCTGCAGTAAGTCTAACCATAATATTTTGAATCTGTGTACCTATGTATCAGACAGCTTCTTTCAATGGGTTAACCCTATCAACAAAGCCCTTATCAATAGATTCTTGAGTAAGAAGAGCAACAGAAACAATTTTAGACAACTTATTAGTGTAATCAGCTGTATGCATTTGTATGAGGACCATGGCAGAGGCACTTATAATTCCAATGATAGAAATGAAAACAGTAATACCCCAAATCAGGGCTTCAATAAAGCATTTAGGACAAGAAAACAGATTCGCAATAATTTCCATAGCATAAATGCCTGGATCATCATACCAAGGTTGAGAAAGGTTAACAGAAAAAACACTATAGGAAGGCTGACAGACTCGGAGACATAGTTAAGTTGATATAATTAGTAATAAAGCAATTAAGGCAAAAAGTTTGGTAAGCAGTATCATTTTTTGAAACTATAAGTGGATTTGTGTTATGCTATTGTCTTACAATGGTTCTTAGTGAGTCTTGTCCCAGGTTTCTTTGGGACCTGGCACTCCTCACCTGCCTTCTAAGTGACCATTGGAAGATGAAATGGTCAAACCTCTGACTAACTGGCCTATGATGCAGACACTTGTCTTTTTTGGGACCTGTGTTTTTCTAAGGTATAAATGACTCAATACCTTGCTGATACTCAAGGAAATACAAGGCCTATCCTGGGTTTCTGCTGAGTCTTGGAGGCTCCTTGTCCCCAGATTGCTCAGGTTGCTGGAAATGCTTCTGTTCAGCACACTGAGGATCCAGCTGTACAATTTAGCTGCTCTTTGCACCTCCCAGGCAGATTGATCTACACAAACATCATCAAGCAATGGAGATCTGACTGGAAACTCATGTAGGATACTGAGGCATTATTGACAGGCTCTGAAGGAACCACAACCTTCCTCTGATGACTGGACAAAAGTCCATGTAGATCACATCCATTTCCTAGGCTTCCTCCCATCCTATGATGATCTCACTAACGAACACCTTGTTGAGGATCCCCTACGACCCCTACCACACCTGCTACTGCTGGCAGTGTGAGAAGAAAGGAGGGGTCACATAGTTCCACTTGCCCTTGGACCTGACACTTCCTAAGCTCTACATTCAAGTTGCTGTTCCAACATTCTACACAGATGGAAACACTAACTTCCTGGTCCTTCCTCATGGGTTACTGAGCAAGAGTACACAGCCCTGATGCTCTTGGCACAGTCTTCTATTCCTTCTATAGGACAGTCCAGACCATGCTCTGTCCCTGCTCCCTACTCTGGGCTGATGTCACAGTAAATCCAGATGGCCCTTCTGCAAGTCATTCTCAACTGGCTCAGCAGATCTTTTGGCAGTTGTGCTCCCATCTGGATTGATGTGGCTGTGGAGATGACAGAAGGACACTTAGATTTAAAGTGGAATGCTGGGTTTTTAGTTGAGAGAGAAGAGGAGCTCATTAGGATGGATGGAAGCATAGTATAGGCCATTATTATCATAGCATAAATTTAAAAACAATTACTCCTAGTTTGCTGGTTAACATTTTGGGGCTTTAAAAAATTACAATGAAAGGAAAATGACCACGATGTGGATGGTGCTGTTTGCTCACTGATGACAGCATCTACCTGCCTTCTTCATTTGTGGATTGGATTCTGGATATCTCATTTAATACACAGAAAACTCTGAAAGGGAGGAACTTGGGAAGTTGAGGCCTTTTCTGGTTTTGATTTGAAATGTCTCTCACAGGCTCATGTATCTGAGTGGTAGCAGCTGGTGGCACTATTTGGTGCTGTGGACAATTTCAGACAAGGAGCCTAGCTGGTGATTGTATGGTCCTATGGGTGAGGCTTATGGGTTATAGCTCTACCCTGACTCTGGCCTGAACTCTCTGGTTCCTGAGCACTGCTATGATATCACTCATCACAGTCATCTCATGCTCCCATTATCACAGCTGTGAGCTTATCCCACGTTAGTGGTCTCCTTGTGGTTCAAGGCTGTATCCTCTCAAATTGTGAGCCAAAATAAACCCTTCTTATACTGCTTCTGCCTAGTAGTCTATCAATAGAGATGGAAATTAGCAAGGCTTACACTCCCTCTTCAAAGGGATCTCTAAACCAGGTGTGTCCAGTCTGCAACCTGTGAATCACATGATTCTGGTGACGGTTACAAATGGTACCTAACACATTTGTATTGTATTATATAATTATATAACATCATTATATTATCAGAAGGCTAGACACTTTTGTACTAATCCAGTATTCCAAAATATGGTCCAATGGGGAAAATCACTATTAACTTCACCTTTTAGATAAAGGCACAGAGGCCAAAATAAGTAAATTAAGTTGGTTTAGGCAGTATAGTAAGCAGGTGGTAGAGCCAGGGTGCAGAGGGCATATTTATTGCTCAATAGTACCTGGCCAAGGAGGCTGAGACCCACCCAGCACCCAAGTTCTGAGTGCTTGTGTGAGTCTGATTGCTTGACAATTCCTTTATATAATTAAAAGATGCTAGCTTTCCTCCAAGATTGGAGTCCACTGGAGCTACATCTTCCCAGAGAGCCCAACTCTTGTGATTTACACTATCACATTGTATAGGAGACTTAACTCTGGCAGACCTAGTGTTTATGAACCCTAGAGTCTGATTTCAGAGCCTGCACTTTGAGCTCACAAAGAAGGGGAAAGCTGCATTTTCATTTATGCATTTTGGTATGTTTTATTCATTGTGTACAACAGAATGAACTAACCATAACTTTTGTGCATAAACCAGGATGGGGCTATAATCCATAAGCCCAGCCCTTGTGGCACAACAGCTGCCAGGTAGGCCATGTCCAGAGTTTTCCACAGCTTTCCCAATGGCATGATGATGGGACAAAATGTTCAAACAAGCAGTTCATGTGTTAGGGTTTTTAAAAAATTCCAGGTTTATATAGTTGAGAGTATGGACCAAGTCATCAAGGGCCTGGGGTCCTTCCAGCAACCTTTGTCAAGGCAAGATATTCATTCTCAGAGCCACAAGGTAGCTGTTACCCTTCAATCTACATGTACAACATTTGCACAGGGAACACTGGGAAGAAAGCAGTGAAATGAAGAAGTGAGCCTGTTAAGTTGGAGTAACTTGACGAGGAACACTGTGACATTCTTGGAAGCTCCAGATGTAAAATTTCATTGGCTGTTCTTGGGCCTATGGCTGCTCCTAGTGCCAGAGAAATTGGGAAGATGGATGTTTTTAACAAGACAAAACAGATTCTCAAAGCAAGGATAAAGGGCTCCTAGCCAAATCCATCCTGTGTAGTAGGGAAATTCCACAAGTCCCTCCTTTTATGAGTCAAATACATACCTTCCTAGAATAGTGCTTTTTTTTTTTTTTTTTACTTCTTTCACCTCATGTCTCTCGATTCATATCCATCTTCTGCCCTTGCAACTGCCCTAGAAAAAGAAAATAAATTTTAAGAGAAAAAAAGGAAAAAATGAAAATTTCATCATAAATCTCATTATAGAAAGCTGTAGTGTGACACAGTGAATCACTCAGTAAACCCTTTTATCCATGTATCTTTACTTGCAAGTGTTCATTAGAGTCCTCGGTCTGGTTTGAGGCTTCTGGTTTCTGCTACACCACCCCATAGTGGGCCCTCACTTGGATAGCCTGTTGTTGCCCTGTGTGGTGGAGATACTGCAGCTTTGGATTTGCAGGACATGGCCTTTCCAGTGCTCCAGCAGGTCATGGAGGGGTGGATCTTGGGGTGAGCCAACTCCTAACCCTGGTTTTGGGCCTGGGTAGTTGCAGGGTTGGTCAGCCCACCAGCATTTCCCTACCCTCACAACCAGGGTGAGCTCTCCTGCATTGCTCCAGCTAGCTTTGTAATGATGGGCAAGGGCCAGGACCTGTTCTCTTGCTTTCATGCCCTTAGGGCCAGCTCTTCCACACCCACAGGATCAGGGCCAGCTCTGCTCAGGTGAAGTGCAGGGTCTGCTTTCCTGAGTGCTGCAATTGGTGAGGATGGAGACAACTCTCCCGTTCTTATGACCACAGGGCCAGCTCTCCCACTCTCCACAGGCTGCAAGGGGTGGGGGCAGGGGGAAGGCATCTCTCCCTGCCCATGCCATCATATGACAGAGAAAGGGTAGCACCAGGTATCCCTCATTCAGTTTCTTGGCCAATTCACTCACACCCCATGTCAGTAGGGTCAGCTCTACTGTGCTGCCCAGGGGAGGTGCAGGGCCTGCTTCCCTGAGTGCTGTAGCTGGTAAAGGGGAGGGTTAGCTCTCTCACCAGCTGTGGGTAGTAGGGGCAAGGATGAGGGCCTCTTTCCCTAGTCCTCACTACTATACCATAGGCAAGGGGAGAGGCAGTACCAGCTATCCCACTCTCATGCCCTCAGGGCCAGCTCACCATGCTCCTGTCTATAGGGTCAGTTTTGTTGTGCTACCTGGGTGAGGTGTAGGACCTGCTCTCCTGAGTGCTTCAGCCAGTGAGGGTCAGGACAAGTTCTCCCCAGTATTGCAGCCGGTGAGGAATGGGGACAACTTGGTAGAGCCCTATTATTTTGACCTTTGGTGGTATTAGGGGCCAAGAACATTAACAGGCCAAAGCTACAGCAGGGCAATGAACCCAGACATGGCCCTTGGCAGCAGCACAGCCTCAGACATCTATAGTTGGAGTTTTCCTGACTGGCCCATAGTCAGGACAAATCTCTCTCACCCGCCAGTCCCACAGTCGCTCAGACCCAACCAAGAAAGCACACAGAGGCTTATATTGCTTACAAACTGTATGGCTGTGGCAGGCTTCTTGTTATCTACCTTTTCTATCTTAAATTAACCCATTTCTTTTAGTCTATACTTTGCCACATGGCTTGCGGCTTACCAGTGTCTTTACATGTTGCTTTTCATGGTGGCGGCTGGCAGTGTCTCTCTCCAACCTTCTACTTCCCAGAATTCTCTTCTCTCTTGTCCCGCCTATACTTCCTGCCTGGCCACTGGCCAATCAGAACTTCATTTACACAGAGCGATATCCACAGCAGACATCATCATGGCCCTGGATGGCAATCAAGCCACCCACCTCAGTCTGTTCTCACCACTTTCACCTCTTTAGATCTGCCTCTGTCCATACTACATGAACCATCTCTCTACCATCCAGACCATGGATTTGCTCACCATAGTAGTACCTGACTTCCTGGCACCTTTTGCCGGATGGGCCTGTGTTTTTTCCTCAGAGCCTTGGGTGGACTACTCCAGGCCTGCATGTGGGTCTTCTTGCCCCACTCAGTCTGTCATGGCCTAGAATAGTGCTTTTAAATGTGGAGAGCTAATATTTAAATCCATGTCCCTTACCTTGGAATATCTGTGTTCCAAATGCAAGTCTGGGAAGCCAAACTGCTGTTCCTTGTGGAACACTGCCCCCACTCCTGTATTAGTCAGGGTTCTCTAGAATCACAGAACTTATGAAATGAATCTCTCTCTCTCTCTCTCTCTCTCTCTCTCTCTCTCTCTCTCTCTCCCCTCCATTATATGTATGGAATTTATTGGAATGACTTACAGGCTGCAGTCCAACTAATCCAGCAATGGCTAGCTGAGAATGGAAGTCTAAGAATCTAGTAGTTTCTCAGTCCCACAAGGCTGGATGTCTTAGCTGGTCTTTTGTATATGCTAGAATCTGGAAGAATCAGGCTTTAATGCCAGTGAAGGAGTGGACTCTGGCAGGACAAGGGAAACCAGAAAAAGAGCAAAAGCTTTCTATGTCCTTATGTAGACTTTGAGCAGAAGGTATGGCCCATATTAAAGGTATGTCTTCCTGCCTCAAGATCTGTATTAAAGGTCTGTATCTTCCAGCCTTAAGATCTGGATCAAAGGTGTATGTCTTCCTGCCTCAATATCTGGATCACAGGTGTGTCTTCATTATCTCAAAGGTCTGAACTAGAAGTGAATTCACCTACTTCAAACCAGACAGAAAATCTTTCACAAATGTGCTCTCTATTTCTGGATGTTAGTTCATGTCAGATGTAGTCAAGTTGACAACCAAGAATAACCATCACACTTTCCTATCCCTGATTTTAGTTTTGTCCCCAGTCCCTGCTTCTGGCTTTGCCTACTCCCAGGCTGTGAAAGTCCCGATTCCTCCATACTGTGAGGCAAGAAGTGGGAGCCCTGCTTACTGCATGTTAGCCAACTACCTTCTGCTGTGCTAGCTCTTCAGCACCAAACTCAGGGTCCAGGCTCTGGCCAGTATACCTGTTTGATTCTTGACAGTGGAGGGAATATGGTGGTTTGAAAGAAAATGGCCGGGCTGGAGAGATAGCTCAGCGGTTAAGAGCACCTACTGCTCTTCCAGAGGTCCTGAGTTCAATTCCCAGCAACCACATGATGCCTCACAACCACCTATGATGAGCTCTGGCACCCTCTTCTGGCCTGCAGGGACACATGCAGGCAGAACACTGTGTAAATAAAAAATAAATTAAAAAAAGAAAGAAAGAAAATGGCCCCCCAAAGGGAGTGGCACTATTAGGAGATGTGGCCTTGCTGGAGGAAGTGTGTCACTGTGTGGGCATTCTTTGAGGTCTCTTTTTCTCACGCTTCTCTCTGTGTAACAGTCAGTTGACTTCCTATTGCTGCAAGATGTAGGACACCAGGCTCTTTCTCCAGCAACATGCCTGCCTGCATGCTGCCATGCTCCCGGCCATGATGGACTGAACCTCTGAACTGTAAGTGAGCCCCCACAATTAAATGTTTTCTTTATAAGAGTTGCTGTGGTCATGATGTCTCTTCACAGCAATAGAAACCTAAGATAAAGAACTAACCAAAATTCTTACTGAGCTGTTACAGTTCCAGCCCAAATCAGTCCTCTGTGTGTTTCAACCCAGCATTTCACAGGAAGCAAATGGAAAGACTATTTTGGCCTTGAGAAATGCTGGATGCAACAGTTCACAGTACTGTGCAATGCTTCCTAGCCAGAGCTGCCCCACAGAACTCTGTGAGCAGGAAAGCTCCCTATATACACTACCCACACAATACTTGACATATGACTAATAAACTGAAGAACTTGCTTTATAATTTCATTTCATCTTAATGAACTCAAATTTACAATAAAGTAGCCACTTAAGGCTGGAGGCCCCCACACTGAATGATGCAATATGAGCAGTCTTCTTTGGAGACGCGTGGTCACCACCACAGGCCATCACCAAGGCAGCCAGCTGAGTAAACCCCCTGAACACTAACATGACAGAACTTATGATCTAAATAATGAGCAAATGGAGAGGCCAAAGCATGTCTGCTGACTCTAATGCCACTTTAGCGAGCACTGTCAGAGTGTACTAGAGGTTCACACATGACCCCACGTGACATCAATGCCAAGTAGTTGTAATTACTCTCTCCACAGGTAGCTTGAAACATTCAGTATTCTCCCTACACTCTCTCTACTGGAAAGGTTTGCAGTGTAGCCTAGATCTGAACCCAAGGCTGCCTCAGCTTGAGGTTTATATTGCGCTTTGCATTGCTCAGGCTTCCTTCCAAAGGTCTCTCCGTGGCTCAACCCATCTTCCCACTGTTCAAGCTTACTACATCTTTCAAAAGACTGAAAAGTCACCCCACCCCTCCATAGGATTTCAAGCTTACTCTGTCTTTCAAAACCACTCAGTCTTTCCATAGGGTTCTCAAAAACTCTGCCTATCTTTTTATAAGACCTCAGCTGTTTACCTTTCAGGAGTTCTAGTGGTTTAACCCACCTTTGAATAGGTCCTTCAGCACCCCACCCTAGCTTTCCACAAGACCAGCAACAGCTTGCTCTATTGATGACCTTCTGGCTTTTCCAATAACATGGAAGATTTTGCTCAACCTTTAAGGCTTTGCTCTTGTGAGGTCAAAGTAATAGAATTGTCATTGTCATGGAGCTTTGTTTTAGTGAACATCTGCAGATGGCACACACACACTTACAATGCACACCCATGCCCTACTCCCATGTATATCACACACATGAATATCATACACACATGCATACACATGTCTCATATACATGTACACATCACATAGATGTACGTGTATGTACACAGTCACATAGTATATCTATGTTGCACATGTATGTCTGTGTGTGTCCTGTGTATGCATATTGTGTTTGTATGGAGGACAGAGGTTGATGTTAGGTGTTCTTACTGATTTTCTCCACTTTATTTTTTGAGACAGAGTCTCTCACTGAACCTGACTAGTCAGTGAGCTTCAGAGAGATCTGCCTGTGTCCACTGCCTCCAGTCTTGGGGTGTGGACACATGCTGCTGTGCCTGGCTTTTTCATGAATGCTAGGGGTGCTCATGCTCACACAACTGTACTGACTGAGCAGTTTCTGTAACCCCAGGAGTTTGACTTTCCACAACTCCAGGGGAAAATGAATCTGAACTGCCCTTGAAGAAACAGGTCAAATGCCAGAGTGGACATTGAGTAACCATCAGCAGTTGCTATGACACATACACTCCAAAAGCTCTACGAATTTATTTTTTCCTCACATGAAATCTGATCAAAGACATGGCAAGGATGGGCCTGGCTCTGGCTTACAGAGCCCCACTGGCTGACAGCTGCATTGCTGTCTTCAATAGGTGCCTTTGAGGTACCGAAGCTCAGCTAGCAGATGGGTTTAGAGAGAATCCAGGACAGGCCTGCATGTGGCAGATATCACTTCTGTTCCATTTATTGGCAGCACCCAGTGCTACAAGCTCAACTCCCTGTAAGGAGACAGAGAAACACAGTCTGGTTGTGGCTGTGGCATGAAAGAAAAGCAGATTTGGGGATTGCCAACTGGTGCTCTGCCAGTGCTCTCAATTCCTCAGCCATCTGACAAAGCTACAGAGAGATCCATGCTCATTGGGTGGATAGTGGAGTCTTCATTTTTTCTGAGGCACTGCTTTACAGGTCACTTAGGATGCACAGAAAGAGCACGAGGGCTAGTCACATCTGTGGGGAAAGTTTTGATTATCCATTGGGCCTTGTGTACATCAATCACATCTGCCAGCAAATGAGCCAGAGGTCAGTGGCATCAGCTGAATGGTGAGTGCTGTCTTACCAGGCTTATGTGGTCTACCCACTGATGTTCCCTGCTGTCACCTCTTGGCTCAGTGGTCCAGCTCTCCTGGTGTTTGGTTTCCAGGACACTGTTATGGCAACCCCAGTGCCTTAGCACAAGCTGCTTCCATTGCTTTATGCTTTCTATCTTTTCTTCTTTTCTTCATTTGTGTGTGTGTGTGTGTGTGTGTGTGTGTGTGTGTGTGTGTGTGTGTGTGTGCACATGTGTGTGAATGTATGTGGGGTAGTATGTATGCACACATGTGTGGATGTGTGTGGGGAGACAGTCAGTCATTTCCAATTTCACTTTTTGAGATGGCCTTTTATTGAGCCTGAAGTCCCTGATCTGTTCTGGCCAGTGAACCTCACACATGTACTATTGCTGCTCCCCAGTGCTGGGTTACAGATGGGTGCTGCTGCACCTGGCTTTGAAGGTGAGTTCTGAGGGTCCGAACTTGAGTCCTTATGCTTGCATAACAAGCATGTTGCTGACTGAGCCATCTCCCTAGACCCAGGCTTCTATGTCCTACAATATTCCAGACATCTTGATGCCCCCCCATCCCTCACCTGGAGCCTAAGTCAGGAGACATTTCAGTTCCTTCATGTGGTCTCTTGCTAGGCTTGCTAGGCCTCTGCTTTATGCACTCTGCTTTGTCCACTCTGGCATTTGACCTGTTTCTTCAAGGGCAGTTCAGATTCATTTTCCCCTGGAGTTGTGGAAAGTCAAACTCCTGGGGTTACAGAAACTGCTCAGTCAGTACAGTTGTATGAGCATGAGCACCCCTAGCATTCATGTAAAAAGCCAGGCACAGCAGCATGTGTCCACACCCCAAGACTGGAGGCAGTGGACACAGGCAGATCTCTCTGAAGCTCACTGACTAGTCAGGTTCAGTAAGAGACTCTGTCTCAAAAAATAAAGTGGAGAAAATCAGTAAGAATACTTAACATCAACCTCTGTCCTTCATACACACCCACTATGCATACACAGGACACACACAGACATACATGTGCACATAGATAACTCTGGCCTGGAGGATGGACTGGGTTCTAGTGACAGGAAATGTTGCATATGAGTTAAGATTTATATCTTAGGTGATTAAAGTACCTCATGCACATACTCTGTAATGATTTTTTTTTTTTTTTTTTGAGACAGGGTTTCTCTGTAGTTTTGGAGCCTGTCCTGGACTATCTCTGTAGACCAGGCTGGCCTTGAACTCACAGAGATTCACCTGCCTCTGCCTCCTGAGTGCTGGGATTACAGGCATGCGCCACCACTGCCCAGCTGTAATGATTTTAATACACAAGTTAACGAACAGAAGCTAGCTGAGTTGTGTTTTTTGTTTAGGGTTTCTGTGCATTATACCTTTTCTGTGTTTCATATTGCTTCCTTTCTATGAGAATTACACTTAGTGTACTTGTTTACTCTGGATAATAAGAAGGCTTGTTTATGTGGAATGAGTGTGTTTGTGTATCTGTGCACACATGCCATTTAAAAATTTGTACTTGTGCCACATTGGTGCTTAAAGGCACTTAAGATAAATGTGTGTTTTGGCTGAATTCCTTCATCCACTCGCAAGTTTCTATTCTCAGCCCACTCACCTGGCTCCTGCTGTTTTTCTTGTTTTCCCATGGTGCATCTGGCCAGAGAGTCTTTTTGTTGAATGTAGAACAAATGACAAGTTTAACAAGATCAGGCAGTATTTATTAAACACCCACATTTTCTTCATTAAGTACCCCCTGAAGCCCCATGTGAGGCTATTAGCTTTCTCTTCTTCCTTAATCTCTATTTTTCTCTGCCTTCTCTTGCTGTCCTCAACCCTGATGCTGAGTGACTAGCGTAAATCAGAGGCCTAGCAAGCCTAACAAGGATTTCCTATAGCAGTCTTTTGAGCTATGCATTGCATTTTCCCACTCCAATCCTCAAAACAAGAATATAAGATTTCCATATACTACATTCAATGGTGCCCCTGTAGAATGTAAAACAGAAACTATTGTTCCTCCCACTGGTGATAAGCAAAGCTGTTCTGAAGGTAGAGAGGGTGGTGTTTGAGAAGATCTACCCTGACCCTTACCACTTTAAGAGGAAAGTAGATTCCCACCCCTGTGGGGCTGTGTGCCTGCATCATGTCTGGAGCCTAGGAATGCTGGTAGCTCACACTCATACCTGGAAATAGCTGGGCAAGCATCAGTGGAGCTCAGCGTCCAGGAAGGAGGAAAAGAAGGGAGGGGGGGACACAAAGGACACATGGGGGCAGGGTGGTGGTGGTGTGGGGGGGGGGGAGGGAGCGGAGGCAGAGAGAGAGACAGACAGACAGACAGAGGCAGAGGGAGGGAGGGAGCTATCCCTTCAGAAGTTCACATTGCTACCAGGGTGATTGGTAAGGTTGTTGTACAAGTTGCTTTATTGTTCCTAATATTTCATCTCTCTCATCCCTCACCCTTTGCCTGGTGATTGGCTTTTTCTTGTGATAGGTAGGTAGAATGTACCTTTACACTATTGAAGTGGGCTTGGCCTTAAAACTTGTGTTACCCAATGGGAGTGGTAGGGAGCCACAGACCCCAGTTCTAAGACGTGGTCTTTAGGAAGACAATAGTTTTGAGTCCTTTTCACAGTTCTGTAGTTTCTATGAGGAAGGTCAAGTTACCCACATCAGCCTATATAACCCTGCAACCTGAGAAATGTGAGAGCAGATGTGTATTACTGATGGAAACCTCTGAGTCTGAGGGTTTTTTGATATGTAGTGTTGTGATAACTGATATATTTTGAAAAACCTGCAAGGGAGATATGGGATTTGGTAGGCACAGTGCTGGCTTGACATCCCCATTACACTCCCTGAGACAGACATCTTCAATAGAGAAGCTATGCAGAAAGCTGTTCACGGGATAACAAGAGTTGCTTGTGAAGATGCCAGGCAGAATCCCTCACTTTTGTGTGGAAAAGAGAACATCAGAGGTCTCTCTATGCCTGGGAACAGAGTGTGTCTTTTAAGGGGCTTTGAACAGGACCGTCCACTTTACAAATGTTTACTGGCACCTACCATGAGCAGGACCTGGCTTATGAGATGCTGGGCAAATTTGCCTACCCCTTACAGCTTCTTTTCTGATGATTGATCTCCATGACAGCAACTCATGCATTCAACTAAACATTCATCTGCAATAATGGCTCTGTGGATTGCATTGAGATAATTTTAATTTTCTTACTGTCAGCTGGCAATAGAGGTTTGTAAGTAATTATGAGCAGTGAGAAGCTGAAGTGAGTCTGCTTGCTAGGGCAACCTATTGTGGCTGATTCCTTGATAGACACAAGGGCACACTTTCTCATCTGATTACTTTGTTTTTTTTTGTTTTTGTTTTTGTTTTTGTTTTTCTAGACAGGGTTTCTCTGTGTAGCTTTGTGCCTTTCCCAGAACTTACTCTATAGCCCAAGCTGACCTCAAACTTACAGAGATCTGTCTGGCTCTGCCTCCTGAGTGCTGGGATTAAAGGCTTGTGCCACCACCGCCTGGTAACTCATCTGATTACTTTGCATCTTATACTTCTTTCCTTGGAGGATGCCTTTTCCCTTGGCATCCTAGGAGCCATAGAACATTCCTGTGTTTCACATACTCCATAGTTACCCCTCCATCTTTGTGGGAAGATTCTTCATTGAGGCCCCTGCCCTCCTTTGATCTACTACTATTTGTATCTTCTTCTGAACTCTTGGTCTTCCTACACAATCTTGAGGACACTAATACCTACCAAGAATCCTTTTTTTTTGAAGAACTCTGATGTCCAGGAGGCTGGAACTCAGTGCCTCCTGGAATAGTTCACTGGGTTCTCAGATTCAGTGATCTGTACCTCTCTGTACATGGACTACCCACTCTATCACCAAACTATGTAGGTTCCCTCCTTGCCTCATATTTATCTGTCCTCCATCCCTCTTTTCTTCCCTTCCTCCCTCCTTCTATTGCTTCCTTTACTCTACCTATTAACTATATGCCACCCTCTGTACTTAAGCTTTAGACATAGAATAATAAAAAATAGAAAAGAAAAAACAAGCAAAGTCCAAATCAAAATAACAGTCTATTTAGCCTGCTATAAAAATACCATAAGCTGGTGGCCTGAAACAACAAACTGTATTTCTGAGAATTCTGGAGGTTAAGAGGTTCTAGAACAAGGTTTTGGTTGTAAGGTCCAGTGTCTAGCATGGGTCTGCTTTCTGGTTTTGTAGATAGTACCTTTCAGCTGTGTCCTTACATAGCGGAAGGAGTTAGACCTCTTAAAAGGGCACTAATCTCATTTATAGGGGCTCCACTCCTGTGAACTAATCACCTTTCAGAGATTGCTTTCTCATCATACTGGGTGTTAACATCTCAATATATGAATTGTGGTACATAAATATTCGGGGCATACACAGACATAATCCTAGTAGAAAGAATTAACAGTCTGTGTATCCTCAGCTTACACCAACTCATGCATGGTCTTAGGTTTTATTGTGGTTTCTTCTCTGCAGCCTTTAGAGATTTGGTCCTGAGACTACTCCCAGCCCCTTCAGTTCCAGGTACATTGTTCCAACAATTCCCACACTTGGTTAGTGCACTCACTGATCTTGCCAAAGGTCTGTGACAGGGTCCTATGCTGTTGTTCCCTTTGGGGGAGGGGGCCAAATAGGAGCAGAGTCAAACTACACAGACTCTGGGAGAATGTTGAAACAACAAACTCAGTTTATTCAGGAAGAGGCAAGCCTTATATACCCTCCACTCCACCCTGGGGGGAGGTCTGATGAATATGCATCTGCTTGTGTGACATGGCTGCCTCTCATTGGTCCAGGTCATCTCCAGATCATGTCTCAGCTGCTGTTGCTAAGGCCCTTAGGCAGATCCAGGCTGGCTCTCAGAAAGTATCTTTTTGACTGGTTTGAGCTGGCTGGCTCTCAAGCCTGTTAAGGATGAGTCATCCCACAAATGTCTACTGTTAGTGTAATTATTTTTATGAAAGTCCAATACAGAGTGCTAAAGACTAAGTCAACTCAGCACTGGCCTGAGAAATAATGGCTTGTTAATTCTCATGAAACTCTGCCTGGATATTATTACTATCTTCTTCTTCCTGATGAGGAGACTGAGTTAGAAAGAACTCTGGTGAGTTGGCACAGTCTCTCAACTAGAAGAGGCAGGGATAGTATTCAAATTCAGGAGGGAAGACTCTCAGTTCTTCACTTATATAACTTCTGCTAAGACTCTTGCCTGGATTTTACACCTGACTCTTCTGAAGTTTTCAAGACCAGAAAAAAAAAATCCACCCAGTGACCTGACAGGACATGACCCCAGATGCAAAAACTCCAATGAAAAAACACAGGAAATACAAAAAACAGCAAATTTGACTTCTATAAAAATTATTAATCCCTCTGTAATGGCCTCCAATGAGAGTGAATTAAATGAAATCTCAGTCAAAAAGTCAGGAGAATGATTTTAAATATATTTAATGACACTGAAAAATGACAACCAAACTGAATGAATTCTGAGAGGACAGAAGCAGCTAAATGAAATAAGGAAATAAATACAGGATATTAAAGTAGAATTCAATAAAGAGATGGAAATCCTGAAACAAACACATAAACAGAAATACTGGAAATAAAAGGCTCCATAAGAAGCATCATGAATATTAGGGCTTGAAGATAAGATAGATGAACTGCAATATTCAAAGAATGATAAAGATAAATTAATAATAAAGCACAAAGAGAACATATGAAATCTATGGAAACTACAAAAAGAATAATTATATGAATCTTTGGCATAGAAGGAGAATTTTACAATAAAAGTATAGAAAATATTTTCAATAAAATCTAGCAGAAAATTCCCAAATCTAGGAAAGGAGTGTGTATTTAGGTACAGGAGACATTTATAACAAGAAATAGACTAGGTGAGAAAAGCTTCTCATATCATATAGTTAAAATACTAAGCATGCAGGATGAAGAAAGTATATTGAAAGCTGCAAGAGGGGAACTCTAAGTCATATATGAAGATAAGCCCATAAAGATAATAGCAAAATTCTTAAAAGAAACTTTAAAAGCCAAGAGCCTTAGAATAATATATTTCAAGATGTGAAACACAGAACTTTTGGTGCAAAACTACTAAACCTAGCAAAACTGTAATAATTAAAGGAGAAGTAAAAACTTTCCTCTCCACACTAAAAACAGACTGAGAGAATCCATGATCAGTAAGCTAAATCTACACAAAACACTTGAAATCTTCAGATTGAAGCAAAAGGGAAGATACATCAGTCTATAGGAAACATAGCTAGGCTAAGATCTAAGAAGATAGTTAAGGAAAAGAATAGGAAAACACAAAAGACTGCAAAATCAACAAAATGAAAAGAATCAACACACTTTTAAACAGTGACTCAAAATATTACTGGTTTCAACAAATCAATCTAAAGGTACATACTAGAAGATTACATTAAAAAAAAACAGGTTACATCTGTTTGTGGCTTTGATGACTAGTTTTATGTCAACTTGACACAAGCTAGAGTCATTTGGGAACCTCAACTGAAAAAAATGCTCCCACCAGATTAGCCTGTAAGCAATCTGTGGTGCATTTCATTGACTGATGATTGATGTAGGAAAGTTCAGCTCACCATGGGTGATGCCTCTGTCCCTGTGTTGATTGTTCTTGGTACTATAACTAAATTCAGAAACCCATGAGCCAATAAACAGTGCTTCTCCATCAGTTCCTGCTTCTAGGTTTCTGCCTTGAGTTCCTGTATTCACTTCACTCAGTGATGGACTGTGATGTGGAACTATAAGATAAAATAAACTTTCTTCCCTATGTTGTTTTTGGTTGTAGTGTTTTATCATAGCAGTAAGAACTATAAGGCTATTCCTCCAAGAAATGGACCCCACCATCAAAGTCAGATGTATCCATCCAAAGACTATAAAGGAATTTAAAGAAAATAGAACCAAGAAAGAAGCAGTTGTTGCTCTTTTCATATCTCCGACAGACCCAGTCAGAATAGATAAGGTATACAGAGGGTCACTTCATGCTGATTAAAGGAGTAATCCATCAAGAAGACATTACAATATGAACATATACACATTAAACATGATGCATTCAAATTTATAAAAGAATATTAGATGTAAAAAAACCACAGTTCAACTCCAGTATAAAAATAATGAGTCACTTAAATATCCCACTTCTACATCCTGACAGAAATAGAAAAATGTCTATGTTAAAAGAAACTAGAGATCAAATGGACCTAACAGATGTCTTTGGGACATTTCATCTTAACACTGCAGATTACAAGGTACATTCTTCTCAGCAGTTCAAGGAACTTATACAAAAATGCATTATTTAATAGAACACAAAACAAGTCTTAACAAATTAATAAAAATGAAATACTTTACCACAGTTTTCTGTCTACAATAGAATAAGATTGGAAATCAATAGCAAGAGAAGCTACAGAAAGTACCCAAATTCATTGAGATTTAATAAAAGAAGGAAAAAATAAGACTTCCTAGAATTGAATGAAAATAAAATATGACACTCTTATAGGGTATAATGAAAGCAGTCCTCAAGGGAAGTATATGGTTATAAGTTCCTATATCAGCAAATCAGAGAGATCTCAAATAACTTAATGATGCACTTTGAGGCTTTTGAAAAATATGAATGAGCCAAACTTCAAATCAGTAGATAGACAAAAGATCAGACCATAAATTAATTAAATGGATAAAAAGTAAAGAGAATAAATAAAATGAATTTGACCTTTGAAAAGATAAACAAGATTGACAATCTTAGTCACACTAATTAAAAGAATGAGAGAGAAGACCTACATTAACAATAGTAGAGATGAAAAGGGAGACACTACATCAGATACCAGTGAAACTGAGAAAATAGGTCAGCACTAAAAACCTCATATTCCATTCAATTGGAAAATCTAGAAATGTTTGACACATATGATGTCCAAAACTAAGTCAGGAGGAGACAAACAATTTAAACAGATCTGTGAGAAGCCATGAGATTAAAGCAGTAGAGGAATCGTCCATCTGAAATGATCCATCTCCAGACTAGGTCACTGATGAGTTCTTCCAGACTTTCAAGGAACAGCTGACACCAACACTTCAAACTCTTCTATGAAATAGAAAATGAAGTAATGCTGTCAAACTCCTTTTATAAAACAAATATTACCTTGATACTAAAAGCAGAAAAAGAGATACACAAAAATTATAGACCAATCTCCTCATAAACATAGATGCAAGATTCTCAATAAAACATGGACAAACTAAATTCAAGAACAAATCTAAAAGGTCATTCATCATGGTCAAATTGGCTTCATTTCAGAGTTGCATGAATGGTTCAACATACACAAACGAATAAGTTTAATATATTACATTAATGAACTCAAGGACAGAAATCACATGATAATCTCAACAAGTACAGGAATAACTCTTGTTAAAATCCAATATCCCTTCATGATGAAAACATTGAAGAGACTTAGAATAGAAATATCACATTTCAACATAATGAAGGATATGCATGACCAGACTACAGATGATATTCTGATAAATTAAGAAAAACACATGGCACTATAACTCAAATCAGAAACATCAGAAGGGTATCCACTTGCTCTACTCTTAGTTAATATGATGCTTAAAGTTTTAGCTGGATCAATGAGGCATAAGGAAATAAAGGAGATACAAACAGGAAATGAAGAAGTCAAAGAACTTTTATTTTCAGATAATATGGTTCTATACATAAAAGACTTACACCAAAAACTTAGAATTGACAAACACTTTCAACAAAGTAAAATTATATAAAATTAGTATATGGAAATTAGTAGCCTTACTATATGCCAGTGACAAACACATAGAGAAAGAAATAATCAGTCCCTTCATAACAGCCTCAAGTAAAATAAAACACCATGGAACTAACCTAACCGAGGAACTGAAAGGCCTCGACAATGACTACTTTGAAGAAAGAAAGCAAATAAGTCATTAGAAGGTGGAAAGATCTCACAAGCTTATGAGTTAGAAGACTTAAATCATAAAAATGGCCATGCTCCCAAGAGCCTATAGATTCAATGCAACCCCCACTACAATTCCAACACAATTATAAAAACATAAAAGATAATCGTCAAATTCACATGAAGCACACAGGATCTCACATAGCCAGAGCAATCCTGAGGGGAGAAACCTCATGTTGTTTATATCACCACACCTGATTATATGACAGAGTTATATTACATAGCTAATATAATAATAGCAGTCACAAACATATGTAGACACAACTCAATGAAATAGATAGAGGACCCAGGGATAAACTCACTAAACTACTTTGTTATTTACCCTTCCTTCTTTCTCTCCCTCTACCCTCCCTCCACTATTCCTCCCTCCCTTCCCCTTTCTCTTTTATTTTCCTGAGACAAAGCCTCATTTTCTAGCCTAGGCTGGCCTAGAACCCACTCTCTGGTCCTGGGTAGCCTTGAACTTTTGACAGTTCTCCTGTCTTAGCCTCCTACTCACTGGGATTATCAGCATGAGTCACCACATCTGGCTAACTAAAAAAAAAAAAAAAAAAAAAAAAAAACCAAAACAATGAAAAAATATAAGAAAACTTGCCCTCAAGTAGTTTTTCGATATTGGCTGCTTCTCTTGTCTACCTACCTGGAAGAAGTCTCACAGGAGGCTCTGAGGTGGGGTACTAGGGGTGAAAGAGGACTATGCTGTTTGGTTAAAGAAAGCAGTTAGCTGAGGAGTCTGGTGTGAGGCTTGGGCACTTGGCCTTGGAAACCAGAGAGGAGGTATCTGACAGGGTAGAGACAAGGTCACGCCCAGCCTGGCTGACAAAGAAACAATTCTTTCCCAGGAAGTTTGGAATACATCAAAACCATCTTGCACTAGGCACCTCCCAGGCTTACCCTATTTAAAATATAAAAGTGCATGGGGTCTGCAGTCTGAGAAATTCTGGTGGTACCTCACTTCCACCTTCTGTCTCCTCTCTTAGGCTAGGTAATGTGCTGGATAATCACCAAACAGTACTTGGCACTAATCTAGCAGAGAATGTTATTTTCTTTTCATTTTCTCCTTCCCTTTGGGGGCTCAGAGCTATTCACAGAGCTCATGGTGGCAATTCAGGAGGTCATATTCTGCTGCTTATTTTTATTTGAATCATAAAATTGTCTTGTACTTATATTAAGGAGTATCAGAAATAGTGCCAAGGAATTTGTGAATTGAGCAGTAGTTTGGTTTAAATCTCCTATTATGTCATGTGAGAAAAACAGAGGGCTAATGATAAATCTACCTGTGTCCTATGAACTGAGGCTTGTTTTCTCCCAGCAGCCTCCACACATGTGACCTCTGTGCCCTTCCTGGTTAACTGTTTAAACTGCTTACTAGCTTCTACCCACTATGAAGACAGAGCCTGAGTCCCAATCCCCCTCTGTTTACTGGCTTTCTGCTGTATGGCACTTGGTCAATAAATATTTGTTAAGTATGAATAAATAGAAGAACATGGAAGTCAAGTGCACTCACAGCTAGTGACGTCAGCAAAAGTCCTGCTGACATTAGCTTGTTCTCCTGAAGTCCTGTACTTGCTGAGGGATGTGATTAATGAATAATACTGAGAAGGAAGGTGCTCCTTTGTGCTCTGGTGGCCTCGGGAAACCTGCATGGTAGTCCTGGCAGCACAGGCTTCACCAGCAGAAGGAAGAAGCTGAGCCCAAGCAGTGAGGGTTTTGTTGGAGTAAACTGGCCTTATGATGGTGAAGTCTGAGGGGCTGAGTCCTTCCCGGCCCTGTTCTTGGCAGAGCAGACTTTTGCAGTAGCCAAACAGATGGGTAGCAAAGAGCAGAGTGGGAGAAGGAAGGGGCTGACCTTATGAAAACCACATGGATTTTGGTGGAAATTGGTGTGGAGTAGCCCATTGGAGTAGGAGAGGAGAGAACAGTGAATATATTCTAAAAGTGATATGAGGATCCAAGAGGGTTCTGAGGTCTGTGAGTCCCAGATTAGGAGAGGCACTGAGGCATGAGGCAGGCCATCAGACAAGGAGGGATGTGGGTTCAGGTTTCTAGAATGGCTATAGCTTAGGAACCACAAGGCTGTTGTTACCTGCCTCAGATTCTGAGGTCTGATTAGTCACAGTAGTCAGATGGTCTTAACTGAGCCTCAGACTGATGAATAAAACCTCAGTCTAAATTGCAGAAGTATTTAGAAGGTCTGGGGTCATACTGCCATGAATTGTCCTGATCTTTCTGGTCTCTAAAGCTAAGCAGAGTCAGACCTGGTAAGAACTTGGATGGGAGAACTGTACAGAGGGAGTGGTGGAACTGTGACCAGGAGAACTGTACGGAGGGAGTGGTGGAACTGTGACTGCTCCTGTTGGAACTAGTGAACATCTTAATCTGGAGTTGAAGGGTGTGGGATGAGTTTCATGAGAGCTGAAATATGGAAAAGGCTTCCAAAGGCACTAGAATTATAGTCCAGCTTGGGTTGTTGCTCTCCAATGCCAGAGGGGCCTTTGACATCTTGGTTTTCACTGTTGTTGTTTAGTGTAATTTAGTTTAACAAATTCTGTTTAAAGGAGAGGTTTAAAGGTCAGTGATCTTTTGGCCCCAAATTCTTACGTTCAGGTGTGTTGCAGAATTCTCGGTTTGTTGGCTTCTAGAGAAGTAATGTGGTACACAAGCCACCTCTCACATAACACCACAGCAGAATGTAGGCTTCTCCCTATAATCAAATGCACCAACTGGGACAAAAAACCTTAGCTGAGGGTAGGTGGAGGGCATTAAATGGGTTACCAAGGTACTTTTGGTCTCTAGCGCTTGCCATATTTTTGGACTTCTGGTAAGGACCGGTTGATGGAGTATTTCAAGACTTAGATGCACGTGGAAAAATGAAGCAGAAAGGAGAACCACAGAGTGTACCAAGGGACTTCTGAAATCTCACAAGTGGTGACATCATTTTACAGGGGAGAAAGCACATGGATTGCAGGAGGAGAGTGAGTAAGAAGACCAACTCTTCAAGGATAAAAGCCACCTGGCTACAAGAAATGGAAGAACAGATGCTATGTGGCTAATCCTTGTATAGTAAGATAAAAAGATTGATGCTGCCAGGTGTACAGTGGGTGGACTTATAGGTGGCATTGGAAGGGTAAGAGAACCTTGGCCAACTGGATGACAGAGAAATTGAGTTCCTGTGCTAAACAGACTTCCTTTAAGGACAGTCTAATCCAGAGGCTGTATTTCCTTGTCTGTTGTACACAGACATAGTTTTCTGGAAGGATATATCCCACTGTAGCCAGTAGATACCTTGTTTTACTTGGTACTTGGGTAAAACAAATAGCATGACTGAAGCTTTCATTCTTCCTCTTCCTATGTCTCCAAATAGTGTTTAATGACTTCCTGAAGGTCTTCATGCCTGATCCCATCTGGTCATCTTCCTCTAACTTGGTGATCTCTATCATCAGTACCTGGTCTGCACTATTCCCTATCCAAGCCCACAATTGCTGATCCATAGTATTAGGCTCTGTAAATGACTCGTGAACTATAAGATAGAAACCAGTTCTCCCTAATCACTTGCATTCAGTGCCTGCCCTTTTTAGTTTGTCCCCTGCATTAGATCTATCCTCAAAGTCACTGCAGGTCCTCAGAGGCTTACCCTTGGGGCCTTTTGTCCCAGCGTGGAAATGATCAATTCTGGGTGAGGGATCATAGCCTGCTTTATGGCTGAGTGATCTGAGCAGTTAGGACTTTATTCTTAGAAGAGCTCTGAGCTGCAATTTATATTCTCCCATAGCTGTTTTAACATGCTTAGAATGTTGTGAGCAAGAGACCCTGCATTTCCTTTTTCATAGGTCCTTGTTGGCTGTGCTGTATGGATGCTGATGGACTTTATCCAGGCCCCATCCAACTCTATATTACTTATATGTACTGTTGTGAGCCCCCCTGCTAGGTTCTGTAGTTCTGCTGTTGATGCTGTAGATCCAGATGTCTTGGAACTTGGCATCTTTATTTATATCCCCTTATTACTCTTTACCAGTGGAACATAAGAGTCAAGGGACAAGTCATCCTTCTTTCTTCTCTTCCTCATCTCCAGATATACGATCCTGAGCTTCTGGGGATGCTATGAATGTATTGTTCTGATTGACTGATAAATAAACTGCAGATTGGCCAGTAGCCAGGCAGGAAGTATAGTGTAGGTGGAATAAGGAGAGAGGAGAATTCTGGGAAGTGGAAGGCTGAGTCAGGAGATGCTGCCAGCCGCCGCCATGAGAAGCAACATGTAAGGATACCAGTAAGCCACAAGCCATGTGGCAAGGTATAGATTTATAGAAATGGGTTAAGTTAAGAAGAAGAACTAGATAGCAAGAAGCCTGAGCCATTAGGCCAAACAGTTTAAATAATATAAGTGTCTGTGTATTTATTTTGGTCTGAGCGGCTGTGGGACTGGCAGGTGAGAGAGATTTGTCCTGATCATGGGCCAGGCAGGACCAAGAAAAAACTTCAGCTACACTGAGCTGCATTTGATGTGGTATCTTAGAGGATGACCCTGTAGGGTAGAGCAATTAGGAACTTTCTGTATTAGTTGTTTTTCTATTTGCTGCAACAAAATACTGAACAAAAGCAGCTAGAGCAAGGAAAGGTTGTGTTAGCTCACAGTTTGAGGGTATAGTCCTTTATGGCAGGAGCTTGAGGCAGCTGGTCACGTTACATCCACTAGCAGGAAGCAGGGACAAATGCACGTTGGTTCTTAGTTTGCTTTCCCTCCCTTTATTCTAGTGGTTAGGGTGGTTCTTCCCACTTTAATTAACCTAATTTAGAAAATCCATCATGGACATGCCCGTAAATCTGTCACTAGGGTGATTCTAGATCCTATGCAATTGACAGTATAAACCATTGCGTTTGCACATTCACCCTGGCACATCCCTGCTCCAGACACACTGCCCTCCTTATTCTTGCTTCTGGGTTTGCTCTCCTAATGTAGCAAGAGTGCTCAGCAATGACAAAAATATCATTTTTACTATTGCTTTCCAGGATAGGTTAATGATGAAGGTGCTTGTGGATCCTGGAAATTCTCTCTGAATACAGCCTTACACAACAACTCAGATGTGGACGAATGCCACAGACTAGCATGAGAGACTGGGTTCCCCTCCATCTGTCCAGGCTCGAATTCTCTCTTCGTAGTCAGTTACAGACATGTGACTTCTGCTGCCTTGGTGCTTTAGTATTAGGTTCCTTTATACACTGGATCTCTTACTGGTCCTCAGCTCATGCTGTAGATTAAATAAATCTCTTAAAAATCAACACAGCGGGCTGGAGAGATGGCTCAGAGGTTAAGAGCACCAACTGCTCTTCCAGAGGACCTGAGTTCAATTCCCAGAACCCACCTGGTGCCTCACAACCATCTGCAATGAGATCTGGCACCCTCTTCTGTGTACATAATAAATAAATAAATAAATAAATAAATAAATAAATAGATAGATAGATAGATAGATAGATAGATAAATAAATAGATAAATAAATAGATAAATAAACAAATAAAATTAAAAAAATCAACACAGCATCTAGCACTGGGGGCAGTTATTTGCGAGTTAGTCATGGTTATAATTTCTGCATGTTTGGGAAGGTTTTTCTTCCTAGGCTCTCAGCTCAGTCCTAGGCCTGGTGGCTGATGAGTACATGAGTTCTCTGTTCAGGATGGAGATGGGTAAGGCACAGTAAAAAATTTGCCTGTGGCCTAAAATCCAGGTTTACTGCCTATGGCAAGTTGCCTCCATTCCCTGAGCTTCAGTATCCACAGATGGAAAATATTTTTGGTTCCATTTTCCCCTTGCCAGTCACAGAATTTATTCTTTTTATAAGGCACTGAATAAAAAGTTTAGGGTACTCAGAGATAGCCATTTATGGGAAGTGTTTTAGTTAAAATAAATAATTTTTGCTCAGGATATTAATAAGTCAAATGGTAATATTAGCAGCCTGTTGTTGAGGATCTTTTTTTACCCAAGGAAAGTTGAGCCTCTCTTCTTATCTTTGGAGGACAGCGAGATGTGGGCAGAGATGGGAAAGTGGAGAAGGAAGGGACTGTAGATTGTAGTAACCCTGCCTTTTCCTTTCTACTCAAGGTGTTGATAGTACTGGTAGCCAGTTACACCAAGGCCTTATCATTTCAGCTGTGGAACTTTTATTCTTAATGTTTTTTCCTCCAAACCATTTGCCTCAGCTTATATAAACTAACTAGTTGAAGCACTCTGGGTATACAGGCATCCATCCTATATGTTCAGAGATGAATGTCGTTGGGAGTTTTTATTCCTTTGCGCCCCCCCCCCCCACAGCTCCCATATAAAGCACACGTGGAGGCTTATACTTAGTTATAAATGTCTGGCCTTAGCTTGTCTTGTTGCTAGCCAGCTTTACTTAATTTAAATTATTCCATCTACCTTTTGCCTATGGGCTTTTATCACTCTCTTACTTCTGTAAATCTTACTCTTACTCTGTGGCTTGCTGTGTAGCTGGATGGCTGGCCCCTGGAGTCCTCCTTCTCAGGCCACTTCTTTTTCCCCAGATTTCTTCTCCTATTTATTCTCTGTGCTTGCCAGTCCTGCCTATCTCTCTCTCTTGCCTTGCTATTGGTCATTCAGCTCTTTATTAGACCACCAGGTGTTTTAGATAGGCACAGTAACACAGTTTTACAGAGTTAAAGAAATGCAACATTAAAAAAAGTAACATACCTTAAAATAATATTTTACAACAGATGAAGGCAAACCTTGTAAACAGGCAAGAAAACCTTTAGAAGAATGATCTAGAATCACCCAATTGTTCACTGCCATTAAAATATATTTGATCATTGATGAAGCAGATGAAGGAAGAATGAGGATAAAACCCACAACAGTAGCAACCATGCTTTATTGACCACGAACCTTAATTATTTTTTATTTATTCCGTGTTGGACATCATTATCCTTAACCTTTAAAATATTTTATTTTTATTTATGTGCATATGTGTATGGTGGCATACTGTGGGTGTTGGTGAAGAGAGAGACATATTTATTTTTGTGTCTGTAGATGCCAGAAGAAAGCTGGAGTTATAGATGGTTGTAGACCATATGGCATATGTGCTGGGAACCAAACTCAGGTCCTCTACAGGAGCAATGAATGCTCTTAAATGCTGAGCCATCTCTCCAGCTTCCTATTACCCTTTTATTTAACAAATAAGTAAACCAACTCATGGAGGCTCAGTAGTCTCCCCAAGACAGCAATGATTTAGTGTTGAATGGTCCAGCTCAGACTTACATTTGGGGGTGATATGAATTTTTCTTCTCATCAATTGTACCATTTGCCTCTCTTGGTTGTCATGTAGGTATGGGAAATGAAGTATTCTGAAGCTGTGCTTTCTTTGTACCACTAGCTCCTGAATAATGACACAGAGACTTCTTAATAAGTATGAAAACTGGCCTTTTTAGGCTTGTTTCCAATTTAGAACTTAAATAAACCCACTTATATTAGTGTATGTTGTGCCAAGTGACTTGTTACCTCTCCTCAGTACAGTACAGCTGACTTTTTCCGCATCTGGCTGGTGATTCTTCCCAGTGTTCCTATCTCTCTCTGGAAGTCCCACCTATCCTCTTCTGCCTAGCTATTGGATGTTTGGTTCTTTATTAAACCAGACAGAAGGTGCCTTAAGCAGGTGAGGTAAAACATAGACACATCTTCACACAGTGTGATCAAATATCCTGCAATAGTATTCAGTATCTAGCAGGTAATATGAAATGTTAGTTTTTTTCCCCTCTGTTTTCTTTCCAAGGTCATTCTCATCCAGTCTTCCCTTCCCCCATGAGATACAGATCTTAGCTTCCCCTCTTAAAACACCATATTCTGGACTTAGTGTTTTAAAATAGATCATTTATTTTTTTATTACTGTCTTCCCTGAAGATTTCAAATTCTCTCTTGCTTTGGCCACATTCACCGTGACTACTGAACCTGGGTGGAGCCACAGCTCCCCTGTTTCTCACTGCTGCAGGCTGCAAGTAGTCTCTATCACTCTGCTCTGTTGAGCAACCAGGTGCATGTGGCTTCCTTGTCTTGACTTCTGTCTGGAAGACATCTCTCACATCAGAGTGTGAACAGTAGAGTTGTAAGCTACCAGCAGCAGTGTCCATGGCTGAACCACAATCACTCCCATTTGTGCAGTGATAGAGATTAGAGTAAAACAGAGAGCCCGAGATAAGGAGGAAGGAGGAGATGATAACCATTACTTGGGTGATAACATTTCCTTAGTGCTCAATATGGGCTAATATTTAATTGATATGGCTCATTTAATCAGGTTCTCAAAGTTACACTATTTGATAAGCTTATTTAATTCTGTTTAGTCCACTGTCATTATGAGAACAATGCCTGACAAACAAGGGACTTGGGTTAATACTTAACTAAATTTGAATGAGTCTCCCTTTTATCGAAGCTAGAAACCTACTTATGCAACTGATTCAAGGCCACACAACATGTATAGACTAAACCAATAGAATCAGAATCTAGATTTGGGTCCTTCATCCATTCCACATAACAGTCTCCAGTTATCAGAGACCACAAATGAGGCAGATGTCTTAGCTGGAAGTGCTATGTACTAGAGAGATATCTCAGTGGGTAAAGCTGTTTGCTACCAAGCCTGGAGGACTCAGTCTCCAGTTATCACAGGCCACTATAGTGGCTTTTGCTCCACCCATGACCTTGGGCTATATGGCCCAAAGGAAGCGTGCTTCCTGTCATTGTACTTGAGATTATAAGGAAAGGGAGAAGGGTCATATGCCCCTTCTCTCCCTGCTCCTGTCTCACAGGTGGATTGGCTCCAGGTCAGATCAGAGGACGATTTCTGCTGTCTACTCTGTCCTGTAATTGTGAATGTATTTCCTCAATTTATATCTTAACAAATTCTGTTATCCATTTAATAGACTCATGTGGATTGATCCTAATAAATGATGTCCACGTGATTCAAAGACCCACACTCCCTGCATCTTCTGCCTGAAACCTCTGTGGCAACAACAGCAGATTGGCTCAGAGGCTCATGTGCTCACTGCAAGTCAACCACGCTAGCACCCTAGAACTACTCAGTCCCAAACACATGGATCTGAGCCCCTCACATCCCTACTGGGGCAGATGTCTTAGGTGGAAGTGCTATGTAGTAGAGAGATGGCTCAGTGGTTAAAGCTGTTTGCCACCAAGCCTGCAGGTCTGAGTTTGATCCCCAGAGCCAACATGATAGGAGAAAACTGATTCCCCAAAGTTGTCTTCTAGCTTCCACATGTGCACACATGCACACACACATACAGACACACACACAGAACCACCCCCATACACAGATAGAGAGAGAGAGAGAGAGAGAGAGAGAGAGAGAGAGAGAGAGAGAGAGAGAGACCATCCAGCAAAGATCTAGGTTTGAATCCTAACTTGCTACTTATCAGGTTGTGGGAGGCCAGCACCCACCTTTTAGAGGGTTCCTATGAGGAGGGGAGAGGAATAAGAAACTTTTAGATAGAAAGATAGCAGAGAGGAGACAGACAGAAACACAGGATAGCTTTGAGAGGACCTGTATCAAAATCCATTGGCCCCTTCTGTCTCTTCAAAAGGACTTTTTATAATAATGCCAAGGGGCAGGACAAAAGACCTCCCCCTTGCTAGATCAAAGCATACTGCACAGCCAAATGTAGACCCTTCCAAACACCTGGTAACCAGGCCCATGGTGGTCCAATCATTCCTCTGTGAATCCCTGCTAGGTAAAGCAAGCTCAGATCTCACTAGGAAAACTCTGTGGGTCTCCACATCAGGTTTGAACAAATCCTTTAACTCTTGACAATAGACAGTGCTCACTAACCCATCTCTCTCAACATTGCTGCCTTCACAATTGGGGCTTGTTTCTTCAAAATTCATGTATTGAAACCCCTCAGAATGTGATATTATTAGGAGAAGGAATATTTGCAAATGTAATCAGGTAAACATGGAATCATTAAGGGGAGACTCAATCCAGTATGACTGGTGACCTTAAAAATGGGGAACTTTAGGCTGGGCAGATGGCTCAGTGAGCAAAGGGTGTGAGCTCAGGGCCTCAGAACCCATATACATAAAATTACATTGTTAACTATATGTAGAATACACTGATGAGAGCGAGCATGCTGCTTTAATATATTCATATTGTCATGGCACATGTGATATGCAACAAATTCTAGAGAAAGCTTATCACATGAGAAACATAGATTTTAATATCCAGCCCTATTCACCCACATTCAAATATATTCATTTGAAAAATAAGGAGGCAGGAAGGAGGTAAACAATAATAGTAAGGACATAGGCTCCAGGATTAGGGCAGGGAGGATGGAATCCAGTGTAAATGTTTTCTCTTGCAACTATTCTCCAATTTAATAATAATTTAAAAAAAGCTGGGTGTGGCAGCAGTGTCTGTGATCCCTGCACTGGGGAGGCAGAGCCGGGAGGGTCCCTGGGGCTTGCTGGCCAGGCAATCTAGCCCATGAGTAAGTTTCAGATTCAGTGAGATCCCATCTCAGAAAATAAGGTAGAGAGTGACCAAGGAAAAACAACCGACATGACCTCTGGCCTCCATATGCATGCACACAAATATACACATGAACCCACATGCACTTGTGCACACGCTTATATTAAGGTACACATACTTATGCACAAGTGAAAAATAAAAATAAAGGGGAACTTAGACCACTATGACATATATGGAGAGAAGACAAAGAAACATGGCAGATGGCCACCAACAGGGAGGCTAGAAGCCTGAGATAAAGCTTTCATTCTCAGCCTTGGAAGGAAGTCACCTTGGCACACTTTGGCCAGGGACAGACACCATGTGAGCCAGCCAGTCAGTGCTTCTGTGTTATAACAGCCCTAGCACAGGCAGGAAATAGAACTTCTCCAGTTTTCCTTGTCTTGCAAGACGGCTGGTCATGTGACACCATGTTAGCATGAGCTGGGAAGAAAGAAAGCTGGAATTTTCCAGGGGAGTATTGACTGATAATGGGAAGGTTGGGCCTGGATAAATCTAATGAGAGGCACAAAGACCCCATCCCTATTGCCACTGTCACTATAACTGCCTGCTTCTAGACTTCTGGGAATCTCTTTTTCCTTAACCCCATGGGTTGGGCCAACTGTTTCTTGTAACTGAATAATTCCTGATGTGCTCAGGACTTCTGCAATGAGGGTGACCAGGTTCATGGAGCTGCTGAGCAGAGAAAATAAGAATCTGCACAAAATGGCAAAAATTATCTCACTATGAGTTATTGTCACAGCAAACTAAATCTTCCCAAAGCCATCATTTCCTCTGAGAGCTTAGTCCTGCCTCTGATACAGAAAGCCTCCAGTCAGCCCCCCACCAAGAAGCCAGATGGGCTGAAAGACTTTTGGCTCCCAGTTGCTCATAGTGATTATTATTTAAACCTGGAAGGAGATCTGGAGCTAATTTAGTTCAAATGCCTCATTTTATGCATGAGAAAACTGGGGCCCAGAGAGGCTGAGTGACTTGTTCAAGGTCACAGAGTAAGTCTTTGTCAGGGCCAGGCTTTGGACCTCAGAGATGGTCTTCCCTTTTGATAACCAGGTGAAGTTGAAGACCCTAAAACTTTTCTTTTTTTAATTTAGGGGTTATATGACATCATTTCATTACCCCTCTTTTCTAAGCAGATGCAATCCCTTCCTTTCTAGAACTTGAATTTGGTCTTTTCTGAGCATGCACACAGTCTAGCCAGCTCCAGTGAGGTTTGTTTTCTTCCTTGTTTTCTCTGTTGCTCCTAATATCACTGGCACTGTTGGCCATTTACTGTGCTCTAGGCACTGTGCAGGCACTTTGCAAACATTATCATTTTTTAAAAATTATTATTATGTGTTTTAATTTTATACATCAGTCATGGGTTCCCCTGTCCTCCCCCCTCCCACCCCCACCCCCACCTTCCCTCCAGTCCCTCCCCTCCATTCCCATCTCCTCCAGGATCAAGACACCCCTGGGGATTCATTTAAACCTGGAGGATTCAGTACAGGCAGGTCCTGTCCCCTCCTTCCAGGCTGAGCAAAGTGTCCCTGTGTGAGCCCAAGGTTCCAAACAGCCAGCTCATGCACTAAGGACAGGTCCCAATCCCACAGCCTGGATGCCTCCCAAGCAGTTCAAGCTATTCAGTTGTCTCACTTATCCAGAGGATCTGATCTAGCTGGGGGCTCCACAGCCGTTGGTTCATAATTCATGTGCTTTCTTTTGATTGGCTATTTGTCCCTGTGCTTTTTGCAATCTTGGATTCAACAATTCATGCTCTTACAGTCCCTCCTCTTTCTCGACAGTTGGACACCTGGAGCTCCACCTGGGGTCTGGCTGAGGATCTCTGCATCCACTTCCATCAGTTATTGGATGAGAGTTCCAAGACAACTGTTAGGGTGTTTAGTCATCTGATCACCAGACTAGGTCAGATCAGGCTTTCTCTTGACCATTGCCAGCAGTCTACAGAGGATGTATCATTGTAGATTTCTGGGGACCTCTCGGCACTCTGCCTATTTCTTTTCTCATGTGGTCTTCATTTATCATGGTGTGCTATTCCTCGTTCTACATTTCTGTACTTGATCCAGCTGGGATCTCCTGCTCCAGTAAGCTTTCTTTCCCTCAAGTCTTGACCTTCATTACTCCTACTGTCGTCCAGGTTGTTCATGTAGATCTCATCCATTTCTCTGTCATTGGGTGATCCCTGGGTCTTTCCTAGGGTCCCATTTTCTAGGTAGCCTCCCTGGAGTTGTGTAGCAGTCTAGTCATCATACCATGTTTGTCCTTCTGAGTCTGGGTTACCTCACTCATGATGATTTTTTTTTCTAGATCCATCCATTTGCCTGCAAACCTCATGATGTCATTGTTTTTCTCTGCTGAGTAGTACTCCATTGTGTATATGTACCATATTTTCTTTATCCATTCTTCAGTTGAAGGGCATCTAGGTTGTTTCTAGGTTCTGGCTATTACAAACAATGCTGATATGAACATAGCTGAGCAAATGCCCTTGTGGTATGATTGAGCGTTCCTTGGGTATATGCCCAAGAGTGCTAGAGCTGGGTTTTGGGGGAGCTGGATTCCCAATTTTCTAAGGAAGCACCATATTGATTTCCAAAGTGGCTGTACAAGCTTGCATTTCCACCAGCAGTGGAGGAGAGTTCCCCTTTCTCCACATCCTCTCCAGCATAAGCTGTCTTCTGTGTTTTTGATCTTAGCCACTCTGACAGGTGTAAGGTGGTATAGCAGAGTACATTTGCATTTCCCAGATAATTCGGGATGTTGAGCAATTCCTTAAATGTCTTTCAGCCATTTGAAATTCCTCTGTGGAGAATTCTCTGTTTAGTTCTGTAGCCCATTTCTTAATTGGACTGTTGGGCATTTTGATGTCTAATTTCTTGAGTTCTTTCTATATTCTGAATATCAGCCCTCTGTCAGATGTGGGGTTGGTGAAGACCTTTTCCAATCCTGTAGGCTGTCGCTTTGTCTTGTTGACTGTGTCCTTTGCTCTATAAAAGCTTCTCAGTTTCAACAGGTCCCGTTGATTGATTGTTTCTCTCAGTGTCTGTGCTACTGGTGTTATATTTAGAAAGTGATCTCCAGTGCCAATGCGTTCAAGAGTACTTCCTACTTTCTCTTCTATCAGGTTCAGAGTAACTGGATTTATGTTGAGGTCTTTGATCCACTTGGACTTAAGTTTTGTGCATGGTGACAGATATGGATCTATTTGCAGCCTTCTACACATTGACATCCAGTTATGCCAGCACCATTTGTTGAAGATGCTTTCTTTTTTCCATTGTACATTTTTGGCTTCTTTGTCAAAAATTGTATGTTCATAGGTGTGCGGGTTAATGTCAGGGTCTTCCATTCAATTCCACTGGTCCACATGTCAGTTTTTATGCCAGTACCAAGCTGTTTTTATTATAGTAGCTCTATAGTAAAGCTCGAGGTCAGGGATTGTGATGCCTCCAGAGGTTGTTTTATTGTACAGGATTTTTATGGCTATCCTGGGTTTTTTGTTTTTCCATATGAAGTTGAGTATTATTCTTTCTAGATCTGTGAAGAATTGTGTTGGTAATTTGATGGGGATTGCATTGAATCTGTAGATTGCTTTTGGTAAGATCGCCATTTTTACTATGTTAATCCTGCCTATCCATGAGCATGGGAGATCTTTCCATTTTCTGACATCTTCTTCAATTTCTTTTTTCAGGGACTTAAAGTTCTTGTCATATAGGTCCTTCACATGCTTAGTTAAAGTAACCCCAAGGTATTTTATATCATTTTTGGCTATTGTAAATGGTGATGTATCTCTGATTTCCTTCTCAGCCTATTTGTCTATTGTATATAGGAGGGCTACTGATTTTTTTGAGTTGATCTTGTATCCTGCTATGTTGCTGAAAGTTTTTATTTAGCTGTATCAGTTCCTTGGTTGAATTTTTGGGGTCATTCATGTATACTATCATGTCATCTGCAAATAGGGAGAGCTTGACTTCTTCCTTTCCAATTTGTATCCCCTTAATCTCTTTATGTTTTCTTATAGCTCCGGCTAGAACTTCAAGTACTATATTGAAAAAGTATGGGGAGAGGGGACAGCCTTGCCTTGTTCCTGATTTTAGTGGTATGGCTTTGAGTTTCTCTCCATTTAATTTGATGTTGGCTGTTGGCTTGCTGTAGATTGTCTTTATTATGTTTAGGTATGTTCCCTGTATTCCTGATCGCTCCAAGACCTTTATCATGAAGGGGTGTTGGATTTTGTCATATGCCTTTTCTGTATCTATTGAGATGATCATGTGGTTTTTTTCTTTGAGTTTGTTTATATGGTGTATTACATTGATGGACTTTCGTATGTTGAACCACCCTTGCATCCCTGGGATGAAGCCTACTTGATCATAGTGGATAATTGTTTTGATGTGTTCTTGGAGTCTGTTTGCCAGTATTTTATTGAGTATTTTTGCATCAATGTTCATGAGGGAGATCGGTCTGTAGTTCTCTTTCTTTGTTGCATCTTTGTTTGGTTTAGGAATTAGGGTAATTGTAGCCTCATAGAAGGAGTTTGGTAACATACTTTCTGTTTCTATTCTGTGGAACAATTTAAAGAGTATTGGTATTAAGTCTTCTTTGAAGATCTGGTAGAATTCTGCAGTGAAACCATCTGGTCCAGGGCTTTTTTTGGTTGGGAGACTTTTAATGACTGATTCTATTTCCTTAGGGGTTATTGGACTATTTAAATGGTGTATCTGGTCTTGATTTAACTTAAGTATGTGGTACCTATCCAGAAAATTATCCATTTATTTTAGATTTTCCAGTTTTGTGGAGTAGAAGTTTTTGAAGTATGACCTGATGATTCTCTGGATTTCCTCATTGTCTGTTGTTATGTCCCCCTTTTCATTTCTGATTTTGTTAATTTGGATGCTCTCTCTCTCTGTCTTTTGGTTAGTTTTGATAAGGGCTTATCTATCTTGTTGATTTTCTCAAAGAACCAACTTTTTGTTTATTAATCCTTTGTATTGTTCTCTTTATTTCTATTTTATTAATTTCAGTTCTCAATTTGATAATTTCCTGGCATCTGTTCCTCCTGGGTGATTTTGCTTCTTCCTGTTCAAGGGCTTTCAGGTGTGCGGTCAAGTCACTAGGATGAGATTTCTCCAGCTTCTCTGTGTGGGCATTCATTGCTATGAATTTCCCTCTTAGCACTGCTTTCATAGTATCCCATCAGTTTGGGTATGTGGTGTATTCATTTTCATTGTTCTCTAGGGAGTCTTTAATTTCTTCCTTTATTTCTTCCTTAACCCATTGGTGATTCAGTTGAGCATTATTCAGTTTCCATTAGATTGTAGGATTTCTGTACTTTTTTCTGTTGTTGAAATATAACTTTAAACCATGGTGGTCCAATAGAACACAGGAGGTTATTCCAATTGTTTTGTATCTGTTGAGATTTGCTTTGTGGCCAAATATGTGTTCGATTTTAGAGAAGGTTTCATGGGGTGCTGAGAAGAAGGTATATTCTTTTTGTTCGGGTTAAATGTTCTGTAGATATCAATTAAGTCCATTTGAGCCATAACATCAGTTAAGTCCATTAAGTCTCTGTTAAGTTTCAATTTGGCCGATCTGTCCAGAGGTGAAAGTGGGGTGTTGAAGTCTCCCACTATTAATGTGTGGGGTTTTATATGTGATTTAAACTTTAGTAATGTTTCTTTTACATATGTGGGTGCCCTTGTGTTTGGGGCATAAATGTTCAGAATTGAAACTTCATCTTGGTGGATCTCTCCTGCGATGAGTATGTAATGTCCTTCCTCATCCCTTTTGATTGATTTTAGTTTGAAGTCTATTTTGCTGGATATTAGGATGGCTACACCAGCTTACTTCTTAAGACCATTTGATTGGAAATTCTTTTCCCAGCCTTTTATTCTTAGGAGGTGTCTGTCTTTGAATTTGAGGTGTGTTTCTTGTATGCAGCCGTAAGATGGGTCCTGTTTTCGTGTCCATTCTGTTAGTCTGTGTTTTTTTATAGGTCAATTAAGTCCATTGATATTAAGGGATATTAATGACCAGTGACTGTTCATTCCTGTTATTATTTTTATTTTTTGGTGGTAGTGTGTGTGTACTTCTCTTCTTTGGGGTTTACTGCTGTGTTGTTATCTACTGCCTGTGTTTTCTAGGGTGTATCTGCCTTCCTTAGGTTGGAATTTTCCTTCTAGTGCTTTCTGTAGGGCTGGGTTTGTGGATAATTATTGTTTAAATCTGGTTTTGTCTTGGAAGGTCTTGTTCACTCCATCTATGATGATTGAAGGTTTTGCTGGTTATATTAGTCTAGGCTGGCATCCACGGTGTCTTAGTGTCTGCATTATATCTGTCCAGGTCCTTTTGGCTTTCAAAGTCTCCATTGAGAAATCGGGTGTTATTCTGATGGGTTTGCCTTTTTAAGTCACTTGGCCTTTTCCCTTTGCTGACTTTAATATTCTTTCTTTATTCTGTATGTTTAGTTGTTTAATTATTATGTGGTAAGCGGACTTTTTTGGGGAGTCTAGTCTTTTTGGTGTTCTAAAGGCTTCTTATATCTTCATAGGCATTTCCTTCTTTATGTTGGGAAAGTTTTCTTCTATGATCTTGTTAAATATATTTTCTGTGTCTTTGAGTTGGCGTTCTTCTCCTTCCTCTATCCCTATTATTTATAGGTTTGGTCTTTTCATTGTGTCCCAAATTTCTTGGACATTTTGGGCCATGACTTTGTTGGTTTTAGTGTTTTCTTTGACTGACGAATCTATTTCTTCTGCCGTCTCTTCAACCCCAGAGATCCTCTTTTCCTTCTCTTGCATTCTGTTGGTTATACTTGCATCTGAAGTTCCTGTTTGTTTACTCAGATTTTCTATTTCCAGCATTCCTTCTGCTAGTGTCTTCTTCATTTTTTCTATTTCCCACTTCAGGTCTTGGACTGTTTTCCTCATCTGTTTTGTTGCTTTTTCATGATTTTCTTTCAGAGACTTACTGTTTTCTTCTGTTTTAATTGTCCTTTCTTCTAGTTTTTTTTTTTATAGCGTTCTTTCCATTTTTTGTTTGTCTGTTCCTCTACTTTATTTTTGATTTCTTCTATATAAGGCTCTAGCCTCTTCATGATGTTACTTATAAGGTTGTTTTCTCCTTCTTCTTCCATTCCGTGATGTTCAGGTCTAGCTGTTGGAGAAGGGCTAGGTTCTGGTGATGCTGTATTGCTCTTTATTTTGTTGTATGTACTTCTGCCTTGATGTCTGCCCATCTCCTCTTGGGTTCATTCTTGGTCTTATCAGTGTACTTGGTCCAGAGAGAGCTGACAGATTTAGGGAGCCTCTCTCTGGTCCAGATGGAAATTCTGGGCCAGATGGGAGCTCTGGTCCAGATGAGAGTGCTGGCTGGATGGGAGCTGTGGGCTGGACTCTGAGTCTCAGGAAGTCCCTGGGGTCACCTTATCTTGTCCAGATGGGAGCTCTGGTCCAGGTGGTAGTTCTGGGGCAGATGGTAGCTGGGGGCTCTAGTCCAGATGGGAGTTCTGGGGTGGACTTATGATGGCTCCTGGTCTCTGAGTCTCAGGATGTGGCCAGGGTCTTGGGCAGATGGGTGTGGGGGCAGGGTGTGGAGATTGCAGGGTCTGCCTGCAGTCTTGGAAAAGGGAAGCCTTCTCGCAGGGCCTGCGGAATGGCCAGAAACTGGGACCAAGTTGGGCAGGTCTTCCCTGGAGTGGCTGGTGCCCAGGGCTGGGACCTAGGTGCGGGCCTCTCTGGTTGTGACCCCAGGCACTCACCTCTGGTCCAGATGGAAGGTCCAGGGTGGATGGGAGCTGGGGGCTGGTCTTTGAGTCTCAGGAAGTGGCTGAGGTCTAGGGCAGATGTGTGTGGGGCCAGGATGTGGAGATTGCAGGGTCTGCCTGCAGTCTTGGAAAAGGGGAGCCTTGCTGGAGGGCTGGCCCAATGGCTGAAAACTGGGCCAGTTGTTATTTTTAGCTTGTTTACTTTGTACCTATGCATCCAGCCTGTCGTAGCTACTATAATTTACTATCTGGGTTTAACAGCATCCTAGCTACTTTGGTTGCCTAGCATGAGTGACAGGCTCTCTATACTGTCAATTAGTCTTTATCAGACATCTCTAGGAAATGAGGGAAATCCAAGTTGTCAGCTATATTTGGGAGTAGAGGGTGGACTGGGCTTAGGACCCAGGGTTCCATGCTCTTTTAGCCTGGTTAGTGTGGGGGTACTTTGACAAGCCTTCCTTCGACTTAGTATATCTATAGTAAAAGAAACCTTGCCAAGGAATCCTTAAGGACCTCCCTGTTCAAATGTCTTATAGTTTAGTGTGGTAATTGAAGGGGAAGATACAAAAGACACAGCTAGAGAGACTGATCTATGGATCTTTGGACAGATCTGGGAGACTATCTGATGATAAATTCAGCCCTTGAGAGAGGCTAAGGGTGGGGTCAGCATGGGCTGGGATTCTCAGGAAACTTCCAAGTTTTCTCCACCTGTGAAATAAAAGGGTAGAGTCCATCACCTCTCTGTTGCCTTCTACTGCCAATATCCCCAAATCCTGTGCTTTCATGAGATGGTTTTTATTTGGACATTAAAGGCCGATGGATTCTCTGTTGTTGGGGAGAAACTAAGGAAGGGGAGCTGAGCTGTCCTGAGAGAACATGGACAAGCAGGCAGAACACATCATGGAGAAAGTGGGCCACGAGGAAAGCAGGATATGGGTTTCTGGGTTCTGAGGTCTTTGGATCAGGCTCTTTGGGGGAGGGATTGTTGTTCTAGAATTTTAGCAGGGAGTGAAGGACAAACAGGGCCATTAACAAAGTTAGGATCCTTTCTCCTAAACTGAACAATCCTTTTTTTTCCCCAGGCAGATGTAGGTTCCAAGTTGTAATCAGTTTGTAATATAATTCCCCCCCCAAAAAAATTGTAATTTGTAGATAGGGAGAAAATGGTTTCAGCTCTCTGAGCACTATTTTCTTGAGGGAAATTGGGCATATGGGCCACTTTATATGGCTATTGTATGAATTCAGTGAGCCATGTTTATATATAAAGGGTCAACAAATAACTATTTCACAATTCCTAAAAGAAATTTGAGGATATGTAAATTTTTGATGCCTGGGTCAGGTCATTTGTTCTTTTAGATGTATTTATTGGAAAAAGTGGAAATTTACTTGGTATAAACTTGGCCATATCTTCTCATTTTTCTGTGCCGTAGTTTCTTATTCTGTAAAGTAATCACAATAGTTGTAGGGAAATAAAAAAAGGTCCAATATCATAATATGCATAAGCCTGGTGTGTATCAAAGGCTCACTATGTGGGACTCATAAGCATCATCATTCTTATTGTCTTTTTAGCAGGAGGATGTGGTGAATTTTACTGCAGCAGGGTCTTAGATTCTAAGAAGCCCTGATGTTAAAAGGGAAATCTGCTAATTTAGCAGAGATCAGACATAGCTAATACCCTGGGAGGATGGATGGAACAAACAATACTCTATTTTCAGTTTGTTGTTGCTGGAAGCCTGGTGTTAGAAATGCTCTCAAATGTAAGCATTAAACTTGGCACAGAGGAAGGACTGTAGGAGCCAGTGGGTACCACAAGAAACCCACAGAACCAACTAACCTGGGCTCATAGGGGCTCACAGAGACTGAACTGACAACCAGGGAGCCTGCCTGGGACTGACCTAGGTGCTCTGCATATATGTTACAGTTGAGTAGCTTGGTCTTGTGTGACTTTTAATAGTGAGAGTAGGAGCTGTTTCTGACTCTGTTACCTGCTTTTGGGACCCTTTCCTCCTACCAGACTGCCTCCTCCAGCCTTAATAGAAGAGGAGGTGCCTAGTCTTACTTCAACTTGAGATACCATGGCTGGCTGATATCTATGGGAGGCCCTCCCTATGTGAAGAGAAAAAGAGGAGGAGTGGATGTGGGGGTAAGGAGGGAGAGGGGAGGAACTGGGAGGAGAGGGGAGGGGAAACTTTGTTTGGGATGTAAAACAAATAAATAAACAAAAAAAAAGAAAGAAAGAAAAGAAAAACTTGACACATTTCTCTTCCCCATCCCTCCTGAGGTCATTTGCCTTCTACATGGCCCTAGGATACCTGTTACCACCATCCTGTTGGGATGTGGCAGGGCTGCCATTGCTCTGTTGTTGCTCTGTTGACAAGAACTCCCTGGTCTGAACATTCTCACAGAGCCACCCTGGGAGCCTCAGGCACAGAAGGACCAATGGGATCCTTGGGGTCAGGTTGTATAATAAAAAGAAGGCTCCTTCTCTCGGTCTGCTGATGACTGAAGCTTTTAAAAGCTTCTTCTAACATCTGAGAGGCAGGATGCAGGAACCACCCTCTGGAGCATCTTTCTGTGATGACTCATCTTTCAACTCATTTTCCCTCCCTCCCCCTTTTCATTTTTCCCTTCCTTATTTCCTGTTCTTCTTTAAAAAGTTTCTTTTTGTTGTTGTTATGAATTGTTAAAGTTAGCACACAAAAGCAATGCATTTCATTACGGCAGTGTCACACACACATCGCTCTGTTCTTATTTACACTCCTCCCCTGCTGCCCCCATCACTCCCACCTCACTCTTACTGGTCCTTTTTCCAAATAGCTGTTTCTTTTCTTTCCGTGTCATATGCATTCCATTTCCCTTCCTTTCTACCATCTCTCTCCCTTAAGGTTTCTTTTTCCTCTCTCTTAGTTCCTTTTCAACACACACACACATACATACACACACACACACATACACACACACACACACACGACTCCACATATGGGAGAGAACTTGTGACATCTGTCATTCTGAATTGCAGTTATTTTCTTAATATAGCATCTCTATTTTCATCAGTTCCCCTGTATATCTGGTCTGCTTCCCTCTTGTTCATTAGCTGTGAGATGCATGTGCTCTCCATCTCTACCCTCTTTGTCCCAGGTGGATAGTGAAACTTATCCATTTAAGCTGAAGACTGATGATAAGGAGGAATAATGCAGGGAGGAGAACAGATAGTAAAGAGCAGAGATCTCTAAGATGAGGCAATAACCACTGCTGTAGACAGACATGTTGGGGAAATAAAGAGGGATGATATAGCCAAATTGTAGTACATGGGAGAAAATAGGATGGAAGATGAGACTAGTGGCCTACATAGCTGGAGTTAAAGGAAGAAGTTAGTATTCTATTCCAAGGGCAATAGAAAGCCAATGAATAGGTCTGAATTCCAGAAAGTGATTAGTGATTAGACCACCCCTCCACACAGTGCTTGGAGAATGGGCTATAGGAAGCAAGGAGTTGCTTCAAGATGCATAAAAATGGCCTGGCCAGTTGTCCAGGGAGGAAGTGACAGTGGTCTTGTTTGGGTAGAAGTGGAGGGAAGAGGCTGGATGCAGGTCCTGCTTTGCTAATACAGTGAGAGGAATGAAGCTGAGGAGGTTTGTGAGGTATCTGCAAGGATGGTTTGTCTAGGTGAATGATGGTGCCTCAGAACCCTGGAAAAGAAGCAGGGATTCCCACATCCCACCCTACTCAGGAGAATGTTAACTAGATGCCAAGAACTGAGCATTCTTTCTTGCATGCCAGACTCTCTGTATCTAGCTCACCTCCTTGCTCCTTCCAACCTGCTTTAGAGACTCAAATGTTCATGAATTCTGACTCTGAAGCTTTAAGAGACACATCCAAGAACATGCTCTGCTGAAGTATCCCTCTCCTCCCCAATTCCATCGTCACATGTGCCCCATTCTGGTTGCAGCTCCAGCTTCCTTTCTTTTTTGATAGCTTTGTTCTCTTATTCCATAATAAGAGAACATACTCCTCTCATACTCCTCTGCACCACCCTAGAAGGCAAGCTGTCTGTTCACTCAATGCTATTTGTTGAGAGGGATGACACATCAGGTATGAATACTGCCAGGACAGTCAAGAGAGTGTCTGTGTTCTCTTCAACAGTCCACCTTCTGTAGAAAAGGCTCCCAATTCTTTCTATCCCCTGTCTCAACTTAGGTCCTGGGAAATCCTCATTGACAACTTCTCCAGTTGTCTGGAGTGCTGTGATCCTTCTTGGCAGCATACAAGTTGCTCTACTTTCAACCTTCTTTGTTGTTGTTTCTCTAGTCAGTCCTCTTCTACCCCAGGTTGATAAGTTAGAACATCTCAGCCCTTTACCCAAGTCTGTGAGTAAAAAGCTACCAACTTTCTAGAATGAGGGGCTTCTTCTGCAAACCATATCAGAGAGGCTGAGAAAGCAGTTAGGGTCCCTTTCAAAACTGTGGAGATGTGGTGCCCAGTGAATGGATCACAATAAACAGATGGACAAATCATGGCCAAGGCCTTGTATGGAAAATACCTCTCATTAGTTCCTATTCAGTGTGATGTGGCCTGGATATTGGATGTGAGCTCCCTGGTAGCCAAAATATAAAGTGAAGACATGATTAGTCATGAGATTTTCAGTCTGTGGATTGGAAGCAAAATAATTTGTCATTAGAAGCCTACATTTTCCTTACACCAAGAATAGAAAGGAATGTCTCCCTTATGTCTTCATCAAGACAACTCTGTTGGATGTAGTGGGAAATACCTTGAATAAAAAAATAATCGTATTAAAATTTGCTTGTGTGGCTAGGTCATTCTGTATTCACTACATAGCTTTGGGAATGACAATCTCTTCAAGGTTAGGCACTGCTACTCAGTTTTTCCCAGTCTCCCACTACACCCAGAGGACTCTTCTGTTTATACTAGATTTTCATCTCTGTATTGCCTGAGTTACCCTTAATTAGGTGTCTGCTGAATCAGATCTCAGGTCTTACCCCCACTGTATCTGAGCAACAGCCTTTGACTTTAGAAATTGCTGATGGCTAACTGGGAGGGAAAATAATTAGTGAGGAGAATAGAAACAGGGTGGCTGAAGTTTATGGGCATTCTTACAGAGATCTCTCTCAGGGAGCAAGAATTACCATAAATCCCTCGGGTGAACAATAGCACTAGATATAAAAGCAGAGAAGCCACGAGTCAGCAGAAATCTTTGGCAGTTCACACACTTTGTTTTCTGAAAGACAAAAGGAGCTGCCATCAAGTGGGTTTTATGGGTCAGAGCCTTGCCCTTTCCTCTCTGTGTTCTTTCCACACACTGCCTTTTTGTACAAGAGATGCACAACTGGGACCTTGCTGTCCAAGTCAAAAGAGCAACTGCATCTCCAGTGGTTACTTCAGACTATTTGCAAAAAGTGTGGCTAGAAAAGGTAGCTCTCTTTGCTAGAATTGCAGCACCAGAGTTACATAGACAGGCCAAAGCTATAACTCAGGCAAGAACATTGGCAAGATGGCTCTCAGAGCTGGGAGATGGGGGAACTGTTGCTAGGTCACAGAAACCGCTACCTGTTAGGATGGATGTCTGTAGGTGTAAGGTATAAGACCCCAGGCTTCTTTCTCACATATCCCATCCGTTTTCCTCCAGGAGAGCAGTAAGTTTTCCTGGCTGATGAGTTTGGCAGAAGGAAGAGCACCTCACTGTAGTGGATAGCCATCCCAGCATTGGCCTGGAAGTTCCAACCCCCATTGAGGCTTTCTTTGGTAATGATCACGCCCACAAGGTGGGGCAGAGGAGGGAGCTGAAGACAGAGGAGGATCAAGAAGAGGGCTCTCTCTTGGTTCCGGGACCCTGGACACTGGAGGTAGACGGAGCAGAGTTCTCCAGAGAACACAGCCAGACTGCGCTATACCTTTGCCAGACCCTGCAACCTACCCCTTCATTTGTAAGTTACCCCACAAAATAATCCTCCCTTTTAACTACGTGGAGTGGCCTTAATAATTTCACCAATACCTCACTTGATCCCTCCGTTTTTTTCTTTTGGTCCACCCACCTACAGAAAGCAGCCTCTGTGCCTCTTGGTGTTGCAAGACTTTTTCCTGGACTGGGCCTCAAGGGGAAAAGCTGCAAGTAAGCAGTACTCTTTGTGGTCAGACAAGGCAGTCCACCCAGCACTGGATATTCTATACCAGGAAGCCCATTCCTGCCACTTGTGTATACCTTGCTGTAAGCATCTACATCAGGTGGGACGACCTTTAACATCTCAGTTGTCTGCCTCTGATTATTTCAGTTTGTTTTGCACTGTGAAGGAAGAAATGGATGTCTTTAACTGAGGCCTCTAAACTCTAGCACAAAGTATACAGAGAAAACTGAAGACATGATTCAGGATGGCAGAGCTGGGCCAAGGCTGACCCAACAGAATGGTTCATGGGGAACATGAGCTAACTATTGAGTTTCCTCAAAGTGCCAGATACTATGTTCATCTAGACATAGGCTGAAGGAGGTAAGTGGTTAGCATTAGTGGAAATTCAAGTCTCAAGGAAGCAACGCAGAGCACACTGAACTGGAGAGAGTTTGGGGAATCTAGAGTAAGCACCTCTTTTTCTATGCCCACTAGGCATTTCCCCTTCTAGTAGCCACACCCAGCTTCCTTGGGGAAACTGCTTTATTAGAGCATAGTGTGTTCTTCCTGCCTTTTCTATTATTTACAAGCTACTCAGTGTTGTGCCCAGATCAGGACCTCCAGAAAGACCACCAAAGATGAGCATTCCTGAATACAAAAGCAAGGTTTAATTTGGGATATCCAAAAGCAATACAAGCTTAGGCAGGGACTTTGTCCAATATATCCAACACAGTGGAAGCTTGAGAAAGTGCCCGCCTTTGTGCAAGCTCAGTTTTTAAAGGAAAAAACTACAAGGTTACATCATTTAGGGGTGCTAGTACAGGTACAATTCTGATTGGCTCATTTCTAGGGACTTTCTAGAAATCACGACTTAATCTTTACTTCTAAGGGAGTGGTTGCCCACCACCGTCTTTCATTGGCTGCACTCAGGTGGGCATTTTTATAGTCAGTTACCCTGGAAACCAGGGTTGGAACATTCTTTGGTCAGTTACCTAGGGAACCAGGGAGAGGACATTCCATAGTCCGGTAGTCATTACCTCATGACTCTGTACTTTTACACTTCCTGGTTTCTAGAATCTGGACTGACTGGTTTTAGTAACTCATGGCCTGTACCTAAAAGGAGAAATCTTAGGCCTTAGTTTTGGTTTTATTTCTAAGATGACTCATTTTGGTCTCACACTCAGGTTGCTGCATTTTATTAACAGTCCAAATGGACCAGATATTTAAATAATTTAAAAAAGAAATTAAACAGAGACCATAATCTCTTTAGAGGAGTTAGTGCCCACTCATTTGTTCTTTATTTCAATTACACAAATATTCATTAATGTACCAGGCTCTGTGGTGGGTCCTGGCAACAGACAGTTGAAGAAAAATACCATTTTGCCATCAGAAACTCACAGACTTGCCAGAAAGAAAGACAGATGAGCAAGGAATCCTGACTGTAACACATTTGTGAGTCTGAGAGGCACTGTGAGAGGAGAAGCTGCTGGCAAAAAGTATCCATTTCTGGGAGGGGACAGTGTATTTGACTTACGAAGGAGCCAGAGCTAGAAAAGCTAACAGACTATCCTATGTATGACAACATGGGAATTGAGGCAAAAGGATGATGGAGGCAGTGCTAGACCTAGCTAGGACTTGCTGAGGGCTCATTACACAGTGGGAGACTTGCCAAGTCTTTCTTATTTTCCTGCAGTACTAAGGATCAAACCCAAGGCCTCACACATGCTAGGCAAGAGCTCTACCATTGAGTTACCAACCCTAGCCCACTGTGTTCTTCAAATAAAATTTCACTGAGTTCTTATACTGGCAAATGCTGCGAGCCGCAGGAATATATCATAAGAACTCAGCTGGTTATGGTAAAGTCACTACCTGGAGGGACCAGGGAATTCCTCCAGAGGAAGCCAAATCCCAAGGAGTTTTTGGTGTTACTTGGCTTGTTATATATCAGCTGTATTCTGTTATGAAAATCATGTGTGCCTTCATAGTTTTCCCAATTGACTTTTCCCTAAGAAGGGCTAATAGTGTGGATTGATCACTCTCTGGACATACACATTCTAATTATTTGGAGAACAGCCTCAGGAAAGGCTTTCTCTGGAATTAGATATCTCCCTAAGCCACTTTCAAGGACAAGGAGACACCTTCCAGGTGGGCGCCCAACTTCTGAGGACTAACAGTGATAACAGCCCACATACAAGTCTCCTGACTTAAATTCCACAAGGGGATACCACCTAGGTGGACATTAAATAATAGCTTTACACAATTTAGCTTGAACCTCCCTTTTTATACCAGGACTTCTAGGGCACGGGGCAGAGAAGAGAAAAGAGAATGGAAGAACTAGATGGGTAAAAACTTGAGAGGAACAAACTGAGATGGGGAAGAACTAGATTGAAGGACTAGAAGAGAGTCCTAGAGGAATGAGATGGAAGATGAGAAAGAGCCAGATGGGAAAGTGCTAGCTGGGTAAGAACAAGCTAAAAAGGCCCTAGGTGAGGCAGAATTAGGATGAGAGAATTAAGATAGAATTTAGAGGGAGCAGTAGATAAGTATAGAGAGAAATCAGGCAAGAAAGGAGCTAGGCACAAGAACAGAACTGAAACTATGTATATAGGATGTTATGCCAGAGGAATTAAAGCAAGTGGACTATGGAGTTTGGTGTGCTGAGATTTTATTTCCCGAAAATAGTCCTCGCCATTAGTAGTTCTCTCTCCTGAGCCCCTGGGATGTATAATATTGAGGCTGGTCCCTCTAATATTATACAAGAGACAAATGTAGGTACCTTTCTTCATGGTCAGTGTGGGTTAAAGATTGTGCCAGAAGCCACACAGCAGTCCAGGGCTGCTGAGAGATAAGACAGAATGTGTGGAGTGATAATAGATGGGACTCAGACTCAGAACTGGGCCCAGGTTGTGAATGGGCTTGAATGCAACGCAAAGGTAGAATTAGAGGGTGGAAGGTGCTGTGTAACTTATAGGCATCTGTCGTATGTCAGGCATATATTCTGATCTCATCAAGTCTTTATAGCTCCTCTATCTGATAGACATTATTAGCCACATTCTTAACATCACCCAACATGGTTTTGTGTGCCCCAAACCACACTAGTAATAAAAAACAGGAAGGAAAAGAAAAGGCTGGAACATGTTTTCCAGCCACTACCGTCACCCTTTCCTATGCAATTATTCTTAATTATTTTTCTTTCTGATTGTATTAAGAGCCTCTGTGCAGACATATGGGGACAGGCACAAACACAATTTAACCTGTAATTTCCCATTATGTACAGATTTGATTCCTCTTGAAGACAGAAATACAAACAAGTTTGAAAAAGAATTAGTCCTTTCTCATTTCTTTTTCTTGCAAAATATCAGTGTCTCTTTCCTTTAAACAAAAGGCAATTAATCCACATTTTACAAACAAACAAACAAAATGACTTCAATTAAAGAAAAACTTTGTAAGAGGGAAAAAACAGTAGATTTAAATTCTGCTGAAATGAAAGATTCCAGGGAGGAGCCTGCTCTGTTTGATTAGGTAAGAAAGAGAAGATTTGGAGCCATCTCAGTATGACAGCATCTTTTTTTTTTTTTCTAATCAATTTCCACATCATTTTGTTGCCAACAAGTCTCTAAAACTTTGACCCACAGAGCTCAGAACTGCATAGTCATTTGCAGAGTGGACTTGCCTCAAGGGAAGATGCTTCAGAATTCTTTAAGACTCCCTGAGTTTAATTTGTTTTGTATTATCTTTGTCATAGAGTTAATGAGGTCAGCTTGCTCAAGACTCTACATTCTTGAGGGTGACAGTATTACCAGTGGGAACCAGGAATCCAGTTTAGTTGTAAGATGGTCTACATAGGAATTTCAGAAGAATTCTGTGTTATTTCCAGGTGATTACAGATTTCTGCTTGCAGAGGAACACACAGGGACAATCAAATAACACAAAGAAAACTTCTGGGCAAAGGTCTTCCAGGTTAACAAGTACTAGGAAGATAGTGGGAGGCAAGAACATGCCAGGGTCCTTTGACACAGTGACAGAAACTGATCAGCTGGGTCTGACTCTTAAGCAGTGATGTAGAAAACAATCAGAGGCGATGACACTTGCCACCTCATTGTCTGCTTATCCACTCTGTGCTGCTTTGTGACAGGCCTGTTGCTGAATGGCTTCCATAGAACCCTTTCTTTCTCCTTGGGATTTTGCAGGTTAGAAGTTGGAGGTTCTTCAGGTCTGAGCATGGTTCAGCTGGTCTGTATTAGCAGTGCTCATGAATCTGCATTCAGATTGGAGGGTTGACAAGGGTAGACTAGTTTGTGATGGCCAGCCAAATCTATACCTACATCCTCTCTCCATATGGTTTCCTATTCTCCAGATGGCTAGTCTGGGCTTGAATTCATGGTGGCTGGTTTCCATGAATAGTAAGAGGATCGTCTATGAGAGCTAGACCAAATACTTTTAGAATATTCATTTATGTCACTTCTATTCTTGATCTGCTACTCAAAATGGGTCACATCATCACCTGTATTAAAGGTCTGACCCTCTCTCCCATTCTAACTATGGGTGGGAGAAGGTATCTTATAAGAATATAGATATAAGGAAAATAATTGTGGCCATTCTTCTAACCTACCACATTTTCATTGAACACAACCTCTCTTAGTATTAAGTAAGTGGACACTATATTAAAATTTCTTCCTGTTTTGAGTTTAAAAACTATTGAGACCAGTACATGGGAGCTAAATGGGGTATGCCCAACATCACCTTCATGGCTGATGAAGGAGAAATAGTGACCTGGCTTACATTTACATTCTGAACAGACTTTCTATTTCTCCTGGAATTAAAGTAACCATCTAGAATAAGAGATGTTCCTGTGCAGAAATGTAAAAGCATTTGTGTTAAGGGAGGTGGATGTCAGCAAGAAGGAAATACAAGGAAGAGGTCAGATAGAGACACTTTACTTTTTGCTCTGTGGTTAAAAAAAAAAAAAGTGTGGCAAATGAAGTCAAACACTTCCTTTCTCATCAAAGAGATAAAGAAAAATGTGGAAAGCAGGGGAAAGAGTTGCTGTTTTATGAGCCTCCATGGAAATACTGTGAAAGTGAGAAAAATGTTCCCCTTAACCCAGATGTGTTTTTAAGCAATGAAGGTATTTTTTTTTCTGGTGTCCCGGGTACCATTTTCCCCCTTTAGTTTAACTTTGCTTGGCAATAAAACCATTAGTCATGCTGGAGATGTGGATGGCACTCAAGTTTCCCAAGGGTATTTGCAAAGCACAATTTCTTCTTCGTTGAAAGACTAAGTGTAATAGATGAGAGCCAGGAGCTGCCTTTGAACAACATATCAGTAGCTGTATCTTGTCACAAGTATATAGCTAAGTATATAGCTGCCAATTCCTGGACTATTTTCAAATATCCTTCAGTAGAAGAGATGATTCTGTTTCCATCCAGTGCTTCGAGACCTGAATCAGCTTGACCATGCCTCAAATGACATATAGAGCTTTCATTTGTGCTTAGAGACACTCAGAGCAAATCCTGGGGGCTAGATTTTTAACTATTCAACCATCATTAAAACTCAAGGATGCAACACATTAAGTGGATTGATTTCTTTATAGGAGACTGTCTTCGTTGTATTTTTAAAATGGTGCACAGCGGTCATGGCAGGTGGGAGCCACAGTGAGAGATACACCATGCAGACCGCACTCATGAGGAGAATTTAATTGGGGGAGAAGAGAGAGAAGGGAGCTGAGGAGAGAAGGAAGAGGAGAAGGGAGAGGAGGAGAAGGAAGAAAAGGAGGAGGAGGAGCAGAAGGAGGAGGAGGAGAAGAAGAGAAAAGAGATGGTAAAGAGGAAAGAGAGGACATGCAGATGCAACCTCATGGGAGTAGAGAGAAAGCTGGCAGCATGACCCCACCCTTTTATGAGGGAACATCACACATGCACAGAGAGACCACATAGCAATGAGTGCATGGTGCTGTCCGGACCCTGAGAGGGCCAAGGTATTGCCTTCATATTAGCCAGGTCCCTAAGGGGTGGGGCTGAATGCTAATATTCCTCAATTTTGATCATTATAAAAAGGGTGAGTTATGGATGGTGGGAATGAGAGGCACTGAATACTCAACACTGCTTCCTGCTGACTTTGGATGAAGTGGGGAGGGGTAAGTTGGGAGTTGGGGTCACACACAGCAGGAGGTGTAAGTGAAGAAGCACTCAGTTAGCTGTCATTGTGAATAACTCAGGCATCTGTTCCTTGAGTTAGCTGAGAAGGCAGGTTGCTAGGAGAAAAAATAGATTATTATCATTGGCCCCATGAGTGGGGCTAGCCACAGAAAGAGTGATAACTGCCAGAAAGAATGGAACAGAAAAGTGCCCTGGTTGTATAGAAGAGGCAAGAGTGAATGAGCGAGACACAAGAGACCTTCATTGGGACATCTTGGGAAACTGGATTCCAGTTGCTGGGTAAGTGCCTGCTTGAGTCTGGAGAGGTAATACCAGCAGTAATGTCCCAGGAGCTTGGGTAGATGGCACGCCAATTGAGGGATGGTGTGTTCTTCAGGAGTACATGAGCCCTGGAGGTGGGAAATGCCTCTGTCTATCCTGTAAAAGTGTCAACAAGTTAGGAGCTAACAAGAGTTTTTATGAGTTGACATGTGGTTGAAGTTAAGCTGCCAGTATTTGCTCAGTTGGTATCCTTGGGCTGGCACAGGGGCTGGTGTATCTGGAGGACCCCCTGTGGGTTTGCCTTGGCATGAGTCTTGGCAGTAGGAGTGGACCTGTGCAGGAACCTGTAAGTGTCTGTAAAACAACTCGAATAGATTTATATCTTGGTGTCATAGCACAAGGCTTGGATACTTCCATACCATCTCTAATGTGTGTGTGTGGGAGCTGTTAAGTGGGAAATCTAAAGGTCCCTGGCCATCAAACATCTTCAGAGCTGAGAAAGGTAAGTAAATGAGCAGAAGAGAGACAGCTTTCCTATCTTTACATAAACAAACCTTAAAGCACCCTCTTTTTATCTAATTTACCAGGAGATACAGGTGACTGACCACTGAGAACAGTCATTGCAAAGTGAGTTTATCCTTTTTCTGAGTCTGGTAGCAAGGTGAATTGTGTCTAGACTTAGTATTAGCTCTAGGAGAGTGAGACCTGTGGATTTTACACTGAGAACTGGGAAGGCAGCTGGAACCTGGGTTGCTGCTGTTGAACTGACAAAGCCTGGTTGTCAAATGACATCAGAGATCTGAGAAGGACAAAATTTACCTGAGTTAGCAATTGAAAGTGACAGAGACTTTATCTGCTAGCTACCTAGACAGTCACCCCAGCATTTTCTGTGGTCGTTGATGGCAGAGGTCTCAGGGAAACAACATCAATCTTTAGCTGCCAGGCCTTTCAGAAGACTCTACAGTTGTGTGGTAGGAACTTGTGGGGAAGACCAGCCTACATTGTCCAGGCAAAAGTGAGGCAATGGATTCCCTAGAGTTCTGTTGCCAATGGCTTGAAGAAGGCCCTGGCAGCAGTTGAGGCAAAAGGTAGTTTTGCTCAGTGTCTGGCATTGCCACTCTGGAGCAAGTTCTGGGTGGAGTTTCTTCTGTGCCCATCCATCTTCTTTGGAGGAAATAGGGGTGCTTCCAGGAGCTGGCATGTCTACCACAAAAAGCTTTTTAATTAAACATTTTAAATGCCATATTCTACAGCTCTCTGAGCATTTGAGGACTGTCTATCTATTAGGTGTATCTGAATAGACAAACTTTGCTTATTTGTAAGTAGGGACTGAGTGAGCACAGAGGCCAGCATTGCCCTTGACAAGCCATAGAGGCCTCTGTCCAAATAAAGGACCCTCTCAGGGTTCCAGACAATCTATTATAGAATATATATCTTTTTAAAATCAAATACCTTATTTATCAAACCTATGCCATCATTTATTTAAATTCTCTAGAAGCTTGGTATTACAAAAGTCCATACCAATCCAAAATATTTGAGGCTTATTGCTTCCTTACTCTAGAAGGAGATAAAATGAACAGAGAGGTCATTAGGACTAAACGTATTTTTAACCTTAGCAAACCTTAGTAAAAGATGGCTGCCAGCTACATTACTGTCTACATCATGATGAGGTCACCAGCCAAGATGGAGGAGAGTCACATGCTTGCTGTTTAAAACATTTTTTAAATAAACAATAGTTACATACACATACAGAGTTCAATCTAAGTTACATACATATACACACAGAATTAAAGCTAGCTTACATTCATACATATAGGGTTAAGTCCAAGTCACATGCATATACACACAGAGATATATTAAACAGGAGTTGAGTGTAGCTAGAGTTTTCCTGCCTGTCCCACAGTCAGGACAAATATCTCTCACCCGCCAGGCCCATAGATGCTCAGAACCAACCAAGTAAACACACAGAAACTTACATTGTTTATAAACTGTATGGTCGTGGCAGACTTCTTGTTATCTACTTCTTTTATCTTAAATTAACCCATTTCTATTAATCTATACTTTGCCATGTGGCTCGTGGCTTAACAGTACCTTACATCCTCCTTGTCATGGTGGTGGCTGGCAGTGTCTCTCCACCCCAGCCTTTACTTCCCAGAATTCTCTTCTTTCTTGTCCCGCCTATACTTCCTGCCTGGCCACTGGCCAAATATCATTTTATTTATACAGAGCGATATCCACAGCATTTGAGTAAATAAGAAGAAAGGGAGAACCAGTGTATGCTGAGCGAATGACTTCTACATTTATGACTTGCACATTGTAGCAAACAGACAGGACATTTGGAGAGAGAGAGAGAGAGAGAGAGAGAGAGAGAGAGAGAGAGAGAGAGAGAGAGAGAGAGAGAGAGAAGCAGGTCTGGGAGCAAAGAAAATGAAAGAAAGTAGAGAATTCTTTCTTGGTTCACTCACTGTCTGATCCAAAGAAATACTGAGGCCAGTCTCACATCCAGAGGAATGGTCAGAGGTGGGTAGTCCTGCCAGAGACCCAATTGTTGGTACTGAATGGAAGGCAAAGATGTTGGTGAATAAAAAAGCAGATTTGTTACAGTTGGAAGAGAGTGAATCAGAAAGCAGATTTACTGCAGGGTGGAGCAAGTGGGTGAGATCCTTTGACCAGCCCTGTCAAGGTATGCCACTAAACAAACACGCCATACATACAACATAGTCAGTGCAAGAGGTTTTATCAGGAGGGGAGAGCAAAAGGTAAGAGAGTAAAAGACTGCAACCATATTAGAGGGAGAACTTGGGAGCAGCAGGCAGATGAGAGGGAAGAGAAGCGAGAGAATAGAAGAGTCATAAAGAAGGGAGAGAGGAAGCTCTTTCCATTTTCTGATTGCTCACCATAGTCATAAAGGACTCAGAAAATATTGGGGTCTAGGGGGCTGTTAAGCAGCCATTTGGATTGATATCTAAGGAGTATTGAAGCCAAATTTGATTGCAAGGTGAATTAAGTTTAAGGCCATTGAGGTCGGGTGCCATGTGTAGAGGCTGGAGAGTTTTTTTTTTTTTTTTTTTTTTTTTTTTTTTTTTTTGTGAAAGGCATCTCAAGGGAGAATGAGAGGGTGTGAAAGACATGGCTCCCATGGATGAGAGAGGTAAAAGGAAAGGGTCATTGCAGCCTGTAGTCGTGGGCATCCCCAGTACTAAAGGAGGACCAAAGGAGGACTAAGCCATTCATAGGATTATCACCACACTCAACAGGGGTAGGGCTTAGCCTGGTACCATGGCTTTTGTAGAGGCCAGAAGGCGAGAACAAAAACAAGGTCTAAGAGGGATCTCATCCATAGCAAAACGTCATAAATTGGGTCACAGAAGCCCAGTTGGGCCTATTGAAACTGAAGGATTGCAGAGCCAAGGGTGGTGGGATGGGGTCCGGTTAAGAGAGCCAGCCATAGCCTTTAGGGCTGTGGATGGAGGTACCTCTGCCTCTAAGAGTACCAGAGGGGTGATAGAAGCTACCCTGCTCCACATGTGCGAGGGGCGGGGTGGGGTTGGGTGCTCCCTGCCACCAGCCCCTCAGCGCTCTGTGGGGTTGAGGCAATGAGCACTTGGTAGCCTGAATACAGAGCCAACCTTGACCCAGAGCTACAAACCACCTGTGGGCAGGAGGAACTGCCAGCAAGGCCTGCCAAGTTTACAGCACCAAATGCTGTATTTTAAAAATGGTGTGTGGTGGTCACAGCCGATGGGAGCCACAGATACACCATGCAGACTGCACTCTCATGGAGAGTTTTATTGGGGAGAAGGAAGAGAAGTGAGCTGAGGAGGGAAGAGGAAGAAGAGATGGGAAAGGGGCAAGAGAGGAGGTGTGGACGCAACCTCATGGGAATAAAGAGAGAGAGAAAGCTGGTGGCAGGGTTACCCTTTTATAAGGGGACATCACACACATGCAGAGAGATCATATAGCAATGAGTGCATGATGTTGTCAGGACTCTGAGAGGGCCAAAGTATTGCCTGCATATTAGCCAAGTCCCCAAGGCATGGGTCTGGATGCTAATAATCTTAGCTCTTCTGTCTTGCAGTCCGTGGATGCTGGGTAAGTTAACACTGCAAATCCAAGCAGGCTTATCCAAGTGTAGTTAAAAACTGAGCCTTTTGGCGAGAAAAAACCTATAGCTAACTCAAGATGATTTCCTTCTCTGTCCTTCCTTGCATCTCCTCAGAAACCAGGCATCAGAAGGACAGTGACGCTTGATCTGTGATTACTTTCTATTAAAATGTCTGAAGTAAGTGGCCCATGTCACCATGTGTTTGTTGACCATTGCTTCTTTGATATATGGTTGTATCTGGCCTCTTGTTGAAAAGTCACGTTTTCTGTGACCTTAGTCTTAACCTTGCCCTGACCCAGGATCAACTGGGTTAGCTAGCATTTCTTAGTACTTCCATTGTCCCATAAATAGCTTTAAAAACCTGTCTTTCCTTCTTCTTCATTGGACATCACTCCAGAAGGCCACCATTGAGTTCTGCCAATTCTGTCACTTTTGTGCCTTGCTTGGAAAAGTCTCTCTCTCAGGGAACACACAGGTATTTTCTGCTCTGAGAGCTCTCCAAATCATCTGGTGTTTCTGTGAACTCTTCCTTTCTTGATGTTCTCTAGAAAGGTCAAGAATGTGCCTCACCCACTAATCAATTCTCTCCCTTTTGTCTCTGTCACCTCCTCTGTCTCTCTTTATGTCTTGCAAATTTTCCTCTGTTCAGCGCAGGCTGTATATCTTACCTCCTCTTTAACTTTCTTCATATTTTTCTTTGCCCTCATGCCTTATTTTGCTTAGGAGTCAACTCCTGATTGTCCTCCCAGGCCTGTAAAGACAGCTTACTGTTGTGTCTGTAAAACAGGGCTTCTGAAACTCAGCTTGATTTTGGTAAAACTGCATCAATCCTTCCCACAGAGGTCAAGCTTTTTAAGACCCTTCTGCTGCTGACTGACATTGTAGTGTGGAGGCAGGTGGGAGGCAGACTTGGGAAGTGCAGGCAAGAGTGTTTCAGATAACATCACACAGTTCATTTTTTTGTACAAACCTCTACATCTTCCAGATCAGGTTTCAATGCTGAGGCAAATGATTCATATCAAGGCAGCAATAGGTAGGTGAAATCACTCGTGGGACATAGGAAGGTGTTGGCATTATGGCTTGGAGACAAGTCACCAAAAGGGAAAGAACCACCTAGGTGGGCATAGAGCCTGTAGAAATGGGTTGATGATTTTATTGTTGGGTAACATAAAACAGATATTTGCTCTCTGCTCCATGGCAGGCTTAGCATCCATGTTTAACACATTAGTAATTCCATGTGTCATCCATGTGTTCATCACTAAATTTTTCTCTCCTAATAGTAGAACACAGAGCTGTTTCCCTTCCAGGAACAAGATGAGTGGTAGATTAACTAGACCTGTAAAGCACAGTGGCCTGATGTTGCTGAAGTGACTTGTATCCCAGTTATGTAGCCTCCAGCACCTTTAATTTTCCTCAAGCCTCTGTTTGCTGATCTCACCAGTGTGTGTGTGTGTGTGTGTGTGTGTGTGTGTGTGTGTGTGTTAGAAAATTAGGGAACTAAGATGCATACAGTCCTTAGCAGAAGGTCTGTAGTTAGTTCTTGGTAAAGGTTATTGTGCTTTTTTGGATTTTTATTGTGGTTATAGATATTCTTGAGAGCTTCTGGCTCACTTTTGCTCTTTTGCTGATAACTCATGCTTTAAAATGTTAGGCTAAAGATGCCAATTCAATTAGTGTAGCTCTAAGTTTTTCCTTGCCAGATTCTGGTCACCCCAGATGACTGCCCTGTTGGAGCCCCACCAATTCAGTGATGGAAACATAACTAGCAAATGGATGAGCTTTGTTGATAGTTTCAGATTCAAGGTAGGACTAATATCCCCTATCTATGTTGGAACCATAATTGCAGAAGCATTTTCTTTTCTAACATTGGGACTCTGTGATATAATCATACAATGGCATCCTTGGCTGTGAGATATATTATGTAGCTCCATACTAATGAATAGTATGCTTTTGCAGATAGGTAAGGAATTAGGCAGCATGAGGGAAATTTATTTATTTATTTATTTAATTTTTTAAAAGTTTTTTTTAAAATTTATTTTATTACACATACAGTGTTCTGTCTGCATGTATCCCTGCAGGCCAGAAGAGGGCACCAGATCTCATTGTAGATGGCTGTGAGCCACCATGTGGTTTCTGGGAATTGAACTCAGGACCTCTGGAAGAACAGCCAGTGCTCTTAACCTCTGAGCCATCTCTCCAGCCCAGGGAAATTTATTTAAAAAAAATGTGTCTTGTTTTCAGAGAGCTCAGAACAAATCATGTAATCCTAGCATTCCCAAGACTATTTGTTAACAGTTTCTATTTATGATCCCTTTAAATGTTGATGTGCCAAGCCATTATTCCATATCTTAGGGCACCTAGATATAGCCATACACATAGTAAATGTGTAACAGATGCCCATACAATTGAATGTAAAAGCCCTTGTGGCTTAAAATGACTCAGTGGTGGGGACCAAGGAGATGTGTTAGTGGGTAAGAACACTTGCCAGGTAAGCCTAAACACCTGACATTGATCTCTATACCAGCCCCACTTCCAAGCCAGATGTGGTGGCATGAATCATATACCTATGGCAGGATGGGTAATGGAAAAAGGAGAATTAGCTGGAAACTCTTAGACCAGCTAGTCCTAGAGTTTGCTGTGCAGGTGAAACACCAGGAGAGACCTTACCTCAACCATGTGGAAGGAGAAAACTGACTGATGCGAGTGTCCTCTGCTTGTTTGTGTACCAAGCCTCTCAGATGAGATAACATGGCAACTGTCCTGAACACATCAGGCTGCAGGTTCACTGCAGAACTGTCAGAGCAGGTTTAACTCAGTCAGGAATAAGAGATGCGAGATCTTTGGAGATGGAGTCCATCCTGGGAAAGGTCATGTAACTGTGTAAAGGAAGGAGGTTGAGGTCAGGGTTGAAGGAAGCCTGAGGAAGGAATGTGTGAGGCAGCATAGAGGGAAACAGCCTGGGGCTGGAGCTGGGAATTCTGATAATGTTCTGGAAAATGTCTGTCTTGTGCTTGGAATGAGGCCACTAGTGTACTGGAAGGACAGTCCCACCTCTTTTACAAAAAGGTTTATTTAAAAAAGATTATGTGTCTGCATGTGTATCTCTCTGTGTATCTTCCATTTGTGTGTACGCCCATGAGGCCAGAAGAGGGTGTTGGACACCCTAAAACTGGAGTTACAGATGGTTTTGTGCTACCTGACAAGGGTCCTGGAAGAGCAGAAAACACGTTTAATCACTGAGCTCTCTCTCCAGCACCAGACCCTCTTTCTTTCTTCTTAATGAATGGACATGGCTCCAGGATCAGGAAGTGCTAAAGGTGGTATTCAGCAAATGCAATTTCAAATATCTTTGCAATGTTTGTAGGTTTGCCTGTGGCTGGAGGTTTGTGGTACAAAACATGGCAACACGAGGCTAGAAAGATGCCTCACCAATTAAGAGCACTGGCTGCTTTTCTAGAGGACTTCAGTGCAATTCCCAGCACCCACATGGTGGCTTATAACCATCTGCAATTCCAGTATGCTCTTCTGACATTTACAGACAACAGACACCCATGTGGCATACAGACACATACAGACAAAACATCTTATACAAAATATAAAATAAAAAATGGCAGCAACTTTCCTTGCATCTCTCCCCACTAGATTCTTCTCTCTATTTCCTCCTTTGTAAAACTAACTATTAATTGCACATATTTATGGAATGTAGTGTGATAATTCAGTACACATATATAGTATATATGTGATGATAAGACTTCCTGCCTGGTTCTTTTTCATTGGTTTTCCTGATTTCTTTCTTTCTTTCTTTCTTTCTTTCTTTCTTTCTTTCTTTCTTTCTTTCTTTCTTTCTTTCTTTCTCTTCCTTTCTTTCTTTCTCTTCCTTCCTTCCTTCCTTCCTTCCTTCCTTCCTTCCTTCCTTCCTTCCTTCCTTCCTTCCTTCTTTCTTTCTTTTTGCTGGATGCTTATTGCTATTTGATCTTTCTCCTCTCTCCCCCTCTAGCTCTCTCTATCTGTCTCTACTGTCTTTCCCTCCCTCCCTCCCTCCCTCCCTCCCTCCCTCCCTCCATTCCTCCCTCCCTCTGTCCCTCCCCATTTCCTCCACTTTCTCTGTATGCCTATATGTCTTTCTCTGCAAAATAAATACTTGAATTTTGTCTTCCTTAATTAGACTAGAAGTGGTTTAGATTTATAGCTTTGATTTATGCTCTATTATTAGCATCAAGAAAAATGCTTGGCACAAAACAGGGTACATACATCACCTTGAGCTTCCTGTGGTGGGTGGATATATCTTGTGATAGTTAATGTTGATTTTAAACCTGATAGGATCTGAAAACACATAGGAGACAAACCTCTGGTATGTCTGTGATTGAATCTCTAGACTGAGTTAGTCAAGGTAGAAAATCATATCTTAAATGCAGAAGGCACCACCCCACAGCTGGGGCCTGGGCTTCATGAAAGCAAATTGGCCACCAAAATTCATTTCTCTCTGGTTCCTGACTGTGGATGTAATGTGACCAGTGGCCTCAAGCTATGCCCTACCCCCATGATGGTGATGGACAGCTGCACCATCAAACTGTGAACCCAAATAAATTCTTCTGCCCTTAAGTTGTTGTTGTCTGGTACTTCATTGTAGCATGAAAAAAGCAGCTAAGACACTTCTGTATTTGAACATATGGTTACCCTGTCTTGGGAATCCCAGAGTATTTCCTGGAGCCTCACACTCCTGCATCACTAAATGCAGTCCCGAGTTTCTTGTACCTGTGCAAGAGTAGGGTACTATCCTGAGCCCATGGACCTAAGTCTTTCTTCCTCTACCTTCAATAGCAGGGTCAATTCCCTCTCTGTCCAGGGGCTCTGACCTGACCAGCTGTTGGGAGGGTTAAATCTCCTTTACACATGGATACCAGTCTCTCCTACTGTATGATGTTTCACTTCATGTGAGCTATCTGGACATCTGCCCTGAGCTACAGGAAGAGAAGCCACTGTGGGCAGACCCAGATCTCCATACCTTTTCAGGACCCACAGCCTCCATAAGAAGGAGCTATTTAATTTGAGGTCAATGTGGGTCACATTCACAGCATAGTGAGTGATTTAAGGTTCATTGTCATTCAACACCAGGGCATGGCATCCCCCCACACCTCCATTCTCCACCAGGTCCATGATACGAATGACTTATTTTTATTTTATTTTGTTTTTTTAGGAAAGAGACCGTCTAGAGACCACATTCAGATGCCAGCCACTATGCACTGTTTTGTTCATCATACTCTTGGAATGGAAGGAGGCTATCTAGTGCCTTGGCATATGTCTCAGTGGAGAAAAAGGTAACAGGTAATTACAGGAAAGTTCAATATTTAGACAACTAGATAAAAGACATGGTACATATCAGCAAACCTAGAGGCTTCCTGGAGCTTTGTGAGCTTTACTTCAACTACACTCAGCATGGTGAGATACATTTGCTGCTGCTGATGGAGTTGTTTCTCTGGGTTTTGCCTGCCTAGTAAACTCCACTCTCCCATCACGGGACCCACATTTTACTGTGGGAAGTGGCTTCTTGCCCATTGAATTCAGCCTTGGGATTGTCAATCAAGGTGCCTACTCCTGGCCAAAAGAAAGGGTATAAAGACTCAAAAGACAATCAGACAAATACTCTGTCTCTGGAATTTGAATCTATAGAAAAATCAACATGGTACCACTCATTTATTCGAAGAGTGTCTTTTTGATCCTGTTTTCCCCCCGCCCCCAAGATCCCCAAGTGACCTCACAAACTGCTTTTCTTTTCTTCTTATTTTTGGATTTTCAAGACAGGGTTTCTCTGTGTAGCTTTGTGCCTTTCCTGGAACTTATTCTGTAGCCCAGGCTGGCCTTGAACTCACAGAGATCCACCTGGCTCTGCCTCCCGAGTGCTGGGATTAAAGGTGTGCACCACCACCGCCCAGCAAAATGTGTAGTCCAGGCTGGCCTCGAACTCGTGATCCTCCTGTCTCCACCTCCTTCAGCAAATCCTACTGGTGTGCGCCACCACAACCACCTGCTTTTCTTTTCAAGACCTGCTTCTGCACTTTTGATTTGGTCCTGAAGGCAATTATGTACTGCCCTGACCAGATAATTTTTGCTGAAGTCAGAGTTACTGCCTATCACTTACAGCCACAACCTGCAATAGTTGTTAGGACCTTCACAGTGGGACACTACTTCCAGGCCCCATTCTTGATGCAGTGGAGTCAAAATCCTGGATACTGAGGCCCAGGAAAATGGCTCAGTCAGTAAGTGCTTCTTCACAAGCACAAGGACCTGTACCAAAAAAAGAAAAAAAAAAAAAAGGCCAGAAATGACATTTTATAACTAATCTCAGCAGAGGCATCTTTGGGGCTTACCAGCCAACCATTCTAGCCAAGTCAGTGAGCTCCAGGTTCAGTGAGAGACCCTGTTTCATAGAACAAAGTGGAGAACAATTGAGGAAGGTACTTGATGCTGACCTCCAGCTTCCACATACACAGGTGCACATATGTGCACACATACACAGAAGAAAGAAAAGGATCTTTGCCGTCCCTGTGACTGGGGGCAGTTGGCCTAGTTCAGAGATGGCCACTGGGAGACCCTATGGTCCTTCCAACATCCTCCAAATGTGACTCTCAGGGAGACAGGTGCAACTGTGATTGGCTTCTTGACTGACATCTTTAAACTTGGAAGAGAAATGATGGATGACAATGACTGGTAGCAGAGAAAACATCCCAGCTTGTCCTTCTTTCTGCTCCATAATGCCCTATAGCTGCTACTTAAGATGCTCTGCTTCTCATCAAAATCCTGCTTTAAGTGTCCTTTCCCTAGAGACATTTTCTATGAGTGTACAACTTAGAGTAGCCCCTGCTTATCCTTTACCTATTCATGCCCATCACAACAGCATCCAGCTTGTTCATGTATTCTTACCCCCCCAGCTTCAGGAAAGTGGGTTCTTTGGCTGATTACATGGCTTAGTTTGCAAAGTGATTATCTCACAGGCACAAGAACCTGAGTTCAATCCCTGGAACCCATGTTTAGAAGAAAAGGCAGGTATAGTGGAATGTGCTTGTAATCCCAGCACTGCGTAGATGAGACAAGTGGATCCCTTGAGCTGGCAGGTCAATTGGACTGCCTCTTTGGCAAGTGAAAGATTCTACCTCAAAAGTCAGGGTGGAAGGCTCTTGGAGAATGAAAATCCAGGTTGATCTTTGGCCTCTACATGCATGTGCATGCATGTGTGTGTACCTGCACACACATGTATAACTGCATGTACACACATACACACAGATACACACACAGTGGGTTCCTTTTCTGTTTTGATCTAGTGATCATCTCATAATAGACACTATTATGAGCCTATCTTAAATGACAAGATCTCTTTATGTGAGGCATTTCTGTGAGTTGTCTCTTGAAACAATATGTTTAAGTCCTCATCCCTGGTACCTGTGAATGGGTCCTTATCTGGAAATAAGGTTGTTTTAGCTGAGGCTGTAGTGGCATGCTGGGTCCTAATCTAGTGACTGGTGTCTTTACAAGAAGAGGGACAGTGATACCATGGGTGGTCATTGGAATACCTATTAGTTGAGAAGTATTAAATAGTACTGGCAACTACCAGTAGTCAGAGAGTAGCATGAGGCAGATTCTGAATCAGAGCCTCCAGAGGAATCACCTTGCTGACTTTGATATCATTCTTTTGTCTTCCAGAACTTGATATTTTGAGCCTTGTGGTTGGGGCACATTATTGTGCTGTCCATGGCAAATGAGTGAGTGAATTTTCCTACATGACTGCTTCCCTAACATCACAATGAATATATAAGCTTTTTCTTTTTCTTAATAACCCCTAATCTTTCAAATCATGGTAATGTATCATTTATTCATTCACTAAAATACTGTTAGGACTCTCTTACAAGTCAAGCAAGCCATGGAGAAATCTGTATCTATATCATCTATCTACCTACCTACCTACCTATCTATCTATCTATTTATCTATCTATCTATCTATCTATCTATCTATCTATCTATCTATCTATCTATCTGTATCTTTGTGGTGTTAAGATGAAGGGCACAAACAGGCAGATCTTTGGGGCTTAGTGGCTACCTATGTTCTCAAGATTTTTAATACTTTCTATACCATGTCTGGTACCAATGCAATGTTTAATAAACCCAGTGAATGAATGAATGAGTAAAGGCAGACTAAAAATTATATTCATAATATGTAAGGAAATATTAACTCACTCCCAAAGGTCCTGTTGGAGGCTTCTGACCTGTCCCTTTCTGACCTGTGTGTTGGTGCACATACATGTGTGTGGATAGGGGTGGCCTACTTGGAAAACTTCTAAGTGTGTGAGAAACTCATATATAAATACATATATATATATATATATATATATATATATATATATATATATATATTTGTTTCTTGATGAAGTTGCTCCCAGCCAATTAGCCATTTGTCTTTTGTGCTTATTCAGCACTTCACAGCTGCCCTCATTGCAGTCCTTCTCCTGCATTTTAGATGACTTTTAGTTATTTTACCTCTAGGACTAATGATCTTTACTACCTGCTACATACAGCATCATGTCTGTTATCAAGAAAATGTTTAATAAATTCAGGGAAAGAATGAATGAGTTAATGGACTAAAATTATATTCATAATATGCATAGGAAAATATTAACTCACTGACAAAGATTCTATGGAAACCATGACTTTTTGTTGCATATGCATCTGTGGTATTCATGTAAATGTGTATATGGTGTGTATGTGTATGTGCATGAGTGTGCTGTGGGATGTTCTGTATGCTGTGAACATATGTTGCTCTGATTGGTTGATAAATAAAATGCTGATTGGCCAGTAGTCAGGCAGGAAGTTTAGGTGGGATGAGCAGACAAGGAGAATTCTGGGAAGAGGAAGGCTGAGTGAGGAGACAACAGCCCACAATCCAGGGAGCAGCACGTAATGGCACACAAGTAAAGCCATGGAACATGTTGGTGACATATAGATTAACAAAAATGGGCTGAGTTTAAGTGTAAGAGCTCAAGGCCTAGTAGGCCTGAGCTAATGGCCAAGCAGTTTATAAGTAATATCAACCTGTATGTGTTTATTTGGGTCTAAGCAGCTGCAGGACTGGCAGGTGAGAGAGATTTGTCTTGAACATGGACGAGGTGGGACACAGGAAAACTTTCAGCTACATGTGTGTGTGTGTGTGTGTGTGTGTGTGTGTGTGTAAATATAGAGGTCTGAGGATGATGTCAGTGTCTTCCACCATTGCTCTTTACCTTATACATCAAAGGCAGGGTCACTTCCTAAACTCTGAGCTCAGCTTGCTCTGAGAATTTATTGTCTTCACACCTATTTTCTGGGACTACTGAGGGCTGCTGTGCTCACCCAACTTTTGTGTGGGTTTGTGGGACCCACACTTTGGTCATCATGCTTGCAGGGCAAGTTCTTTACCCATTGAACTGTTTTCCAGCCCCACCCTGTCCTCCTTCTGTAATGAAGGCGGGGCATGGTGTGGTAGGATGGGTAGGAGATGGAAGTCAGGCAGTCAGTCCCAGTTCTAGATCTGCTTCTGGAGAAGATCAATCACACGCAGCCTAAATGGGGAGACACAGGAAACAGAAGAATTGGAAGGTGGCAAGAATGAGAAAGAAAAAAAGATGATATATGTATTTACTTCTTCTTCATATGAGTGTGTGTGTGTGTGTGTGTGTGTGCGTGTGCATGTGTGCAGGTATGGATGCATGCATGTATATGTGCGTGAGAGAGGGAGAGAATAAACTTGAGTGTCATTTCTCAGGTGCCTTTTACTTTTTTGAGACAGTGTCTCCCATGCACTTAGAACTTTGTCAATAGGCCACCCACATACACACATGTATGTGCACCAACACACAGGTCAGAAAGGGACAGGTCAGAAGTTTCCAATAGGACCTTTGGGAGTGAGTTAATATTTCTTTACATATTATGAATATAATTTTAGTTTACCTTTACTCATTCATTCATTCACTGGGTTAATTGAACATTTTTTTTGTACTTTGAGAAATTTTATTATTCCATTGATGTGTTGTGACTCTTAGTGTTTATTACACTGTTGTTGTTTAAATCTCAATCTGTACTTGGGATATTCTGCCTTATTGCTGGGGTTAAGTCCCATTTGAAAGCATCTCTTTGGTTCTGAACACTCAGTTTTATTTTATTTCTCAGTGATAATGATTCATCTGGATTATTAGTCAAGGTTCTTTTTTTTAATTTTTTTTCTTTATTATTATGTGTTTTAAATTTTATACATCAGCCATGGGTTCCCCTGTCCTCCCCCCTCCCGCCCCTACCCCCACCTTCAATTGAACATTTTATTGGTACCAGACATGGTATAGAAAGTATTAAAAGTCATGAAGACATAGGTGGCCACTAAGCCCCAGAGATCTGCCTATCTGTGCCTTCATCTCAATACCACTAAGACTAGAAACACCACCACATCTGGATTTTTACATGGGTTCAGGGGATTCTAACTCAGGTCCCCAAACTCACAAGTCAAATACTTTTCCATTGAATCTGTCTTCCCAGCCTCTTGGAATTCATCCTAATGTAGTAATGTCACAGGTGCCAGAAATAAGTGAAGGTGAATTGGGCTGTCCAGGATGTGGTGAGTTCTCTGTTGCTGGAGGTGTTCAAGTAGAGAATGGACCAGCGATGACTAGAAGGAGCTATGCACTCTCAGGACACTCCTAGATAAAGTGGTGGTTACATCTGACCTTCCACCTTGTGCACCTGTGTAATTTTGGCCTTGCCATCTTCTCTAGACCCTAGTCCCCCATCATCTGAAAAAGTTGACTCTAACACTCCCCAGAGTCAGTTTTCTGAATCCACCAAGGTGCATATGTTTGTAGGTAGGAGAACTGTGTAGTCATGATGGGGAGCACCGTGTTTTCTAGAAAGGACAGCTGCCTCTGAAGATCAATATGTAGCAAAGTGTAAACTAAATTTCTCCATAAGATTTCAGGATCATTTTAAATAAAAGTTTCAAGAGGGTCCAGGAACATGTGTAAGACTTAATGTAATTATCTGCTTGTAGTCAATATGGGAGTCACATAAGTTACTTTCTTAGCCTTGTTTGTAAAATTTGTCTTTCTAACTAATTTTCAAAGAAAGTTAAACTTGCAACATTAAATCAGCAAGGTTGCATGGAAAGCAAAATTGTGGGTGAGGGAATGTAAGAAAGAATCACCCCCCACCAGATATATGAATATGTCCAAGTAGGAGGCAGTGAGGAGGGAAATAGGATATAAAAAGAGAAAGAGGGAGTCCATCTTCTACAGAGATTTATTTATTAAGAGTTATTTCTTTTTTGAGATTTGAAGGTAAGTAACAAAACTATAGGCTTCCTAGGTTCTGATTTTGAAAGTGTGGCTCATTACACTTTCAAAATGCTATTGTAGATGCTGATAACAACCTTGTCCTTTAAGGTGTTATTATCCCCTTTTGGAAAATTTAGAAAATGAAGGTAAATGTAGGGTTCAAGTGTGTGTGATCAGCCAAGGTCTGTAATCTGTCAACTCAGCATCCTCCCAGTCATGTAATGTTTTACCCATGTCAATCCCCCAATACCTCGATAACTCTCACCTACCTTCAGACACTTTTGTCCAAAGGAAATATGGTAGCTATTATGGTTTGGATGTAAAATGTCTCCCACAGGCTTAAATGTTTGAATACTTGTTCCCCACATGGCACAATTTTGTGAGGTTGTAGAACTATCTATAGGTATCTTATTGGGTATGAGTTTTTGAGAGTTATAGCTTAGTTCCATTTGTAGTCCAGTGTCTGCTTCCTGATCTGCAAAAGATATGAGACAGTGAAGCTACACATTTTTGCTGCTGCCCTGGACCATGCCTCCCTCACATTATTCTTGAAACCCAAGTAACCCCTTCCTCCTTTAAGTTGTTTCTGTCAGGTATTTATCATGGTGATTAGAAAATTGATATAGTAATTAATTAGACTTGGTGCTTCTCTGTGGTTTGAACTTAATAGTTGTACTTGTTAGATTTTGCCAGCTTGGTACAGACTAGACTAGAAGAGGGACTCTACTTGAGGAATTGCCTCCATCACTTTGGCCTAAAGGCATGGCTATGATTAATGATTGATTTTGGAGAGGTCAGTCTACTGTGAGTGGTACTGTCCCTATGAAGGTGGTCTTAGGGTGTATAAAAAGCAGACTAAGCAAACCAGTAAATAGCACTCCTCCATGGTTCCTGCTGTGATTTCCAACTCTGACTTCCCTGGATGATGGACTATAACTTGTAAATTGAAACAAACCTCTTCCTCCTCAAGTTGCTTTTGGTCATGGTGTTTCTCATGGTGACAGGAAGCAAAGCAGAACCAGGCAGTCAGACTTTGCTTCACTTATTCTTTGTGACTATAGGCAATTCACTCAGATTTTTCATGTTGGGCTTCAGTGGGGACAAGAATTATTATCTCACAAATTTCATAGTGTGGGTTCATTCATTCATTTTCATCATCTACTCCATAGACATTTTTCCTGGGCCATGAATATTTGTCATTTGCTTTTGCTGGAGATGTTGAATTCAAGACTGAAGTCAAGGATGTGATGGAAGTGAAAATGCTTTGTAAATTCAAAGCGGCTAACTAATACACATGGTATTATTATTATTCATTCTGCAGTGTCTGCATCTGAAATGCTGATGGCTGTAAGACAGATAAGCAACATGCAAAGATGAATTCCTAATGGGGGGGTATTAGGCATTTTTGTTGTATACATGCCTACTTACTGCAGACAGTGGTTATATGTGAATGGGAGAAGACATTGAGAAGAAGGAAGAGTTTTACTTAGGATAATTTGTGCTATATTTCCCCTCCCATGGACAATATGGCTAACTGCTTTAAATATGGGAAACCCAGAGACAAGCTGTACCACTGTTTGCTACTCCACCGTTGGGAGAATCAGGATTTATAGCTGCTGGTGAATTTGCCCTGCACATAAATAGTATCTTTGCTGATGCCAGCTCAATCCCAAAGCTGATAGTGAATGCATTTTTAACTTCCTATGAAGAAAACAAAGTTGTCCTTTTATTGAAAACATTAATTCTCTTTGGAGGACACCATATCCCTAGTCCTACTTTCTAAGGCTGAAGGGCTTCATAAAAACCTGGGCTGGAGTTTCAGTTACTCTATTCTTGAGAGACCCTGTGGGAAATTCTGATCTTTTTGGGGGGGCATTGTACTGTACATGGAAGGGTAGAAAATAAGATAGAGAGAGACATAAGACTCTGATGTCTTGGTTAAAATCTTTCAAATGCCAAGACATTTATATGTGCTAAGTACCAGCATTTCCTGGCTGGCTTAGGTCCTGGAATTTTACTTGCATTGACTAAAGCCTCATTCTGCACTTCTTACCTCCACATTCAATAGTAGAAAGTTCCTCAGATACATACTACAAACACTTTTCTTCAACTTGATGCTGTCTGGGCTACACTGCTGGCTCCTTAGCTCCTTTCTTTTACCAGGATTTTGCCATGGATGATTCTGTCCTGATTATATCAACCTAAGATGCCCCCATTAACCTCCTATTTGAGTTTAAACCCAAATCATGCACATGTCCCTGTAGTCACAGGTAAGGAGACTGAGACTTAGAGCATTCAGTGACTCATCTGAAGCAGAATAGCTGGGAAGCAACAGAGTTAGAATTTAAGAGACATTCATTTCTGGTCTCTGAGACCATGGTAGAGATGCCCATTTTTGGTCTCTGAGGACCATGGGGGGGAGGGGTGGGGGTGTAGCCCCAGTAGAGATGTCCATTTCTGGTCTCTGAGGTCCCCCTCCCAAGTAGAGATGGCTGTTTCTGGTCTGTGAGACCCCCAGTAACTTTCCTTTGGTTTTCTGAGCCACTCTGGTGTTTTAAAATAAGCAGCAATGAATGAACATCAGGAGAAGGAAACCCTCAATGAATGACAGGAACTATCATATGAATGGTGTGTGCTATGTTTTTTTACACACCTGTATGCTAGTTCTGGTGTGTACATGTGAGTTCATAGGGGCAAAAATAAATAGTCTGCCTCTGAAAAGCAACTAGTTTGGCCAGGGAGGTATTTCAGTCAGTAAAGTGCTTGCTGTGAAAGCATGGGAACCTGAGTTTGGTCCTCAGACCTCCCCCCCCCCCCCCCCCCACAAGTCAGCTGTGGTGACAGATGCTGGAGATGCAAAGATAGGTGGATTCTTGGGGCACACTGGCCAGACATCTCACTCTAGTGGTGAGTTCCATGCTGGGAAAAGGCTCTGCCTCAAACAAAGGCATAGCAGATGGGTCCTGAAGAACAGAACGAGTTTATTGCTTTGAATGTACCTACATACATGTGCACTCTCCTGTACACAAATGTATAAATAAAACAGGCAGAGGGAGATGGGGGTTACAATCAGTTTATTCATTCAACAAATATCTGTCAGGTACTTCCATATACCAGCATTTTCTTGGGCACTTGAAATAGAGCTGTGAAAACTGATACTTGTTTTCCAGGACCTTAATGGCTTGCTGGGGTAGACAGAATCAATTAATCAATGGATGTTTTTCAAGTGGTGATGAAAACAGTGGACAAAATGAAGTCAACATGAGAGTGGAATTTCTAGTTCAAAGAAAATAGTCAGGGAGGATCACAGTGGTAAGGTTATATTTGGACAGACACTTAAGGAAAAAAATTCCAGACAGAATCAAATGTCCTATGGCAGAACTGTCACCTGTCCTATTTGTAACTCAGCAAGAAGGTTTGGGCTGGTATAGCAGAAGAAGTGAAGGGAAGAATGTTTGCAGGAGTCTTGAGGGAGGTATGGGATGGGCATGTCTCATAGGGTCTCAGCATCCTCAGGCCTTCTAAGAAGGCCCTTTTATCTTGATGGATGGATGGAGGGAGGCACTGGGGAGTTTTGAGGGGTGTTGCATGGTCAGACCTCTGCTTGTAGGATCCTTTCTGTTTATAAAAACCTCTGAAGTAGGAAAGGTGGCTAGATGGAGGCAAAGATGGTGGCATGGACCAGAGGTACTGCAATGGAGTGTACAAGCAGTGCTAGGCTCTGCAGCTGCTTGGAGGACTGAATTGACAAGGCACTCTGATGGGGCTGAGAGAATAAAGTCAAGTGTGAGTCTATGCTTGCCATTATCCTGAAACTGTACATTTCTGTGGTTAGAATGTCAATGTCACAAGGCTAAGATATTTAGTTTAAGCCCAAGTGTTAAGAATATGCCTGGCATGCTGCATCATATATGTATATATGTGTGTTTAATGTGAATGAAAGGAAGGTCTTGTGGGTGGTACTCAGACATTTGTAATTCATTCTCCTAGTCTGTGGCTTATCTTTTCATTTTCTTAAGAACTTTATTTTAAAACCTATGTTCTTCATTTTGATGAAATGCAATGAATTGGGTTTAAAAATAGATTATGCTTATAGTGTCAGAGCTAGGGAATCTTTGCCTAACCCAAGGTCACATAGACTTTTTTTTACCTGTGTTCCCTCCTAGAATTTTATATTTTCCTGGTAGGTTTATGATACTTTTCTCTCTATGTGTGCATCTGTCTGTACATGTTCATGAACATTGGTGGTCATGTTCATGTATGTGTGCAAATATGTTGAGGCCAGAGTACAGCCTTGGGTGGAATACTGTCCACCTCCTCTGAGACAGAGCCTCTCATTGACCTGGAGCTCACCAAATAGACTAGGACTGGATGACCAATGAGTCTCAAGGGTCTTCCTGTCTCCTTACCCAGCACTGGATTATGAACATACACCACCACATCCAGCCTTTATATTTAGGTTCTGAGGATTGAACTCAGGTCCTCATGCTTGTGAAATAAACTATTTATTAAGCCATCTTCTGGGCCCTCGATACACAAATCAATGTGTTCCTTTTGCACCTAGTTATTTTACAACTGCTTCTTGATTTGAGCTGGCTTTGTAGAGTAACTGGCATGTCACCTGGACAAGCAAAGACAGAGGAAACAGTAGTTGTGTGTGGGGGGGGACACAGCAGACAATGTGACCATGAGGCCGGATGAGTTTTATAGTTGGCTAGAGTGTAACACTCTAGAAGCAAGTGATAGGATTTAAGACTTCAGGGGAGGCAAAGTCTATACTGCAGAGTGGCTGGCATACTTTGGCATTTCCCCAGAGTATAAGAGCTAGAAGTCTTTTGGGTATTACTAAGTTACTCCCTATTTTACAGATGTCTTCTAAACATCAAAGTCATGACATTTGGTTTCAGTTTTCAGTTACTGCCATGGCTTCCTATTTTGCTAACCAGGATTACTTGAGTTCTAAGAGAAAGATTAAATAACAACAGTAACAAAAGAAGTTGACTCTTATAGAGAAGATGACCCAGAAGATATATGGTACAAGACTGATCCCTAACCCACTGATGTGCAATATATTCTCATGATCTTGGAGAAAGAACTCCAATGGCTGTTGACTTCTTAGAGCTAACATTTCTGGTCACTGTGACAAAGTTGGGGAAGGTACTTTCATCAAACATGTGAAAAACCCAAAGTTGAGATCAAAGAATGTGTTGAATGGGAGTCAGACTCTGAGAAGACGTCAGCAGCATTGATTTCAAAGCACATTCAGAGAGAAGCCACTGAAAAAGACTCAATGCTATTTTCCATTTACCATGTTGAATACATCATGGAGGGGAAATGTTGGGGTTAGAAGAAGCCAATATGAGGAAAAAATAGTGTAATTGCATCTTGATGAGGAAGCCATGGTCTTGGTATAGCATTTGGCTTGGATCAGACAGGCATTCCATTCTGGAGACTAGGCTATCAGACAGCAACTTTGAAGCTGGATTGCCTACCAACCACATCCAACCTTTTGACATTGCAACTCAGCATCCATGAAGTTCATACTTTAGAACTATACAGTCAAGTTACAAAAAAGTCACAAAACACATAAAATTTTAACCAAACTTGTGATTTTGTGTTGGGTCATACTCACATCTGTCTTCAGCTGCATGCATGCCACCACTGGTTAGACATAACTCATAGGCTCAAGTCTTGGCTCTTCCTTGAGGCTGGGTGTGTGACCTTGGGAAAATAACTTAACATATAACTTGCTTTATACATTCAATAGGAGGAATAATAATATTATAGATAGTTGTGAAGAATATATGAGTTAATGTAAAAAAGGTTTATAGGAATTAGCTATAGTAATTTGGTTACCATTGACTGGACACTGAATTGTGTGGGACTTTTAAAAAAATATATTTATTTATTAAAATTTTTTTCATTTTATATACCAACCCCAGTTCCCCCTCCCTCCCCTTCTCCTGCCTCCTCACCTCCCTCCCACTCTACCCCCATCCACTCCTCAGAGTGGGTAAAGCCTCCCATGGTAGTCAACAAAGTCTGGCACACCAAGTTGAAGGAGAGCCTAGCCCCTCCCCATTGAATCAAGGCTGAGCAAAGTATCCCACCACAGGGAATGGGCTCCAAAAAGCCATTTCATTCACCTGGGATAAGTCCTGGTCCTGCTGCCAGGGACCCCACAAACAGATCAAGGTGTAGGACCTTTTGATGCCTACTTTCTACATTACCTCACAATAATCATAGAAGGTAGACATCTTACTAATATTATGCAGATGAGGATATTGAGGCTGGGAGGATTAAACATGGAGTCCCTTCACAGATGCCTTTAGAATGATATTCTCAAGACTGAACTCTAGACCTTCTTGACACACATTCCCTTACATGGCCATGGCTATTGAAATTTCATTCCAAAGGGCATAACCAGAGCAGTGATGGGCTCAGAACCATGCCATGAAATTGACAGGAAGAGTTGGTGGGAAGTAGTGGTTAAAACTGAAGAATAGCCAGCTCATGCACTAAGGACAGGTTCTGACCCCACAGCCTGGATGCCTCCCAAACAGTTCAAGCTATTCAATTGTCTCACTTATCCAGAGAGCCTGCTCCAGCTGGGGGCTCCACAGCCTTTGGTTCATAATTCATGTGCTTCCATTCGTTTAGCTATTTGTCCCTGTGCTTTTTCCAATCTTGGGGCTCAACAATTCACGCTCTTACAGTCCCTCCTCTTTCTTGACAATTGGACACCTGGAGCTCCACGTAGGGCCTGGCTGAGGATCTCTGCATCCACTTCCATCCAGGTGGAGCTCCAGGTATCCAATTGTTGAGAAAGAGGAGGGACTGTAAGAGCATGAATTGTTGCGACCAAGATTGCAAAAAGCACAGGGACAAATAGCCAAACGAATGGAAGCACATGAATTATGAACCAAAGGCTGTGGAGCCCCCAGCTGGGATAGGCCCTCTGGATAAGTGAGACAATTGAATAGCTTGAACTGCTTGGGAGGCATCCAGGCTGTGGGGTCAGAACCTGTCCTTAGTGCATGAGCTGGCTGTTTGGAACTTTGGGCTTACACAGGGACACTTTGCTCAGCCTGGAAGGAGGGGACTGGACCTGCCTGTACTGAATCCACCAGGTTTAAATGAATCCCCAGGGGAGTCTTGGCCCTGGAGGAGATGGGAATGGAGGGGAAAGGATGGGGGGGAAGATGGAGGTGGGGGCGGGAGGGGGGAGGACAGGGGAACCCATGGCTGATGTGTAAAATTAAAACACAAATATAATAATAATAAAAAAGAAACAAAAAAATAAAAACAAAACAAAAACAAAAACAAAAAAACTAAAGAATAGAGGTAAGCACAGAAGAGGAATCAGACTGATCTGAGGTATAAGTAGTGTTTGTTTACTTGAAGATGAATTTCATCTCAATCCAACAGTCATATTCTTTCGACATGGAATGGACAGATCCATGTGCTAAGTTCTCATTGCTACAGACATTTAAGAATAGGCAGATGGAATCCAAGCTCTAGATGGGGGATTGAAGTAAATGTCTTTGAAGTTTTTTGGAGGGCTTGGGAGATGGATCAATTAGTAATGTGCTTGCCACACAAGAACTGGAGATTAGATTAAAACTACAGGAGGATCTTTGGAGTTCATTGTCCAGCCAGTCTACCCAAATTAGTGAGTTCAAGGTTTAGCCAGAGACCCTGTCTTAAAAAATAAAGTGGAGAACTATTGCAGAAGATGCCCAACATCAGCCTCCTTCCTTTACACATAAACACACACACACACACACACACACACACACACACACACACACACACAGAGAAAGAGAGAGAGAGAGACAGAGAGAGAGAGAGAGAGAGACAGAGACAGAGAGAGAGAGACAGAGACAGAGACAGAGAGACAGAAAAATAAATAAAATAAGTCTTAAATTCTATGATTTCCAGGTGGGTGATGGTGGTACACAACTTTAATCCCAGCACTCAGGAGGTAGAGGCAGGCAGATCTCTGTGAGTTTGAGGCCAGCCTGGTCTATAGAGTGAGGTCCAGGACAGGATCCAAAGCTATGACTTCCATTTGAGGAAGATACTCTATTCACACATATGTCCATTCACATATGCGCAGTTATGAACATATATGCCCACATACACACAAAAGTCATGTGAATTGCTGTGATTGTATACCCCTATATAGATCATATTTGAACCCTTGTGCCTTGCCTTTTAAAGTAAATTTAATAGTGCTTATGTCTTCCCAGTTCTAAAAGGTTTAAGTAAGATGTGCTCATTAAACACACAGCCTGGAGAAGAAAGCAATATTATATTTTTACTATTTTACAAAGAAAAAAGTACTATTTGAAGACAAATTATTATTATAACACTATGTGTAATTGCCAAATGGATAATGGAGCCAAAATTCTGCAAAACTCATTTGTTTAATAAACTGTGGTAATTTCTTAGAACTAAATGTATTTATTACATGTGCCCAAGAATACTGTTGATAATTTTATTATTGCTTAGGTACAGAGATATTTTTCATGAGTTACAACAAAAGTAAAATCAGTCTGTGTGTGTGTGTGTGTGTGTGTGTGTGTGTGTGTGTGTGTGTGTGTACACATGCATATGGGGTCTATGAATGTCTGTGCAGAGGCCAAAGGTTGGTGCCAATTATCCCTCTCTATCACTATCAACCTTATTTTTTGAGACAGAATCTCTTTACTGAACCTGGAACTCACTGATTGGCTAGAGTGGCTGGGGAACAAGCTTTGGGGATCTGCCCATCTCTGCCCTGCCAACGCTGACATCACAGATATCCACCATCATGCCTGGCTTTAATGTAAGTCCCAGGGATCTGAACCAGGTCCTCATGCTTGTCCATCAAGCACTTTACACACTGAGTCACCTCTCCAGACTATCGTCTTGACATGCATTGGGCATTTCTCTCAGGATTTCCCAACATGTAAATGCTAAAACTTCTAGTGATGAGGTAGGAAATCACTTCTGGGGTCAGGAAAGGGAAGTGAGCTGTGTCCCTGTAGGAACTGGCAGATGACCCTTTCCTATTCCTGGTCTCACTTTGGGAGAATGTACCATGGTCCCTGTCTATTTCCAGTTCCCTTCTCTAGCCAATAACTTTGGCAAGTTTTTGTCCAGTTGGGCCAATGAGCCTTAATTGCCTGCTAATTTTGTGTTGGACTGAATTAATTTCAAGACCAAATTAATTAAAACAGATGAAGCTCCCTTTATCTATTATTCATGAGCTTGTTAGAACAGAAGAGAACACATTAATTGTGTTGAAACTATCACATTGTTTTAATGAGGTTCTTTTAGGTGTCTGTTAATGGAACTTTTGAGGAGCCCAACATGACTTCTCCAATTTGTGGCTATAAGCTTCCTAGGTGTTTGCTTTGGTAAATATTTGTCTGTCTGTCTGTCTCTCCAACTATCTGTCCATCCACCCACCCATCCATCCATCCATCCATACATACATACATACATACATACATACATACATACATACATCCAACCATCCATCCATCCACCTACCCACCCACTTACTCACCTACCTACCTACCTACCTACCTATCTCTAAATGGATGCTTTAAATATCTCAGATTTCAGAAGGTTATAGGTTGGTATGGGGTTGGGTTGGAGAGCAAGAACAGAATTATACACCCAAGAAGAATGTCTCTGCTATTTAGCTGCACATTTTATTTTTAATATTTAGTTTATTTATGTATTTGTGGTGGTTTGGATAGGAATGGTCCCCCACAGATTCATGTGTTTGGATTCTTGGCCCATAATGAGTAGTACTATTAGGAAGTGTGGCCTTGTTGGAGTAGGTGTGGTCTTGTTGGAGGAAGTGTGTCACTGTGGAGGTGGGCTTTGAGGTCTTATATGCTCAAGCAATATCCAGTGTGAGACATAGTCTCCTGCTGCTTGCAGATCAAGATGTAGAACTCTCAGCTCTTTCTCCAGCACCATGACTGCCTAAAAGTTGCCATGCTTCCTACCATGATGATAATGGACCAAACCAGCCCCAATTAAATGTTTTCCTTTATAAGAGTTGTTATGGTCAAGATATCTCTTCACAGCAATAGAAACCCTAATTAAGGCAGAATTTATAATATATTTAAAAAATAAGTTTCTGTACATGTGTATATTATGTGTTGAATGCATTTTCCCCTGCACTCCCTACTTTCTTTTCTCAACTACTTTTCCTCACATTAGTTAGATTTATTAATCTTTAAACAGATTTATTAGTATTATGTCATATATATGCATATATATATGTATACACACACATATATATGTATATATATGACATAATACATATATATATATATATATGATCTTATGCATGTATGTATGTCAAATCTGGGAACCACAAATGAGAGAAGGCATATACCATTTGTCTTTTGGGGACTGGATTAATATGATTAGCTCCAGCAACATGCCTTTTTTTTTCAAATGGTGACTTTGTTCTTCATGGTTGAAAAAATTTCGTTGTGTGTATGTGCCAAAGACAAATTAGTGAACAGCTAATTTGTATGAATTGGCAACATAATGGTAAGGGGAGGCAAGGAGTGTTCAGTGTTTTTAAGGAGAAGGTTTGATAACAATTCACCATCTTAATGTTATTTCTCTCAAGTGTGTTTCTTGACTATGTGTAGCATGCAGTAAGTGCTGACAGGTATCACAGCTACATTCTAATGAGTAGTGTGGCTTATCCTGAACTGCTGGAATCTGGTCTCTAAGGAGAAACATTCTATCCCAATTGAAATACCTACTTGAGATATTTGTCCAGAGGTTGACTTCTGAAATCTGATTTTTTGGTGTGTGTGTGTGTGTGTGTGTGTGTGTGTGTGTGTGTGTGTGTGTGTTGGCCAGAAGTTGACATTTGCTGTCTTTCTCAATTGATGTTCTATGATTTATTTTTGAGAAAGGCTCTCTCACTAAACCTGAGGCTTAGTGTGTCAGTTAGCCTGACTGGATGGACAGTGAGCCTGGGAATCTTCCTATTTAATTCCCTTACTGCTAGAATTACAGAGATGCATGCTGCCATACCCAGCTTTTCCCATGGGCATTGGGGATTTGAGCTCTGGGTCCTATGCTTGCATAGAAAGCATTTCCTCTCTGAGACATCTCTTCAGCTCCAAAGTGAGGTTTTAATGAAACTGAAGTAAAAGGGTTATAGTAGGAATGACTGGATGAGTACTTTGTAATGAGGATGCTATGGGCTAGATATTGGAGACTGCATTAGATTTCTGTGCGTAAACCTCAAGTGCTGCTTTATCAGCATTACCTTGTTATTTTCACTAATGGTATAGCAAAAGCTCTTTCCCAGGGAATCTATCTCTGCCCTGGGTGGAAATCACACAGCACAGCTGCCAAGGCTGGAATGAGAGTCATGATCCATTCTAGCTAACTGTGGAGTAAACAGTCAACCTTGAGCTGGCTCACAGACATTTTGATGGCTGGCTACCGGTCAGCATAAAATTGGGCATGCAAAGGTTTTGTACTTGGAAAGATTACAGTATTATCAAAGGATCTTTTGGAGCTGGTGGCAGGAGTGGAGATAGGAAGAAAGGCTCATTGTGTACATAGGCTGGATGCTACCTGGCTGCCTTCCAGAAGGAAGGCTAGGACTGTTGGTAATTGACACCTATGTAAGGACTGTTGATGGTTGACATCTGCACAGGCTCTGAAGAAGTATCCTCACTTCAGATATTCTGCTTCCCTGTGCATAATTAGTGACTTGTGCTTTAAACAATACCCACAGGTAAGAGGAACAGAAATCAATAGGTTTTTGAGCATCTAGTAGGGACCTAACCATATCAAATCTCTTTCTCCTTAATATTATTAGAAGACCAAGTTCTTTTTTTCTGTCAGCTTTTACTGAAGATGAGGAACTTAGTGTCTAGGGAGGAAGAGTCACTTATTGAAGACTACCTATATAGGATCCCATCTTGATGTGGGACCCTGAAGTTCACAGTAGAGGAAAAACATAGATGATGTTGAAGTGTAGTGGGCAAAGAGGGGAAGATAGGAGTGTAGGTATGTTTGGTGGAGGAGAAGATAGTGCTGTATCTTTTGAGGGGTATTCCTGACCATTTTGGGGGGAGCTGAGAGCCTTGAGGAAGGGATGCATTTAATTAGTAATGCCATGAGCCATGGGGAAGGACTTTGCTCTATGAGGTGATATTGAAGGTATTCATCTTATTCCATATTTGCTGAATGGACTCAGTTGATATACAAGAACTGAAAGGTGGAGAAAGTATGGTAGACAGACAGAAATAAAGGAAAAGAGGACTGCAAATTCCTCATTAAGCATGTGTCAGGGAAGAAGGCCATAGGAAGCGATAGCTGATGTGTAATGAGTCTCCCCTTTCTAGGTCAGAAGTGTCTTCAAATACACCTAATCTTCATCATCTCATGACAAGTGACCAGGTGTCACAGGCTGCCTCAGCCTAGAGATAGGGGATATAGCAGAGACTGAGGTGGTAGTACATTGACAGTGTTTCTATTTTTAAGAAGTTGATTTCCTTCAGTCAATAGTAAATTGGACACTTCAAAGAAACAAAATCAGGCATCAAATATTAGGCTCAAGCCACTTCTGTGCACAAAGATACAAAACAGAACAAACAAATGACACATTGCAATGAAAAACTCTTGAGAAGTGCAAGGCAAAGAAGGAACAGTTAGTGCCAACAGTGATTTCCAGCTTCCAAAGAGTGTCAGCCTCTCTAGGTTTCAATTTCTCCAACTATAAAATTGAGATGAAAACGTTGATTTGTGAGGATTGCTGCACTGATTCCTTGAGATAATGAGAATCAACTGTTTAACCTGGAACCCAGCACACACCATGACTCAGCAAAATTACCCTTGATGCCAATATTTATTGGGCATTTACCATGAACCATTTACACCCTGAGCCTATGACCAGGACACAGGAGGTGCTGGGTTTCATAGAGCTTTCATTTCAAGTAGGGATGGAGATAGACAGACAGAGAGAGAGAGAGAGAGAGAGAGAGAGAGAGAGAGAGAGAGAGAATAGAATATTATGAAGAGACAGAGGCAAGGTTATAGTACATTTTAGCTCATTTTCTGTTATTATGGTAGGATAACTGTGATTGAGTTATATTTATAAAGAAAAGGTGTATTTATTTTTGATCTCACAAGTTCAAGAGCAAAGGTCTGGCATGTACTTGGCCTCTGGGAAAGACCTTGTGGTATAAAGGCAGCTTGGAGCATTCAGAAAAGAGAAAATGTAAGTAAGGAACTCTATGCCACCCACTTCTGTCATAACTAACTAGTACCAAGAGAATGAACCTGGTTTTGTAAGAATGGCTCTCTCTCTCTCTCTCTCTCTTCCTCCCTCCCCCCCCCCTCTCCGTTTTTTTGAGACAGGATTTCTCTGTGTAGTTTTGGTGCCTGTCATGGGTCTCATTCTATAGACCATGCTGGCCTTGAACTCACAGAGATTCTCCTGTCTCTGCCTCCCAAGTGCTGGGATTAAAGGCGTGTACCACTACTGCCCAGTGGGCATTATATCTCTTAAGTAATGAATAACCCCTAACAACATCACCTTCCAATACTGTTGTAATTTCAACATGAGTTTTAGAGTGAACAAGTCACACTGGAAGGACAGCAAAGGCTTCCTTTAAACTGGGTGAACAATTTGAAGTTGAAACTTAGTGGTTAAAAAGGAACCAGGAGGGCAGATATGAAGGAAGCCTCTCCCCAGCAGTCAGAGAAGCTAAGCTCAGGCCTGAGGCTGATCAGCACTAGCCCATTGGAAGACCAAGGGGAAAGTGAGGTAAGGCTGAGCAGAGCAAGCAAGTAAATGGGATGAAAAGGAGAGGACAGTAAATACACCTTGCAGGCCACAATATAGAAGTCATTTCTTATTCTGAGAGCCAGGAATGATGCTAGGCAAGGATGTGACTTGATCTAATTTGCATTTTCATAAGGTCCTTCTGAGTTCTGTGCACAGATTAGATGGGAGTAAAGTAAGAGTGAAGAAAACAAAGAGGAGGCTATAGTAAATTGTTTACCCAGATAGACATGCTTTCTTTCTCACTCTCCATGTTTCTTACACTGTGGTCTCTTATGTCTTATCATCAAAAAGTGGGGTCTCTTTCCTCACAGCTTAGATCTATGCTGGGGTTGTGATTTTTCTTTCCTTAATAGATTGTGGTAGAAGATTGTGGTTCTCTCAAACTCAGGTATCAAGAGACCTTGATGTCTTCTTGGACACTAATGCATGTGCATGTACTTGGGTTGATCTGCTGGAACAGAAAAGTCAGATGAACTATAAAGCAAGTGCCCCAGCAGAGGCCAGCAGAGACCAGCCAGTCCCCCGCCAAATCCAACAGCATACTACAGACCCAGGATGGAGTTGAGCAAAGACAGACTTACTGCACATAGGTGAGCCCTGCTCAGTTTTTTGACCCACAACATCATGGGCTACACAACTGGTTTTGTTCTAAGCCAGCAAGTTTTGGGTACTTTGGTGCATAGCAAGAGCCAACTAATACAGAAACCAATTAATGCTGAGGTTGTCCAGGCTAAAGATGATGGTGACCTGGGTCAAGATTGTTATAACACATGGTAACTGGAGTTTATATGTGTTGGGATTAGACAGAATCTGGTCACTGACTATGAAAGTGAGAGGAGAAGAGGAAGAAGGGTATTCCAGATGAAAAGAACATTAGCCAATGATAGATAGCATGGTCTCACGATAAGGACTGGATGACTGTCAGTCCCTGAAGGTGTACCAATTTGTTGATTATAGGCACAACCCAAGACAAAATAATTCAATATTGAACACCTCCACTGAGTACTATTTGATGGGGTCTAGGGATGACAACACTGGTGGTTAATACATGTACCGTATATCTCTTATATTAGTGATTGTGATAGGTTTATAATGAACTCATTCAACAGTTTGTCAACTCTCATTAGGGTTATGAAGTAGACATTGTTATTATATTTATTTAATTGACAAAAAATAGGAAAGAATGAAACAATTTTTTCAATATCAGAATCTCATTTCAGACTCAGACTATTAACCACAAAAGAAAGAAAGTGAGGCCATCAGGGGCTCAAGAATGCACATTCCAATGTAGGGATGGAAAAGGCAGCTATTCTGTGCAGTGTGGCTCATGTTGTGATGCAGGACTTGTCTGTCAGCTTCAGTGAGCAAATGTTGCAGAATAAGGTCTCTGCTGCAAAGAACTCCTGGTGCAGGACTGTGAAGGCAGCTAGACCACAGGTAAAATGTATCTGTGTTCAATAAAATTGTATCTACAGAGACAAATGGTAGCCTGATTTGGTCTGCAAACTGGTTTGTTGACCTGGAATTGAAGTGAATAGAAGAGACCTCTACTTGGGCTATAGAAAATATAAATAAGACCCGAGAAGTCTCACCTAAGCTCTGAGTTAAAAAGCAAGATGTAGAGAATTAGGAAGGAGAATATACGGAAAGGGGAACCAAGCAGAAAGCTTAGCACATGGCAGGACACAGAGGGTACCAGAAATCCATGACAGGAAGGGCAGCATTGGGGCACTGGGAACTGCAGGAGAAAAAGGACTCAGTTTTCAGCATCTTTGGAAATTGGAGACATTTGCCTTGTCATTGACCAAGCTCTCTCTCTGTGTATATATATGTTTATATGTGTAGGAGCATGAGTTTATATACGTGTGTGTGTGTGTGTGTGTGTGTGTGTGTGTGTGTGTGTGTGTGTGAAAGTCAGAGGACAACTATTGAGAGTTTGTTCTTTCTTGTCACTGTAGGTTCTGGGAATTGAACTCAGACTATCATGCTTGTCCACCATACATTGTGGACTATGGACATGGACGTGAATGTGTCTAGGAAATCCAGGTCCCACATGGAAACACTCAATAAGATGGAATTTGAAGAGGAATCTAAAGCAAGTGAGGGAGAAAGTTTTGTTGGTATCTGGCAGGAAACAGTGAATGTAGCCACCCTGTGTCAGCCTAGTGCTTCTCAAAATGTGTCTAGGCCAGCAGCATCTGCATTAGTCACAATTCATTATACTTGAGATTCTCAAACCTTACCCAGAATTTCCAGGAGTGTAAAGCCTATATATGTATCTGAGTGTGTGTTTAAAACAGAATCTCATATAGTTTAAGCTGGCTTCAAATTTTCAATAGAGCCAAAGCTGGTCTTGAACTTCTGATCTTCCTGCCTCTACCTCCCACATGCTATGATCATAGGCATGTGTCAACATGTCTGGCTTATTAAAGTTTTATTGCAGTATAGTTTATATACTATAAAGAATCAACCCCTTTAGTATGCAGGTCTGAATTTTTCACCATGGTTCAGATATTGGAATGCAAGCCTCATGTGGGCATGTACACTTGTAATCCTAGCACTCAGGAAGTTGAGATGGGAGAATCATCATGGGCTTGAGGCCAGCCTGTGTGACATTGTGAGACCCTGTTACAAACAAAATAAAATAAAATAAAATAAAGCAAAGCAAAAGAACAGTTCCATAGCTTCACCTTCTCCCCAGTTCCCTCTCCTAGTGAGCTTGTGTGCCCCAGATCTTCCCACAACTGAGCTGCTTTCTTTTCTGACCCTGTGGTTTCTTACAAGCAGCCATCTGGTTGATTCTGATTCACAGTAAAGTTTAAGAGTTGTTGGCATTATGCTAAACCTTCAGCAAGGGAGAGGCCTATTTAACCTGCAAGAACTGTGCTCCAGGGCCACTCAGTTCCAAATTGCCATTCCTTTACTGAACAAAGTACCCTAATTTTCTGTATTAAGATTTGTGGGGAGGGTTCTGAAATACATGTGTGCCAAGTACATGGTAAGGCATTTTTATAAATGAAGTGTGTGATCTGAAAAGAACACTGGTAAATAAATACGTTCCTTTCATTATGGCTAAAACATGAGCTGTAGCCTACATTATCAATTATATAAAAGGCTATGGGAATTCTCCATCTCTCATTCCACTCAATCTCAGGTTCTGTACAGATGGCCTTTTTTGAGGCTAATTTATGTTAAAACATTTCAACGTATCTACATTATAGCAAACCATTCAATATTCGTAACACTTAAACTATGTCTTAAAATTAGTCTAGATATTCATCAAGAGATGACTAAACAGAAAATGTGGTGTGTGTGTGTGTGTATGTGTGTGTATGTGTGTGTGTGTGTGTGTGTGTGTGTGTGTGTGTGTGTGCATTATGTTAGTCTGTGTTCTAGTTCTGTGAAGAGACACCTTGACAATGGCAACTGTTCTAATGGAGAGCGTTTAACTTTATGTTTATGTTAAAGAGGTTAAGTTCATTGTCATCATGGTGGGAAGCATGGCAGCAGGTAGACAGACGTGGTGCTGGAGAAGTAGCTGAAGTTCTACATCTGAATCTGTAGGCCACAGGATGGGCCTTAGAATGGGCTTTTTGAAATCTCAAAGCCACCCCTAGTAACACATTTCCTCCAACAAGGCCATACATCCTAATCCTTTAAAATACTCCCACTTCGTAGTGACCAAGTATTTAAACCTATGAGCCTGTGGGGACAATTCTCATCTAAGCCAACATATCACGATGGAGTGTAGTTAGAGTTTTTCTGACTGTCCCACAGTGAGGACAAATCCCTCTCACCTGCCAGGCCCATAGACGCTCAGACCCAACCAAGTAAACACACAGAAACTTATATTGTTTACAAACTGTATGACCGTGGCAGGCTTCTTGTTATTTACTTCTTCTATCTTAAATTAACCCATTTCTGTTAGTCTATAAGTTGCTCGTGGCTTACCAGTACCTTACATCTTTCTTGTCATGGTGGCAGCTGGCAGTGTCTCTCTACCCAGCCTTCCACTTCCCACAATTCTCCTCCTCCTTGTCCCGCCAACCCTATTCTTCCTGCCTGGCTACTGGCCAGTTAGCACTTTATTATTTTAACCAATCATAGCAACACATTTGACATACAGAACATCCCACAGCACTTCCCCTTTTCTTTTTTTCAAAAAGCAAGGTTTTAACTTTTATATAGTAAAATTTCAGATAACAAAACAATTATCAAGCAAGAATTACAGTTACAATATCAAAGAAGATATCCTATCTATCTTATATTTGTGAATCTAAGGTTTTATATCTAACTTATCTTTTATAACTGAGAAAATTATAACTACCTAGTCTTCAACCACATCAAAGACCTCAGAAGGATATAATATTACCTGAGAACTGGAAGAAGGATGCAAGCAACTTTCAGGAGTCTTGTAGGGTAGACAGAGACAGCTGGCAGTCTGGACAGTCACCTAATGTTCCTAATGTTCCTTTGTAAAGTTGGAGTATCTGTCTTCAGCCTACAGGGCAAGAGTCTCTTGGTCACTTTTCTCAGTGTCCTGTGGAATGTCTGGCATTTTCCTCTGCAAAGCAGGAACCTGAAGGACCATTTTGTCAAGCAAAGTTCAGTGGTCACCTTTCTATGGGTCCTGCATGTCCAGTTGATTAAGCAGTCCCGGCAAGAACAAATCTTTGCCCAAATGGCTATTTTTGCCAAGGTGAAGATAAACTCCATATGAAGTGTCTTCAATGCCCATCCTCCTCTCTGAAGTAAATCGGTGCTGCCAGGAGCAGACATGTCTCACTGTCCAGAAAGTCTAAATTTTAAAAATATTTTAAATGCCATATTCTTTGAAGTGTTTGAAGATTACCTGTCTACCTGAAGTATATCTATGTATACCTAGAAAACTTAACATGACTATAAGTTTGACTATCATAGACTACTAATTGATCTGTATTTCTTAATTATCCATTACAATCTAAATGAGTTGCATAAACATAATACCTCAAATGAGAGTGGAAATATATATATATATATATATATATATACATATATATATATATATATATATACAGTATAACAAAATTAACTTTAAGTTTGTATCAATAGACTAAAATCTATACCAATGTAAGACATTTTAAGCAAGTTGTTGTTCTTTAAAAGTAAGTTCATTAATCTACCCTTTCATCCTATTATATCCATATCATATGCCCTTTTTAAATAAAAATATTGGTTTTTCTCTGTTCCACACTAAAGGGCTCTTCTGATTTGGGACACAAGAATCTCTTAACCTTTTCTTTTAGCAATATGCCTGGATTTAGAGAAGGAGTGAGCCAATTCCATCTCCAAAGCCAGCTTGATAATTTGGGGAATTTGGGCGTAGTTTCTCTTACTACTTCCTGCTGGAGGGGGCGCTGTATCTTATGGGGACACAAAGAAAATTTTAGGATTATGGAGTAGTCCGTGAAGGTAAACCTCTGAGTCAGTTGCCTTGAAACCATTCTGGATGTTGGATCATCTGGGCCATGGTGTCATTAGAGACCATTCAGGTGGTCTTGGCTGATCAAACCTGATGTATCTGAATATGGAGCAAATCCACAGCCTCTGGCTTTCTGTGGAAACAAAAGCAGAGACTCTTTTCCAAAGCAACATATCCTTATATCCAAATTTTGAAGTCAAGGTACCTTTAAAATTTACATATTTGTTTAATTCAACAGCTTTTATGATCAAATCTTTTTTGTAGTTAAAAATCCCAAAGACAACACAAACCAGATTCTCTGTGTAATATCCATCTTTGTAAGACTGAAACACCATTGTGGCTGCTGGCTCTGCCCACCTCAGCTTCCCAAAGTGGTGGTGGTACAGTTTACCGCCAGCTCTGGGTCTGGAGCCATGTGTACCATCAACTATCAGAAGCAGTTTTATCAAAGCACTGCATAGCCCAGAAACCTTTTTTTTTTTTTTAAACTCGCAAAGGCTAAATCCACCATGCAGCAGAGTAAAGTGCCACTTGTAGACTCCTCATTCCCGCCACACTGCAGGTCAGACGCATACGCTGGTATAGTAGCTCAAACTGGCAGGCTGCTGCTAACATGAGAGAGACAACTAGGAATCTGTTTTTAGCTCCATTTTAGAATCTTTTTTCTCAGGTTTTAGGTGGAAACTCTTGCCAACACATTGGGCGCCATTTGTAGTTAGAGTTTTTCTCCCTGCCCAAAGTCAGGACAAATCTCTCTCATGTGCCAGGCCCATAGACGCTCAGACCCAACCAAGTAAACACACAGAAACTTATATTGTTTACAAACTGTATGGCCGTGGCAGGCTTCTTCTTATCTACTTCTTCTATCTTAAATTAACCCATTTCTGTTAGTCTTTAAGTTGCCACATGGCTCGTGGCTTACTAGTACCTTACATCTTTCTTGTCATGGTGGCGGCTGGCAGGTCTCTTCCCCCCAACCAGCCTTCCACTTCCCACAATTCTCCTCCTCCTTGTCCCACCTACCCTATCCTTCCTGCCTGGTTACTGGCCAATTAGCACTTTATTTATTGTAACCAATCAGAGCAACACATTTGACATACAGAACATCCCACAGCAATGGAGTTTCTTTCAGCCTTTAAGGAAAATGAAATGATGTCATTTGCAGGAAAATAGATGGAACTGAAGGTCATCATGTTAAGTGAAACAACCAGACTCAAGATGACAAATGCCACAATGGATTGTAGGTGTGTGAGTGTGTGTGTGTGTGTGTGTGTGTGTGTGTGTGTGTGTGTGTGTGTAGGAAATGAAAGGAAAGGGGGGTGATTTGGGAAAGAGAAGAGGACTAGAGAAAAAGGAGGGAGACAAGAAAGGATTTAGGAGGGTGAGCATAGTCAAAGCATATGGTGACTGGAAAGACCTTTATGAAACCTGTCATTACATTCAATCAAATGTGCTAAATTTTTGAACACACAAAGGCTTAAAGAAAAAAATTGTCACCAAATATCTGATTCTTCACTTCCTGAGCTCCCATTGTAGGCAAATTATTCATTTGTATACAAAATGATAAGACAATATAAAATTTTTGTGTGTGTGTCATTTTTTTAAAAGAAAAACTAACAAATGGTCAGTGAATTTTCTCAGTAATTTTATATTTTACAATTTTACCCTTGACATTTGTAGCAAGTTAAGAAATTAATCTGAAAACCTGGACTATAGTTCATTTTGTTTGTTGGGTTAAACACATCAAACATCCCTTTGAAGGCCATTGCTAAGTGTAGAAGACTATAAAGGGTGTCTCTAGGGTAAAAAAGAAGAGGGAACTAAGAACTATGGAGAGACACAGTCCTTATTTCAAAATTAAGGATATTGGATTTTAATAATTGTGTGAAGACAAAATAGGTACCCTTTTATTTTTGAGAAAGTTAACTGGAAATGAGATATTTCTTAATTCTATAACCTTGAAATGTCTATGTCCTCAGTATAAATGTGTGTGAGAAAATTGAACTTAGCTGTGTAAGGTGGTATCTTAATTTTAGGTTCAGTTATTGGGATAAAAGATATTGACAAAAATCAACTTAACAAAAGGATTTATTTAGCTTATATAAGTTCCAGGTGACAATCCATCATTGTGAGGAAGTCAAGGCAGGAGGAGCTTGCACAACCATGGAAAAGAATTTGTGTATGAGTGTTTTGTCTACTTGTATTTAAATGCACTCTTTGCATGCCTGCTGCCCAGGAAAGCCAGGAGAGGGCTCTGATTCTCCAAAACCTAGAGTTAGAAATGCTTGTGAGCCACCATGTGTGTGCTGGGAACTAAACCTGGGTCCTCTGCAAGAGCAGCAAGTGCTTTTAACCACTGAGCCATCTTATCACCTCTGTTATATCACATTTTATCTGTTTAAGGAGGATGCTCCCTTCTTTTCCCAGTTTGCTAAGTAGTTTGTTGTTATTTTTAGTAAATTATTTTTAATGTGGATTAAGATGGACCTATAACTTTTAGAACCTTTGGCTTGGTTAATTATAATTTTAGAATTGCCTTTCTTTTCTTTGTGTGTGTTGATGAATATATGATCAAATAAAGTATTTTTAAGGTTAAAATTTTAGAATATTTGAAAAGGATGTATCTTCTAAGAGTGAAAAATAGTATCATATATGAAAAACATATTTGAACTAATCAGCAGATTAGGTTCAGCTAGAAAGAAAATTGATAAACTGAAGCTGTCACTGGGGAAATTATCTAGATTACAATGTACAATATTTGAAGAGTTCATAATTGGGACTTTACCTCAATTTGTGAAAGAAACAAGCTCAATTTTGATAATTATAATAAATATTGAGTATGATGATTTAAGAAAAATTATGCTAAGCAATATTACATTGGCATATAACAAGAAAAGAGGTATACTGGAAACTGCCAATTCTATATTTTCTCCAAGAATGTTTAAAATGTCTTGTTTTTTGAAATCATCACCAGAACACACACACACACACACACACACACACACACACACACACACACACATCTTAAAAGATATATACTGATATCTGTGGTTTTGAATTTCCTTCTTGGTTGAAAATACTGAATAATTTTGATGAGATGTCTGTTTTAGATTTTTGACATTTTTCAATTTTTTTTTGGTCTGAGAATTTAGCAGTTTTGAGAGTTCTTATGTGTTTGTCATCAAAATTCCCTATCAGAGCTCTGATTTGAAAGTACTTTGGTCAATTCTACAGAGCATATTGTATCTTTCATCAGTGCCTTTTGCAAAACAATGTTTTCTAATTTGAATATATATATATATATATATATATATATATATATCTCACAATTATCAAATGCATATATTTGCTTATTTTACTGTTCATGCTTTTAATGTTGTAGTTATATATATTTTTCTCTAAAATTTTTGTGAACTCATATTTTATATATAGATCTGTGATTCTGAGTTAAATTTTGGATATAATTCAATGTGTGGATCAAAGACCTTTTGCAAAGTAGTATTGAATAGCCTTCATATATTTATTAATAATCAAATCTCATATTGTTGGGTATATTTCTCAATGCCTCTTCTGTCTCAGTGATATATGTGTCTACTCTTCTATACATCTGCATTGTCTGAATCACCATAGTGCTATAAAAAGTCCAAATATCAGATAATATATCTACTTCCTTTTTAAAATTGTTTGAACAAGGCTAGCTCTAATCTATTTACCTGTGATATCTTGAATTGGCTATCCTTTAGTAAAGTACTTCTGGGATTTTGACTGAATTTGTATAATATGTATAAATCAATGCAAAGTGAGCTGACATTTTTACTAACCTGTGTTTCTCATCCATGAACATATGCCTCTTTGTACATGTAGGTCATCCTTGATCCTGTATATCAATGTTCTTTGGTTTTTGTCATACAGACATTTTATGTTTCCTTAAATTAAAAAAAATTGTTTGCTCTTTGAGAATTTCATAAAATATATTTTGATTATACTCATCCTTCCCTCTTCCAAATCCTCCCAGACTTACCTTCTTTACCCCCACCTCTGTTTGAGTTTCTTTTATTTTTTCATGAAGTTCAGATTGTGTTTCCCCATTTTTTTGGGGAATGTCACTTACCCTGGAGTGTGGTTGACCTACTGTGGGTCACATTATTAGAAAACAAAAACAAAACCAAAAAAACCTGACTCTTATTCTCCCAGCAGCTTTCAAATGCCAACACCTCCTCAACTAGTGGTGAAATTATGTGCCCACTCTGGGTATGTTATCAACATTGAAAATTGCCAAGTTCTTGCATGACATCCAGGGACTGGATCTAACTGGGGTAGTAAGGGAATGAAGAAAAGGTAAACAAAATAGATGTATTGGTAGAAATTGGGGTCAGGTGGTCTGGGCTCTTGACTTGTTGTCTATGTCAACAAAACACATTCACTCAGGACTTTACTCACTCAGGCCTTCCTCCTAAACTTAGCATGAGTAGCCCGAATAGAATATCATAGAGTTAGTGTGTGTGTTTGTATTACACAGGTTTGCCTCTTTCAACCTCCAAAAAAAAAAAAAAAAAAGGCTATTGCCAGCTTAACTTATTATCTCTTCAACTTTCCAAGGAACCAAACCAAACAGATTTTAAGTGATCAATTTATCTCTAAGAATCCATGAGATATAGACCAGTTGTTAGAGGTCCAGGTTACATCTCCAACTCTACTATTGACCTAGATGTCAATCTAGCTGCCTAACCTTCAGTTTCAAGTTTAATGAGTGTGAGGAGATAACCTGAGTGTATGTGTATGTATATATATATATATATATATATATATATATATATATATATATATATATATGTGTGTGTGTGTGTGTGTGTGTGTGTGTGTGTGTGTGTGTGTGTGTGTGTGTGTCTGTATATTCTGAGATCTGACTGTTGCCTGGGCAGACACTGAATGGTTTTCTAAACCAGGAACTACTCCTAGACAGGGATTGATAACATTTGTTACTTGGCACAACTGACCTCTTGATGGGCTCAGAAAGCCCATTTGCACACTCAAAGACATCTGGGCTTAAGAAACATCCTTAGGCTGGGCAGTGGTGGCACACACCTGTAATCCCAGCACTCAGGAGGCAGAGGCAGGTGGATCTCTGTGAGTTTGAGGCCAGCCTGGTCTACAGAGTGAGTTCCAGGACAGCCTCCATAGCTACAGAGAAACCCTGTCTTGAAAAAACAAAAACAAAAACAAAACAAAAAAGAAAGAAAGAAAGAAAGAAAGAAAGAGAAAAAGAAACATCCTTAGTCATTTTTCTGTTTTTTGGTTATATTTTCTTTGCATAATAGGCCAATAATTAATACATTAATCTTATCAATTTTATATGTAAATGTGGGTTTTCAAAATGCCAGTCTCCTGCAGGTAACAGGTGGCAAATAGAAAATAGAGAGAAAAATATTCATAATCTCACAATAGAGGAGAGATCAAGACACTCCAATTCTACAGTCATTTGTTAAGATCCCAGTTAGTGCAGGTGCTGTCCAGGGTGTTGAAGATTCAAGATATGAGAGTATTGTGGATGTCAGGATTATCAATGACATTTAATGTCCAATGAAAGCCCAGCAAGTAGTGGAACTCAGGTATGTTTACTGGACTACTGGGTTCTAAAGTCACTTTAGAGACTCCTGAACCATGCTGCTTTCAGCATCTGTACATTCATGAATGACAGCATGAGTTTATCATCATGATTCTAGTAAGTTGCTGGCAGATATTTAAATATGATAATTGTATTGTCACATTTACTGTGATAAGAACAGTAGATAAAAAAAAAAAACTAACAGTCATCATTTGAGGGGCAAGGACCTCACAAATGAGAACTTTTGCACTTTGCTCTTGGCTAGAAATTGGGAATGTCATTCTTTTCTCCAATGGCACTATTGTCCTGGCCAGAAACCAGAAATGTCACAAATGTTTAGGGGTACTGAATGAACCTCTGTTTTCTTGTCACTGTTATCCAGGTCCATGCCATTTTATAAAACTACTTCATTTTGGTTTAGAGGTCACAATTCCCAAAACTATAGTAATTTGCATTTCCAGAACTAATATAGCTTGTTTTCTAGATTCTTGTCTCACCCCCATGTACCCTCAGTAAAAGATGGTCATAGAAATGTTTGTGAACCACCAGACATTCTTTTACTCATTGATTCCTGGACACTCCAATAAATGGTCAATCTTGGGCTCAAAGGGGGACAATTCATGATTGCATTTTCTTTCCCCACAACTATCTGTACTTTGTAAGAGGACAATGAGATCTCTGGTATCTCTAACTAGAGATCTTCCTTTTCAAGAATTGAAAAAAAAATCAGAATAAACCTGTTCTGTTGCCACATCACTTGTTTCTTTGTCTGTCTTACTTGTTCATTTTCTTCTCCTTATATTCTCCTGGAAGCTATATTTGGAGGTGTGACAAATCTCCAGCACAGATAATGAGGATGGAGAAATGTGTGACCATCTCATGGGTTGGACAACATAGATTAACCATCCCAGTGCTTCAACCTAATAAAGCTTTACTAGTCCCTAGAGTGGGCCCCTTAGGGCCCTTGGTGGCTACTCATCCTGACACCTACTCCTGCTTTATAGGAGCTCTGCTTCTTTTATACCTAATAAGTCTGTCCATACAATAAAACTCTTTTCACCATTCCATTATGTGTGAACTCATTCTTTGAGTTCAAAAGATGAAGCACCTAGAAGTCACTGGTCTGGATTGGGTTTGGTGGCCATTGGTTATTCTTGATCCTGGCTTCCCCCAGTTATGCTCATCTAAGATAAGAAAGACTATTGTACTCAAAGATTCTTCACCTTTTTCAGCATATCAGCTGGAGCCATTTACACACTAGAAAAAAAACACTGAGGAAAAGTTAGAAGGGTAAAAGCAGATAGGGAAAACAGGGTTGGGCTTTGTAGAAGGGCTAATTTCCTTTCTCATGGGAAGCTAAGTGGGGGAAAAATGGCCCCTTTGGGGACAAACATTGGGATGAGACTACAAGAAAAATAGGAGGACCCAGGGGTCCTATACAATGCCTAACTTAGACTCCACCCCCATTCTCCTCACATTTCAATGGACTCTAAACTCTAGGTTTCCTCTCCCATCCCATGGAGAGATATCAACTTGTGCCAATAAAATATTTTTTTCTTTTGTTTTTTTTCATTTTGGTCTGTTGTCTTTCCTGGATGGTCAATTCTTTGCCTCTTCCATGGAACCAAACTTGGCTAGCACCAGAATCAAATTGCAAACATAGATTTTTAATTTTGATAAAATCAAACTTATCAACTTTTCCTTGTGCATGTTTTGATTTTGATGCCATGTTTATGAGCTCCCAGCAAAGCCCTGAATCCTGAAGACACCTTTTTGGTGTTCTACAGTTCAATGCTTTCCATTTAAACTTGCACTTAATTTTTGTAGAGGATTGTGAATTTGGATTCAGGCTCATTTTATTTTGTTGCCATTGGATAATTTTTATACCATTGTAAAGAATCAGCTGGCTAGACTTACTTATGGCAATTCCATTGATTATTTCCCATCCATCTGTGTGTCTTTCCCTCTGCAAGGACATCAGTGTTTTGTCTGCTGTAGCTACATACTGCGTCTCAAAGGAGTAAAGTGAGTTCTTTTACTTTCTTTCTCTTTAAAATTGCTTTAGCTGCTTTGGTTCCTTTCTATGTCTTCCCAAGTCTTTGGGGGATGTTATTCTTTTCAATAGGTCCTGCTGACTCAGTTGGATATCCATAGACAAATGAAATAAAATAAATAGGCCCCAAACCAAACCAACTCCCCTGCCCCTAGTCTTTGAGAGCCAATTTTAGTTGTCAACTGGACTGGATTGAGGGATATTCAGAAAATGATCAAAGGGTACACTGGGCATGTATGTGAGGGTGTTTCCATGGAGCACTGGTATGTGAGTCAGTGAACTGAGTGGGAAGACCCACCCTGAATGTAATGGTTTCCCAGTATGCTGGGGGCTTGGGTGGTTGAGAAGGGGAGGAGGATGCCAACTTTCTTTGACACTTGACTCTTCAATGGTGTTTAGCTGTACTTGTCAACAAGGGACATCAGAGTCCAGGTTCTTCACTCTTGGGAATCGGATTACACTAGTGATTTTCAAGGGCTTTCAGACCTTTATCTTGGATCAGGGCTGCATTATTGGCTTCTCTTTCATTCTGAGACCTTGGGCCTCATAGACCAAATAGCTATTGGTTTCCTTTGCTTTCCAATCCACAGAAGGTAATTGTGGGACTGTTTTGCTCATCCTCATGTGAGCCAGTCTAAAATTAAGTACCCCTTTATATTTTCTATTGGTTCTTTTTCTCTGGCGTGCTCTGACTAATGCATAGGACTAAGCCTCATGTTTCACACAAAAGTTAACTCAAAATATATTAGAGTGTTAAGTGTTAAACCATAAAACTTTGAGAAAACATGGGAGAAAAATCTTTATAGACTAGGTTTATAATCTAAAAAAAAAAAAAAAAAGGGAAATAATAATATAAAATAAACGAGGCCAGGTAGAAAAGCTTTTAGAACAAAAACTATAACAGAAGGGAAAATTAATAAATTAAGCCTCATCAAAATGCAAAAGAGTACTCTTCACAGAGCTGATGAGAAGATAAAGGGATAAATTATGAAGTAGGAGAAAGTACTTAGAAAGGGCACATCCAGGAAAAAGGTAGCATCTTTGAAGATGATAGAAAAAACAAATGAATAAAGTAAGCAATTAGGAAAAGGGTAAAAGGCATGAGCAAAAAGAGAGAGAGAGAGAGAGAGAGAGAGAGAGAGAGAAGTACATAAGGGGTCCATCAACATTTTCCCATAAGGTAAACGTGAAAATTGCCACAGAATGTCACCAGGTGTGGTGATATTTTATTTGTACTGAAATGTGATTTTATTTGTATATTAATAAAGTTGCCTTGGGGTCAGAGCAAGCCATAACAGAAGCTGGGTGGTGGTGGTAGTGCACGCCTTTAGGAAACTATTTAAAAGAGAATTATTTCCACATTTTAAAAAAATGGGTTTATGTGTACATTGGAAGAAAATTGGGCTTTGTTTGAAATTTTAGGCAGTCTGACAATGGAAAAACTATATGAGAAGATTAATGTTGATTGAATTATATACATTATTCTTCTTCTTATCCTTATTTTACAATTTAAAAAGATAGTCAATTTAAGTGCCAGGATAAAAATTTTAGAAAAACTTGTTAAACCTGTTAAAAATGAATTACAGAGAAATTCAGATTCAGACAGAAGAAATTAACAGTGAAGTTGTTTCAGGATTGGATTATAAGGTTACAGAAAGAAAGCCTGTTTTCACACAATCACTAATTTATCCAGTAACCATACAAAAGCTACCTGGTCAAGTGAATACACAAAATATTTGGACTCCAGTTGAAATGTTAGACTTATGAAGGAGGCAATAGTATCTTATGGCATGCATTCCCCATATGTAAACCAAATGTTAAACTCCTGGTCAACTTATAATAGGATTATACCACAGGACTGGCAGGAGCTGGCACAGGCTGTTCTGGAACCTGGACAACAGCTCCTGTGGCAAATGTGGTTCAAAGAGGAATCTAAAAACATAGCAAAACAATGTAGGGATAAAGGTATGCAAGTCTTCCAGGATCAGCTTGTTGGAAGGCCAATATGCTGCAGTACAAACACAATGTTTATATGATATCCAAACTCTAAGTCTATGAATGTCAGCCTTGAATGCATGGGACAGAGTTGAGGAACCAGGAAAGAAAACTGAGTCATTTACAAAGGTTATACAGGGCCCAAAAGAATCTTTCACAGATTTCTTACAAAGACTGACTTCAGCAGTAAAGAGAATAGTCCCAAATTCAGAAGCTAGCCAGATAATAATTGAATCTTTGGCTTTTGAGAATTCCAATGCAGCATGCAAGAGAATAATCAGGCCATTAAAGGCAAGATCTGTACCCTTGGAAGATTGGATTAGAGACACGGTTAATGTTGAGGCTCATGATCATGATAATATGTGGGTAGGAGAAGCAATTTCAAGAGTTTTGAGGAATTTCAGATGTTTTGGATGTAGAAAGCAAGGACATTTGAAAAGGGACTATAAACAGGGCACTTCTAGAAACAATGTTTCTTCAAGGAACTATGGCAACAGAATGCCCCTTCCTACTGGAGAATGTAGAAGGTGTGGTAAGGGAAAACACTGGACCAACGAATGTAGATCAAAAAGGGACAGACAAGGTAATACTTTGCCTTTGGTCTTCGGGAAACTCCCAGAGGGGCCTCAGGCAGGCCCCCACAGTGAATCCAGTTCAAACCGTTCCTGCAGTCATAGAGGAGACCCCTACACAGAGCAATTAAATAACCAAATGCCTGTTGGAATAAACCAGACTACTCAGAATAATGGAACAACTGAGACAGAGAAATCAGAAAATTCAGGAGAAATCATAAAGAAAAATTTTTGGCAAACTTCTATAAATGAACAAAGACCAAAATTAACAATAAAAATAAATGGTATTTTGTTGTCTGGTCTGGTAGACACAGGTGCTGACATGACCATAATTGCACCAGAATTTTGGCATCCAACTTGGCCTCTTCAGGAGGTAAATGTTCAACTGTTAGGGATTGGAATATTATCTCAAGTAAAACAGAGTGCAAGATGGCTCAAATGTAAAGGTCCAAAAGGACAGAGAGGCAGATTAAAACCATATGTGGCTAACATAGCCATGAACCTGTGGGGTCGAGACCTGTTACAACAATGGAATACTCAGATTAGCACCCCTCCTACTTCAGAAATAAATCATAAACTAGCACATGTTTCTGAGAGAAATATTAGAAGATATTATTCTAATGAGTGGTCACCAGCCATCCATATTATACAAGAACAGGGCACAAAAACTAATGATCTTCCAAAGATACCAACAGCTTTACCTTTAAAATGGCCTCATCAATGGCCTTTAACAACAGAGAAACTTCAGGCTTTCAAAGAGCTGGTAGAACAGTTAAATGCTCAGCATATTGAAGAATCTACCAGCCTTTGGAATTCTCCTGTATTTGTTATTAAAAAGAAATCTGGTAAATGGAGAATGGTAACAGTCCTTAGAGCAATTAACAAAGTAATTCAGCCAATGGGCTCTGTACAATCTGGAATTCCTTTGCCTAATCTGTTACCTAAAGGATGGCCTCTCATAGTTATCGATTTAAAAGACTGTTTCTTTTCAATACCCTTATAAGAAGAAGACAGAGAAAGATTTGCTTTCACGGTGCCTACTTACAATAATTCTCAACTGGTTAGAAGATTTCAATGGAGAGTCCTCCCACAGGGAATGTTGAATAGTCCAACCCTGTGCCAATATTTTGTACAACAGCCCTTGGAAGTGATACATAAAAAATTTCCTAAATCTATAATTTATCATTATATGGATGATATTTTACTAGCTGACTCAAATGCAGATACTTTAGAAAGAATGTTTGAAGAATTAAAGAAAATATTGCCTTGCTGGGGATTACAAATTGCTCCTGAAAAGATACAAAGAGGAGATTCTATTAATTATTTAGGTTATAAAATAGAGGTACAAAAAATTCGACCTCGAAGAGGTGCAAATTAGGAAAGATCGACTACAGACTCTTAAAGACTTTTAAAGATTATTTGGAGACATTTCTCATCTACGAACTATTGTTGGGGTAAAAAAATGATGAACTTAATAATTTGTTCAAAACCTTAGAAGGTGACAAGGACTTAAATAGTCTAAGAGAATTATCACCTGAAGCTGAGAAAGAATTGGCCTTGGTAGAAAAGAAAGTACATGAAGGACACATGGATCGTGTTGATGCTGGATTGCATTTTGGTTATTTTACCTTCTAGGCATTCTCCTACAGGAATATTAATGCATAGAGAAGATATTATAGTGGAATGGATAATTTTACCAAATAAACCAAATAAAAAATTAAAAACTTATGTGGAAAAAAATCTCTGACTTAATTTTGAAAGGAAAATTGAGACTTTGTCAATTAGCAGGAATAGACCCAGCAGAAATTGTTGTACCGTTAAATAAAGAGGACATTGAAAAATTATGGACAGAAAGTGAACCTTGGCAAAGAGCTTGCAGTAATTTTTTGGGAGAAGTTAACAGCAAATATCCCAAAAGCAATAGAATTGATCTTATAAAGAGAGCCAATTGGATCCTGCCTCGAATTGTAAGGGAAAAACCCATATCTGGAGTTCGCACATTTTATACAGATGCCAACAAACAAGGAAAGGCAGGTTACAAATCAAAAAAATTAAGTAAAGTGGTTCAAAGTCCTTATAATTCAGTTCAAAAATCAGAATTGTATGCTATTCTATTGGTATTAATGGATTTGTCAGAACCTCTCAACATAGTTACTGACTCTCAGTATGCTGAAAGAGTGGTATTACATATTGAGACTGCAGAATTTATCCCTGATGCTTCAGAATTAACTTCACTATTTATTCAATTACAAGATACAATCAGGGAAAGGAGTCATCCTTTATATGTATAACTCACATGTGATCTCATACTGGTCTGCCAGGCCCTCTAGCACAAGGTAATGATGAGATTGGTAAGTTATTGATAGGAAATGTGCTGGAGGACTCAGAATTTCATAAAAAACATCATGTCAATAGTAAAGGTTTAAAAAGGGATTTTTCCATAACCTGGCAACAAGCCAAGGAAATTGTAAGGAAATGTCCTACTTGTTCCTTCTACAATCAGATGCCATTACCAGCAGGATGTAACCCAAAAGGCACTCAGAGGAATGAAATCTGTCAGATGGACGTGTTTCACTTTGCAGAATTTGGAAAATTGAGATATGTACACCATACCATTGATACTTATTCAAGATTTCAATGGGTGACTGCTTTGAGTTCTGAAAAAGCTGATTCTGTAATCACTCATTTGCTAGAAGTTATGGTCATTATAGGTATACCTGCACAAATTAAAACTGACAATGTTCCAGCATATGTCTCTATTAAAATGAAACAGTATTTTTGCTCATTATAATATAAAGCATATTACAAGTATACTACATAATCCTACAGGCCAAGCAGTTATAGAAAGTTCCAACAGAACTCTAAAGGACATGATAAATAAACATAAAGGGGTAACAAAAACCCCCAGAAATATATTGCACAATGCTCTATTAACTATGAAATTTCTCAATGCTAATGAGAAAGGAACAACAGCTGCAGAGAGACATTGGATAATAGAAAAGACTACAGAATTAAATCAGCCTATATACTTCAAGCATGTGCTGACCTCAGAATGGAAACCAGGATGTGTGTTACGTTGGGGACGAGGTTTTGCTTTTGTTTCTGCAGGAGAAGATAAGCTGTGGGTACCATCAAAATTGATAAAGGTTCAATATGAACAAGAAAGACCTCTTAATTAGAGGAGGTGATAGTTCATCAATCAACATGACCATCCAATTTAAGCTAATTTATACCATTAATACATGCCTTTTCATTTAATCAGATATAACTTGCCAAAAGGGAACCTCCCCAAAATTAGTCTTGGGGAAGGGTTTTTGTTTTTGTCTTTTAGGAGAATGAAGGCTAAGGAATCTGAAGAATACTGGACAAATGAGACAACTAAAGAAAAGGGATGAATCATCTATCCCAGAAAACAGAGTAAAATGGCCTATTGGTATATCATCTACAAAATTTCATAAATCTTCCTAAATGTTTGTTTCTGCTCTTCTCTAAAAAAAAATTACCACTATTGATCTTCTTGTAGTTCCAGTTCAATTAAAATTTAAAGCTGACTTTGGAGTTGGAGAATGGCTCTCTCCTTCTTTAAACTCAACCATGTTGTTAAAAGGAAAATGCAAACTCCCTGTATCATACCAAAAGAATGAGCCATCTTCTGACATGGGACATGAGAAAAACTAAATTAATTAAGGGACTATACTATTACTAATCTCAAGTCTTTGATTCTATTCTGATTCTTTAAACTTTTCTTAAAGTATGAATTTTATATCAAAATTTACAAGATTAATATACACACACATTTTAAACTTCATTAAGATAATAATGGTCATATAGAGTACTAATTAATTCTAGAGAAAAAGCTTCAATTAGCTGCCTATACATGTCTTTGTGTTTGAGTCTCTTATCAGTTTTCTGCAGGAAATCATGGCCAGGCCTAACATCAACTGAAATCTCCAGGAAGAAGATGGGGCCCCACAAGGACAATTCCATGTGGACTATAGTAATAGCATTAATCTGAGAATCATCATCTACAGATCAGCTTTGGACTACAAAGTGCTTAGAGCAATTCTGAGACTTCTCAGTTTCAAAGACTACTTGAATAAGGACTTTAGATAAACCCTGAACTTTGGCATTATGGATAACAAAGAATATAGTTATCTTTCCTAGAATCTGACAATTAACCCAAAATTTTTCTATAATATATATATATATATATATTATTGAGATATGTATATCAATTATTGAGATATATATATATATATATATATATATATATATATATATATAACAATTGAGATTGTTAGAATATGTCATATACATATTTCTAAACTTGCTCGAGATATTGTACTTATACCATTCATTCAGCAATGTAATGTGCTGGGCGGTGGTGGCACATGCCTTTAATCCCAGCACTCAGGAGGCAGAGGCAGGCAGATCTCTGTGAGTTTGAGGGCAGCCTGGTCTACTAAGCATGGTCCGGTAAAGGCTCAAAGCTACACAGAGAAACCCTGTCTTGAAAAACAAACAAACAAACAAACAAAAACAACAACAACAACACCCCCAAAAAACCCAATGTAATGCAATTTGCTAATCCTTAAATGTTATTATTGCAAACTATTAGGATATATAGAAATGAAAGTTAGTTGTTAGACATTACACTCGAACTTGTAGTCATATTAGATGTGCTTTCAAGATCGAACAAATATATTTTAGATAGACAGGTCACCTTCAAACCCTTCAGAGATCTACAGATACGACATTTAAAATGTTTTAGTAACTTAGGAATCTTTCTTTTTGGTTATAACTATGAGACATGTTGGCTCCTGGCAGTACTAATCTACTTCAGAGAAAATATGGACATTAAAGAAACTGCATATGGAGTTAACTTTCATTGTGGCAAAAGTTAGCCGCTGGACAACAAAGTATCCTTGAATCAACTGCTGACAAACAGGACAGACAGGACATGAAACAAAGAACTACCAATTCTTGCCAAAAACAAGTGTGGTTTTGGCTTTAACAAAAGGCATCTTCTGAAGCCAGGACAATATGGCACAATCCCTGAAGTGAGTGGCTTTTGCAATCTGGGAAAGGTACTGTGCCCTTTTCTTCGAAGACAGCTGAACAGGCAGTGGGCCAATGGCTTCTGAGGTGCAGTGGAACAGCAGATGAAACAGTTATTCTTGAAAATAACTAAGCTCACCCCTCTCAATAGTAGACTGGCATTTAATAGGGGGATGTGGAGAAGAATGGGATGCCAAGATGAAGACACACACACACACACACACACACACACACACACACACACAGCCAAGAAGAATGGACAGCTGAATTAAAAAAAACATCAATAATTTCCAGAATTTAAAATCCTGAATCATGACATGACACTAATGGAATTCAGGTGTTTCTGGTACATGGACTACTCTCACCAAATGTGAAGTCGAACTGTTGACCTTGTGTACCTCCTAATTCACAAATGAGTCTGTCAGATACACTAAGCCTATAGGCTGAAGATGATGCCCCAGCACTGTGGAGAAACCTCAGGTGACTGTCCAAGCTGCTGGCTGTTTCTGTCAACTCACATTTTTTTTTTTTTTTTTGGAAGCTGTTTGCATGCATTTCTCTTTTTATTTTTTATTAGGTAGTATTATTTCCTTCTTGGGTCTCTGAGGGAGTTGAAGATCAGTTAGTTATAGTTATAGTTTTCCTTGTTAAGAATTTCAGAAAAGAAACTCACTAGAGGTGTAAGTCTATAAATTTGAAAGACATTATACGACAGTTCCATTAGTAATATAAGTTAGGATAGAAAGTGAATCAGGTACATTTTGGACTTACCAAAATAGGATAGATAATGGAATTATTTTTTCTGAATTTGTCAAATGCAACTGGACTAGACACTGTTTAGGTATTTATTGCTTGTGTATATGGTATATAGTTATTGTACTTTTGTATATAGTTTTTCTTATATTGGTTATAATCTTTTTTCCTTTTTTCTTTTTATTAAAATAGAAAAGGGGAAATGTGATATTTTATTTATACTGAAATGTGATTTTATTTGTATATTAATAAAGTTGCCTTGGGGTCAGAGCAAGCCATAACAGAAGCTGGGTGGTGGTAGTGCACACCTTTAATCCTAGTACTTGGGAGGCAGAGCTAGGCAGGATCTCTGTGTGTTCAAGGATACAGCCAACATGGCAACACATGCCTTTAATCTCAATACCAACTATAGAAGACCTGGAGGTCTGTACAGACAGGCAGTGACGAGGATGTCATGTGGCTGGGTCTACAACCAATGAGAAGGCAGAACAGAAAGTCTATATAAAAGACAGGACACAGGAAGTAGCTTTCTTGAGAGGAAGACAGAGCAGCAGTGAAGGGTAAGGTTTTCAGCTCTCAGCTATTGCTTTGATCTCTTGGCTTTTAACTCTGCAACTGGCTCTGTGTTTCTTATTTAACAAGACGGTTACATCTACAACCAGGTGCCTCTGGGAACAGCTTTGCATAAAGAGCAACAGCATCAAATGCTGCTGGGATTCAAAGAACGGACTGTGTGGCCATTACTGATGGGAAGCTTTCAGCTACACTGGATAGTATCTTGGCAGTTTCTTATAAAACTAAACATGGAAATTCTATTTTTGCATGTTGACCTCATATCCAGAAACACTATGGAAATCTAATTAGCTGTAGTCACATGGTTACACTTGATCTTGGCTGTTCTCCATGCAAAGTGTCTGAATTCTGATCATTTGTTTATTCTCATCCAGTTCTTGTATCTGGGACTTACTTTTCTGTTGTTCAGATCCAATACCCACCTGTGGAATTGGCCTTCAACTTTCAACTTCAAAGGAGTCTCTTTAGTTTCTCTACACAGATACTTAAGCAGCAAACTGTCTTCTAAGTGCTTCCTGGGAATACTTCCTGGCCCTTTTCTCCAAGACCTTTGTGGTTGTGCTCCAGCTTCTTACCTTTCATTCTGTCTCTCTCTCTGAAGTGGATGCTGCTGGCACAGTTTGGTTCCAGCCAACCCAGTCCGTGCTTGTTCTTTGACCTTTTCCTTTGTTTCTAGAAGTAATTTCCTAGTCTCCCTTCTCCATCTTTATGATTTGCATACTAACTTTCTCTTAAAATGCATTTTTTTTTCCAAGAGGAAAATAATTGGTTTCCAAACTGGCACCCTAAAATTAGGAAATAACATGAGTATAAATGAATTTCCTCCAAAGAGGTTCTGTTAGCTGGATGTTGTTGCTTTACCACAAAGGGCAACTGGAATGGTTAAAGAGAATAAGACCCTGGAATACCAAGTGAGTTCCAGGAAAGGTGCAAAGATACACAGAGAAACCCTGTCTTGAAAAACCACAAAAAAAGAGAGAGAGAAAATAAAGCCAATAACAAGTTGATTTTGGTTTCTATGTATTAGCACTACTCAGTAATTTTTTCATCCCCTATTTGTGTGTGTGCATGCACATGTATGTAGGCATGTGCACATGGAGATGGGAGTTTGATGTCTTAAATCACCCTTCATACCTCTTTTACCTTGTTCAATGTGGCAGGGCCTCTCAATTCAACCCATAGCTTGCCAACATGGCTAGTCTTGCTAGCCCCCTTGTTCTGTGGATATCCTGTGTCTGTCTGTAACCCATGCCTTAGCAAGAGAAGAGTAGAGCATCTTGTCTGGGAAAGAGTGGGACTGGGACAGCTTTATGGGGAAAAGAAAAGGAACTGGATTCTTGGATACCAGTAGGCACCAAGCTGGGATTGAAAGGGAACTCCCCAGCTTCTGTATTTTTCAGTCTTGTACCAACATGGTTTGGAATATACTGGCTTATGTAGGAGTGTGAAATAATGGTATTGATAATGTTAGTAACAGTAAAGAATTATCCGATCAGCATTCCCATTCATTATACATTCCTTGCCTTTGTCTTTTCTTGGGCTTGCGTCCAGAGTAGACATTCCCTTTATTACTGACACACCCTTGCTCCTCTCTGGATAGGAGGGTGCTGAGTGTGACCAAAACCTTCACAATCGGCCATTTATTGACCAGCCTCAAGAAAATGCCCTCACATTCCTCTGAAGTTTGTTGTAGTATGATGTCCTGCTTATTCTTCTATTAGTTTGTGCTTTAGAAAGGATTACTAACCCAAATTGAAATTCATGGTTGTTATGAGGCATTTCCAGCACATTACTAAAAGCAGGTCCAGAGGAGCTTCTTGCCTTCCTCTGTCCATTAGATTTCGGGTCAAGAAACACACACCACACCATGCCCATTAATGTGAGGCTGTTGCTGTACTTATGACCTTTACTTGGTCTGATGTAGGCTATTTCTGTTGTTGAATTTCCAACAATTCTCATAAATTTCTGCCTTTCACTGTATGGCCACAGGAGCTGAGCATTAGTTGCTTTATTTAGTGGATGCTCAGGCCCATTACAATTCATTTGCTGGTTCTTACCCCTTCTTCCCCCAGCAGCCTACATAGCACCTTTTGCAAATATGAAAGCTGACAGGGAAGAAGCTCTCAGCCCATTTCCATCTTGGCTTCTCTATATCCATATCTCTAAGCTATGTGGTGGATGCATGATGTAAGGAAATGTTTTAAATACTTCTACTATACAATATTAGGTCAACTTGTTCACTGCAACATTACTCAGATGATGTAAGTCATCTTTTGGAATTTATGTGTGTGTGTCTTACTGGTTTGTCAAGCTGTGAGCTATAGAAGGTAAGGCTTCTGAAAGTGCTAAAAGCTTTGGAAAACAGTGAAGGAATTTGAAATGCATTTCAGTCCTAGTGTCTAGTTTCTTTGCCCTGTTTCCACCTGCTGTGAATAGAGCTACTCACACTGTTCACAGGGTGAGCAAAGAACTTAGCAGGTAAGTCAGAAAGTTGAAGTGTTTCCTCTTTCAACAAAGCTGTTTTCATTATTCTTCATTGATGTCATGTGCCTGGTCATCAAGACACATGCTAAGTTAATTACCAGCCCCACCCCCATCTGAGCCTGCTGAGCAAGACTGTGATTGTTAGTGGTACTTATTGGACTTATGCCTCATACTCACAAGAGATTGCTAAGGCCTCCCAAACCCATGGTTGGGAATAATAGCTGCTGTCTGAGTTCCATGGTATAAAGAAGCCTTAGGACACCAGCTTAATTTTCCCACCAGTGATGACCTCCCCACATTTCTGGCTAGTATTATTGGCAGAAACATGCAACTTATTCCCCAGACTGGACACTGCCATCTGTTACAGTGTCTTGTATCTCAGCAGGAGCATGAATGGTTTTCTGGCTCACAATGTATATTTGGTAAATTGAGAGCCATGAGTGGACATTTCTGCACACTTAACTGCACTAATGGAACTTTTCAAACACCTTTGAGGCCCATGAAGCCACAGTAGCTGCACTGCCAGCCTTCCTTCATGCAGTGTGATAACCCCTCCCCCCCAGATTGTCGGAATGGTTTCTCTGCCCCTTTCTGGACTTCTGTGATACTACATTAAAAGATTAAAAGACATCACAGCCTTTTTGTACCATGACCTAGAATTTTTTTGTTATGATGTTTAGAATCTGCCACAGTTCAGGGATCCCACAGCTTTTGGCATCAGGAAGCTCCAGGTTCCCAAATGATATCTGTATGACCTTGGGGAGATTAATGTCTTTGTATCCAAGTCTGTCCCTAAAATGGGGATAAGTTAACTATCTGACTAGTATTGTGAGATAATAGACTGACTTATAAGACATGTAGTTATCAGTATTTCTGTTTTTCTCATGAGGAAACAAAATTATGTGGGGATGTTCCATTCAGCCCAAGATGGTGGTAATGACAGAGTCTAATCAGTGTGGGGTCCTCCATGAGGACATTCTTCAGTGCTGGGGACACAATGGGGCTTAGAACACAGTTTGTGCCCTGGCAGTAGACTAAACAGGAGCAGACTATACACACACTGATTAAAATTCTTGCATGTGTATGGATCCAGCCTGTTTCAGGGCAGACACCACTGCTTTTTGTTGCCTTCTTGTGCTCCATCCAGATGTCACACTGGGTTCTTTTCTGATCTTTTGTCCTTTTGGATTTGCATCTGCTGTGAGTCCTTCATCTTTAGAGCCTCTGTCTATTATGGTCTCATTTATCCTTCAAGGTCTATTCAAATGTACCCTTGGGAATCCATTCCTAAATTGCCTGCTTAGGTTGAAGTTCTGTAGTTCAAAGACTGCAGCTCTAGAATCAGATGGACTCACTGTTCTCAGCTCCCAGACTCTGGTGAATTTGAGTTTCTAACCTGGACTCTCTGTGCTCCAGCTTCCATTTTGTAGATCAGGAATGATAATGCTGACCTCATGGGATCTTTGTGAAGAATAAATGACACATGCATATTATGGATCTGGCATCAGTGCTCCTCAACTTATTTTATCTCTACAGTATTCCTCAAGGTATGCTTATTTTATCTTTCATTGACGTAGAATGATGACTTAACACTCCATTTCTACTTCTAGATTGGGTGAAGGTAATCAATCATCACCTTAGGGTGAAGTGCCAATGTCAGAGGGCTTCTTCAGCAGCATGGGAAGATGCAACTCCTACCCCTTGTTGGAAAAAGGTGATGGTTGAGGATTGATTATAAGAAAAGTAGAACACCAGAGGAGGTTATATTCTCATTCCAGGTAAGTCTGTCATGCCCAGGCCAGGCACTGGGGGAAGGAGTGGAATGAGAAGATGACTTAGGTGAGGGTCCCTACAGAACATCACATTGTCCACTATGTAGAAGAACCTAAAGTCAACCAACTCCACTGTGCTAGTTTCTCCTTATTGTGATGATACCTCTGAGGAAAGCAACTTGAAGGAGAATATTTATTTTGGCTCAGTATTTCAGAGCTTTTTTCTGAGGTCAGCTGACTCCATTGCTTTGGGACCAAGGTGAAGCAGAATATCACAGTGATAGAAGCTGGTCACCTTATGGTGTCCAAGGAGCAAAGAGAGAATGTTCCTGTGAGAAAACAAGAAGGGGTGGGGACAGCTCTGCCTTACAAAGGAATCCTTGCAGTGACTGACTTTAACTGACCAAGCCCCGCCTCCTGGTGCCTACCTCTAATGATGCCATTAAAGTTTGAATTAATTAATGGATTAATTTAACAAGTCTCCTCTAAACAGTGATACCAGATGGGCACCAATGCTTTAATACTTCAGTCTGTGAAAAATAGTTCTTACTCAAGCCTTAACTCTAGATAATCATTAGGTGGTGAGTATGTTAAAAGCCAGGGCAAGTCAAAGACACCATAGAGGGTGAAACAGCCCAGCCAAGTTTCAAGACACTCTCACTGTCACTGAACTTGTTAGGAATTGGATGGTCTGGAAGGTAGAAGACACTCTCTTCAAAATAAAGAACAGATGATTGCATTTTGTCTTTTTCTTTTCTAGAGAGAGGGTACAATGCCTGGCAGGACTTTGTGGATTGCATCAATAATGTGTTTTCCTCTTGGGAATTCTGCTTTCAAATATTTACTACATGGCAAGAAACTCTAGCAGCCTTGAGTGGGGCTTTCAGTATCTATTATGAATAGCTGTTATATAAACATATAGACAGAATGACCTGGGCAGTTGGGATCATTGAGCCTGTTACAGACATACAATAAATGTTATAACAGAAAAGTCATTGTGACTGGGGTGGAGGTTATAACTGGGCTCCAACCCAAACATAGGGGCTAATCTAGGTCTTACCATAACCATCCATTCCATTCACAGTCAATGCTACTCATCTGATACACCAGTTCTAGAGGAGACTTTGTGGGCTTGTTTCCCCTTTCTGGAGCTTAAAAAATTTGTGTGTGTGTGTGTGTGTGTGTGTGTGTGTGTGTGTGTGTGTGAGTGAGAGAGAGAGAGAGAGAGAGAGAGAGAGAGAGAGAGAGAGAGAGAGAGAAGGCATATGAAGGTCAGAGGACAACCTTGGGCATCAGTTTTCACCTTTCTACATTGTTTGAGTCAGGGAATTCATTTTCACTGCAAGGCAAGCTTGCATCCAAGTTTCAAGGGAGTGTCCCATCTCTGCTCTCCATTTCATCATAGAAGTGTGGAGATTGTATAATGTGATAGGTCTGGGTTTATCTGAATTCTGCAGATCTCAGGTTGTCCTATTTGTATTGCAAGTACTTTACCCACTGAGCTGTCTTCCCAGACAATTTCTGAAGATTCTCAATATATATGTGATATATAATTCCCCCATCACTGATAACTTGTTGAAGCTCTGTGTGCTGGTGATTGGAGGTGGTGCATTTAGTGACTACTTAGGTTTAGGTAAGGCCATAGAGCTGGGGTCCTAGTCTGACAGGGTTAGTGGTCATGTAGAGAGGGCATTCAAGAGCTCACTAAAAACCCTTCCCATCAACCCCATGTTCTCCCCACATGCACAAAGAAGAACATACTGTGGGATGGGAGCTGCCTACCCATAAGAAAAGAGATCTCAGGCTAAAGTCTGCTTTGCTGGCACCCAGGCCTTGAATTTTTTCAGCCTTCAGAACTTTGAGAAATAGTTCTGTTGTTTAAGCCAGCAGACTCTGGTGTTTTGTTATCACAGCCTGAGCAGGATAATCCACTTTTCTGAAGTTTTTCCAAGAGTGGAGGCCAACTATAGTTACATGGTAGCTGCTCCTGAAACTCAATATATGAAGCCTGTGCAACAGGACAGAGCAAGGGTGGAAATGGATGATGTAATGTGCTGCCCCACCATTCTTCAGAATAGAGGCCTTAAGTCCCTAAGGTTTGTACAGAACACTCTGCTGAGTTTCCTAGAACTCCTCTCCACAGAAGTTCACATCCTCATCTAAGTGCATGCCTATCATAGGGGCATCCTGCATCTAATGACTATCAAGTATGGATATAGAGAGGTTTGGAGACCTTGCCTCAAGCCAAGAGTACTCTAAAGAACCATCCAAGCATCAGCATTCCCTTAAAGATGAGCTGAGATCAATGTCAAGACTGAATTACAACTCAGCTTCTTTTTCAGAGCCGGTCTACTTCTTTGGTTCCCTGAAGTTGATGCCAAGGGAACCTGCATGTACATGGCATCTTAGGTCTGTTTCCTAAGAAATTGGATTGTGGATATTTTCACATTATAAATATTTTATTATGTTACCTCATAGATATTATACCTGCTTCAACATAAAATTCAAAATAACATATGTTCCTTAATTATAAGCTGAGGGAGAATAAAAGTAAAAATATATATAATCAAATAATATACTAATGGCCTTAATTTTTAATAATATAAAAATGTACCAGATGACACTACAGCAGAAGATAAGAAGTAGTAAGATACTTGTGCCACAAAATCATGAACTTGAGGGTCTCATGTTCAGGGATATTGTTTGATCAATGCCACTCAAATGCTACTGGCTGTAGTGCCATGGAGGATAGAATGAGGATAGCTGTCAATGCTAGGCAGCTCTACATAAAACCCATGCACCTTTCTCTTGATTCACATGGAGATTGCTTTTCCAGCTACCTCACAGCAAACACAGGGTGAAAATTATTTGGTGTTTTTATGTACACTCTAAAAGCTTTTCAGCTCAGTTTCAAATACAGAAATGTCTACCATGATGTCTGGAGGTCATGAGGGTTATAGAAAGATCTTATTATTTGGAGCTAATGTGAACCTTGCAGGACATCCAGCACCTCCAATCTATTTGTCAGAGTTCCCATTATTGATACTCTAAACCATTTCCATATGTTTCCTACACACCTCCTGAATTGTCTTCTAAAAAGGAAGGGCCAGAAGCAATGGGAATGGATTCTGCATCATAGTCCTAAGTGAAGACATGTACTTCAGCTTCCCATTACTCTTTTATAGGAGTCAGGTTTGAATCCAGGCCATGTAACCCAGCCCCAGCTTTTCTGCTGTGATACCTTTCCTTTCTGACTTTATCAGGAAGGTTATGACCAAGAATATGGCTTGCTTGACTGCTGAGACTCCAGTCCCTTCTCTTCTGATTCTTATTCATTTGAGAAGAGTGGAAATGTAAGGCTGCCTATAATTTCCACTAAATTAATGGCTTCTATCTTGACTGCTATGATAGAGGGACTCTAGCACTAGACTGTTGTAACTCTCTCTATCTCTTCTTAATACAGGCAGCTAGGGTGGGAAAGTTTAGCTTTTGTGGTTTGACAGCCTGGTAATTGATAATTAGATGGCTCAGACTGCATTTGAACAATTGCAAAAGCCACTGTGGGTGATTACTATGGCAAGACACATACATTCCTTCCTCTTTTCTTTCTTTTTTTCATTTGTTCTCAGGAGGCTCCCTCCATTCCTCTTTATCTTCCATAATAAGGCTGATCCACTTCTTGCTTGAAAATATAGGTCACAAGGAGGGACAAAGAGTTCGGGAGATTGCTGGAAGGAGAACATACATCCTTCCTAGGTACCCATTCTTGCCACACTGATTTCTGGTGGATGACTTGGGGTTTTGGCAATTGTTTTTGGGTTGTGCTGTCTCTTTGATAAAGGACCAGAAAGCCATACTAGGCTGTGTATGATAGAATTACTCATTGAACTAAAAGCACAATTTTTTTCCACTAGAGAAGGAGCCACTGGTTAAGTTACAGAAGGGCACTTATTTGTTGGATAGCTACTTGAGTGACAATGTTTGTTGGATTACCACCTGACAAAAAGGAGAGGAACCAGCATATACCAGGACATTTCTAATCTCATCATTAGAAGTACATGAATCCATTCTGTGGATCATTTATACTCAAAAACCAATGGCAAGCATCTTCTGGCTTGGTGGACCTCTGCTTAAGATTCATATTTCTTTTCTTTTTTTAATTTAAGATTTTTTTCATTTTATGTTCTAACCACTCTTCCCCTTCTCTACTCTTCTCCCACTCCCTCCTCCATGCTTTCCCCCACTCCATCCTCCATGCACCAATGCTAGATAATTCAATATCTCAGACCACTCTTAAGTGAGCAGCCATTGAAGGAACTTCAGAATTGGATTGAGATGAGATACACTTCTATGCCACTTGTTCTGTGGCTCTGCATATTTTTGAGGTATCCCATGGATAACTCTAACTCTTGTCCATGAGATGGTTTTTAACGCTTGATGGTAGAACTCACACTGTCAAATGTCACTTTATACAAAGACTTAAGCATCCTTAGTTTCCTCAATCACTTACGTCTTACTGTGTTCTCCCCTTTGGATATGCATTGTTCAATTCTAGAACTACACAGCTTCATATGGTTGCTTAATGTGGCACACACAACAATTCAACAATGATTTTGATAGCTCTGCTTTGGGTTAGGCATTATATCTACTACATGCTGGGGCATCTGGTGAGCAAATGTGGACTTCCTGCTATGCCATAATCTAGATCAATTATTGGATTATGGTCTAGTGCTGACCACCCTTTTAATCTTACATGACCTTTCTCTTCTACTAGACAGGCTAGAAGGATAAAAGGGAAGAGGTAATAGGATCATTAATGAGCCATTTCCCATCATTAGAATACACCGAGTCATTCTCTTAGCTTACAATTAAGAATGGAAACCTTTCTCCAAGTGAACTACAAAGCCAATTCAGCTTCTGTCAAGTATTCGACCTGATGTTGGACAATTAGACAATTTCAATTATTTCTCATGCTTTTAAAAATACTTATTTTGTTCTCTCTGCTTCTCTGTTTCTGTCTCTGTCTATTTGTCTATCTGTCTTTCTCTGTCTATCTCTTGTGTGTGTGTGTGTGTGTGTGTGTGAGAGAGAGAGAGAGAGAGAGAAAATATGAATGAATGAATGAATGAATGAATGAATGAATGAATGAATATGCCTGCCTGCAGAAGCCAGAAAAGGGCATTGGGTCCCCTGGAACTGGACTTAAAGGTGGTTATATACTTTCCAACATGGGTTCTGGGATCTGAATTGGGTCCTGTGGAAGAGTGACCAATACTCTTAGCATTAAGCCATCTCTCTATTCTCATATTTTCTCATTCTAGGAGTGTGTATATTGGCCCATGTTTTGAGGACAGAGTAAATGAAGGCTTTATGGAATAAATCAGTTGTCTAGTAACAAATTGAAATGGGGGAGAATTATCTCTGATTTATTAAACCAAAAACAGTCATCTTTTCTAGGCTGTTAGACTTCCATCAAACTTAGCAGGACCATGAGCCTCTGGAGTCACTTTGGATCAGTCATCTCTGAACTCCAAGCAGCTGGCATGTGTGAAGCTCAGCACATGGTATATGATTCAGCCTGAGGAACAGATTTGAGTCTCCTTCTCCTCTTTGGAGTACTGGTGGACCTCTCCATAGATAAGGAGCCCTATTTTCTTTATTGTTCTTTCTTGCATACCCATCCATTCTTCTGGAAGACTTCTCTTCCTCTTCTTGATTTTTTTTTGGCCTGGGAAACACACATTCTTCTTAGCTTGGCATCAAGTGCCAGTACCTCTGCAAACACTGCCCCATTTCTTTGGCTTTTTTATTCCCTCAATGCCTTGAACAAACTGGTGAGGTATGACTCATCTTGCTTGTCTGGTAGACTTTTCTCTTTCTCCTTACTCACTGGAAGTGTCCTGAAGCCAGGAGCTGTATTTCTTCTCCTTTGTATTTCCAGGAGACAACATACTGAGTGATGTCACATAGTAAGTAAATGTTTGTTGAATGGAGGAATGAGTGATATATTTGAAAACAATCCAAAATTCAAGAATCATTATTGCAGAACCATCAATTGTCAAAATGACTGTCAATAAAATCCAAAGTTTAGCATTTTAATTTTAGAAAAACAACCAGAAATCACTGCAGTAAACAATTCTGTGGGGGCAATAATAGGAATTAATAAAGCCACTACTCTCCACTAGAAGGAGGTGCAGTGAATTGCTTACTTATTTTTAGCATTACAGTTCTGGATTTAGCATAGCATTTCCATTCTGGATGGAAAGGAATTTATTGTTTAAAGCAAGCGGGAGATTTTTATATTTTCTGGAATGTTTTTATTCAGAAAGAGATATTGTGTGTGTGTGTGTGTGTGTGTGTGTGTGTGTGTGTGTGTGTGTGATCCACACTTTCATATGGAATACAAAGGAAATTTCAAAGACATATGCCCAATTTTCTAGAAGTTTCATCTTTCTACATGATAAATCCTGCTTATAGATCACCGGGGTTGGAATTCTGGTTAGAATGGGCTGTTATTCCTGAGAAGGCATCGGTGTAATAAGAACTGTGACTTACTGGGTCCTGTGTATACCAGGTGCCTCCCAGGCACCAGTCAGTTCTCAGCAAGACTCTTGGTATTGCCATTCTCTACTTATGCTCACAGCAGAGCACTGCCATCTCATGCCTAGTAGGAGGTAAACTTTGTCTCTCAAAGCTCTATCCACTGCAGAACAGCTATGGTGGGGTTTTCAAAGGCCAAACCTAATCTTCCCCTCAGCCCCCTCCTATGGCACCCATTTTACCCAATTGAGATGGTTTCCCTTTATCCCCCTCTCTCTGCCTTTGTTCCAGTCACAAACACACAAGAGAAAATTTTATCACCTCCTGTACTTTGTCCTTGCCTTTTCCTGTGTCTGGAACCTTTCCTCTACCTCCAGATACCTGCAGACTTTGAGTCGGCCTCCTTTAAGTTTCTGTTTAAATATCTACATCTTCATGAGACCTTCTTTGATCACCAAATTGAAAAGTAGCTCTCCCTGCATACTCCTTCTTTGTCTCACTCACAGCCAGCACCTTCTAACACACTACACAGTCTTCTTAATTATTTTGCTATGGTTCTCCCACTCTGTTCCGCAACATAAACACTGCAACATCAGCTCTGTGAGTGAAGGCATGTTTGTGTTTGTGTTTTTGCTTTGATCAACAGCTAGGTCAGGACAGGTGCACGAATTGGCAAGGACACAGGCTTAGCATGGTTGAAGAATTTGGCTTGTGTCTTAACATCTATTTGACATGGATAAATGGACTCCAGCCCAGATCCATCTCTTCCAATGCTGTTTCCCTTCTAAAACACATGGTATGTATCTTTCTGTAGGCTGAAAGATTGTACATGTTGGAATTGGTAGAAACTAACTCGAGGTGTTTAAAAAGGCGAGATGAGAAAATACAGCTGTGAAGGTAGACATCAGTTTCTGTTCCAGCTTTTTTCTTTTTAGCCATGTGCCCATAGATAAAATAATTATACTTCTTAGCAACTCAGCTTTCTCATCTATACTGTGGTGGTATGAATGTTCTCCATAGGTGCAGGAATTTTAAAACTTGGTCCCCAATAGCACAGTTTGAAGAGGCTATAAGGAGTGCAGCTTTGCTGGAGGAAGTACATAACTGAGGGTGGGCTTCAGAGTTTAAAACCTCATGCCATTTCCAGTTCACTCTGCTTCATGCTTGTGGTTGGATGTAATCAGTCAGCTTCCCGCTCTTGCTGTCATGCTTCTCTGCCATGATGGATTCCTATCCTTATTTAACTGTAAGCCAGAATAATCTTTCTTCCATGAGTCACTTTTAGTCATAGTACTTTTTTTTTTTACAGCAATAGAAAAGTGTCTAATACATATGCAGTGAGGGCCTTGATGAGATCTGGGCAATAAAATTGTCAGTATCATGGAATTATATGGCATAAGTTGAGTCAAAGTAAGAATACTGCAGAATTAAGTTATTGTGCTGTGGGATGGTAAGTTATTAACTATTCTAGATTTTCTACATCCTTCTGGATTCTAAAATGAATCTCAACTTAGCATACAAATCAGTCTTTCTTCTCTCCGTATCACCTAAGGATAGACATTATATGTGCCTTACATGTACAACCAAACATTACTTGAGTGTTGTTGTTGCTTTTTTTACTCTTTTAAGGGGCATGCCACCCAGCTAATAAATACACACAGAGATGTATTCTTACTTATAAATGCTCGGCCTTAGCTTGGCTTAGTTTCTTGCCAGCCTTTCTTAGCTTTAAATTATCCTATCTACCTTTTGCCTCTGGGCTTTTCCTGTTCTCTTACTTCTGTAAATCTTACTCTTACTCTGTGGCTTGCTGTGTAGCTCTGGGTGGCTGGCCCCTGATGTCCTCCTCCCTCTCTAGCCCCTAGATCTTTTCTCTCCAGTTTTCTCATTCTATTTATTCTCTCTGCCTACCAGCCCTGCTTATCCTTTTTCCTGCCATCCTATTGGCTGTTCAGTCCTTTATTAGACCATCAAGTGTTTTACATAGGCACAATAACACAGCTTTATAGAGTTAAACAAATACAATATAATCAAAAGTAACACATCTTAAAATAATATTCTACTATACTTGGGGATCTTCTCAGCAGCTTGGACTCAGCTTTTAACTTCATCACTGTTCCAGAGGCCAATCCCAGCAGGTCTTAGCTATATAAGATGTGAGTTTGTTCACCATACTCCTTACCTCAGATAGGGCCTGGTCTCACTTATTCCTAACACAACCCTAATTCTCCATGCAGATTGTGTTATGTTTCGCATTCTACTACTACTGTAAATAATCTACTCTCACAGCTGGTTCATGGTCTATTACTATGAATTATTTACAGAAGAAGTTCTGACTGGAGAAGCTAAAATAATGGCATGAGTTATTTGTGTGAAAGGCGTGTGAGTTTTCTCAGACTCCACTCCTGCCTTCTCTCATTACAGATGTTAGTTTTCTTCCACCACCTTGGAAACATTAACTACATTGGTTTCACAGCCATAAATATAAGAGAAGTTACTGTCCCAATTGATTGGAGGGATAAAGGGATTAGTTCTGACACTGATGTTTGGGGGACTGCCACACGAAGATCTGTGGCAGAAGACTCCCAGGAGAGGGAGCCCAATCTCCCCCATAACTTACTTGAGGTGTAGTGTGTGTGTGTGTGTGTGTGTGTGTGTGTGTGTGTGTGTGTGTACCTTTCTTTTCAATTTTATACTGTTCAGAGCAGCAGAAAAGGGAGTTTTCAGCAACTCTTACATGTGCTACTTACAATGCCAAGAGAACTTTATCATTTTAGGATAGAAGTGTGAGCACATGTGTACATGGGCGCATGCATGCATGTGTGCATTTATGTGTGTGTATGTGTACACAGGTGTGCAAAAGAGTCCTACTCCCACTGTTAGGAGTCCCACAAGAACACATAGCTACACAACCATAACATATTCAGAGGATATTGGTCAGATGCATACAGGCTCCCTGATTTTCAGTTCAGTCTCTGTGAGCCCCTATTAAGCCCAGGTTAGTGGATTCTGTGGCCTGTGTTCTTGTGGTGTCCTTGACCCCTATAATCCTCTTTCACTGGATTCCCTGAGCTCTGCCTAATAATTGGCTGTGGGTCTTTGCACTTGCTTCTGTCAGCTGCTGGATGAAGCTTCTCTGATGATGATTATGCTAGCCCCAATCTATGAGTGTAGCATAATAGCATTCAAAAATCATTTCATTGACTCTTTTTTGGTCAGTCATGTTTGATTTTATCCTAGGTCTCTAGACTATCCAGCCTCTGGGCCCTGGCCCTCCAGGCAATGTCAGGTGTGGGCTACCTCTTGTTGCCTGGGTCTCAGGCTGGACCAGTTATTGGTTGGCCACAAGTTCTATGTCACCTTTACCCCAGCACATCTTACAGGCAGGATGAACTGTAAGCCAAAGGTTTTGTGGCTGGGTTGGTGTCCCAGTCCCACCACTGGGAGCCTTGCTGGATTACAGAAGATGGCCAGTTCAGACTCACTATCCTCCCATTACTAGGAGTCTTCCCTAAGGTCACACATTCCAGGGAGTTTCCATTGTATTAGGTTTCTACCTTGTCCCTGGAATGCCTCCCCCATCCCATTCCAGTTGTTTCTCCAAGTACTCTTTCTTACCCCCACCCCCTACCCGATCTCTCCTATCTCCATCCTCATCCACCCCCAGTCCACCCTCAAAATCTATTCTATTTGCCCATCCCAGGGAAATTCATACATCCCCACCTTGATCTTTCCTTCTTAGTTAGCCCCTATGGGACTGTAACATGATTATCCTTTAAAGATAATATTCACTTCAAGTAAATACATATCATGTTTGTCTTTCTGGGTTATCTCATTCAGGATGAAATTTTCTAGTTTTATCTATTTGCCTACAAATTTCATGAAGTCATTGCTTTTAATGACACCACATTTTCTTTATTCATTCTTTGGTTGAGGGACATTTAGGTTGTTTTCAGTTTCTAGCTATTATGAATGAAGCTGCTATCAACATAGTTGAACAAGTGTCCTTGTGGTATGGTAGAGTACCCTTTGGGTATATGCCCAGGAATGGTATAGCAATTTTCTGAGAAATCATCATATTGATTTCCAAAGTGGCTGTACCAGTTTCCACTCCCACCAGCAATGGAAGAGTGTTTCCCTTGCTCCACATCTTCTCCAGCATGAGCTGTCACTTGTGTTTTGTTTTTTTCTTTTTTTTTTTTTTTTTTTATCTCAGCTATTCTGACCAGGTGTAAGATGCAATCATTTTGATTTGCGTTTCCCTGATGCCTGAGGATGTTGAATATTTCTTTAATGGTTTCTCAGCCATTTGAGATTCCTTTGTTGGGACTTCTCTGTTTATATCTGTACCCCATTTTTAAATTGAATTATTTGGATTGTTAATATCTAGTTTCTTGAGTTCTTGATATGTTTTGGATATTAAGCCCTGATGTGGAGCTGGTGAAAATCTTTTCCCATTCTGTAGGCTGCCATTTATTTTTCCTATTGATGTTGTTCTTTGCCTTAAGAAAGCTTTTCAGTTTCATGAGGTCCTATTTATTAATTGTCAGTCATGGTGCTTGTGGTATTGGTGTTCTGTTCAGGAAGTTGTCTCTTATGCCAATGTGTCCAAGACTCTTCCCCATTTTCCCTTCTATAAGGAGTGTTTCTGGTTTTATGTTGAGGTCCTTGATCCACTTGGACTTGAGTTTTGTGCAGAGCGACAGATTTGGATCTATCTTCATTCTTCTACATGCCAACATCTCATTTATTGAAGATGCATTCTTTTGTCTATGGTGAATTTTTGACTTTTATATAAGAAAATCAGGTGTCCATGAGATGTGGATTTATGTCTGGGTCTTTGATTTGATTATATTGGTCAACCTGCCTGTTTTTATGCCAATAGCATGTGGTTTTTATTAATATAGATCTGTAGTACAGCTTGAAATCAGGGATAGTGAAATCTCTGGAAGTTTGTGTCCCCCCCCCTCTCCGAGACAGGGTTTCTCTGTGTATCCCTGGCTGACCTTGAACTTACTCAGTAGACAAGGATGGCCTTGAACTCAAAGATCCACCTCCTTCTGCTAGGATTTAAATGCAAGTACCACTATTGCCTGGCTGCTAGCTCTTTTATTGTACAGGATTGTTTTAGCTATCCTAGGTTTTGTTTTTCCATATGAAGTTGTATTTTGTTCTTTCAAGGTCTGTAAAGAATTATGTTGGAATTTTTGGGGGATTACATTGAATTGTAGATTGCTTTTGGTACAATGCCATTTTTATGATGTTAAGCCTACCAATCCATGAGCATGGGAGATCGTTCCATCTTCTGATATGCAAATGGAGGTGCAGTTTTTTGTGCCAACCACCCAGTTCCATATAAATACATAGAAGCTTATATTAATTACTAAATGCTCAGCCGATAGTTCAGGCTTATTACTACCTAGCTCTTAAATTTAAATTAACCCATTTCTATTAATCTATGTATTGCCATGTGGCTCTTGGCTTTACATGTTCTTTAGCATCTTGCTTCTTGTGTGGCTCACTGACATCTCCCCTGACTCCACCCTTCTTCATCAGAGTCCTTAGTTTGATTGTCCCACCTAACTTTATCCTACCTTGCTATATATAGGCCAACCAGCTTTATTATTAACCAATGAGAGTAATACATATTCACAGCATACAGAAGAATTATCCCACAGCAATGTTATCTTCTTCAATTTCTTTCTTCAAAGACTTGAAGTTCTTGTCATATGAGTTTTTCACTTGCTTGGTTAGATTTACCTCAAGATGTTTTATATTATTTGTGGCTATTGGAAAGGGTGCTGTTCCTCTAATTTCTATTTCTTTCTTTTTTTTTTTTTTTACTGTAGGCATTTAAATTTTATTACAATTTTACTTATTTATTTATTTAACATCCTGGCTGCAGTTTCCTCTCCCTCCTTTCCTCCCAGTCCTTCCCCCAACCCTGCTCTGTTCCTATTCCCCAATTCACTCCTCTTTTGTTTCTGTTCAGGAAAGGACAGGTCTCCATGGATATCAACAAAACATAGCATATCAAGTTGCAGAAAAACTTAGCACTTCCCCATTTATTAAGGCTGTGCAAGGTGACCAAGTATGAGGAGTAGGGCTCCAAAACTCAATAAAAGACTCAGAGACATGCCCTGCACCTGCTGTTAGAAGTCCCACATGAGGACCAAGCTACATAACTGTAACATATATGTAGAGTGCCTAGGTCACTCTCATGTAGGTTTCCTGGTTGTCAATTCAGTCTCTGTGAACCCCTATGAGTCTAGGTTAGTTGATTCTGTGGGTGCTTGTGGTTTTCTTGTGGTATCCTTGACTCCTCTGGCTCCTATAATTCTTTCTCCTCATCTTCTGCAGGATTCCTCAAGTTCTGCCTAATATTTGGCTATGGGTCTCTACATCTGTTTCCATCAGTTGCTGGGTAAAGCTTCTCTGGGCTAGGCACCAATCTAAGAGTATAGCAGAGTATTATTAGGCATCATTACATTGAAAATTTTTTCCTTCAGTCATATTTGGTTCAATCCTAGGTCTCTCATTCATCCTTCCTGTGGGTCCTGGTGTTCTAGGCAGTGCTAGTGGTGAGCTTACTCTCCTGGCATGAGTTTTAGGCTAGACCAGTCATTGATTGACCACTAACTTTGTCTCTAGGCAACCCTTACCACAGCACATCCCATAGGTAGGACAAATTGTAGGTAGAAGGTTAAGTTGCTGGATTGGTTTCCCACTCCCTCCATTTAAAGTCTTGCCTGGTCACAGGAGATGGCCAGTTCAGACTACATATCTGCTATTGCTACAATCTTCTCTGGGGTTATCCTTGTAGATTCCTTGGAGTTTCCCTTGTGTCAGGTTTTTACCTGGCTCCAAAATGCCCCTCTTTCCCGTAGTTTCTTTAGGTAGGTACTCTCCCCCCTGAGTCCCCTTCCCCAACCTGTTCCCATCCCCACCCACCCACAGTCCACTCATGAAATTTTTTCTATTTTCCCTTCCCTAGGAGATCCTAGTGTCCAACCTTGAGCCCTCCTTGTTTTGTAGTCTCTGGGTCTGTGGATTGTAACATAGTTATCCTTTATTTTATAGCTAATATCAACTTATGAGTAAGATCCCAGATAAGACATCACCCACAGCCTACTAACACTCCTTAAACTGCCCCCACCAATCCCAGACTGCACCCCTTCCCTCTGATTTCTTTCTCAGCCCATTTATCATTTGTATATAGAAGGGATACTGATTTTTTAAAAATTAATCTTGTATCCAGTCACTTTGCTGAAGATGTTCATCAGCTGTAGGAGTTCCCTGGTAGAAATTTTGGGGTCAATTATGCATACTGTCATATCATCTGCAAATAGTGATACTTTGGCTTCTTCTTTTCAAGTTTGTATTCCTTTGACCTCACTTTGTTTTCTTATTACTCTAACTAAAATTTCAAATACTACATTGACTAGGTATGGAGAGAGTAGGCAGCCTTATCTCATTCCTGATTTTAATGGAACTGCTTTGAGTCTCCATTTAATCAGATGTTGGCTATAGGCTTGATATAAATTACCTATAAATTACTATGTTTAGGTGTGTCTCTATATCCCTGATTTCTCCAATACTTTTATCATGAAGGGGTATATGATTTTATCAAAGGTCTTTTCAGCATCAAATGAGATGCTCATGTTTCTTTTTTCCTTCAGTTTGTTTATATGGTGAATTATATTGACAGATTTTCATATGTTGAACCATCCCTGCATCTCTGGGATAAAGCCTACTTGATCATAATGTATGATTTTTTGATGTGTTCTTGGATTTGGTTTGTAAGTATTTTATTGGATATTTTTGCATTAATGTTCAATGAAAGAAATTTGTAATTCTCTTCCTTTGTTGAATCTTTGTGTGGTTTTGGTATTAGGGTGACTGTGGTCTCATAAAATGAATTTTGCAATGTTCCTTCAGTTTCTATATTGTGGAGTAGTTTGAGGAGTATTGGCATTAGCTCTTCTTTGAAAGTCTCATCAAATTCTGCACTAAAATTGTCTGGTTCTGGGCTTTTTTTTTTTGGTTGGGAGACTTAATGACTGCTCTATTTCCTTAGGGGTTATTGGTCTGTTTGAATTGTTTATCTGATCTTGATTTAATTTTGGTCTGTGGTGCCTATCAAGAAAATTGTCTATTTCTTTTAGATTTTTTTAATTTTGTGGAATACAGGTTTTTGAAGTATGATCTAATTATTCTTTGGATTTCCTTGCAGTCTGTTACTATATCTCTTTTTGTTTCTGATTTTGTTAATTTGAATATTCACTCTCTGTCTTTTAGTTAGTTTGGATAACAGTTTGTCTATCTTGCTGATTTTCTTAACCAACTCTTTCATTGTTTCTTTGCATTGTTTTTATTGTTTCTATTTTATTGATTTCAGCCCTGAGTTTGATTATTTTCTGCTATCTACTCCTTTTTGTTTTTATTTATTTATTTATTTATTTATTTATTGATTGATTGATTGATTGTTGTTCTTGAGCCTTCATGTTGCTATTAAGTTGGTAGTATAAGATCTCTCCAATTTCTTTATGAAGGCACTTAGTGCTATGAACTTTCCTCTTAGGACCACTTTCATTTTGTCCCATAAGTTTTTGTATGTTGTGCATTCATTTTTATTGAATTCTAGGAAGTCTTTAATTTCTTTATTTCTTCCTTGACCCAGTAGTAATTTAGTAGAGAGTTGTTCAGTTTCCATGAGTTTGTAGGCTTCTTGTTGGTTCTGAAATCTAGATTTAATCAGTGGTTATCTGATAGGAGACAGAGAGTTATTTCAGTGTTCTTGTATCTGTTGACACTTGCTTTGTGACCAAGTATGTGGTCAATTTTGGAGAAAGTTCTGTGAGGTGCTGAGAAGAAAGTATATTTGTGTTTGAGTGAAATGTTCTGTATATATGTTAGGTTCATTTGGTTCATAACATCTGTTAGCTTCATTATTTCTCTGTTTAAGTTTTGTCTGGATGACCTTTTATTGGTGAGCATGAGATATTGAAGTCTCCCACTATTGGTATTTGAGGTTTGATGTGTGATTTAAGCTTTTGTAATGTTTCATTTAAAATGTGGATGATCATGTGTTTGGGGATAGATGTTAAGAATTGAAGTGTCACCTGGCTGGATTTTTTTCCTTTGATGAGTATGAAATGTCCTCCTCTGTCTCTTCTGATTAATTTTGGTTTGAAGTCTATTTTATTAGATATTAAAATAGCTATGCCAGCCTGTTTCTTGGGTCCATTTGCTTGGAAAATCTTTTTCCAACCCATTATTCTGAGGTAATGTCTATTTGTGATGTTGAGGTGTGTTTCTTGTATGCAATAGAACGATGAATCCTGTTTTTTCATCCACTCTGTTAACTTGTGCCTTTTAAAATTATTATTAAGAGATTTTCTATTTATTTCACATACCAACCACAGATTCCCTTCACCTCCCTCCTCCCACCCCGCCCTCCCCCAGCCTTCCCCCTCAACCCCACCCATTTCCACTTTCTCCAAGGCAAGGGCTCCCATGAAGAGAGAGCAGAGCCTGGCACACTCAACTGAGTCAGGTCCAAGCCCCTCTGCCCTGCACCAAGGCTGTGCAAAGTGTCCCATCATAGGCACTAGGCTCCAAAAAGCTAGCTTATGCATCAGGGATGGGTCCCAATCCCACTGCCTTGGGTCCCCCTAAATAGTACAAGCTGAACAACTGTCTTGCCTACCCAGAGGGCCTAGTCCAGTACCATGGGGTCTCTTCAGCTATTGACCCACACAGTTTGTGCATTTCCACTAGTTTGGCTGTCTGTCTCTGTACATTTTCCCATCATGATCTCGATGTCCCTTACTCATAGAATCCCTCCTCTCTCTCATTGATTGTACTTCTGGAGCTTGGCCTGGTGCCTGGTGATGGATCTCTGCATCTGCTTCCATCGGTCATTGGATGAGGGCTCTATGATGACAGTTAGGGTATTTGGCCATCTGATCACTGGAGTAGGCCAGTACAGGCACCCTCTAGACTCTTACCAGTAGTCTAAGGCTCAAGTCTTTTTATTGGGGGAATTGAGTTCACTGATATTATTAATGACCAATGATTGTTAATTCCTGTTATTTTGTTGTTGTTGTTTGGTGTGTGTTTGTGTGTATGTGTGTGTGTGTGTTTCCTTTCTTTTGATTTTGTTGGTGTGAGATTATTTCCTGTGTTTTCATGAGTGCAGTTAACCTCTTTAGGTTGGGGTTTTCCTTCTAGTACCTTCTATAGGACTGGATTTGTGGATAAATATTTTTTAATTTGACTTTGTAATGGAATATCTTGTTTTCTCCATATAGAGTGATTGACAGTTTTGCTGGGTATTATAGTTTGGGCTGGCATCTGTGGTCTCTTAGAGTCTGCAAGACATTGTAGTGTCTCCATTGAGAAGTTAGGTATAATTCTAACAGGTCTGCCTTTATATGTTACTTGACCTTTCCCTCTTGCAGCTTTTAATATTCCTTCTTTATTCTGTATATTTAGTGTTTTGATTATTATGTGGTGGGGGGTACTTTCTTTTCTGGTCTAATATTTTTGGTATTCTATAAGCTCTTGTGCATTATAGGCATGTCCTTCTTAAGGTCAGGACAATTTTCTTATACGATTTTGTTAAAAATGATTTCTGGGTCTTTGAGCTGTGTGATTCTCCTTCTTCTATTCCTATTACTCTTAGATTTGGCTTTTTCATAGTGTCCCAGATTTCCTGGATGTTTTGTGTTAGGAATTTTTAGGATTTAACATTTTCTTTGACCTATGTATTAATTTCTTCTATCGTATCTTCTCCTCCTGAGATTCTCTCTTCCATCTCTTGTATTCTGTTGATGGTGCTTACATCTGTAGTTCTCTTTTGGTTATCTAGGTTTTCCGTCTTCAGGAGTTCCCTCAGTTTTTGGTTTCTTTATTGTGTCTATTACATTTTCAAGTCTTTAACAGTTTTATTCATTTCCTTTACCTGTTTGTTTTTCTTGGCTTGCTTGGCTCTGTAAGGGTTTTTTTCCTGTTTGTGTTTTCCTGGATTTATTTAAGGGTCTCTATCATCTTTATAAAATTGGTTTTAAGGTCCTTCTCTTGTGCTTCAGCTGTGTTGGAATATCCTGGGCTTGCTATAGTAGGATAATTGGGCCCTGGTAGTGCCATATTGCCTTGGCTTTTGTTGATTGCATTCTTGCACTGGTGTCTAGGTATCTGGCTTTGGGATGATTATAGGTCTAGGTGCCTGTTTTTGAGTTTTTCTTTATTAGCTGTCATTTTCCCCCCTTGGTTTCTGTTTCCTCTTTGGTCTTCTGGTCTTTGTGGCTTGCAATTTTGGTGGCCAGCATGACCTTTGTTCCAGTAGGGGGTACCTGCCTGAGTTGGGATGTGGGACAAGGTGAGGGAAGACTAGAGATAATGTGTGGGGAGGAAGCACTGAGAAAGTGAAGGAGGTCAATGGGTAGGCTACCTGTCTGGGGTTCTGGTGGCTGGTATAGTCTCTGGTCCCACAAGGTGTCTCTGCCAGAGTTGTGGGCCACAGTTCTGGTGGCTGGCATGATTTCTGTTTGAGCAGTGAGTCTCTGTCTCAGGTCACCTATACTTTCTGGCTGGTATAACCTGTACCTGTTCTTTTGACTGGCATGGCCTACACCTGAGAAGTGGATATCCATTTATGTGGGGTCCAGTGGATGGAAGCAGGAGCAAGTGGTGGAGCAGGAAAAGGTGTTGGCAGAGGCTTGGGTCTTTTGAATCTGAACTGAGGGTGCAAGGGCAGGTGTCTGGCATGGCTTGCTGTCATGATGATCATGTCTTCTAGATCTTATCTCTTGTCTATTTTCCTTGAGTACGTTAGTTTACTACTGCCACACAAACGGTGCCTTAGAAACAGTTGCAGTTTGCTAGGTTAGAGTTCTGTGGGTTAGAAGTCTCACTCAGGTTTTCTCTCACTGAAACCAGAGCATCGGCGGGGCTGCCTTCCTACTGTATGTTGTAGGATCTTTCTGATTCTAGAGCCTTCCCACTGCTCTTGCCTCCTAGCCCTCATTTTACTGTTGAGAGTGACTTTCTCAATTGCATAATCTGCTTTCAATTTGATTTTCTTATTTTAAACATTTGCTTTTAAGTGTTATTGTGCTGAACCATTCACACTTTGACACATTCTTCCTAATTTAATCATTCCTGCAGAATCCTTTCTGTCATGTGAGGTAACATAGTCATACATTATAGCATTTAGAGCCAGATATTTTTGGGGTCCATTACCATGACCTTGACACTAAGTGATTGATAGACATTTCTGCAGTCTGTATCCAAACTCACACACATTTATACTAATGTAGTTACTGAGCTGTCATTTAGAATTTGTCTTCATCTTTGTGCAAAAGAGAATTTGGAAAAGTTTTGGTGGAGTTACCAAGTATAGAATGATATGATGATCAGTTTCAATTGCCAACTTGAAGGCAATTAGAATAACCATGGAAATGAGTCTCTGGCATGTCTATGAGGGATTTTCTAGATCAAGTTAATTGAAACATACAGACTCCTAAATGTGGGTTGTACCATTCTGTGACAGGCTGGGAGCCTGGACTGAATGAAAAGAAGAAAAGTGAGCTGAGCACCTTTGTTTAGCTCTCTCTGCTTTCTGACTGAAGATTCTATGTGACCAGCTGTCTCAGCTGATGAAGACATTATGACGAGTGTACCCTTGAACTGTGAATCAGAATATACCCTTCCTCCTTAAGTTGCTTTCATCAAGTTTTTGTCTCAGCAACAAGAAGGTATACCCCTGGATTCTTTGAGAACCCAGGGTACCTTGGCTATGAAGTACTGCTAGGTTAAGGGTCCAGCAGGATAACTTTAGTGTCAGGCAGAGCCTTCTGCATTGTTCTGAAGAAACAAGAAGTCACAGGAGGTTAAAAGAAATGCCCCGATCAGAGGAGTGGAGACAAGCAGACTGTGCTGCTCACAGGCACAAGAGACTGAGCACAGAGGGAGCCATGCAACACAGAAGAACAGCTTGTAATTTGATTTAGTATGCTCTGGGGAGTAGGTTATGAATCTACTTTTCCCAGAAAGAGTGATGGTGGACTTTTTTAAAAAATGGAAACACACACAGGGAATTTTGGCAAAGAATAAAGCTTACTTTGTGGACCAATTACCCTGTGATGTCAGACTTCATTAGCAGAAGTGACTGCCTAGCAGGAGAAGTAAAACTGAGGTTACTGTGTTATGAGCTCTTTGCAACCATCACCTCCAGCTCTCATTATAGTCCTGTAGTCCGTGCTGAAGTAATGAGAGAGATATAAAAAAGAGGCTCTGGGACTTCTATGAGAGTCTACTTGAGTTCAAAATGAGGGTTCTAATAAACTCATTGGACTTCAGGAAAATAGTGGAGGGAGATATGAGGGAGCCATTGAAGATAAATTCATGTGGCAATGAGTCTGGTTTGTTGTACTATCCTGGGAATGGGTGTCCTAATAGAAAGAGTATGCCTAGAGAAGGTCAGCATGGATGCTCAGGAGCCGTACTATAATGATACAGGAGAACTGTTCTTTGGGAACTTTTTTTTTTTTTTGACAGGGTTTCTCTGTGTAGCTTTGCACCTTTCCTGGATCTCACTCTATAGCCCAGGTTGGCCTCGAATTTACAGAGATCCACCTGCCTCTGCCTCCTGAGTACTTGTGGAGAGATGAGCTTGAAAGCAACTGTCTTCTGTTTCCAATAATTGGAAGAAAGACAAATGGAAGAACAAGCAAGAAGTTACCAGGAAAGTGAATTTCAGTCCCCTGAACAGAAGCATTTCCCAGTTCCACAGTCCCACGACTTCAATGGACCATAGTAATGCTGATGGTATAGTGCACAAGTGTTTATTCTGTCTTCAAAAGTGAGCTGTCCAGGATCCATTCAGGTTTGAGCTAAAGAAGATTCCATCTCGCTAGCAAGCTCCTTTGAAGTGATTTCTAACTCTGGAACTCTATGACAATTAGGTCTTTTTCTCTTTTTTGCTTTCCCATTACCTGGTTACTTCTTATGCCCTACATCTAATCACATTCTTCCAAGGTGCCTTCCCTCATTGTTTAGGCTCTCTTTGATTCAGACTACATGTTTTTTTTTTTTTTTTTTCATCTATACTGGGGCTTTGTATACTTATCTGCAGAGATAGTAAAAATGTTTTACCCTTCATGAACTAAATGGCCTCTCTTAAAACTCCTCAACACTGCTGCTATAGACCGAAGATAGCTGTAGACCTTCCTCAGTAGTAGGATGACTGTGTTCTAATAAAAATGTATCTATATAGTCAGATGGTAGGTTGATTTTGGTGTCTGCATAATCATTCAATGGCCCATTATCTGGACCATTTATTTATTTGTAAAAATCAATTTCTTGTTTTGCATTACTTAGAGTCATGAAACAATGTGCAATTATTTAACTCTTTGGTTACGCTTCATTTTTCTGTTTGTTGTTGGGTAGGTGCCTTTTCTTTATTAAATTGAGAAGCACTTTGGAACCAAGGATAAAGTTCATCTCTAAATAGTCTCATAAGCATGATGACTCCAATTTCAGTGTAATTTATTAAGATTTATGGCTTTGAACAAGGATTGACATTTATGCACTCCAGCATGAACTGCAGAGACAGATTGGCTCACAAACTCCCTTTCTTTGATGAAAACTCCAAAGCTCAGGCTAGAGCTGTGACATTCACATTACTATGGGACTCTTTGGACTTGGATCTGTTGATTGTGGTGGTCTCATTCCACACATGGGGAGTGGAAGGTGGGCTAAGGGAGACTTATTATCATCATCATCATCATTAAATTTCAAGAACTATGTTGAATTGAGATGGGACAGTCAGACACATCATACCTATTGCTGTCCTGAAGTTCTAGCCTCCAGACAGCACAGGGTTGTAAAGAAATCCGTGGTGTTGGCATAAACTATGTTTTTCTATCTGAAGGGCTTAGGAAAAAGACTCATTCACACCTATTGATGTTTTTTAACTCTTTATTCTCTCATTTTGGCTCCTCTCATGTTGTGCTCTCTTGTTGCTCCAAATCTCTTTGTTCTTCAACAGTTATATATACCAAACAGACTCTTTCATGTTGAATATAGGAGTTACATTTTAAGGTCACATTCCAGTAAACAATTAGAAACAGAGTCATCCTGACACCATATTTGTAATAAATCTCATCTTCCTAATTGGTGGGACTGGAATTTGCAGCTGCAGCTACAAAGAAAGAACCAGTCATTTAGTTATCTAAACAAAGAGAGAATCTTATAAAAAATTTTAAGGGAGTTCTAAACTAGTGAGGAGTCTAAGAAAGATAAGGAAACCACGCATATATCATATACTTTAGAGTGTAGTAAACATTCTAAACTAACATTTTGTGATTAATAATCATAAAATGTCGGGCTCTTTTGGACTAGGATTGTTTACACACACACACACACACACACACACACACACAAACACAAACACACATACACACACACCACATACATGGAGGGGGAGGGGATGTGTCATCAGGGAGAATACAGCAACCAGCACCCTGGTGTATGAGCTGCAGGGCAGGTATGTGTGTGTGTGTGTGTGTGTGTGTGTGTGTGTGTGTGTGTGTGTGAGAGAGAGAGAGAGAGAGAGAGAGAGAGAGAGAGAGAGAGAGAGAGAGAGCATGGATAAGCTCACTTAGCCTTCTCCAAGACACAGGTGACACTAAAAGTGTTTTAAATTTTAAAATGAATTTTTCTGTCCTGCATGTAACTTTAGACCATAAAACAGGAAACCTGCAACTGGGTTATGAAGTCAGATTATATTCTGTAGTCCTGGCCAGTTGGAAAATCTTCCCCTGAGGTGTCTCTGAATGAAAGCTGTTTTTGTCTCTAGATCTTAGTTAATTGCTCTCTGTCACTCACATAATTTCAGGATCCAACATAAAGAACAGTTAGTTGGCTGAACTTTGAGCCTTCAGGTTACATGTCTGTATGTATCATAAAACTGAGATTAGAAATTTGTGCAGAGTGTTACTGTCCTGTGTTATCAACCAGACCTAGCAAGAGAGATTGGTATAGCAATTAGATTGCTTTGCACCTATTGCCTTGGTTCAACAAATCTGACAGCTGGCTATATGTCCTTGTTAACTGGACTACATTTCCTGGGAACAGTTTATCTTAAAAACCATTAGCAAGGGACCCGGTCTAATCTGAAGTTACTTCTAAGCTTTAAATCAGCTAATAGTATACAGCTGTCTTAGAGCTGGGGAAATTCAATTATTATCACATGTCAGTCTGAGCTGTGATATAAACAAGCCCTAAGTATCTCACAGTTCTTGTAGAACAATAGACCTAGTTATGAAATATTTTTATTCATCAAAATTATGTAGTTTAAGGAGAAATCGTCTTTCTGACAATCCAGTTACTTGCAGCTATCAGCTCTGCTTATATGGTCACAAATATGTAACAGGTGCTTTAGGTATTTATTGATTGATCCTTTATTTTCCCATTAGTATATGCTCTCATAGCATCTGTAACACAATACACACACCATCAATTGTCTGTAAAATACCAGGGGTCTGACAGCCCCAACCCCATCTTGTTTATTTTTATTTTTGCCACTGTCTCCATTGGCAAATTGCTCCCTGCTGCAGGCTGCAGGAATATATCATGAGAACTCAGCCTGTTATGGCAAAGTCACTACCTGGAGGGATCAGGGAATTCCTCCAGAGGAAGCCAAGTCCCAAGGACTTTTTGGTGTTTCTTGGCTTTATAGACCCCAGACTCAGGTTACTACCTTCTCGGGTAGTTGCCCCAAGAACCCAGACTCCAGTCCAGTTGATGCAAGCAGCAAGAGGGTTTATTCAGACATTTGTACAAACAGGCTGTCTCCTCTCCACAGAGTAAGAGAAGCCCAGAACTACAGTCATGTACAATTTTTATAGGCCAAAACCACAAGCTTCACATAAGATTGCGGGGCTCTACAGGATTGGTTACTTTAAAGATTACCTTAGGTTCAGTTGAGGTTTTTCTGAGAACTTCTGGGGGGTTTACACATCAGGGCATGGGCAAAGGTTACAGTTGTTTTTCCCGGAACACAGTAATTATCTTAACTATGGTTGAGCAACATATCTTAACAGAAATCTTAACTGTGGTTGAACAATGGTTTAGCAATTCTGCTTTTAGTACAGGTTTTAGTTCCTCATTCCCAAGGTGGGGGGTAGACCTGAAGGCTCAGGGTCTTTCATTCCCCCATTTTCTTTTGGACAAATTTTAATCCTAAAATTATGGTACCTCAGTACCCCTCAGAGTCTGATATTGTTTTGTTATGACAAGAGCCTGTACAACTGATAATCTTTCACGAATAAACTGCAGCAACTTATTTAAAATGCATGGACCAAGGGTTAAAAGCAAGAGTAAAATAAACAAGGGACCCATGATTGTGGACACCAGGGTCGTCATCCATGGGGATCTATTAAACCATCCCTCAAACCAGCCCTGCTGGGCTTTCTGATCTCTTTGTCTTTTGTCCAGCCTGGTTCTGAGTTTTTCTATAGAGTCCCTGACCACCTCAGAGTTATCTGCATAGACGCAGCACTCTTCTCCTAGGGCTGTGCATTGACCATCCTCCTTTAAAAATAACAAGTCTAGCCCTCTTCTGTTTTGTAACACCACTTTGGAAAGGGAGGTGAGGGACTGCTCTAACTTTGAGACTGATTGTTCTAGTGCTCGGAGGTTCTCATCAACTGCCGCCTGGAGGGTTAAGTAATGTTGATTCCCTTGAACCAAGGCAGCTGTCCCCGTCCCCACCCCTGCTGCTACCCCAAGTCCCAACATGACTGCAAGGGGTAGGGACACAGGGTCTCATCTAAAGTGAGTGGGGTGGTGAGAATAGAAGTCATCAAGGGTACCTGCCGAGTGGTAATATACTCTGGGGATAACCTGGACCAGCACGCAAAAGGCTCCCTCTGTTGCCTGCTTGAGAACATCAATCGACACACAGAGGGTTAGCCCGGTGGTGCAGGCCCACCCAAACTCCTTAGGCGGGATGGCATAAGGTCCTGTCTGGTTGGCAACAGGGATAGTCATATTACAGAGGCCAGCTTATGGCCCAGACGGTTGCCTGAGGCAAAGGGCTGTTCCACTGACTTCAGTTAGGGTCAATTTAGGAATGGCATTCCAGTGGCAGTTGGAGGCCTGGCCAGAGGTGTAATTTCCGGGGGTAGCAATACCCTCATAGTAAGGGGGCGCCACTCCTAGACATAACCAACAGGGGACTGCTAGGCCAGGGTTGGTTTGATTAATGACCCCCAAAGCCCCCTTGACTAGGTTGAGCAACCTGTTTCCGGTCCCCTGTGGGCTTCAGGTGTTGGGCCTGCTGGGGCCCTGGGTCGGGGTTGTTAGGGATCTGTTCACCTGGAGGCTGGGGGTCGGCTTTCCTGGGCTCGGTGGGGACCTTTTGTTCTGACAGTACTTTGTTTGGCCCCAATACTTGGGGGGCGACTGAGGGCACAAACTGGTGGGAAAGGGTGAGGAGGGTCCCCCAGTCATATGCAGAAGGATCATATTTTCACAATCCCCAAATTCCATCTAGAGTCCATGGTGTTTAACAGTTAAGTGTCAACCTGAGGTAGGGGCCCCTGGAGTAAGGTTTTTTCTCCCAAAAATCTATCCGTAAAGGATCATTGCCTGGTGTGGTGCCCCATCTTTCTGCCAATGTACCAAAGGATGATGTCTCACAGCCTCACCTATCATAGTAGTACTCCTGAGGGGAGTTGCACACAGATCTGCAAATGTCTCTGTTTTTAGGGCAAACATACCAGTCGCTAAACATTGCCCCCTCTGGTGCTCTGTTAAAGGCCTTAAGGATTGTCTGGAGGTCAGCTTTCATCTCCGTTGGGCATCCAGTCCCGTACGGGCCAGTGAAGGATGCGGTGCTTAGAATGACATCAGTGCCTGCAACGGATAGGGTCCAAAGGGTAGTTCCTGGTATGTGAGGGTTGTTAGCAGACAGCGTCCCAGTTACCCCCATCATGAGGACCAAGATTAGGCCTGCAATATTTTGAGCTTTGAAGCTCAAAATTTAGAGGATTTTGGGTACTTTGAAGCTTCCATCTGGGTCCCTCGGGGTCCTCACTGGTCTCAGCAGGAGCTGGCTTGACATGGGAGGCGTGGATCCAGGCCGCAATTCCGCGACCTTGACAGCTGTTGGTGTGGTCAGCAGCACAGTGTAAGGTCCTTTCCAGCGGGGCTCTAAAGTTGTGGTCTGGTGTCTGCAAACATATACAGAGTCCCCAATCTGGAAGGAATGAGGCACCCTGGGTGGTTTGGATTGGTACACTGCCGCCAGTGGCTTCCAGACCTGGTTCTAGATGAGTTGTAGGGCCTTCAGTAGAGCCTGGAGGCTGGGGGATGTGGCAAAAGAGTCTATGTCAGGTCCCAACAGATCTGCTATTAGGGGAGGGCCCCCACAGAGGACTTCATAGGGGGTCAGTCTGAAGGAAGTGGGGGTGTTCTGGACTCGGAACAGGGCCATGGGGAGGAGTTCGACCCAATCTCTGGTGCCAGTCTCCATCGCTAATTTGGTGAGGGTCTCTTTTAGGGTCCTATTTATACGTTCTACCTGTCCTGAGCTCTGGGGTCTTTAATTTCCAATTTAACCCCAGTACCCTGGCCACCAACTGACTTACCTGGGAGATGAAGGCAGGGCCATTATCTGACCCTATTAATTTTGGCAGGCCAAAACGGGGGAAAAATCTCTTCCAAAATCTTCTTGACCACCATTTGAGCTGTGTCTTTCTTTGTGGGAAAAGCTTCCACCCACCTGGAGAAGCTGTCTATAAAGACTAAGAGATACTTAGCTCCATACTGCCCTGGGCAGACTTCCATGAAGTCCACCTCCCAGTTTGTCCCTGGTCGGGATCCTCGTATGCTGGCCCCTTCTGGCAGCGCCTGACGATTGGCATTCACCTTGGTGCAGGGGACACAAGACCCCGTAATTTGCTTAATCAGGGAATCTAGTTTGGGTATGAAGTAGAGTTGTTTTTCCCTCTGTAGTAGCTCCTTGAGATTTTTATGTCCCAGAGGGGTCAGGCGGTGGAGGTCAGTCACTAGTGTTTTAGCCATCTTTTGGAGTAGGACCATTTTATCCTGGAGTCTCCAGGCCCCGTCTTTTTTATTGTACTCTGCCCTATCTGTTGGACAATGTCCAGGTCTTCATCTGAGTATTCATACTCGGGGGTTTTAGCTGTTCTTCAGATGTCTGGAAGGCAAGTACCTGCTCTCCCAGGGCAGCGGCCTTGGCTGTCTCATCTGCCATCCTATTTCCCCGAGCCACAGGGTCATCTCCTTTCTGGTGGCCCGGGCAGTGAATAATACTCAGTCTTTTGGGCAAGTGAAGGGCCTCTAGGAGATCCAGGATCTCTTCTTTGTTTTTAATGTCCTTACTGGCAGAGGTCAGCAACCTCCTTCTCCGACATATTTCCCCATGGACATGTGCAGTGGCAAATGCATACCGGCTATCAATATAAATATTAACTGTCCGACCTTGGGCTGCTTTTAGAGCCTGTGTGAGGGCCACCAGTTCAGCTCGCTGGGCTGAGGTTCCGGGTGCCAAGGCCATTGCCCAGATCACAGTGGTGTCATCCACCATGGCCACTCAGGTCAGCTGCCCCAAGAATCCAGATTCTGGGTCCCTCCATTCAAAGGCAAAAAGGAGGTGGCTCTGAGGGCTCAGTCTTAGGCAGAACATGGCCTCTTTCAAGTCAAGCACCATATACCAGACATGCCCAGGGGGCAGGGTGCTGAGCAAGTTGTAGGGACTAGGCACGGTAGGATGAATGTCCTCAGTCCTCCGGTTTACCTCTCTCAGGTCCTGGATGGGCCTATAATCATTAGTGCCAGGTTTCTTAACTGGTAACGGGGGTATTCCATGATGACTGGCAAGGCCTTAGAATACCTAATTGTAATAGTCTCTGGATGTGAGGCCTGATCTCCTCTTTTGCCTCCTTAGTCATGGGGTATTGATGGATGGACATGGGGGAGGCTGTAGGATTTAGGTCTATCACTAGTGGTGGTTGCTGGGTGTCCAGTCCCATGCCTGCTGTTTCTGCCCAGGCTAGAGGGTAGTCAGTGGGCCAATTGGGATCCACTCGAGGAGCCTTTGGAGGGGCCTCATGTAGCTGGTGCTCATCTTCCAGACTTAGGGTTAACACCTGAAGAGGCTGACCCTTTGGATCTGCAACAGAAGCCCCTTTCTCATGGAAGTGAATTTGGGCCCCTACCTTGGAGAGGAGGTCTCTCCCCAGCAATGGGTAGGGGCATTCTGGTACTAGTGGGAGTGAGTGGGTGACTCTTCCCATGGACAGGTGGACTTCCCTTTCCGATGTCCACTTGTACAGTTTTCCCCCAGTGGCTCCCTGGACCCACGATGTATTGGAGATTAGGGGTCCCTTAGTCTGGGTGAGGACGGAATGTTGTACACCAGTGTCAACCAGGAAGGTCACTGGTTGGCCCCCCACTTTAAGAGTTACCTGGGTCTCAGTGGGGGGGGGGGGGCTCCTGGCCCTGACTCACCTAATCTTCTCCCAGGGACAGCACCCGGACAGGCTTACATGTCTTCTCTTTCCGAGCACAGACCCGACAATCCTTGACCCAATGTCCATTTTCTTTGCAGTAGGCACATTGGTCATGTTCCACCCGCAGCCCCCTCCTGTCTCCCTGGTTTCTATTCTGCCTAGGCCTGCCCTGCTCTGTCCCTGTGACTACGGTGGCCAGGATCTTGGACAACTCTATGTTCTGCTTTCTGCCTCTCAACTCCTCTCTCTGTTCCTGCTCCCTGCACAATCTTTCCTCCTTTTCCTCTGGTGTCTTCTCCCCTTTGTTCAAAATCTTTTCAGCTTCCCTTACTAGGTCTTCAGGATCTACCCCTGAAGTCACCCCAATCGCTGTAGTTTGGTGCAGATATCAGGTGTGGACTGTCTGTCTCTCTGGCACCTGAGGGTCGAAGGGAGTATACATGCAGTATCCCTCCATTAATCTCTCTAGGAACCCTGCCAGAGTCTCCTCTCACCCTTGAATTATAGCATGTACCTTGGCCAAATTGGTGGGGCATCTACCTGCCCCCTTGAGACCCGCCAGGAGAATCTGGTGATAGAGACGAAGTTGGTCCCTACTGGCCCCAGTGTTGAAGTCCCAATTGGGGCGAGACAAGGGGAAGGCCTCATCGATCTCATTCGACAGCTGGGTAGGTCTGCCATCATCTCCCGGCACATTTTTGTGAGCCTCCAGGAACACACGCTGTCTCTCTTCTGTCATGAGAAGCGTCTGTAAAAGCTGCTGGCAGTCCTCCCAGGTGGGCTGATGAGTCAGCAGGATGGACTCTATCAGCCCAGTTAATGCTTGGGGGTCTTGGGAAAAAGATAGGTTATGAGTTTTCCAGTTATAGAGATCAGAAGCAGAGAATGGCCAGTACTGGGTTTGGCCAGCCACCGAGTGGAGGGGAAAAACCTGTGACATCCAGGTGCCCTCCCCTTCCCTGGTGCGATTGTGCTAGAGGCTTAGGCGGTTACTGGGAGGGGGCGAGGGGTCTCTGCGGGGAGGTTCCCTCCCTTGCGGCAGAGGGCCCGCATAAGGAGGGGGCAAATCCATCAGCAACAAGTCTCCCTGGCCTTCAGGGAGGACTGGGGGTTTCTTCCTAGGTTCCTGGTGCTGAATTTCCTTGAGAAGGTAAAGGGAGGAGGTGGGAGGTGGGGGGGGGCAGCAGGGGCTGAGGGGGCAAGGGGAGTGTAAGGGTCCGGAGGCAGGGGTACAAGGGGTGTTTGGAAGGGGGGAGGATGGAGGTCAGGATCCTAGAGTAGCTGGGGCAGATGGAGTGGAGAAGAATGGCTTCACCCAGACAGGGGCGTCCCTGGCCAGATTTTCCCAGACTGAGATGTAAGGCACTTGGTCTGGGTGCCCATGTGGCCCTTGATCATAGACTGGAGCCTTCACCTGTAAAATGATATCAACATTAAAGGTCCCATCCCTTGGCCAGCTGACCTCAAAGGTTGGCCACTCCAAGGAGCAGAAAGTGATCCATTTCTTCTTTTTGGCCTCCAGGGAAGCACTGTGTGCCCAGGCAAGGACATCTCTCCAGTTATCTAGAGTCAAACTTAGGGGGTAGTTACTTGTTGCCCCATATTGAGAGAAAGAGAGAGAGGTAAAGCCAGATTCCGAAGAACACAAGAGAGACAATTATAGACAAGACGACAGACACAGTCCACGTGGTGGTTGATCAGCGGCAAATGGAAACTACAGATTCAAATGGGAAAGGCTGCCAACAGTTTCACTCCTCGGGAAGGAGCAACACTAGGTCCTTCTCCTTCCAGATGACCCTGGAGGAGACCTCCAGAGTGGGATGGGGGGGGGGGGGGGGGTCCCAAGGCACACCTGCCTCCCCCACAGGTCCAATAACCAGATACAGGTCCTGAGCAGGTACAAAATACAGATGCCGAATCGACCAGACAATGGACAAGCACAGAACACAAAACACAGTTTAAGTTTGTTCTTACCTCTAACCAGCCCCGGAGTGGGGGTCTGGGGTCACCCCCAAAATCCCGGATGAGCCCCCAAATGATAGACCCCAGACTCAGGGTACTACCTTCTCAGGTGGGTGCCCCAAGAACCCAGACTCCAGTCCAGTTGATGCAAGCAGCAAGAGGGTTTATTCAGACATTTGTACAAACAGGCTGTCTCCTCTCCACAGAGTAAGAGAAGCCCAGAACTACAGTCATGTACAATTTTTATAGGCCAAAACCATAAGCTTTACATAAGATTGTGGGGCTCTACAGGATTGGTTACTTTAAAGGTTACCTTAGGTTCAGCTGAGGTTTTTCTGAGAACTTCTGGGGGTTTACACATCAGGGCACGGGCAAAGGTTACAGTTGTTTTTCCCGGAACACAGTAATTATCTTAACTATGGTTGAGCAACATATCTTAACAGAAATCTTAACTGTGGTTGAACAATGGTTTAGCAATTCTGCTTTTAGTATAGGTTTTAGTTCCTCATTCCCAAGGTGGGGGGTTGACCTGAAGGCTCAGGGTCTTTCAGACTTGGTGTATATCAGCTGTATTCTGTTATGAAAATCATGTGTGCCTTCATAGTTTTTCCAATTGACTTTTCCCTGGAAGGGCTAACAGTGTGGACTGATCACTTTCTGGACATACACATTCCAGGTATTTGGAGAACAGCCTCAGGAAAGGCTTTCTCTGGAATCAGATATCTCCCATAGCCACTTTCAAGGACTATCAGGAGATACCACCTAGGTTGACACCCAAATTTGAAGGACTAGTAGTGATAACAGCCCACATACAAGTCTCCTGACTTAACATAAATTCCACAAGGAGACACCATCTAGGTCAGGTGGACCTTAAGTAATAGCTTTACACAATTTAGCTCGGACTCTCCCTTCTTATACCGGGACTTCCAGGGAACCGGATGGAGAAGAGAAAAGAGAATGGAAGAACTAGATGGGTAAGAACGTGAGAGGAACAAACTGAGATGGGGAAGAACTAGATTGAAGGGCTAGAAGAGAGTACTAGAGGAACGAGATGGGAGATGAGGAAGAGCCAGATGGGAAAGAACAAGATGAGGAAGAGCCAAATGAGAGAGAAAGAGATGGGAGAGGAGCTGATGGGGGAACTAGATGGATGAGAACCTAGAAGGGACAGAACTAGATGAAGGAATTAAGATAGATCCTAGAGAGAACAGTAGGTAAATATGAGAGAAATCAGGCAAGAGAGGAGCTATGCATGAGAGCAGAATAGAAGCTGTGTAGAGAGAGAACCATCACAGAATAAAAAAAGTGTATGAAATAAGGAGTTTTGTGTACATAGATTCATTTCTTTTCATCAAAGATTAATTATCAGTTGGTTGTAGATTCTTCCCTGGGAGGGGACTATTGAGGGGCTGGACCCCCTAGTCCCTGTTAGCTCCCTGGGAAACAAAAGGCCAGCAGTCTTTCTCTTATCCTCAGTCACAATGCCTAGGTTCAAGCTAACCCTTTCCAGTGTCCAGTTGGAAGCCTCAAAGCTGGCACCAGAGCAGAGAGAGTAGAAGAAGCAAAATTAATGACATTAACCAAGATTATGTTCTCTGAAAGCTATACTCCCTATGAGAGTGTGGTGTGATTTGTAAAAGTACAGTCTCCTGGGGCTGGCTGATGTTGGTTCAATCAGACCAGGCAGGAACACAGTGTGTAGAGAGTCAGAGGTGTGTTTCCTTCCATAGAGGGAGGAATGGAAAAATACAAGGAGAAATAGATAGCCTGGGAGGGTTAGATTACAGGCTCAGCTTTACTCCTTTGAGCACAGAAACTTATAGTCAAATTGCTTGATTTCTCATAGGAAAAATTAAAGAGATAAGAGGGGCATAGAGTAGTTTTTCAGTCCTGCTCTGACACTCCAGAGTTCTCTGGAATCAGGAAGCATCTCTGTGATTCATTCCCTGTACCCCACCCCCTCTCACTCTGTGCCACATGTGCACTGATACTCATTTAGAGGTCAGAGGATAACCTTAGGTATTATCACCTTCCTCCAGGCAGTGTTTCTTGTGGTTTGCCTCTGTGCATACCAGGCTTGTTAGACCATGGGCATCTGGGGATTCTCCTGGAGACCTAGAGTTACAGATGCATGATACTACATTTCACTTTTTTTTTTTTTTTCTTCAAGACAGGGTTTCTCTGTAGCTTTGGAGCCTGCCCTGGTACTCACTTTGTAGACCAGGTTGGCCTCAAACTCACAGCGATCCACCTGCCTCTGCCTCCTGAGTGCTGGGATTACAGGCGTGTGCCACCGCCACCCAGCTACATTTCACTTTTAAGTGGATAGAAGAGCTCTTAACTAGGTAGGTGCTCTCCCTTGAATGGCAAGTACTCTACATGCAGGGCCATCTCCCCAGTCCATCTCTTTGGTTCTGCAGTGAACTGATTTAAATCCCATGCAACTCAAAAAGGACATGTGTTGGTTAAACGGCAGCACTCATGGTTGGCTGCTGCCCGCGGTGGCCATGCCGATGGAGGAGAGTGCTGGATGGAAGAGTGAGTGCGCCATAGTTACCTTTTTAGAGCTTTATTGGGAGAGAGAGGGAGAAAGGGAGAGAGAAAAGGGGGTGGGACAGATGGAAAAGCACACTGAGGGCCCACCTGCTTTTTAGACTGGGACACCGTCGCAGGCTGATGATGTAATTAAGGACAGAATCCTTACAACATGTCTAGGTCCTAATGCCTAAACCCCAAGTATGTCACTATTTAGGGAAAAGTCGTTATGTACCATCTGGGTTCTAAGTCTAATGACAAGCATCTCTGTAGGAAGAAAGAACATACTGTGGAGATGAAGACAAAGTCAGAAATTGATGTGGCCACGGCCAAAGAAACCAGTGTACCACCAGAAGCTCAAAACACAAGGAATGGGGGTCTCCCTTGTAAAGCCCCAGCAGAGCATAACTCTGCTGACCCCTGGTTCTCTGGCTCAAGAGATGTGATAGAATAAGTTTTCTTTTCATAAACCACATATTTGACAGTAATTTATTGAAATAGCTACAGGAAACTAATATACACCCTGAAGACACAAAGAATGAGGCACCTGTCTAGAATGTAAACAGGGTAATGATTTTTTTAAAGTCTATTTATTTACTGTTTTTCTGAATTAAGACCTTAAAGCTTTTTTGTTGGAGTTTTCTGCAAGTTTGCTTTGTTTACTAGGGAACTAAACTTCCGGAAAGATATGCACTTCTGGGTGGCCTTGCTGTCTCCCTAGGAGAGAAAACTAATGCTACTTCCCTTTGCCTGCTCTAGTGGTCCAAATCAGTAGGAAGACAGCTCTCTGTCTTCAATCTTTGGTTTTGAACACTTCCTAAGAAATCAGCTTTCATAAGGAGGCTGAATTTTTAAGCATGTCAAAATGAAGTATGTGGTCTCTAGGAAGTTGCCTTGTAATCTGACCCCCATACAGGCAAGAGCTCTAGGGAATGACCCTTGGGGCTTTATAGGTGGCTTTTGGCTAAATGTGATAAAAGATCACCACAAAACAAGGTAAGAAAGAAAGTGTTAATTTGGCTTACAGTTCATCATAGCCAGGAAGGCTGGATGGAAGAGCCTGAGGCAGCTGTGCACATGGTACCTACAGTCGGGAGATGGAGGTGGCTGTGCATGTGGCACCCACAGTCAGGAGATGGAGGTGGCTATGCACATGGTACCCACAGTCAGGAGGTGTGAGATGGAGGTGGCTGTGCACATGGCACCCACAGTCGGGAGATGGAGGTGGCTGTGCACATGGCACCCACAGTCAGGAGATAGAGGCGGCTATGCACATGGCACCCACAGTCAGGAGATAGAGGTGGCTATGCACATGGCACCCACAGTCAGGGGACAGAAAACAATGACTGCTGGTGTTAAGCTTGCTCTCTTCTTTTTATTTAGTCCCAAACACCAACCCATGAAATAGTGCCACCCACAGTTAAGGTGAGTCTTTCTATGTTAATTTACCTAATCTAGATAATCTATCACATACCCAAGATTTCTCTCCTTGCTTCTGTCAAATTGACAAAAGCACTCATCACTCCAGGTTACTCTGTGGTGTTGGATATCCATGCTTTGGTGTTGGGTATCATGTATTTTTTTTTATACTGTCTTTACAAGTCTTTGGGTAGTTCTTTACTTCTACATAAGGGTAGAACAGAATCAGCTTTATATTTGTAGAACTAAGCTTTTCATCCAGTTCTGGTCTTCAGCTGTATGATCACTGGTCTCACCCTCAGTTGAGGTTTTTGTCCCCAATTCATGCTATGCAGGTGATAAATTGTTCCTTGTGGGATTGCTGATGACTGAGTATCCATTAAAATAGATGCCGATAGCATTTAAGAATTGAAATGCTCAGCATAATTCAAGGTCTACATCAAAAAATAAATGTTCTGTAGATGTATCCTGCTTGTTAAATAAGAAACACAGAACCGATTGCAGAGTTAAAAACCACGAGGTCAGAGCAAAAGCGGAAAACCTTACCCTTCACTGCTTCTGCGGTTCCTCCTCTTCGCAAGAGACCTACTTCTGTGCGTCCTGTCTATTTAAAGACTTTCTGTTCTGTTTTCTCATTGGTTGTAAACCCAGCCACATGACCTCCTTGTCACTGCCTGTTTGTACAGACCTCCAGGTCGTCTATGGTTGGTATTGAGATTAAAGGCGTGTGTCTGCCATGCTGGCTGTGTCCTTGAACACACAGAGATCCGCCTAGCTCTGCCTCCCAAGTGCTGGGATTAAAGGAGTGCCCCACTACTGCTCGGCTTCTGCTCTGGCTTGCTCTGACCTCAAGGCAACTTTATTGACATACAAATAAAATCACATTTCAATACAAATAAAATATCACTATAATGTTCTAATTTCATTCTTTTTTTTTTTTTTTTTCTCAAGACAGGGTTTCTCCGTGTAGCTTTGTGCCTTTCCTGGACCTATCTCTGTAGACCAGGCTGGCCTCGAATTCACAGAGATCTGCCTGGCTCTGCCCCCTGAGTGCTGGGATCAAAGGCGTATGCCACCACCACCTACCTGGCCCTAATTTCATTCTTATGCTAATGCTGGAGTCAGGTTTGGCTTTATCTTTATTAATACAAAAGGTGACTACTGAAGCTGAGAAAGGGTTGTTTTTTGTTTGTTTGTTTGTTTTGTCTTGGGTATCCAGATGAGGTGGGGAGCAATCTTACATATTGTGGTTCCTATGTTAGTAAATTGCCATATCCTTTGTGTGTTTGTGTGTGTGTGTGTATATATATATATATATATGTATATCTATTTGTATGTGTATATATTTATGTCTATGTGTGTGCATGTGTATCTGTGTGTATGCATGTGTATATATGTATGTGTGTGTATATGTGTGCATACATATATATGCATGTATGTGTGTATGTGTATATGTGTGTGCATGTGTGACATATTTGTACATGTGTGTATGCTCACTGTGAAAGTGTGTGTGTTGATTCTCCACTATATTTTCTCAGACAGGGTCTCTCACCATATCTAGAACTCACTGTTTCATCTAGACTGACTAGCCAGTGAGTCCTCAGGATCTAGTTGTCTTAGTTCCTGACAAGAGCTAGGGTTTCAGATCCCATGTCCCTATAATTTTTATGTAGGTGCTGTGGGAACTCAGGCAGGTCCTCATGCTTGCACAGCAAATAATTTACCTTGTGAGTCATCGCCTTAGACTAATATTTTTTTCATTTGCAAAAATTAAAAAGTATATGTGTTATGTATGCATACATATATGTGTATAAGAATGGCTGAATTATGTTTGTGAGCCAACTATAAGCCCACCACTTATTTTTGTAAATAAAGTTTTATTGAAACTCAGCCACACTCATCTGATTGCCTATTGCCTATGGCTGTATGACACTTTTGGACTAGAACAGCACAGTCAAAAAGGCCCTTGGGCTCGAAAAATTGTATTTGTCATCTGGCACTTCATAGGAAGCTTGATAACCCCCATGGTAGCTGAGCAAGCACAAGCTTTGCAGTGAGCAGTATCCGGTTCGAATCCAGACTCACCTTTTCCCAGTGGCAGTGGCAATCCTCCCTGAGCCTCAAATCCTCAGTTCTTCCTTGGAGAAGCTGGCAGCCTGAGGACTGATCCGAGAGGTGGAGAATGGCCAGCAGAGCTCCTGAGCAGAGGTTTCTTCTTCTCATGTGACTCCCTGCAAACTTAATCAGGTGGCTTCCTGGCAGCCTCCTCATACTGCTTTCCATTTCTCTAAAGGAAGCTGTTGGGCGGCTGGCTCCTGATCTTGGGTGGTTTTCAGGCTTCTTCACCCAAACTCCTCTCTGCATTTGTGGTACTCCAGTTCTAACTGACAAGTCTGTCATGTTTTGTTCTAGGCTCTCCATTATCCAGGAGGTCCAGGGTCTTGCCTCAACCAGTAACCTGTGGGACCAGATGGGACCTGATGGGACAGCCACCCTCCACTCCCTCAAGCTGTGCAGGAATCTAGCTTCTCCATAGGGAACAGCTTTAGATTCTTTAAGATATATCGAAGCTTGGCCCCTGTTTTCCTTGACTCCTTGCCAAGCCTATTACACGTGTCTGAGCTACAAATACTAAAAGAATTATGATTTCCATTTGGCTTCTGAGGCTGTTTAGTTTAATTTGTGCTGGCTGTGAAATACAGCAATTGCTGTTTTTGTTGTTTGGGTTTGGGGGTTCTTTCAAGTCCTGTCCTTTTTCTCCTCCTTTACTTCAGCTTGTCTTAGCCTAGCCCCTACTTCCAGGGTTAGGATAGGGAAGAAAGAAAGGGATAAAGTGTGAAAAAATAATTCTCAAATCCAGAAACTCAGGCACCATCATCAGAGCCCCACCTCCCATGCAGACAGTTTATTCCAACTGGATATTATTAACTGAAGGGCTGCATTGCGAGGCGAAGCATGATAATGAGGTTTCAACTAACAGGAATACATGGAATGTTTTTACCATTAGCTTTAGTTTCTAGCTTGTAGGGGAAGCGAATGGGAGGTGGGCTTAGCAGATTTCATTACTCACATGGGAATACATGGAGGATCCCAGAACCTTTCTCTAGCCTCCCACTTCTGCTCCCATTCTCCACCCCTTCCAGCCTTCCCTAGGGAGGACTCTACCAGAAGCAGTGGGAGTGGGTGGGATCAAAAGCTGTCACTCAAGCCCTAGGATCTCTTTCATCTTTTGCTGCTTGACTTTTTGACATTACTATACACTCCTCTTTAACCAGAAATAGGTTCTGACATCTTGTTTTCCTTGTCTTTTCCTCATACTTCTTTGGCCACATTCCTCCATCTATTTCTTTAGTAAGCCCTCTGTCTGTTCTGTAGTGTGTGTGTGTGTGTGTGTGTGTGTGTGTGTGTGTGTGTGTGTGTGTGTGTGTGTGTGTGTGTGTGTGTGTGTGTGTTTGTGTGTGTGTGTATGTGTGTGTGTATGTGTGTGTATGTGTGTGTGTGTGTGTGTGTGTGTGTGTGTGTATGTGTGTGTGTGTGTGTGTGTGTGTGTGTGTGTGTGTGTGTGTGTGTGTATAGGCCAGAGGGCAACATCAGTTGTCTTCCTCAGTTGCTTTCCACCTTGTGTTTTGAGACAAAGTTTCTTACTGAACTTAGAGCTCATTCATTTGCTGCTACTAGCCCACAAGCTCCAAGGATCTGCCTGTGTCCTCTTCTCTGGGGCTAGCATTAGAGACTTGCAGCTACACCTGATTTTATGTGAGTGTTGAGGATCTGAACTCAGGTCCTCTGCTTTTAAGTGTTATACCCAGATTGTGGGGACCCCCAAAAGACCACCACAGAGACCAAGTTCCGAGCTTGGTCTCTCTCTCTCTGTCTGAGGCAGTGGTGAGAACAGAGAGCCCTGAGCCCAGGCAGGGTGGGATTTTTATCATAGCAGAGGTTGGGGTGAGGGGATTTCCAGGGTCTAAGACTGTGATTGGCTGACAATTGTCTAGGGGTATCTGTAAAACAAAAACAAGTGTGTGCTAGACTCAGGGACTTCTGGCCACCTTATCTAATGGGTGGAATGTTTGGGTTGTCAGGTACTTCCCCATCCCTGAGTGGATCCCTGGGTGGTGTCACAGAAGCTGTGTCTAGGCCCCTAAAGCTGTCAGGGCAGCTGTGTGGTCAAGCTGTTTTGGGGCCCCTCCACAATAGGCTGTAGTGGTTTGAAAAAGAATGGCCCCTATAGACTCATATTTGAATGATTAGGGATGGTATTGGGAGGTGTGGCCTCATTGGATTAAGTGTGGCCTTGTTGGAGGAAGTATGTCACTGGGCATAGGTTTGGGCTTTCAAATGCTCAAGACAGGTCCAGGGTCACTCTTTCCTGCTGCCTACAGATGCAGATGTAGAACTCTCAGCTCCTTCTCTGCATACTATCATGCTTCCCACCATGACAGTAATGGACTAAACTTCTGAACCTTCAAGTCAGTCCTAATTAAATGTTTTCCTTTATAAGAGTTGTTGTGGTCATGGTGTCTCTTCACAGCAGTAGGACATTAATTAAGACATAGGACAAACACTTTACTGACTAAGTCATCCCCCAGGCCCTTCCTCCATTCATTTCTGCAGGTTCCTTTGTGCATGTGTGGAGGCATCCATGTTCTTCCTGAAGGTTAGGGAATTTGGGGAATCAAAATAAAACAACAACAAAAAATATAGCATTGCCCAGATACTTGCCTAATTTATCTATCTCTCTGTCTTCTTTCTCTACTGCCCTTTTCTTCATAGGGACTTTAAATACCAGGTGCTTGCTGACTACTGGTGATGAGATGCAGGTCAAAAACTATCATGGAGGTCCTCACAGTCTTCAGCCTGTGGCCATCACCCCTCTTCTCTCTTTACACTATACTCCTAAATTTTCTACCAAATACACTCTGAACTCCAACATGGCCAAGACTAATCTGTTTCCCAAGTTGTAATCTCCATGGAAATTTAGGATCCATGTCAGAAATGGAGAGAGAGAGAGAGAGAGAGAGAGAGAGAGAGAGAGAGAGAGAGAGAGAGAGAGAGATTTTTACAACTCACATAACAAGAGGCTAGGGGGATTAGAGAAGGAGAGTTGCTTATCCAAGATCATATAGAACATGAGGTGGTTCTTACAGGGTCACCCTTTCATCATTCCTAGTCACCATCCTATCACAATAATACTTGAAGGACTGATGGATGATGGACTTTACAGCAGGAATTCTTGGTGCTCCATGCAAGAGTCGTTTGCTTGGCATGCATGCATGAACCCTCCTGTCTTCTCCCAGTGGTTATAGGTATTGCTGGCCAATCAGTACCATTTTCAATCTTGTATGGACAAGGAATATACTGGGTGGATAGACCTATGTGCCCAACATGCCTATGATGTTAGTCTTTCACCCACCCCAAAGGTAAAACCTATGACTGAAGGGGTTGTGTGGGAATAAGGGCCTGCTTGTTTTTCATTTGAACTTTCTGTTCCCTCTTCTGGTTTCTAGAACAATGTCCTACACATAGTAAGCCATCAAGAATACTTACTGAGTGGAAATCTAATAAAACTGCATGAGGAAAAGCACTGTAAAACAAGATACTGATATGATGGCTGCCACAGGAGCACAAGGCAGGCTTGGGAATCAGGTAGACTCGAAGCAGAGCCAATCACCCTCCAGTCTGCTGCCTGGGTGTTCTTGAGGGTAAAATCATTATGAGAGCAACTTAGCACAGTGTGAGTATATCACTTAAAATGCTGCTTAAACTTGTATTGCCAATGGTGCTACACATGTCTCTAGAATTTGAATGGAAATGTATATGTCCCTGCTCATTATAAATTGCTTAGAAGTGTATGAAGCTGAAGCTGCTTGAAGACCACAACTGTGAACTCCAGTCACTAAGTCCTCCTCCTGACTGGCTTTCCCCTGATGTTGGTTGTGGATGTCTTGTTATTTTTTACTTTCCATAGAGCCATGCAGTTGAATTTCCCTGCTTTGTTACTGGAGAATACAGGTAGTGATTAGAAAGGTAGGGTAAGCTTCCATGCCTTTGGTTCTTTTATTTTTTCAGGTATTTCTTAGAAATACTGTTTAGGGCTAAAGAACTGTTGAAGGAAATGCTAATTTTTTCCTTGTGGTTATTTATCTGCTGCCATCTTTCTCCATGTTCTCATATTTGGTTAGAATAGCCCTACGAGGTTCTGTCTCTTGAATAAGCATCATGTGGTATAGCAGGGTGTGTGTGTGTGTGTGTGTGTGTGTGTGTGTGTGTGTGTGTGTGTGTATGTGTATGTATGTGTGTGTCTAGGCTTCAGAGTGATTGGGACACATCATATTTAAGATTCAAGTAAATACATCAGTATATTAGTATGTTTTAAGTCTAATTTCAATTGGTTCATGTGTCTGGCTGACACAACTCTGGTTATTTACTGCACATGGTAAAACTGAGCTAAGTAATGAATTTATAGTAATGAATTAATGAATTTATGTACTGAGATATAAATCTCAGTAAAAACATTTCTCCTAACATCCCTCAAATGACTCTCACATCTCTGGCTTCATTGGTGGGTGCTGAAAATATGTTCCCAGGACTTAAAAGCCCAGATTATAATGGAAGAAGTTTTCACTTTACACAAGTTTTCTCATGAAATGGGCCTACATCCCAGTCCTCCCTCAATCTCCTCCTCAGTGTACACCAGCTATAGCCCCTAAATGGTGTGAACAGAGGAAATATAAGTAGGAATTAAACATACCAGTTTGTTCTATTTAGTTATGAAAAAAATGGACTTTGCAGTTTATCTCTGTTGAATAGTAAAATATAAAGGCCATTCAGTGGATCAAGATTGCAGTTTTGTGAACAGCATACTTAGAATGTGTGTAGCAGGACAAATTAGTAAAACACTGTTGTAAGGCAACCTGTTGAACATGTCTAGGGCTATCAGCTGCTTCTTGTCAGCATTTCTTCTCATCAGGATAGAAAATGAAGAAATAATCTAATGAAAAAGGAAGAATTCCTGGTGATTTGGGAACCAGTGGGTAGTGTTGTTTATAGTATGTTTTGGTGGGAGTGACTTTCCATGTTGGAAAAGTTTACATGTGGAAGCAGTATGTGGTTATTACAAAGTGATCATAATGATTGTAGAAGCTTAAAAGGCAACAATATGGTGTGCAGAGGGAAAACAACTCCAGCTGTAACATGTAATCACAAAGGAAATGTGAAGAAGGAAAGGTGAGAACTCTGAGAGTCTTTGCAAAAAGGTCAGTGTGAGTGAGTGTGTGTGTGTGTGTGTGTGTGTGTGTGTGTGTTCTGTGTGAACATGCCCTATAACTGTATACATGTATTGATAAAACAGGTTCCTTTAAAAATATCATTGATATGAAAACAATAGTAGAGGGCAGAGAGAGTTAAGGATACATAGTTGTAGTATTTTAGAATTAAATGGATGATATTTTGGAACCTTGAGTGAGTTTTTTTACCTTGAGTCTCAGTTTCTACACCGGTAAAGCAGAAATGAAAGCAAAAATATGTTTGTGGGAAGTGATACAGTGAAGTGAGAATTTACCCCAAACTTGACACAGTTAATGGTAGTTTTCTCTTATTTTTGTGTGATCAGCCTGTCTGTCTGTCTACTATTTGTTTACTTACACATTTATCATCTAACTATTATCTATTTACTTATTTATGTATCACCTATCTATATGTATCACCTTATATATTTATCATTATCTAGATCTATCATCTACCTACTTAAATATTATCATCTGTTATCTCTCATCTACCTACTTATATATATGTATATTATCTATCACCTATTATCTATCAATCAATACTTTTCATCTGCTATCTATTTATTGTCTATCTATTATCTTTTTATCTATCTTTCTATCCATTTCAGTTTCAAAGAACATATTTTTTCATATATATGTATATATTTATTGATTTTACATAAATTTATTTATTTTACATCCTGACCACAGTTTCTCCTCTCTGCTCTCTTCCCATTCCCTGTCCTACATCCTCTCTCCTCCCTCACCCTCAATTCACTCCTCCTCTGTTTCTGTTCAGAAAGTGGCAGGCCTCCCATGGGTATCAACACAGCATGGCATATCAAGTTGTGTTGTTGGTTGTTGTTTTTTTTACTTTTTACTCTTTGGGAGGCCTGCCACCCAGCTCCCAAATAAATACACACATGGAGTCTTGTATTTTCTTATGAATGCCTGGCCTTAGCTTGGCTTTTCTTGTCAGTTTTTCTTAACTTAATTTATCCTGTTTACCTTTTGCCTCTGGGCTTTTACCTTTCTCTATTCCTGTATATATTTTCTTTCTTCTTATTCCATGTCTGGCTATGTGGCTGTGTGGCTGGCCTCTTCTTTTCTTGCTCGTCGATTCTCTCTCCTCAGATTTCTCCTCCTATTAATTCTCTCTGCTTGACAGCCCTACCCATCCTTTGTCCTGCCTCGCTATTGGCCATTCAGCTCTTTATTAGACCAATCAGGTGTTTTAGATAGGCACAGTGACACAGCTTCACAGAGTTAAACAAATGCAACATGAAAGAATACAGCATATCTTGAATCATTAAAAAAAGTTTCATAGCATAAACAAATGTAACACATCTTAAAATAATGTTCTACAATAAAGTTGCTGTAAGACTAAGCACCTCTCCTTGTATTAAGGCTGGGAAAGGCAATCCAGTATGAGGAATAAATTCCCAAAAGCCAGCCAAAGTATTAGGGACAGCCTCTGCTCCCATTGTTAGGAGTCCCACAAGAAGATCAAGTTACATAACTGTAACATATATGTAGAAGGCCTAGATTGGTCCCATGCAGGCTTCCAGGGCTCTGTGAGTTCCTGTGAGCAAGGGTAGCTCTTTCTGTGGGTTTTCTTGTGATGACCTTGGTCTCTCTGGTTCCTATAATCCATCCTCCTACTTTTCAGCAGGATTCTGCAGAGTTCAGCGTAATGTCTGGCTGTGGGTCTCTGCATCCATTTCCATCAGTTACTTAGATGAAGGCTCTCTGATGATAAATGGGGGAGTCACCAGTCTGATGACAGGAAATGGCTAGTTCAAGTTACATATCCATTATTGCTAAGAATCGTAGCTGATGGAATCCTTGTAGATTCATGGGAGTTTCCCTTGCATCAGGTTTCTACCTGACCCTGAAATGTTCTTCCTTTCCAGTCATCTCTTTCAGTACTCTTCCCTTCCATCCACCCCCAACCCAATCCTTCAGTACCCATCCCCACATGCCTCCAGTCCACCAGGAGATCTCTTCTATTTCCCTTTCCCAGGGAGATCCATGTGTCCCCCCTTGGGCCCTCCTTGTTACCTATCATCTCTGGGTCTGTGGATGGAACAATATCTTCTTTTACTACCGGACATCTATTTTGTTAGAGATCATTGGTCAAAATCTATTCTGGCCATCACACCCCATCCCCAATGTTGATGTCAGCTCATGGAAATCAGTGAGACCCAAGGGGGGAACCACTGTCAAGTCTAGGCAGCCCTCACTTCAGGAGGAAGATAGCCTCAACAGTGACAAAGAGAAATTATGGAAAGAACCTGAACCCCAGATGGTATCACTGAGCCTTTGGGACATTGAAATTGACACTTCCTCAGTTCCTCCAGCGGATGAAATACACATTTTCCTGATTTTGATTTTGTTCAGCTTGAAATAAGGCATTCTGTTACTTGTGATAAGAGCTCCTGATACAATCAGAATGAAGTGGTTATCTTTGGGGAGATTAAACTTCAATGGGAAGTAACCAAGTTGGCATGTCATGCTGTTGTCATGTACCCTTTGTGTTCTCATGGAACTCCAGACTTTTCCATGAACTTCATACCTGCAAACTTACTGTCTACATAGCTCCTCCAAGACATCTGAAAAAATAAAAACAAAAACAAAAACAAAACAGTGCAAATTGCACCAGTCTGAGGGTCAAACATCTGCAATGTCATTTTTTTTTATTGAGTATGAGTAGCCAAATGTTAATCACTGACTGACTATGGTGTACAATTTATATTCAAACTATAGTATTTTATGCCAAAATTTGATCTATCCTTTAAAATTTAGGATATGTATTTCCATGCAATGTTTTATATATTACCTTTGATTAGAATTAATGTCTCCTTTCTTGTGTTCTTCCAGTTCACTAGATACTGAACAATCAACAGTTCTTCACATTAACCACTGAATTCAGGGGCTTTTTGGAAGGATGTTGAGAGAGAAGCTACCTTGTTCAGGTGTCTGTATAATAAATAATCCACCTCAAGCCCCATCCTGTGGCAGGTTGTAGTATTGTTCATAAATACTTGGTACTCACCCCAAGGGCCTGAGTTCTGTGGAGCCCTGGAAGTGGGGAATTAGAAGAAAGAGGAAATGAACACACTTGTATTTATGTGTCTATGTGTATAGGGACAGTGAGGTTCCACTGCCAGACCCTTGAGAATTTTGCACTAAGCCATCTCTGGTTAAGCTTGGGGGAAAGGACTCAGACAGGCATGCAGACACAGAGGCTTCTCAGTGATGTCCCTCACAAAATTTAATTTTCTGCAAGTTGTTTTTAGGTACAAATAATTCTTTTCTTAGGATGTTTTCTATTAAAATGCAATTATCTAAGTAAAAGTGAACACATCAATGCATAGGAAAAGAAGTGGACATCTGATTATATTGGCAGCAGGCAGGTGATGGAGTATGGGCAGGCAGCAGTTGTATCATTTGCCTGAAGATGATTCTAGAAGTCAGCCCCTGAGCTGGCCTCCTCCCTCCTCCAGGCTACCTGGCCAGGAAGACTTTGAAAGAAAATTAAAGCAGATGCCTGCCATTTTGTGGTCTGTTTCTTTTTAATAGTTCTCCTTTCCTTTAAAGGTAAGTGGAAAATGTCCTGAACTGAGAGATAAGACTTGATGATTTCCTGATGGAAGTCCACTGTACAAATAGATGCTGGCTGAAGTCTGGGAAAGATAGAACAAAGGCAACTTTTGAAAACGGAGAAACAAGTGCTGCCAACAAGATTAGAAGAAAAAAAAAGCAGCCCCCTTGCTTCCACAGGCCCCTTCCCCCATAGCTCCCTTCCTTCCCCCACAGCTCCCTTCCCCCACAGCTCCCTTCCTTCCCCCACAGCTCCCTTCCCCCACAGCTCCCTTCCCCCACAGCACCCTTCCCCCACAGCTCCCTTCCCCCACAGCACCCTTCCCCCACAGCACCCTTCCCCCATAGGCCCCTTCCCCCATAGCACCCTTCCCCCACAGCACCCTTCCCCCATAGCACCCTTCCCTCACAGGCCTTTCCATTTTCATTACAGAACAACGTGTAGTCAACCATGCTGCTGTCTTCTAAAATTAGACTTTGGGTCTTTGTTTTTAAAACAGCAGCAACAACAAAATAAGGTGTAGCAGAGGGGCTGCAGATGTGGATCAATTAGTAGAATGCTTGCCTAGCATCTGTGAAACACTGGGTTTGAACATATGCCAGGCATGGTGGCACCACCTGAAACCCTGAAGAGTTGGAGACAGGAGGAGATCAGAAGTTCAAAGTCATCCTCAGCTATATAGTGAAGACATCCTCAGCGACAAGAGTCTCTGGAGGATGGAAAGAGGAGAGAGAGAGAGAGAGAGAGAGAGAGAGAGAGAGAGAGAGAGAGAGAGAGAGAGAGAGAGAGATTGTATTCAATCTGCAGTAATCAGCCATAAAGTTACAAAGAAACAGGTAAATCTCACAGTAGCAATTTAGAATGAAATAAAGAGAGTCAGGAACAAAACCACCTTTAATACAAGTGAAACTGTGTAAAAGTAAAGGAGAAATAAAATGAATGGAAAGTAAGCATGTAAGGAGGGATGGAAGTGCTTAATGAGAGGAGCAGAGGTCGATAGAGTGAGATAAAGAGCAAGTCTTAAGGAAAATGTGGATCACTTCCTACCAGTGCAACCAATATTCAAAAGAATCTGTCTTTAATTTGTGTCATGATGGTCCAAGTGTGCTTTCTTCTATATCACTAAGAGAATTTTTTAAAAAGATTTATTTATTATGTACACAGAAGAGGGTGCCAGATCTTATTACAGATGGTTGTGAGCCACCATGTGGGTGCTGGGAATTGAACTCAGGACCTCTGGAAGAGCAGTCAGTGCTCTTAGCCCCTGAGCCATCTCTCCAGCCCAAGAATTTTTAATGCATAGAATCTTCTTAAGGAAGTGAAAGGTTGTACAAATGATATAAGACCCATCTTCATGTTAATATCTGTTCCAAGACAATATGTTGTTTCCCTCAACCAGAAATGTTTACAGAAAAAGAAATGGAGTAAGACATATAAGAATTATATTAAAAATAAAATCAACAAATATCTATTTTTATACATTGGCAAAAAAAAAGAGGATTGTGTCTTCCACTGCTGTGGGAGGTGGTGTGGTGCTGTGTTCCCACCATGGTATAGGGTCCAAAGAGGCTCGGTAGCAAATTACCATGTGTGGACAATTCTGTGACCTCCTGTATCTCCAGTTAATAAGCCTCATGTCAGGGTCTTTAATCGCTTTCTGGACCTGAAATAAATGTTTTCATCATTTTTCTTGTAGTTAACTCCCACCCCCCCCCCATGATGTTTGCCCTTCAATTACCCTGTCTCTGTGTGCCACTCAGAAGATCATTAATTCTGTGCCTTTCCATGCTGCGTAGAAGGAAAATTTCCCATGAGCCACTTTCAGTGCTTCTCAGGTACAACTAGAGAGCTGCTCGAATGTTGGGAGGATCAGCCCCTTGGAATTGATAGTGATTATGAAGGCTACTGGACTCCAGCTTGGCTCTGCTGCTAATGTCCTAGGCTTCCATTGTGCAGCCTATTTGTCTAGACATGACCTCCCTCTTTCATTTCTCATTTATTCACCTCTCTTCTTCTGTTTCCTCTATTTTTCTATGGTAAAGATGGTTTATAATTGTTGGGAGAGGGAATGTCATTCTGTTTTGAGGCTGTGGGTACTGGTAGGCAATCCATGTTCCAGTTGGTGGCTTTATACACATGTGAATATGAGCAACAGTAAATGGACTTAGTGTGCTATTTAAAAAAAGAGTACTTGAAGTTGGGAAAGGGATGCAGTGAAGGGAATATGAAGGGATTTGGAGGGGGAAATGGAGTAGATATGATCATATTTCACTGTATACATGTAATACATGTATGAATTAATAACAATATTTAAAGAGCTCCTTAGAAGAAGTGTCTGCAGTCAATTCCTCCATGCCTCACCTCTGTCTTTGACATCCTAGACTCTTCTTTCCCTGGTCCTCTTCCTAATCTGGAGATGATTACAAAGATTATCCCCCAGCTTTCCCCAATATTTCATGAAAACTGCTCTTTCCAAGTGTAAACATGAATTCCAAATGATTGGACCTAGAGATCTCATTTGAATTCACAGAAACTCTCCTCTCTGCATGACCTTCCTTTGTTTCATTATTTTACTCTCACTTGCTTTTCTTCAACCTCTAACTAACCCTACCCAGGCTCTTATCTATCTATTTGCACACTGCTGGTTTTATTGCAGTTTTCCTCTGGGATGGTAGATGAAATTTTATTGGTATATGATGTTGTTTGGTCTAAGGAACTAGATGGGCCTGAACATTTCTCTGCTATTCATCCCCATTCAATGAATTCCCCAAAGAAGGAAAGATATGGAAAAGTGTCAGCCACTTCACTCTGAGCCAAGTTGCTGTGTATTTACTGTAGTGCACACCCTGGACAAACTTGGTCTGACCTAGTTGCCTCATATTTGAGCATTGGTAATGCATATATCTTCTTTTTGCTGTAGATTGGCCAAAGTGTTGCTCCATGGAGAAGTTCCTGTTGTGGGAATTCATCCTTACATGGTAGTGCTCTTTTTGGAGGTCCTGAGAATATTTTCTTGGGAGAAACTGTTCCTGGCCCCTACCTATACATCTTTCTGATTCTTGTCTGCTATAAGTTGAATAAGCTATTCTGCCATGTGCTTCTGCCACTGTGATGTTCTGGCCAACCACACAGGGTCAATTAACCCTAGTTTGAACCTCTGAAAATATGAATGTGCTGGCTAGGTTTTTTTTTTTTTTTTTTTTTTTTTTTTTTTTTTTTTTTTTTTTTTTTTTTGTGTGTGTGTGTGTGTGTGTGTGTGTGTGTGTGTGTGTGTCTACTTGATACAAGCTAGAGTCATCTGTGAAGACAGAATGTTAATTGAGGAATTGTCTCAATCATATAGACCTGTAGGCAAGTGTTTGGTATATTTCTTTGATTAATGATTGATATGGTAGGGTCAACCCCTCTGTAGATGTTGCCATTTCTGGGTAGGTGGTTCTGGGTTGTATAAGGAAGGTATCTGAGTAAGCCATGGGGAACAAGCCCTTCATGGTGTCTGCTATATAGTTCCTACCTATAGGTTTTTGCTTAACTTTCTTTCCTTAATGATTGATTGTGATCTAGACATGTAAGCAAAATAAACCCTTTTCCTACCTAAGTTGGTTTTGACCAGTGTTTTATTATAGAAATAGATGACAAATAGGGACAGTGAGCTCAAATAAGTTGTTTATGTCAGATATTTTGGTTATGACCACATAAAACTTAGGAATATAGGAACTTTGTACCAGAGAAATATGGTCACTGTTCTGAATACCTGATAAAATTGTTTGGAGGCTTCTGGAACTTATCTGTTAGAAGAATTTAGAACAGGTTGGAGAAGCAATGTGGAAAAATCATAAGATGCTCTAGGCATAGCTTAATGTGTGAGTCTGGGTACAAGTAAATACAGTAAAGAATGTAGTCATTTATTTTCAGAAAGTAATAACAAATCTATTAGGAATTGAACTAGAGACCACTCCCATTATATTCTTTTTTTGGGGGGGGTTTCAAGACAGGGTTTCTCTGTGTAGCTTTGGAGGTTGTCCTAGATCTCACTCTGTAGACTAGGCTGGCCTTGAACTCACAGAGATCCGTCTGGCTCTGCCTCCCGAGTGCTGGGATTAAAGGTGTGAACCACCACTGCCTGGCCCATTATATTCTTGAAAATAATTTATATACATTTTGTTTATATCCCTTGACTTTGAGGGTGCATAAATTTAGAAGTAATGAGCTAATTAACTTGATACAGGTAATTTCAGGATAGTGTAGTATTCAGGTTATGGCATAGTTATAACTAGTTGTTTTTCACTAGGTTTATAGTGAGAATTAGGACCAAAAGGTGAATGGAAAGGTTCTTCAGTCTGTAGTTTAGATAGAAAAGGATTGTGTTTAATGTTGCATAGAAGGAGGTCCTAGTTATAAAAGAGATTAAATTAAAGAAAATATAGTAACTTGTATCAAAGATGTTTCGAGGGCATTTCAGAAATTGGCCAAATTCTACTCATCATTAGATCAAGTGTAAAATTTACATCTAATTGGCAAGATTTTGCTTTAAGATGAAAATCTCAGGGACCCTATCATGCACAGAGTGACCTAGCAAAGAGTTTTCTCTAGCTCAGGTGTCTAAGGACGCAGAAGCTATAGTAATCTTGGTCTCAAAGACCTTGGATGTTTCTTGAGTTGATGCCTGACTTTGGCATTGTACACACATAATCCAGATTGTATAGGCATACAGAATATAAGAGCTATAGGGCATCAGGGAGAGCTACCTAGAATTAAGAGAAAGACTTGGGAATCCAGGCAATATGTGGCAGGGTCAAGGTCCCGGAAGATGTCCTCTGAGAGGGAACAGCATGGAGCTCTGGGGGTAAGGCATAAGTTACATTAGAGACCCAAGTTATTGGAGATGTCAGGAATGTGAAACATCTGTGAAAAAGAGTCACAAGCATGAGCTACAAATGGCAAGATCATGTGGTAGAGTTCTTCATCTTCATTGGAGCTTCTTTATAATGCCATATTGTAGTTAGAGTTTTCCTGCCTGGTCCAGTCAGGACAAATCTCTCTTACCCGCCAGTCCCACAGTCGCTCAGACCCAACCAAGAAAGCACACAGAAACTTATATTGCTTATAAAATGTATGGCTGTGGCAGGCTGCTTGTTATCTACTTCTTTTATCTTAAATTAACCCATTTCTGTTAGTCTATACTTTGCCACGTGGCTTGTGGCTTACCAGTGTCTTTACATGTTGCTTCTCATGGCGGCAGCTGGCGGTGTCTCTCTCCAGTCTTCTACTTTCCAGAATTCTCTACTCTCTTGTCCCCGCCTATACTTCCTGCCTGGCCACTGGCCAATCAGAACTTTATTTACACAGAGCGATATTCACAGCACTTACCCTTTTGATTTTTTTTTAAAGGAAGGTTTTAACTTTTACATAGTACAATTATATATAACAAAACAATTATCAAGCAAGAATTATAGTTACAATATTAAAGAAGATATCCTATCTATCTTGTATTTGTGAGTCTAAGGTTTTATATCTAATTTATCTTGTATCATAACTGAGGAAATTATAACTATCTAGTCTTTAACCACATCAAAGACCTCCGAAGGATATAATATTACCTGAGAACCAGGAGAAGGATGTAAGCATTTTCCAGGAGTCTTGCAAGAGTAGACAGAGACAGGTGGCAGCCTGGACAGTCACCTAATGTTCCTTTGTAAAGTTGGGGCATCTGTTTTTTTGGTCACTCTCTTGGTTCCCGGACTCTGGATGCTGGAGGTAGACCGAACAGAGTTCTCCAGAGAACACGGCCGGACTGCACTATACCCTTGCCAGACCCTGTAACCTACCCCCTCATTTGTAAGTACCCCACAAAATAAACCTCCCTTTTAACTACGTGGAGCGGCCTTAATAATTTCACCAATACCATATGCCTGTCATTCCAGACACAGAATAGTATGATTTAATATCTTTCCTGCTTGGTTTCTATATTACTTTGGTCCAGTCTTTCCGTGTTATCTCCTGTTCCACTATTTTGGAGTGGAAATATACAATGTAGATTGTATACTGTGCAATGTACATTGGAAGTATATACCTTAAAATTTATTTTTCACAAGGGCTTGCAGCTTAGAGTTGCTTTGAGTCTCAGAGAAGACATTGATTTTGGTCTTTTGCACAGTGTTACAACTGTGAAGATAGAGGAATTTGTGGAGATGGACTGGATGAAGTTTGCATTATAAATTGGCCATGAGCTTCTGGGAGTCAGAGGATGCTATGTCCTAGTTATCTATAATAATCAACCTGACACAGACTAGAGTCAGCTGAGAAGGGAGCTCTGAGCATATATGAGGAACATTTCCTTGGTGATTTATTTATGTAAGAGAGCCTAGCCCACTGTGGGTGATACTATTCCCTAGGTGCTCCCAGGATCTAGAAGAAAACTAACTAAGCATAAGCCTGGGATTGAATCAGCAAGCAGCAATCCTCCATGATATTTGCTTCAAGTTCCTGCCGTGACTTCCCTCAGTGATGCACTATGACCACAAAGTGTAAGTCAAATAAACCCCTTTCTCTTTTAAGTTATTTCTGGTCATGGTGTTTTCTTATTTTTCTTTTTTCTTTTATTAAAAATAGATTCTTTTCTTATATAATATATCCTAATTATAGTTTCCCCTCCCTATATGCCTCCCAGTTCCTCCCCACATTCTCTCTCACTTTGATTCACCCTCTTTCTGTCTTTCATTAGAAAAGAACAGGCTTCTAAGAGATAACAACCAAACATGAAAAAATAAAATATGAGTTGAAGCAAAAAATATCATATTAAAGTTGGGCACAGCAATCCAACAGGAATAAAAGAGTCCCAAGAGCAGGAACAAGAGTCATAGACTCATTCATTCTCATAATCAGGAGTCCCACCAAAATAATAAGCTAATAACTACAATATATATGCAGAGGACCTGGTGCAGACCCATATAGACCCTGTGCTTGCTACTTCAGTCTCTGTTAGCTCATATGCATCTTGATTAGTTGATTCAGAGGGCCTTGTTTGTGGTGATATATTGTGTACTCCAATAAAGCTTGTCTGGGGATCAGAGGACAAAGCCAGCCACTATATTAAACTTAGAGGTCAGGCAGTGGTAGCACATGCCTATAATCCTAGCATTTGGGAGGCAGATATCCATCCAGATCTCTGTGAGTTCAAGGCCACACTGGGAACAGCCAGGTGTAATGGCACACTCTTTTGATCCCAGCACTAGGAAGTAAGATAGCAGGGCATAGAAAGGTATGTATATAAGGCATAAGGAAACAGGAACACTCTCTTTTGAGGCTGAGAATTTCCTAGAGGTAAGAATGTGGCTGGCTTGTTCTGTTTCTGTGATCTTTCAGCTTTCCCTCCAATATCTGCCTCCAGGTTTTTTTTTAATGTATGTATGTATGTATGTATGTATGTATGTATGTATGTGTGTATGTATGTATGTATGTATGTATGTATGTATGTATGTATGTATTTATTAATAAGACCTTTTAAGATTTGTGTTACACTTGTTCTCCTGGTGTCCTCCATCCCCTCTGGCTCTTATACCTTTTCTCCTTCCTCTTCAGTAGGACTCCCTGAGCTCTGAGGAGAGGGACCTCCAATTCAGACTCTATCTCTGCAAAATGTCTGGATGTGGGTCTCTGCATCTGTTCCCATCTACAACCAGAGGAAGCCTCTCTGATGATGACTAGATAAGTCACTGATCTATGAGTATAGCAGACTATCATCATATTGATTTTTTTTTCAACCAATAGTGTTTGGTTTTACACTAGATCTCTGGGTTATCTAGTTTCTGGTTCTTGATCATCTAAGCAGTATCAGGTTTGAGTGGAGTGCACCATAGATCAAATTAGTCATTGGTTGACTTTTCCCACCTGTTATGTGTCACCATTGCCCTAGCATTGTTTGTAAGCCAGGCAGATTATAGATCAAAGATTTGTGGCTATGTTGGTGTCCATATTGCTCTTTTGGTAGCCTGCAGAATACCTTTCCAAACCAAAGAGACTGGGACATAGGAGTGAGGGCTCCAGGTAGGCACCAGCTGGACTTCTCTATGTTCAATGTGTTTTATGGGTACTGTCCTCAGCAATAGTGCCCCATAGCCAACAACTCAATTGAATGTTCCCTAGTCCCACACTGGAAGTCTTGCCTGGCTATAAGAGATGGCCAGTTGAGACTCTGTATTCCCTATTACTAGAGTTCTCATTAGGATTACTTTTTAGGATGGCCACAGTGTTTTATAACAACAGCAGAAAGGGAGATAGAATAGAATATATGGTTGGACATATATGCCTGCCCCCAAAGCTCATGTATTAGGGATTTTCTCCTCAAAGGGTGATATTATTTGGGGAAGTTCTGGAAAATTTAGGAGGTAGGGACTAGCTGGAGCAAGTAGATCACTGGGAATGAGTCCTTGAGGGATAATGTCCATTTATCTGCTTCCTGTCTAACACTCCACCATAATATTCTGTCTCACCATGAAACCTATACCAACACAACTATGAACTGAAGCCCCTGAAATCAAGCCCCATTCCCAAATAATCCTTTTCTTATATTAATCCTGCTGGGTATTTTGTTACAGTGACACAGAAGTAACTAATACTGTCCCAAGCCCATTTCTATATCTTACTTAATTTCTAGTTCTCTTTCCTTTTAGTAACAGAATAGGACTTCACCACCTTAACCTTCTGAATTGAGACCATGTACCTTACTTCATGTAATTCAGTGTGAAGCTTGGGTTCTACGGTGATAATGGAGCAGAAATTTCAGCTGATGCAGCAGATGTGTTGCATAACTCTGAAATAAATGCTTTGAGGGGCCTCTGTGATCTTTTAGAATTTTTTTTGCTACTGAAACATAAATTGGTTAACTCTATCTTATAACCTGAGAACAGCACAGGTCTATTTTTAATTCGACTTTTGACTGCATAGAGCTGGGAAACCTGGAAATACCCATGTATGTGATATTTCAACATCCAATGATGACACCCATTGCCAATCAGTGTTTTGAACTCTGGCCAATCAGATTACTTTTACCTTGTGGGACATATTAGTCCATTTTTTTGCTGTTAGAATATCTGAGATGATATTATTTAGAAAGAACATAGATTATTTTCTACAAACTTTAGGGGCTGGGAAGTCCACAAGTATCATGCCTGCACCCAGTGAAGGGCCTTCAAGTCTCACAAGAACATGGCAGAGGATATGACATCACAAGACAGACTAGCCTGTATATGCCCAGGTCTCTCCTCTTACAAACCACTGATTCTATTATTAGGACTCCACCCTCATGAACTCACACAACCCTAATTTCTTTCAAAGGCTCAACCTCTAAATGCCATCAACAGATGAGCCTGAGGATCAAGTTTCCAGTGTTCCTATTTAGGTGGTCCCATCCCTTTGCATTCTGCCATGGCTCATTTCCATCTCCATGCTGATGTCTCACTTATCTTTTTACCTTTCACAAAGTCACACTGGTGAGTTGCAGATGTATAAAATCAACTGATTATTAATAACCAACACCTGTGAGCATTATGGGCATCTAAAATGCAACACATCAAAAAATTAAGTCGTGTCTTTCTTACCAAATTGGCTCTGCCTTTTACATTCCTCATTTCAGTGATGCTACTGATTTACCTGTCAACTAAGCACAAAACACAGCAATCATCCTTAGCCTTCTCTTTTTTCATCTCCATGTACAATTAGTCACCATGTCCCATGAATTCTACTTCTAGAGTATCTTTAAATTCTTTCCCACCACTACTATTTAGTTGTTTCTTTTTTATCATTTCTTGGCTATATTACTCCAGTCACCTCTAGCTTTTTTCCCTGGAGAAAACCAACCCCATGTATATGAGGAGTCTATTTCTAAAATACAAACAGATCTATTCAATCCTTTCTTCAACATCTTTAGTGCCTCCCTTTACCCTACCTGTTCACACAACCCACAACATCATTTTCTGACTGCCGTTGGCAACTGTCCAGCCTCACCTGTTTCCAGTCCCCTTTGAGAACTGCATATGGATCCAGGTGCTGTGGCTATCGCTCTGTGTAAATAAAGTTCTGATTGGCCAGTGGCCAGGCAGGAAGTATAGGCGGGACAAGAGAGTAGAGAATTCTGGGAAGTAGAAGGCTGGAGGGAGATACTGCCAGCTGCCGCCATAAGAAGCAACATGTAAAGACACTGGTAAGCCACAAGCCATGTGGCAAAGTATAGACTAACAGAAATGGGTTAATTTAAGATAGGAGAAGTAGATAACAAGTAGCCTGCCATGGCCATATAGTTTGTAAGCAATATAAGTTTCTGTGTGCTTTCTTGGTTGGGTCTGAGCTACTGTGGTACTGGCGGGTAAGAGAGATTTGTCTGACCAGGGATTTATGGGCCAGGCAGGAAAACTCAAACTACATCCAGGGAGCCTTTAGTGAGTCTTTCTTGTCACAATAAAAATCAAATTCCTTTTGTCAGAGGTTGTCCATACACTCTAAGCTTGGAATGTTCTCCAGTGCCTTCTTTTCCTGGCCTGGGCCTTTTGCTCCCCATCACTCAGTGCCAATGTCTTCAGGAAACCTCTTTCTCATCATGACTCCAGTGAGGGCCCCATTAGTACAGTGTGTTCAAATGGCCTTGTTACATGGTAGACACACTTTCCTGAACAGAATGCCTTTATAGGTGGTATCACTTGCCTTATTCTGTATCTTAAATCTAATGCAGTGAGAAGGACTATAACCTACCCCCAATTCCTTGTTATCAGGGCTTTTGAGTCCAGTAAAAATAGGTCATGAAAGCTGCCATGGTGGGTGGGATGGTCATAGCGTTTTCATGGACCAGGCATAACTTTTTTTGTATTCCTGTGCTGGCTATGTTGATTCTCCTCTGCATTCACAATTTTTAACTCCATGAAGTACTTCTTCCAGAAGCTTCTGAATGCTTCATTCATTCTCATAATAAATGATTTGGGGGGAGGAGATAAGGATAAATCTATTCATTCATAGATTTATCCTTATCTCCTCCCCCCAAATCATTTATTATGAATTTGATGTCACTGTTCTTAGCCATGAGAATTTGAAAATCTAGACACTAATAAAATCCTGGTATTATAAAATTCAACAGAGAAGTAAAGTTTTCCCAGAGAATAACACATATATAAGAGGATATGACAAAGAGAGCCATGTCCTTATTGAATATAACAACATGATCTTAACCACTAATAATTGCACACATGGCTTTTATTACTTGGTAATTTGAGCCATTGAGGATGTTTTAAGGGGAAACAGTATTTGTAGTTCACAGAAATATAGAATTCAGTTAAATACTTACAAATAAATACATTATAAATAAACATCTTAGAGATGAAACTCAATTTTAATGCTCATTCTTGCTCTGAAAGAGTGTCACCTATGGAATAAAAGTACCAAGACATAAATGAACTTTGACTGTCACAACATCACCAGAACTTTGATAACAGAGATGCCTGCTTCAGACTCCCTTTTTTTTTTTTATAGGGTTAAGGGATTTGCCCATGGTTGGACAGATAGTCTAACTGGTCAGTAATGATGTTTTCAAGTGAGTGTGGAAGAGTAAAAGAAAATAGCTTCGCACATTAGAGACCTTTCCTGCCCTCCCCAAACTACTAAGAACTGACTGTGAAACTTTTCCGCATTTTCTGGATTCTTTTCCAAAGTTCAGGTTGCTGTTGATGGGTATGAGTAAGGGCCTTATCATTAGGTCTGACTGTCTACACCACATGGATGTGACACTTCTTCATGAATAGTTCTGAAATCTCCAGCTTTAGATTTTCATGAGAAGAAGCTCACAGCAACTTCAGGTCCTAAGTTCATTCCCTATTAGATGAATCAGAACTCTGAGGTGGAGTCTATAGGTTATAAAGTTCCACAAGAATCTCAGCTTAATGAGTGTGTGTTTCCAGTGTTATCTACAGGAGGCTACAACAGACCTGGATTCTTAACTTCACTAACTGGGCTTATTGCATGCCTTGTTTGGTCTTTCTGAGTCTCTGTGTCCTCGATTATAAAACAGGGGAATTTGTCTTTGGGTCATTCAGTGGGAGAATATTCAAAAAATCTTTGCCAGCATTTGCCATGCAGTGAGAACTCAGAACACCAACTGGGATCCATTCATTTGTTTATAGATTGATCTTAGCCTAAATAGGGACACAGGGTAACTGGACTTTAATTCTCTTCTATGATATATGCTCTACAGAGTCAGTATGAGATTGGAGGAAGACTGTAAACTTTGAAATCCACATTTTGTCAATTAATAGGGATAATTATTTTAAACTGCCTCACTTTTGAGTCCTACATCTTGCAAGCACTTGGTAAATGGTCATTGTTACCCTTAACCCTCAAGTGGTGCTCTCCATCTCAGGACAGTCTTCTTCATCATAAGATGTAAGTAGAAATATATTTAGGTAAGTAACTGCTTGTGATTCTGATTCATGTTCTTCATAATTTGTATTCATTAATGTTCCTTCCCAAGTGGTGTGTGTGTGTGTGTGTGTGTGTGTGTGTGTGTGTGTGTGTACATTCCTTAAGACATCAGCTCCTCAGTTCTGCTTCTCCCTGGCTGATGGAGTGAGGTGTGTGCATGAAAATGCTGATGTAATCTGGTATGTGATCTCAGCTCTGGCCTGATGGTGCTAAGAAAAGAGACTATTTCTTTGTTGATTTTCCTCTTTTTAAAACTGGCAATTAAAAATCTTTGTAGATTTATGGCATACATCATGACACTTTGCCATATATATTGAAATGACTAATTTATAGGCATTGGTTCAGATCCATTTACTTTTTTGTAGTAAGGACATTTATTCTTCTTTCAGTCATTTTTAAGTAGACTATACATGGTTATTTGTAATCAGACATTTTTTGTCCTGACTGCCTAATCCCAAATAACCAACTCAGAGGCTTAATATTACTTGTAAATGATCAGCTGATAGTTCAGGCATGTTACTAGCTAACTCCTTTTTTTTTTTTTTTTTGTTATTTTTTCAAGACAGGGTTTTTCTGTAAAGATTTGGTGCCTGTTCTGGATCATTCTGTATGCCAGACTGGCCTTGAACTCACAGAGATCTGCCTGCCTCTGACTCCCATGTGCTGGGATTAAAAGTGTGCACCACTGCCACTTACTTAAATTAACGCATAATACTTATCTATGTTAGTCACATGGCTTGGTACCTTTTCTCAGTATGATACTCTCATCTTGCTTATCTGCATTTGCTGGTGACTCTCTCTCTTTCCCCTTCTCCTTTCCATCATCCTTAGTTTGGTTGTTCCCCCTATACTTCCTGTCTGGCTACTGGCCAATCAACATTTTATTAAACCAATTGGAGTGACAAATCATTACAATGTACAAGAGGATTATTCCACAAAATTTCCCCCTTTTTGTCTAATTAGAAAGGAAAATTTTAGCTTTAACATAGTAAGACTATATACAACAAAAACAGTTACCAAGTAAGAATTACAGTTACAATATCTAGTTTATTTGTATTTGACAAAATTAGAGAAAATATTTAATTATCCTTCCTATCTTGGCAAGTCCAAAGTTTTATATCTAATTTACATCTTTATCATAACTAAGAAAAATTATAACTACAACTATCTAGTCTTCAATTCCATCAAAGACTCCAGAAGGATGAAATGTTGCCTAATCGGGACATCAGGATGCCTGGACAATCACCCAAAATTTCTCTGCAACATCAAGGCATTCAATTCTGGCCTACAGGCCTAGCATATCTGATAAACTTTCCTGTGAAGCAGGGAATTTTGAAGGACTGTCCTACTTTGTCTTGGCAAAGTTTGGCAGTTGCCTTTTTTGTGTCCTGCTGGTCCAATTTGGACAGTAACTGTCAGCAATTTAGGCAAGGGCAGTTTCTTTGTCCATATGACTAGCTTTTACCATAAAGTCAACAAACTCTACATGTAGTTTCTTTGACTCTCGTCATCTTCTCTGGAGTACATTGGTGCTTTTAGAAGCAGATATGTCTCATGGTCATGAAAGGTTATTGAAATGTTTTAAGTGCCATATTCTGTAGGTCTTTGAAGTATTTGAAGATTACCTATCTATCTGAAATATATCTCTGTATACATAGAAAATCTAACTAACATGACTCTAAGTTTGACTATTTTAGATGACTATAAATCTGTATTTCTTAATTATATATTACATTTTAGATGAGATGCATAAACAACATATCTTAAACAAGAATAGACATTTACATATAACAAAATTAACTTTTAATTTGTATCAATAAACTAAAATCCATACCAATGTAAAATATGTAAGATTAATATTTGTTTTTTAGATTAAAGAGATTCAATAATTTATCCTTTAATCCTATCATTTCTATATCCCCCCTTTTTCTTTTCTGAACAAGATGCCTGAATCTAATCTTTGTTGTTTAGCTTTTCCCCTGATCATTATCCATAACAACTTATAACCAACTTCCCTAAATGATGACAAACATTCATAATTTATTTTTGGGAATGTGGGCATAGTTCTCTAGACTGCTTCCTGCTGAGTGGAAGTGCTGGTAATCTTTGGGGACCCCTGGGAAAATTTAGGATTATGATTAAGTCCTAACTGGAGAATTCTTTGAGGCTGGATCATCTCAGCTAGCAGCCTTGAAGCCCTTCTGGATGCAGAACTCAGAGGAAACTGCAAAAGAGGTGTTCTGAAACATTGATTGGATTATCTGGGCCATCTGTTCCCATGAGAATTTTTTCAGGGGATCTTCCTCGATCAAACTTAATTTTTCTTAACCCAGAATGAATCGACACCCTCTCATTTCCCATGGAAACAAAATCATAACCTCTCTCTGTAAGTAAAAAAGTAACATATATTTGACTTAAATTTTGAAGTCAAGATGATTTTAAAAGATTATTGTTGGTTTACTATAGCAGTTTTCATAATTCAAGGTCTCTTAGCAGCCACAATTTTTAAAGATAACACAAAAATACACATAATCCAGACTCTGTGTATTTTATATCTTTATGTGGTTTATTTTTTATTACTCTATTCCTTTTTAAGGGACTTTCTCTACCCTTTTTCTTTTCTCTCCCAAGCCTACATATATTTTTATACACACTGTAACCCATTTAGAGGTACTTGTTCTTTCTTTTTTTTATTATCAAGAAATTTTCTATTCATTTTACATACCAACCATAGATCCCCCTCTCCTCCCACCCCCAGCATTTCCCCTTCCCACCTGCCCCCTATTCCCACCTCCTCCAAGGCAAAGCCTTCCATGGGGAGTCAGCAGAGCCTGGTACATTCAGTTGAGGCAGGTCCAAGCCCTCCTCCCCGCACCAAGGCTGCCCAAAGTGTCTCAGCATAGGCCCTGGGTTCCAAAAAGCCTGTTCATGCAAGAGGGACAGACCCTGAGAGGAGTATTTCACAGCAGGTATTAGTTGTCACGGTGCACAGAACAGATCTCATGAACTTATTCCTCCTGTGTATCTGAATTTTGTTTCTTTGGATCAACATCTCCTTTTTTGAGTCCCAGGTAACACTCTGTTATTTTTAGAGTATGATAGTTTTAGATTCCAACTATGAGTGAGACCATATAGTTTTTGTCTTTTCATGCCTTGCTCATGTCTTTCATTTACCACAATGTCTCCTGGGTTGATCCATGATGTCACAAATGATAGAATTTCTTTTATTTACAAGGCTGAATTCTCTCTCTCTCTGTCTCTCTCTCTCTCTCCCCCCTCTCTCATACACACACACACACACACACACACACACACACACACACACACACAGAGAGAGAGAGAGAGAGAGAGAGAGAGACAGAGACAGAGAGACAGAGAGAGACAGAGAGACAGAGAGAGAGAGAGAGAGGTCAACATTTGTTTTCTTCTTTTGTCTTGATAGTTGTCACTCTAACAGGTTTTGATTTGCATTTCCCTGATGACTGGTAATGCTGAATACCTTTTCACATTACTATTAGCCATTTGTATGCTTTCTTTGGGGAAATACCTGTTAAGGTTCTTTGTGTATTTAAAAAAATAGATTATCAGTTCCTTACTATGGCGTTGTGAGAGGCTCTTCTGTATTCTACATATTAACTCCTTATCATTTAGTTTTTTTACAACTATGTTCTTCCTCTTAATAGGGTGTATCTCATCTGTTGTGCAAAAGCTTTTCAGTGCAATTTCATCTCACTTGTCTTTCTGTTTTTGTTGTTCTTGCTTTTGAGACCATACCCATGAATCATTGTTGCTAAGTCCTATATCATAAAACTTTATCTTAGTGTTTCTTATAGTTGTTTTATAGTTTCAGGTCTTATGTTTAAGTCTCTAATTCATTGAGTTGATTTTTGTATAAGATGTGAGATAAGGATTTAGTTTCATTGTATGTGGCTTCTTGTGTGCAGAATGTCAGACATTCCTAGCCTCACCATATACTCTCATCCTTTTCTTTGTGTTTGTTAATGGAAAACTCAGCTTTCTATGCAGAGGCCACCTACATCAATTGAAAGACAGCAGTATACAAAACGGATGTTTTTTACAATTACTTTTAATATGACTTTCTGTGTCATTTAGAGATTGATAGCACCACAAGCTTTATTCAAATTAGCCTCAAACTTTTAGCCATAAAATATTCAAGTGTGCAAAAGTACAGAGCAGAGCTGTCATCTAGCATTTTGTTTGGTGATGAAACTGTTGTATAATCTTCTCTGTCCCTAAGGAAGCCTACAAGCCTCATGAGTCTATCTGAGCACATGAATTGCATTTTGCATGACCAAGGAACTGAACTTTTAATTATAGTATATTTTAATTAATTTAAATTTAAATTGAATTTAGCTACATGTGTCTATTAACACCATTTTATAAATTTTAATATGAAAAATTCCCATATTTACTGCCTAGAGTTTTCAGAAAGGCAAAACTTTGCAGGTGTAGTTCAGTTTCTCATAACACTATATGCCTCCCCCATTTCTAGTCCCACTATGTCCCTTTTGCACTAGGAATAACCACTCTTTTGAGGATAGATTCACGTTCTTATGAACAGTTTTAGACCTGTACCCTATGTCTATACTTCCATAAGCAAGATGTTGATATGTTTTGCAAAGGTTGTTTACACTGTACTTTACTTATCTTTCTGCAAGTTTTACCTACCCCCCCAATATGTTTTTGAAATGAATCTCTCTTGACATAAGTACTGTCATCTCACTGCTTTTGCTTCTGGTGTTCCATTCCCATAAATGAATATTTCAAGATTTATTTACCCTTTTTCCTGTGAATATAAATTTGATCAGAGTCTATTTTATGCATTTACAAATAATGTTGCAGTTAATGGCCAATGTAGTCCCTATGTGTGTGAGAGATCTATAGTGGGTGAGTGGAATAATTGAGTGTGGGGTTGATGGGTCTCCAACTTTTCAATTTGTTAACAAATTGCTCCCTAGAGCATTATCTCAATGTACCCCGAAGCCAGTGTGCATGTGAAAGGGGTCCTTATTCCACATTTGGGAGTTGCAAAAAAAAAATGTGCTGCCTAAATAGCCCATGTGTACACAGCTGACCCATTTCCAATTGCCACCTACTTTAGTCTAGTTGAAGCTTAGAATGAGAAATACACTCTAGCTTATTGATCTTCTCCAGGCTCTTTATTCTTGTGTATCTTAAGAAAATCTCTGTCTTTCATTGTTCATTGATCTTCCGTTTTTATCCCTGTCACTCCTCTTTTCTTCTTTTGTGAATTCATTTTCTCTTTCTTATGTACCAATGTGGAAAACAAAGCTACATAAAATGTTGATGAGAATAGAGATGAAAGGCACAGCCATGTTCTTGAGGAGCTCAATGGCCACATGAGGTGAAAGAGATGCTTCTGATGGATAAGGAATGAAAGCGTCATGTACATGGATGGCAGAGCATCAGAAAGACCTTTCTCTTCAAACATCAACTTTGAGCTGACTGCAATAGTATTTGGGTTAAAAAGCATTTGGGGGCACTTGCTAGGGATGCAGAGGGAGAGTAGCAAGCAAGACAGAGTACAAACAGCAGGATGTTCAGTACCACCAGGGACCAGTTAGTGACAACTGCATGGGATAAAGCAGGGCAGCACCAGTGCCAGATGGTAAGGGCTGTTGTTTGTCATGTGAAAGGGCTTATATTTCATCTTAAGGGCAATGATGTGCCATTAGCAGTTGGCATCTGTTGTTGCTAAGCATTCATTTCCTTCTTCTTCTAATATAGCCTTTCTCATCCTTCCTTTGGTGAAATTTTCTTTTAGTTCCACAAGTTTCTGGGAGCTAGCCAATCACAGTCTTCCTCCACTACATAACCTTAGGCTAAAGAAATCACAGTCCCATATCGTTAAAATGAACCAACCAGAATCATTCTCTGAAGCTTTAAGTAATGACAAGAGAGGGGACTTCTGTTTCCTAGACAGAAGATTCAGATAGCAAACCCAGATAAGATGCTGATGATCTGAGTTTGGGGAAACATTCTGTCCTGGAGGTCAGACTCAGAAGTGGTATACTCAACTACTCCATTGCCCTCACAGTTTAGGCTCCCACTTTAGGCCCTGAAAGCTCTGCTTCCAAATTTCATCTTGGATACATTCACATATTTCCACTTGTGTACCTGAAACTCATGCAAGGCCCTGTCTTCTCCCATCAGGCCAATTGCATTCAATTGTGCACTCTGTATTCAGCAGAGTGATGGGCACCAGATGCAAATATGGCCAATGAGCTCTTCTGCTGATTCCTCCACATATTTATTATTATGCATAGAGTGTGATTTAACTTTACATTTTGGTTCACAAGACAGCACATGCTACAGTCACAGGTCAGTGAAGAACTATGTACATAAGGCATTTTCATTGGTCATTATTTATGAAGGTCACAGAACAGATTGTAGTAAAAAACAACCATTATTGGGCTACAACAATGACATTTATATTTGATATTTTATTGTGTTCTTCAATATATATTATTTGCTTCTGACCCAGGACTTTTTTGCTGTGGATATCACTCTGTGTAAATAAAATTCTGATTGGCCAGTGGCCAGGCAGGAAGTATAGGCGGGACAAGAGAGAAGAGAATTCTGGGAGGTGAAAGGCTGGAGAGAGACTGCCAGCTGCCACCATGACTAGGAAGATGTAAGGTAATGGTAAGCCACGAGCCATGTGGCAAAGTATAGATTAATAGAAATGGGTTAATTTAAGATAGAAGAACAGCTAGCTGGAAGCCTGAGCCATTAGGCCAAACAGTTTAAATAATATAAGCATCTGTGTGTTTATTTTATAAGTGGGCTGCAGGACTGCAGGGGTTTGGCGGGAGCTGGAGAGAAACCCTTCAACTACACTTTTTCATTTGAAATGCCATCTTCTCAGAGTCTTTTTGTCACAGGTCTCCTCATGGCTGCCTTATATCATTCAGAACACACATGGCATCTCCTGTCCATGAGGGCTCCTAGACTAACTTCCTGCTTTAGCTCTGATGATAGTTCTCTACTCCATGAGATGCCCTCTGTATGGACTGGTTTTGTGTGTCAACTTGACACAAGGTAGAGTCACCAGAGGAAGGCATCTAAGTTGAGGAAATGCCTTGATGAAATACAGCTGTAAGGCATTTTCTCAATTAGTGATTGGTGGGGGAGGACCTAGCCCATGGTGGATGGTGCCATCCCTGGTCTTCTGGTCCTGGGTTCTACAAGAAGGTAGGCTGAACAAGCCATGGGAAGCAAGCCAATGAGGAGCTGTAGCTGGAATTTTCCTGGTTCTGCCTGGCCCATGGTCAGGACAAATCTCACCCACCAGTCCTGCAGCTGCTCAGACCCCACCAAGTAAACACACAGAGACTTATATTACTTACTTATAAACTGTATGGCTGTGGCAGCCTTCTTGCTATCTATCTGTTCTTATATCTTAAATTAACCCATTTCTATAAATCTATACCTTGCCACATGGCTTGTGGCTTACCAGTATCTTACATGTTAGTACTCATGGCGGCAGCTGGCAGTGTCTCCTGACTGTTCCCAGAATTCTCTTCTCTGCTTATCCTGCCTATACCTCCTACATGGCTAGTGGCCAATCAGCATTTTATTTATACAAAGCAATATGCACAGCAAGCAGTTCCCCTCCATGGCCTCTCATCAGCTACTGCTATCGGGACTCTGCCTTCTTTGAGTTCCTGTCCAGACTTCCTTCAATGATGAACAACAATGCTGAAGTGTGAGCCCAATAAACTTTTCCTCCTTTTTGGTCATGGTGTTTAGTCTCAGCAATAGAAAACAACTAAGACATCCTGGTAGGAACTGGGCACTTTAGGGACAGGGAGCCAAAGTGCTTCCTGAAAAGAAGGACCACTACCAAGGACATTTCTAATACCCCCATCTATTCTAAGCTGCTGCTCATTTAGAACTGTGAGAGGCCCTCTTCATGGCTATGCTCCAGATTATTATTATCGAAGAAGTCACTAAAGAAGAAGGTGTCAGCATGGAGCTTAAAATAAAGCCAGGAAGCCAGGAAACACAAGCAACTTTGGTCTTCAAAAGGCCAAATCAAATTAAATGCCATTAGCCCCTATGGCCTTCCTTGAACCTCAGTTTTCCATCTGAAAATGAGACAACTAAGCTATGAGTCCTGTAGTGTCTTCTGTTTCCTATTTTCTAATCATCTAGAGGCTAGGGGCTGTGATCCAGAGCTGTCCTACATAGTTCTGCTGCCAGAGATTAGGGAGGAGATGCTCCTGCTCCCTTCCAGAGTCCACATTCACTCTTGATTTCTCTGGGGCTTCATAGCAATCTGAGAGCCCAGGAAGTACAAAAGTGAGCTCTGTGATTGGGAAGCTGGGAGACTGAGATGCAGGGCTGGGGCTGTTCCCATTGCTTTGTAGGCTCAGAGTTTGTTGTAAATGAGTCCTATTGGATATGAAGGCTAACTCACTACTACCTCCCAGATCTTCTGGACAGGGTCTTCTAGCAACTCATAGAGATGGACAGGAAGGGATTGTGTGCAAGGTGCCCACTGACAGGTGAGCAGTACCTTAGTCTTAGTTGAACAAATTTTTGGCCTGAGGCTATACTATAGTTTCTGGACATCTAAAGTAGCCAGAAGTCAATGTATCCTCAATCCCTGCTAGGCAGATGTTCTTCCTAGACCTGAATCAATTTGGAAAGACTGATGTCTCTGTCACTGTAGCAGCCTCACATTTTGGATAAGATGTACCTGGGCTAAGGAGTGAACCAGGACACAGAGTCACAGTTTTTTCTTCGCCTAGCTTCATTCCTTCAGTTTCTGGGATGGAAAACTCACTTCTGTTCAACACACCACTTTCTTTAATCTTTGCTTCCTAACTCCTCAACCATAACTTAACATCTCCCTGGAGTTCTAGTTCCATTGTAGGTATTCCTGCTCATTACTAACATGCACTTAGAAACTGTGGAATATGATTAGAATCTGAATATCACACATACATAGGGTCCAGCCCCTTGGAGGAGGCTATTGAACTGCTGTAGATCAGGTCTGTTTGATACAGGATGCTGTGGTGGCTGACTCTTGAAGATTGGACTGCAGGATGCTGTGATGGGCACCTGATACCATGTGCCATATCCACCAAGACTGTCTCTTCCTATAACCACAGGAAGGCAATATTGATTTTCTCACATAACTTATGATTGAGTCCTCTAAAGTTGTCTCTTGAGAGTTGATGCTACCAGGGCCATTGGGTGAGTGAACACTAATGAGACTGTGCTGAAGAAATTAAGACTCTTAGCCGCCTTATTGGGTTGCAGGCCAGTTGAAGACAGAGTATTTACTTTAGACTAGAGTATAACTTGAAGTACAGTAAGGCATGCAAAGACAAACTTCCTGAGGGATGCTGGGAGAATATGGAAAACAGACACTCACATTCTGGTTCAGGACAGCAAAGCCCTTATGCTTTCAGCCACCATTTCTTACCACTTACTCCAGATGTGCCACCTCCTGGCTGTTTCTTTAACACATCTGGTGGGATTAATTTCTGTTATGTCCACATAGGTCACTACTTCACTTCCTTTATGTGTCCTCTCAAACATGACTTCTCTCATTAGAGAAGTCTTTCCTGACCACTGGGTTTAGGTTATCCTATTTATTCTTTCCCACCCCTATTACCTGACTTATTCCTCTTTGTAGCATGTACCACCATTTGACATAGGAGAGTGTTTATTTATATACTTGTTTGCTTTCTGTCTTCTCAAACTAGAATGTAAGCTCCACCTGGCAGGGGTTGTATATTGACCATCACTAAGTCCCCAGCACCTCAAAGATTACCTGCCATTCATAGTTGCTATATGGCCAGTCAGTGATGGCACATACCTTTAATCCTAGCATTTGGAAGGCAGAGACAGGCAGATCTTTGTGAGTTCGAGGCCATCCTGGGCTACAGAGTTAGTTCTAGAACAGCCAAGGCTACACAAAAAACTCTGTCTCAAAAACAAAACACCCCCCCCCCCCCCGCAATCCATAGTTGCCATATGGAACCCTCTGTACCACTGACCTTGAAGTTGGACTGAGTTGGGTAGACTTTCCAGGGGAAGGCTTTGGTATAGGCAAAAGCATGGAGAAGAAGTGGAGGGAAACCCAGCAGGTAAAAGATGATGGAAGGAGGAAGGATAGATAGTTGGTGGCCATGGTAGGGGAAAGAAAGTTCTGGTATATGTAAAGAAACTGCCACTTTCTCTTGTGATTTTCTTGGGTCCCTTCTCTCCAGCTCAGGCACTGCCTCTTCTCTACTCAGAACTGTACACACCCTCACTTCAGTCAAATTCTCACCTCTACAACAGACCATCATGTCTCATGCCTTGGAATATCATGAATTGTCTTTAGTTTTGCCTTTACTACCTACTTTCTGTGCTACCTTGTGGTGTCCGTTCTCAGGGCCTGGCTGGTCCCTATTGTCTGCACTATCCATCACCACTCAGCATTTCCAGTGTATCACTTGATCCCTCATGAGCTTCTCCAGAACTGAGTCCAGTTCATATCAAAATAGCAGAAAGGCAGTTAAAAACAGATCTGAGGATTGGAAGGCAAGGAGAGGCATGCTGTGGGATGTTGTGTATGTCAAATGTGTTGCTAATAAATAAATAAAGTGCTAATTGTCCAGTAGCCAGGCAGGAAGGATAGGGTAGGCCGGACAAATAGGAGGAGAACTGTGGGAAGTGGAAGGCTGGGTGGAGAGATCCTGCCAGCTGCCACCATGACAAGGAAGATGTAAGGTACTGGTAAGCCACGAGCCACATGCAAAGTATAGATTAATAGAAATGGGCTAAATATAAGACTAAGAGCTAGACAATGGTAGGCCTGAGCTAATGGCCAAGCAGTTTAAATAATATAAGTGTCTGTGTGATTATTTTATATGTGGGTTGAGGGACCATGGGGGCTTGGTGGCACCTGGAGAGAAGCTCTCCAACTACAGAGGCGAATCTTATTTTTGCTTCTACCCTATCAATGGCTATTGGGCACATCACTTCATCATTTGGGACCTTAGAGTCCTCCATAAAATAGGGAAGAAAACATCTTCCTTGTATGATTCCTTTGAGATTAAATAAATAAATAAAATTCCATTTAAAGTACATAATATGGTGAGGAGCTCAAGACAATTAGAACCTCCTCTCTCAGACAGTTCCCACTCATAACCCTCTCCCCCAGCCTAAGGTTCCACAGCTTCCATCATGAATCTTTTCATGAGGTCAACTCCCTAGCTTTCCATAGAGCCTCGACCAGCCCAGGTAGCCTGTGCTTTTGCTAATTAATGAGTTGAATTTTCAAACAACCTGAACCTTTCAGGGGAAATCTTTAGCTCCATCTTGGTTTCCTGTAGGCAGCCTCAGGCATCACAGAATTCATCATAAAAATCTGAAATGAGATGGCAAAAATATGTTTTCATTGAAATGCTCTCATTATCCATTTGCTGATGCAAGCTGTACCCAGGCAGGGGTGACAGTTTTATTTATTTATTTGTGTGTTGACATTTATTCTTTTTATGATGCTCCCATCCTTCTTCCAATGGCTCATTGGCACCCATCCAGCAAGTGTGGTGTGCTTGTTTGCTTAGAATCTAATTACAGTGCAGAACAGTCAGGGATGGCACCTTGCAGGTTTTCATTTGTTTGCTTCCAAAGCACTCAGGGAAGTGGATGGAGCAGAAACATTACATAGCAACCATCTCACTCCAGTTGATAAATAAATGGAGACCAGAGGGTGAGCACAGTTCATCTTTGAAAGAAAGAAAAGCTTTTTCATTCTTTTTGTTTGTAGACCACTTCAGACTCTGTTCATACAGTTAGAGGAGTCTGTATCTCAAGTGCTAATGTTAGAGAGCATTTTCTCCTTCCTATAATTATACAGGAACAGACAATAATCCTAGGCACTGAACTCAGCTACTTCCTGGAATTCCCATAGCATTCTAAGGTGAGTAGTCTTACTATTTCCAGGTCATACAGAGGTTAACTTGCCCAGGGCTAGAGCTGGGGGTCAGATTCAGACAGACTGACTCCAAAGCAGCATTTTTATAATTGTATGTTAATATTAATTGGACACATAAATAATGATTAATATATTACTAATTTAATAAAATGCTAATTAACAGTTAACCAAAATAGAAAATGGTGACTGTGGCCAACACATGCTGGTGTTCTTATTAATTTCCCCATTTCTGATTCTGTTCAGCTTAGGATACATCTCCCAGTATCCTTTGCAATGGAATGTGGGCAGGTGGACAGTAACACTGAAAGACTGGAGTATAATTCATGGGTGCTACTTTTTTTACTTTTTTTTGGGGGGGCAGAGAGATGGCTCAGTGGATGAGGGAAGCCACCACAAGCATGATGACCTTAGCTGTCCTCTCACCACCACATACCACATGTGCCTTTATCCTACAAAAATAAATAAAAATAATTAAAGTCCATTTAAAAAAATGATTATGTCTTCCTGACCTTACCATTTCTTTCTCTCCTTCCACCATGTAGGTTCTGGGGATTGAACTCAGGATGCTGGGTTTGGTGGCTTTTACCTGATGAGCCATGTCACAGCCTACCCCTCAATACCCATCAAATTTTAATTAATCAGAGGTTGCTGATTTTCCATTCACTATTCAAAAATAGTCATCAATTTCATTGCTTTTTTTTTGAGCTGAGGATTGAACCCAGGGCCTTGTGCTTGCTAGGCAAGCGCTCTAACACTGAGCTAAATCCCCAACCCTAATTTCATTGCTTTTTAAGTGACTTTTTTTTTAAAACTTTCTCCTTTTCATGGCAGTCTAGACTTTCTTATTACTAATATGAAATTCCTTATTTCATAGCATCAGAGACATCTTTGCCTTTCAAGAATATCCAGATCCACTTTCTAATAATGCTAAACTTCTGGAGTCCTCCAGGTATGGGTAGCTTACTTTCTATCCAGTCAACCCATTCTGTTTGAAAAGTTCTCTCATTAGAAATATTTGATTTTACTTATTTTTAGGGCCCAAGGAGATGGCACAGTTTCTAAAGTTCTTGGCTTGCAAGCATGAGAATCTGAATTCAATCTCTAGAACCCATGTAAAAACAAAGCTAGGCATGCTTGTAACCCCAGTGCTGGGGAGATGGAGATGAGAGGATCCTTGAGATTGCCAGTTAGTCAGCCTAGCTGGATCAGTGAGCTTCAGGTCACTGAGAAGCATTGTCTCAAAGAAGCATTGGTGGACGAATAGTAGCTGAGAAATAACACCTGAGAATGTCTCTTGGTTTTCACATGCATGTATACTATGAGCACACACACACACACACACACACACACACACCTACAAAAGAAACTTTTAAAAATATTGGAATTCTAAGCTAAAATGGGCAGGACTGGATTGTTCCTAAATGCCATGTAAGCCAAGTGCCTTTTGGTTTCTCCATTGAGGGATGTCTTTTCCTAGATACAATGATCTTTGCTCATGTTTACTCTCCAGGGTTTAACTTTCTCTATTCTTTCATCTTCTTTATTTGAACCTGGTTTTGAGGTTAAAGTACCAACTCCCAGCCATATTCCTGGGTGGTCAGAACCCTCAAGACATTTGGTCATATAGGACCATTTCAAGCTTGCTACATGTGATCACTTAGCTTGGAGGACATCAGGATTACTACCTCCTCTCCCTCATTTCCAGGCTCACATCCATTTATCTTGATTTTAAATTCATTGAACATTTAAAAAGTTATTTAAACATTTAGTTAAGCCTTTTCTGGGTTTAAGGATACTTGGAGCTCATAAGATTCTTTCAGTTCATACTTGGCATTGCTTATTTTCTCTTAGCCTCCTATGGATCATTCTATGTTATGATCCTCATTGTCCTGGACACACTTCCAAGCTTTAACTGGCATCCCTATTTGATTCACATCATGACATTGAATTCTGTGCCTGTCCAGTTAAAACTGTCCCCTCTTGATTCTGTCATCTGACATTTCTCCCTGGATGATGATTGAGTAGCAGAGGAAGTTCTGACAGACAGCATCTAAAGAACAACAAACTTTAATTTGTCACCCACAAACCCCAATACTGGCAAGTCACATATCACATAATTTATCTTCAATCTAGGATTGGTTTGTGGACATGAAGAGTGGCATTTTTAAATGGTATTACCAAGATGTTTATTTTATTTGGTGATTGGTTATATACACACAGGAGGCCTGTGTTATATTCAGTAGAAAGCCTTTAAATCTCCAGCGCAGGTTACAGTACTTTCTTGGGTTTAGTGGGAAAAACAAGTTTAATCAAATTAAAACATTCTAGAGCAGTGGGTCTAGACCCTTTTGGGGGTTGAATAACCCTTTCACATGGGTTGCCTAAGGCAATTGGAAACCGCGATACAATTCATAAGAGTAGCAAAATTACAGTTATGAAGTAGCAATGAAAATAACTTTGTGGTTTGGGATCACCACAGCATGAGGAAGCATTAGGAAGGTTGAGAACCACTGCTCTAAGAGGGTCCTAATGCAGTGGGTGGACAAGTCATATAAGGGTGTAATGAGTGTCAGCAGAAGAAAGAACCCTTTGAAGACTCTTTGGAAACATTCATTTCATCTGAGCCCACTTATAAATTCTATGATCCATTCCTTCTCTTTGTGGGACCAAGTCCATGCTCTTTTCCCCTCACCCATGTCCTTTATCTGTTTCTGTATTGGTGTGTGTACATTTCACTCCCATGTGTCCCTGTCTCTCTCTTACACATACACACTCACACAGATAGATAGATAGATAGATAGATAGATACATAGATAGATACATAGATAGATAGATAGATGAGACAGACAGAAAGGAGGTTCTCTTTTTCACAGCTAAACTTGTTTTAAATCAAGTTTTAGCTCTCCATGTGGCATCTCCTATAACAGCTACCTATTCAGACCTCTTTCCTGCCCCAAGGAACTTCTTCTCTGTCCAGGCTATTTCTCAGCATTCTAGTAAGGGGCAGAGACTTCATTTTTGGGATACATTGACATATTACCAATCTGTCCTTTTCTAGGACTTTTTAGAAGTTAAAGCCACCTTATAGCCTAGTGACCAAGCCTGAGAAAGTACCATTCCTCCTACTGGGTTGCCTCATCCATCCTTAATAGAAGAGCAAGTGCCTAGTCTCACTGCAACTTGATATACCATGGCTGGCTGATATCCATGTGAAGCCTGCCTGTTTCTGAAGAGAAACAGAGGAGGAGGAATGGATGCTGATGGGGAAGAGGGGAGGCAGGGGAAGAGAGACTGGGAGGAGAGGAGGGAGGGGAAACTTTGGTTGGGATGTGAAAACAAAAACAAACAAACAAACAAATAAATAATAAAAAGAAATAAAATGGCTCTCTTTCCAGAAGATCTGAGACATTCTCAGTATTTCCTAGTAGAATGGAGTGGGACAGGTGCTTATGCCTTTGTAAACAAAATGGTCAGTCGCAACACAAGTTGCCATGACAGAATACCACAGACTGATTACTTAAAGGACAGCTATTTATTTCTCACAGTTCCAGTGCAAGGTCAATGCTGGTTCACTCAGTTTCACCTAGAGAGGCCCTTTCACTGACTGCTTATGTGGGTCTTCTTGCTACACCCTTAAAGAGGGCAGGGATGAGGGAGAGAGGAGAGAGATAGAGACATTATCAGAGAGACAAAGAAAGAGACAGATGTGTGTGTGTGTGTGTGTGTGTGTGTGTGTGTGTAAAATGCAAGAGCTGTGTTCTGGTCTCATTAGAGAAGCATCACTCTCAGCCTAAGGGTTTAACTCTCATGATAGTACCTTGTGGTGATATTTTATTTGTATGTTAATAAATAAAGTTTGCCTGGAGATCAGAAGTCACATAGTGAGCCATAAACAAGTCATGTGGTGGTAGCACACACCCTTAATATCTGATCACATGGCAGGCAAAGTCTCTGTGTGTTCAAGGACACAGTGCATCATGGTGACACATGCCTTTAATCTCAATACCAACCATAGAGACCTGGAGGTCTGTATAGACAGGCAGTGATGAGGAAGTGATGTGGCTGGGCTTAGAGACAATGAGAAGGCAGAACAGGAAGGCAATAAAAGCGCAGGTTAGACAGGAAGAAGCTCTCTTTGGGGAAGCTACTGCATGGTGGAAAGCTAAAGCTAATCATAGATATTCACTATTTCTCTGATCTCTTCAGCTATTACCCCTGTATTTGGCTCTGTTTCTTATTTAATAAGACTGTTTAGAAATTCATGTACAGTACTTATAAATATCTAAATGCCATCACATTGAGGGTTAGAGCTTTAACATATGAATTTTAGGGATTTTATAATTCAGCCTATTATTTAAAGCTCTAGTTCTGCCACTTAGTGGCCAGAGGCACAGCTCTTCCAAAGCTCAGCTTATGAACATTTAATTGGAGGTCCTTGTGATATTGGAGACCAGGGAGTGTTCCTTTGAGCCTCTCTCCCTTAGTAGCCAGTTCACATGTTTCTCTAGCTTTTCCCTTTGACTACTAAGCTTCACCTTGCCAGATTGGGTAGGTCAAAGAAGGTGGCATTAAAACAGCAAGGTTTTGAGGCCATGAGTGTGGGTAAAATTACACCATCTTCCCAGAAACCATGGAACTAGAAACCATGTTCATGCAAACACATCATCTCTGGTTTGCAATGAGTGTCTTCTTAAATCTTACTAATTGTTTCACAAATGTGAGAAAACAGCCATAGTGAACTCCAGTGCAAGTCTTCCTTCAGTACCAAATAGTTGGGTGTGAATTGAAACAAACTTCTGGAATGCTAGGGATAGAAAGACCGTGATGAGAATGTGGGGCCCTTAATACAGATTTGTACATTTAACATTTGCTTGTTTAGAATCTCTATTGGATTTCAGTGCTGAAGGCTAAGAATTATAATCATGATAGGCATAGGACATTATAATATCCCAGGGCTCCTTGAATACCTGCCACGCCCATGACGGTGTCGCCTGCGTGACAAATGCCTTGGATAAGGTAGTTACGTGGGAAAGGGGGGCTCGCGGCCCTCGGGTCTATGCCCCCGGCGACCCCTCATCAATTTGCCTGAATCAAGGTGCCAGGCTACACGGAACCACGCAGATCTGCTTGCAGAGGCTGGCTGGCACTCTGCCTTCTTCTCTTTGCAACTGTAATTATTGTTGTTTCCTTGTGTATTAATTCCAAGAAGTTAACTCTTAATGTTCCTGATGTGCCCCATAAAGAGAGTAATGATTCCTCAAAAGTGGCTTCAATACCCCCACCTATGATTCAAGCTTTTAGGCCAACAGCTCAAGAGGGTCTCTAAAGTTTGGAGGAATTCATGAATGATTTAGAGCAGAAAGAACTTATGATTCAGAAGGACAAAGACTCTAGCGAAGAGAGAATGAAAGTAAAGGTACAGGCACTCATAGGCAATTCACACGCGCAGCCGACAGCAGCTGCGAGGAACCAGTTACAGGAATTAGCCATTCCTATAAGAATTATCCAGAGACAAATAGAGTTTTTCATCAAGGGTCGATGGTGGCAACCCCCTAACTTCAATCTAAGATACAATAATTATTTAGAGCCATTACCTTTTACGGGAGCTTATGACGTACATGGAAACCGATGTGTGAATCATAATGGTATGAAAACAGAATGGCATAAGTTACAGTTCATGGAAAGATTAGCTAGGTACCGACCCCCCTGGTGCCTTCTCACCCACAGGCAAAGGTTAAAATATTTTCACACAAATGAAACCATGGCTAGAACAATGATGGAAAGGGTTTAATTTTGATACAGTACAAAGGTGTAGAAGAAAAACTACAGCTAGGGCCGTAATGTTCTCTGTCCGGATGAGGAACCACAAAAGAAAAAGTAAAGGCTATACTCATGAGATCTGTTAATCATTCTGAGAAAAATGTGTAACTACATTGTTGATTCTATGTTTGTCACCCTACTGGCTGATTGCCGTGTTTCCCCAAGTAACTGTATAAAATTCACTGCTTGGTCTAAGTAAAATTGCAGCAGCTTCACAACATACTCTCGTGTCTGTGGCTGTCTGTCATTCGCTGAATCCCACTTATCCTGAGTACCTTCACCCTGTTTTCCCTCGGTCTGGTGGTCTAGCTGAGATCCAGTCCGCGGCAAATACCCTTTCTTCTGGCCCCTCATCTGACCCCTCAAAAAATTACTAATCAAAACTATTCATGAGTCACATTCTGCTTGTCATCTTTCCAGGCCCTAAGCAACTTCCTGTTTTGTGTTCTTAGAGTGCTTATTTACTATCTCATTTTAACATTGATTGCATGCAATCAGGATGGTTTATTAATGAGATATAAACTAGGTATGCTAGGTATAGTGCTTAAATGCTTGTGTTTTGAGGCCCTGGAGATCTCAGAAAAGGCATAAATAGGCCTGGAGAAATGGCTCAGAGGTTAAGAGCACTGACTATTCTTCTAGAGGTCCCAAGTTGAATTCCCAGCAGCCACATGATGGCTCACAACCATCAGTAATAAGATCTGGTGCCTTCTTTTGTATACCTAATAAATAAATAAATCTATTAAAAAAAGGCATAAATGAAAGAATAGAGGAAAGGCCTCTATACTGGAGAACTCTGGGTTTACTAGCCAAAGTGCATCTACCTAGAATGTACAAATACAATGTATACCAGGTTTTACCGTACTTGGTTTATAGAGGGGAACTGGACCTGTGCAAAGGTTGTTTTTGTTACTTTTCTCAGTGCTTTGACAGAATACCTAGCAGAGGGAGGGCTTTATTTTGGCTCATGATTCAGGAGATATAGTCCATCAGGTAGAGAAGGCATAGTGACTGGGGCACTCGGTCCATGTTGGCAGGAATTTGCAGTGGTGGCTTCCTACATGGTGCTGACCAGGAAGAAGAAAGGTAGAACTGGATGTAGGATAGGGCTGTAACCTTCAATGACTCTATCTACTATCACCCATCTCCAATAGCCTTGCCTCCCACCCATAAGGCTCCATGATTTCCCCAAACAGCACCTCCAGCTGGGAACTAAATGTGTGAACACATGAGCCCACAGGGAGCATACCACATTTGAACTGCAACAGGCTTACAGACTTGCTCAAGACCACTTGGAGAGTAATTAGTGAACTGGAAATTTACATCAAAGCCAGTCCTTTCCTACTGCATTATGAATATAACTAACTACAATAAAGTGGTCTGAGGAGTCTGAGAGTCCTGTGAGCAGGTGGAACCTATGTTCTGCAGGACTAAGGACTTCAGAAGAAGTGATTCAGCATAGAATTTTGGGAGATAACTTTGATATTAACTGAGGCTCTGATGGGGATAGTGAGGTCTTTACCTTCTAGATGGCAACTACCCATCTGTTCACCCTAGGGTGGCTATCTGAGAGGACTGGAAGGGACTGTGAGTCTGTATCAACCCCAGAATATCCATTTAGTAGACTGGAAATGCCCTGATGTTTGATCCCATTTACTTGAGTAAGACATTATATCCAGGCATCTCAGGTTTTAAATTACATGTCAGAGGCAATTTTGCTTCCTGGAGGTGACATGGGGGACTGTTCTTTTGGGGCAACTTATATTAGCTCAGTGTTCAGCATCTCCCTGCCTCAAAGAAAGAAGTTTCTTAGATTCCTCCACTCAGCAAACCTACACTGAGCATCTCAGTAATATCAAGACCTGAGGGTTGTGGATCCAGACTGGAATGAGACTTGCTCCCTGAGTTTAAGGGGCTCAGCAAGACAATGCTGATAATTCCATTGGTTCACTCTTTCTTTCTGCATCTGCATGTGCTGTCCCTGCTCTATGATAAGCACTATATCCTATATTTGGAATTTATCAGCAAAGAGGCTAGACAAATCCCCAAGAAAGACAGTACATAATAAACATAATGAGTGTCTATGTAATATGCTAGAAAGTGACAAATATTAAAAAAATATTTATTTATTTTTATTGTAAATAGATTCTTCTCTCACACAATATGTCCCGACCACAGTTTCCCCTCCCTCCACTCCTTTTAGCTCTCTCCTATATCTCCTCTCGCTCAAAGCCACTCCTTCTCCATTTCCTTTTCAGAAAAGAGTAGGCCTCCAAGAGATGATGAAAGAACATTAAAGAGGTTGGGTGAAGCTGGGTGTTGTGGCACATGCCTGTAATCACAACACTCAGGAGGCAGAGGCAGGTAGATTGAAGCCAGCTTGATATAAAGAACAAGTTCAGGTCAGCCAGGACCAAAGAGAAATCCTGTCTCCAAAAATCAACCAACTAATAAAACAAAAAAGTTTATAAGCTAAGTTGTGGTGGAACATGCCTTTAATCTCAGCACTTGGGAGGCTGAGACAGGAGGATCTTCGTGAGTTTGAGGCCAGCCTGATTTATAGAGTGAATTCTAAGACAGCCTCCAAAGCTACACAGAGAAACCTTGTCTTGAAAAATCAAAAACAAAACAAAAAAAAGCAGTTGGGTGGTATGTGGTGATATTATGTTCCCCAATATATTGTACACTCTAATAAACTTATCTGGGGTCAGAGAACAGATCAGCCACTAGATACAGAGGATAGAAAATGGTGGCACACATGCCTTTAATCCCAGCATTCTGGAGGCAGAGATCCATATGGATCTCTGTGAGTTCAAAGCCACACTGGAAACAGCCAGTCATGGTGGCACACGCCTTTAATCCCAGGAAGTGATGGCAAGAAGCAGAAAGGTATAGTAAGATGTGAGGACCAGGAACTAGAAGCTGTTAAGCTTTTAGGCTTTTGAGCAGCAGTTTGGCTGAGATTCATTTGGATGAGGACACAGAGGCTTCCAGTTTGTGGAAATAGGATTGGCTAAGAAGTTGGTGAGGTGAGGTTAGCTGTGTCCTGTTCTGTTTTTCTGATCTTCCAGCATTCACCCCAATACCTGGCTCCAGGCTTGTTTTTATTTATAAGACCTTTTAAGATTCATGTAACAGTGGTCTGAAGGTAAGAGCAATAATTGCAAATGGAACAGTGGGGAACACATTTTTTTTCAGAAGGTGTGTGATGGACAGGGTGAAGTGGGAGAGTGAATGGGCCATGTCAATACTGGGAAAATGTATTTGCAACCAAAGAACAGCTCATGTAAAAGTCCTTAGGTGGAATCTGTGTGGTATTCTATGAGACATAGCCAAGAGGCCCCTGTGGCTAGAGAGAAATGAACAAGGAGTGAGCTGGAGATGAAAAGTAGGAGTGGGCACAGCATATGGGACCTTAAAGGCCATGGCCAGCACTTTGGCTTGATGCAGAGTGAAATGGATTGCTAGAGGGTTTTCAGCAGATGAAAGGACATGGTAGTATTTATTGGAGAGGGTCTCTCTCAAATGTCACCAGTCATGGAAGCAGAGAGACTAGTTGAAAGGGTTGTTGAATAATCCAGTCATCTTAGTGTGTTTTACATTATTGTAATGGGATTCCAGTTATTGGGTAATTTCTAAAGAACACAGACACTTTTCCTGCTGTCTTGAGACTGGAAGGCCCAAAGTAAAGAGACTTGCAGTTGGTGAAGGTGTTCTTTGTTTTATCATCCCATGTGGAAGATGGAAGGAAGACAGCAGGGTAGAAGAGAGGGCTGAACTCACTTCCATAACAAACCCACTCTCATGATTAATGACCCCACTGCTGCAGTACAGTCATGAATCCACATGCACTTCCTGATAGTATTACATGGATGATGAGGTTTCACAAACAAGAACTTTGGAGGGACATAGTTAACCTACTGTACAGAGAAGATACACTGGTGGGCTAGTCACTTTGAGGCTCATGGAAGACTGAGAGATGTTTGGATATATTCTGAAGACAGAACCAATGAGGTGTCCTGGTGGAGCAGATGGTGTTAAGAGTCAGGATTTTAGTCAAGTGGTGTGTGTGTGTGTGTGTGTGTGTGTGTGTGTGTGTGTGTGTGTTATATGTTTGGTGCATGCTTGTAACTATGCAGGTACACACACCAATATATGCATATGTGATAGTCAGAAGAGTGCATCAGGGGTTGTCCTATATTACTCACCTCTGTCTTATCCCCTTGAAAGATAGAGTTTCTCACTGAACTGGAAGCTTACTATGTCATGTAAGCTGTCTGGACCATGAGCTTGTAGAATTCTCCTGTCTCCACCTCATCAAGAGTGGAAAGCTGTGTGACATCAATGGGAACCATTATTTAGTTGTGGTTTTCTTTTTTAAAAAACGGGATCTCCCAAAGCCCATGATGATCTCAAATTCACTGGCTTTAAACTACTCTTCTTCCTGTCTTTGTCTCCTAGTGCTAAGACCTCAGGTGTGTTGGTTTGGACACATTATTTTGAAGCTGTCCATTCAGTATCTAGTAGAAAAGATGAGTGTATAGTTGGTACAAACCTAGATCTGGATGTGGATATAGACAATTTTGGGTTAGGGAAGGCTCAGACTGGATATGTAAACTAATAGAGTATTTATCAATTGCCAGAACACTTTTATATATCATCTCATAATCTTTAAACTTCCTTAAATTCTAGGTCATAATAGTAATTATATACATTTATGTGTTAACAATGTGTTTTGATATGTGCACAGATTACCTAGTAATTAAATCAAGTTAATGATCACATATAGTTCACATACTTATCTTTTTGTGATGTGAACATTTAATTGCTAAGTCTCTCTTAGCAATTTTGAAATGTATATTGTGTCATTTTAATTATACTCATCAATGTTACCATTCTAAAAAACATTCCTTTTAAATGAAACTTTGTACCTTTTGATTTTTGTTATTAGATTCTTAACATGGTCCTGAGAGATAGTGTTTCGCTGTTTTCAGATTAAGAAAACCAATTATAGATAAAGGTTTCAAACTCAGCAATCACCATCGGTGTAGGTGGTTGACAGCCTGGGTTCTGCCATGCCAGTGGTCACACTGTGTTTGATGTACCCCAATGCAGAAGCAGGTATATGGTGAGTAGGTCAGCTAAAATGTGCAGAAGTAAAACAGAGTATCCTGTTAGTGAGGTGGGACGAGTTAGATACCCAATACCATACCAGTTTCAGGTTGCAATGTCAGATTTAAAGAGGATTGGGAATCAGAGGATGGTGTGTGCTTCCATGATACACTGGCCTTTGGTGACTCCTTCTCTTTCCTCCTTTGTTACTCGTGAGCCTTCTAAGGCTGAGTTGTAGAGTCCATAACATAGAAATGGACATTTAAAATTTATTTAATAATTTTTATTAGTCTGTGTATGTGGGATGTGTGTGTGTGTGTGTGTGTGTGTGTGTGTGTGTGTGTGTGTGTGTGTGTATGTGGTATGGGGGTGCATTTTCCATTGGGCTTGTGTGTAGTTCAGAGAACAACTTTATGGAGTTGGTTCCCTTCTCTCCCTTTACATGTATTCTGAGGATTGACTCAGGTCATTAGGCTCTATGGCAAGTGCCTTTTCCCATTGAGCCATCTTGTCAGATGGGCATTTTGTTTTAAATTAGTATCTATAGCAGTGGTTCTCAACCTGTGGGTCATGACCCCTTTAGGGGTTGAATGACCCTTTCACAGGGGTCACCTAAGACCATCTGAAAAAACAAGTATTACATCATAAATCACAACAGTTACAGTTATGATGTAGCAACAAAAATAACTTTATGGTTGGGGGTCATCACAACATGAGGAACTGTATTAAAGTATCACAGAATTAGGAAGATTGAGAACCACTTGGACCCCACTGGAGATCAACAGAATAGTGTATCAGGTTTGAGAAGGTACCTGTATCCCCAGAAAGAAGAATGAATTTCAGAAGCCATGTATACAGCAGATAGTTAGCAGCATCCTGGTAAGACTTTGCAACCCTTCAGAAGCTCCAGCCTAGATCATGGGAATAACAAAAGACAGGACAAATGTCCTATCCAGAACTTTCCAGCTTTAGAGCCTTATTTTCACACAGGAAACCTTGTGTGTGCTTTATCTTTCTTCTGACCACTGGAGGTTGGCCACACTAAGAGTGGATCTAAGGTTCTAAGGCTTTTGAGGCGAAAGGACACTAAATGTCCATTGGTGGTGGTACATTAAATTCTCTCACCAAATTTCTATGGTGGATCTCTCACCTGTAAGATAGAAATGCCATCTTCTTTCCAGTAGGTCTTTTATGGATCAGATAAGACAAGATCATCTTATAATCCAGGGTGTGGGCTGTGAACTCAAGTGGTCTTAGTCCAAACCTATGTTTTACTCAGAGCCTGAGTATTCCAGGGTCTTTGATATAAACTCCCTCAGTCTTTATTGTGTTCATCTCCATGAAAGTCAGAATGATGGCAACATCATAAGTAGACAAAGTTATTACTAGTTTTTTTTTTTTTTTTTTTTTGAGACAGGGTTTCTCTGTGTAGTTTTGGTGCCTGTCCTGGATCTTGCTCTGTAGACCAGGCAACCTTGAACTCACAGAGATCTGCCTGGCTCTGCCTCCTGAGTGCTGGGATTAAAGACATGCACCACCAGCACCTGGCTATTACTAGTTTTTACATCCAGGGTTGATGTGAATTAGAAAAAAAAAAGTTTGCCAGCTCCAGTTGGTACTGGCTGAACACCTGGGCTCACTATTTGGTGTACATTGCTCTCTTAGCTATGCAGGCTCTTCTCAGCAAAACATGCACAATTCCAAGCATTATTGTGATGATCTGTTTCTGTGGACCTCTGGATCATTATCTGATGTACATTACAAGCAGTCAATTAACAGTAGTTTTTTTTTTTTTTTTAAAGATTTATTCATTATGTATACAGTGTTCTGTCTGCACATATCGTCGCAGGCCAGAAGGGGGCACCAGATCTCATTACAGATGGTTGTGAGCCACCATATGGGTGCTGGGAATTGAACTCAGGACCTTTGGAAGAACAAGCAATGCTCTTAACCTCTGAGCCATCTCTCCAGCCCAACAATAGTTATTATTATGTCAAAATATTGGTTCCTGAGGCAGTCTACTTTATCACTGGACACCTTGGACTATTTTATTCTTTTCTTGATAAGGTCTCTGCTCCCCTCTGAGACATTACCAGTTGGGCTGTTCTGGGAGGTTGTTGGCAAAAGTCCCCCTCTCCCCTCATGTTTGCATTTCTCTCTGCACCAGTGTATGTTGCTACTGATCTTTACATCTCCTCTTGTCAGGAGGTAGGATCTATTTTTCCATTGTGTGAATCTGGTCTGACCTTCAGACTCAGCTTTTTGTGTTTCCACAATTTTCTGGGAATATTGCCATCACTGCCTCCACAAGCCCAGGAAACTCTGCTGGACAGTGACAGACACAGGAGACTCTTACCTCTTCTGCTTCACTGATAACAACAAAGTTCTCAACAATGTGAATGAAAGCTTTGTAGATCAGCAATCTTCAGTGACTCATTATATTACCAAGATATGATAGGAAAACCAGCAGAGAATAGCCAAAACAGATTTCCAGACTTGTAAGTAAATATACACACATGCGCATGCACACACACACACACACACACACACACACACACACACATGCACACACACACACTAAATCAGTGCTGTCTAGTGTCTCTTTGTTCCTAGTGTTTGGCACTGTTTGTTATGTTATGCTATTGTGGCAGTAGATAACTGATGCATGTTTGGGCTTTGTTGTTGTTGCACCCAGTCTATGCCTCCTTGGAAGACAAAATTCAGTCTATTCAATGCTGTAAGAGTCTTCTTTCTCCTTTGCCCCATTGCCCACCCAACCTTCAATTTATGACCTTTGTCTTTATGTCTCTTGTGCTCTGCTCCTCAGGACAAAGTGATTTTCTCCCCGCTGCTATTATTTTCTGCCACCTCCTGGATGATACTGTGGGGACCTTAGCATAGCCATGGGGCTTTCTTGCTGCTGCTCTCCATTTCAAAGGACATTTGATTCTGGCACAAGCACATAGTGCTGGGCTTAATGACATCTTAGTGCTCCCACTAGAAAAGCCCTGGTTTTTCTGAGATGTGTAACTTAGCTATATATGACTCACTCCAGTGTAACACTGGGCAAACAAGTCCTATTGCTGAAGGCAGTTTTGAGTTTTAAATTATGAAATTAATCATTCTGAGCTTTTATGTTTTCTTGGGGGTTTGTTTTTGTTTTCTCTCTTGGCTCCAAACTTCCACAGTAGTGTTCCAGTTTCAGATTATTTATCACTTGGCTCTCTTCTCCTTCTGACTGTATTTGCTTTGTAGAAAGACAAATTACTTTGTACACTGGAAGCTGGAATCTTGTGCCAGGTGGAGCATATGGACTGGGAAAAGGTCAGAAGTAAAACAGCAGGGGTTAGCCTCACTCAGGCAGTGGGCTAAGGGCTTAGTAGCTAGAAGAAAATAATTCCCAAGGCATGCAAGTATCAGGGCAGGGCTTGGATACAAATTTGCTCCATGCTCAAGTCCTGGCTTGAGCTTTTCTGCTCTTCCCCGTCAGACACAGATCTTGGTTTCCTCACTGAGGACTCTGTAAATAAAGTCTTGTTACACTGAAGGCCTGTGTCAGCAAAACTTTACAGCATGAGTGACATCACAAAAATTAGGGGAAAAAAACCATCACACTAAAGTTGTAAAGATAAAATATTTTAACCTAGTGTTTCTGAACTTGGGGGTCAGATACTGCTTAGAAACTACAAAGCTTTTTTAAAAAAGGGTTCTCACAGCCTAGAGTGTTCTATAATTATCTGTAGAACATATAGGTCTAGTTTCTCACAAATTCATGATTATTATTATTTTGCCACATATGTACAGTCATGAGCCCATATGTTAAATGTTGCTTTGAACAATGTGGCTTTTAAAGTGTCTCTCAACATATCATATATTTTGGTCATCACACACCTGTTCAAACAATATTAAAAACAAAGCAATCAATCATGGGAAGGAGCTTTATTTTATTTATTTATTTATTTTTAGGCTAGGAAGGAGTCTTTGTATGTGCATCCTACAGGAAACAATGTCCGATAGAAAGGTGTCAGGAAATCTGGGTATCTATTTAGGTTTGCAAAATGCTCATGAGACTGAGTATTTTCCTCTTGAAGATATTGTCTAGGTTTATAGATGTGACTTAAGAAGGCTACAAAAGTTGTAAGCATGAAAACCATAACAAAAGAATTAGTGGCAGGTTCCTGACTGGCTGGGAGTCACAGCCTCCAAATATGTAGCAATTACATTGAGAAGAGAGCTAACAAATCAGAGGTGACAATCTTGCTACTCATTGGAAGTTACATGTTATGCTTAACCTTGGTTTTCAGTTTGGTGGATTTAGAATCACCTAGGAAACAAACCTTTGGCTTTGCCTGTGAGGGGTTTCCATAGAGATTTATCTAAGGAAGAAAGACATGCCATGAATGTGGGTGGTGCCACCTCTCTGGCTGCTGTCCTAATTGTAGATGCTATATGATCAGCTGTCTCATGTCTTTGTGGCCAGGCCTGCTCTGCCATGATGGACCATATCCCCTCATAACATCTGTCCCGAACTCTTCATCCCCAAATTTGCTTTTGTCACAGCAAGAAAATAACTAATGTACCGGTGGTGTTTGAATGGGAATGGCCCCATAGACTCATGTGTTTAAATGCTTGGTCTATAGGGAATGATGCTATTAGGAGGTGTGACCTTGTTGGAGTAGGTGCGGGCTTGTTGGAGGAAGTGTGTAGTTGGTGAACTTCTCTCCAGCCCCCGCCAAGCCCTGTTAGTCCAACAACCCACTTATAAAATAAACACACAGACATTCATATTATTTAAACTGCTTGGCCATTAGCTCAGGCCTACCATTGTCTAGCTTTTACTTTTATATTTAGCCCATTTCTATTAATCTATACTTTACCACATGGCTTGTGGCTTACCAGTACCTTGTCTCTTTCTTGTCATGGCTTGTGGTGTCCTTCTGCCCCAGCCTTTACTTTCCAGATTCTTCTCCTCCTTGTCCCACCTATCCTGTCCTTCCTGACTGGCTACTGGCCAATCAGCACTTTATTTATTTTAACCAATCAGATCAACACATTTGACATACAGACCATCCCACAGCAGAAGTGTGTCACTGTGGAGCCAGGCTTTGATGTCTCATATATGCTCAAGCCATGCCTATTAGGGCAGTTTACTTCCTATTGCCTGTGGATCAAGATATAGAACTCTTAGTACCTTCTCCAGCACCATGTTTGCTATGGTGATAATGATGATAATGGACTAAACCTCTGAAAATGTAAGCCAGCCCCAATGAAATATTTTTATTGATAGGAGTTGCCATGGTCATGATGTCTCCTCATAGCAATAGAAATCCTAAGTAAGACTATGGGAGGAATATAGCTCTGGGTAGGCTGTGATGTAAGGAAATCTATGCAGGCAATCCATACATCCACACTGACCAACAGTCATGTACTTCATGCATTGGTTCCTTTGACCTAGTATTTATTTTAGAAGTTTTTTCAACATATTTTCATATATTTTACAAGCTACTATTTTGAAAGCACATACACATTCTTTACCAATGGTTGAATTAGACTCTATTCATGACCTCAGTCTGGGAGACAACTGTTGTGGAATAATCCTTTTTATACTGTGAAGATGTCGCTTTGATTGGTTTAATAAAAAGATGAATGGCCAATAGTTAGGCAGGATTTCTAGTCACAGAGGAGGCTGTGAAGAAGAAGGTGGAAATGCCAGGGATGCAGAGCAAGCAGCATGGGCATTGCAAAATAAAAGTAAGGAAGCCATGTAAAAGAACATAGATTAAAAGATATGGGCTATTTAAGTTGTAAGAGCTAGTTAGAAACAAGCCTAAGCTATTAGCCAAGCTTTCATAATTAATAATAAGTCTTCGTGTCATTAGGGAGCCAACAGTCCCAACAAGAAAGTTCATCTACAGACAATAGTTTCATTATTTAGAATTGTAGATTTGGGAGCCAAGTTGGCTTCTTTTAACATGTGGGAGTAGATGGCCTTGGAACACACATCAGAAATAATAAGTGCTGTGATCTTACACAGTTTCTTGAAAGATGCTATGCATTTCCCAACTTTTCCTTGTCCTTCCCCAACAATACAACTACTCACATTTTCAGAACTCTGGGATGTAGGCTCTGCTGTTAAGCATGTCCTTGTTCTACTCTTTGATTGTAGAACTTCACTTACAGCCCTGCTTGGATTCTTCCTCTAGGATTCTACAGCAATTTATCTGCCTCTTTAGCTTCAGGCAAATGCAGTCTAATGTGAAGTATAGTTAGTTAGGGGTGTTTATGTCTATTTCTCAAGTTCAAATCTCATTGCACAAGTTATGCAATTCCATGGTTCAGTTTCTTTGTCCATAAACTTGGAAATGATTCTCACTTCACAGCACAAGATCCGAAATAACTTGAGGCAGGGTCTCATGTGCCTCAAACTGGCCTTGAATTCACCATGTAGCCAGGATGACCTTGACCTTCTGATCTTCTCTCCTCTCACTCCTGAATGCTGAGTGAGAGGAGGGAATAGTTTTATGTGGTTCTGGGGTCAAAACCACAGCCTTTTGCTTGCTAGGCAAACACTCTGAATTTAACCAATTGATCAATATCATGAGATTAATGGGAATGAAAGTGCTTACAGGTAAGACTATATGGGAGCCCCTCCCCCTATCTTTTTCTTCCCTTTGTAATTCCCTTTTGTTTGTAGGCTAGGAAAACTTGATGCTCATTCCCTAAGTACTCTAACAAATGGGCCTCTCCTGGAACTAGAAAAAGACCAGTGGGGTACATGTGAAAGTCTTTGCTTGGCTCTACATAGCAACTGGAATTGGAAAATCTGTCTTGCAGCCATTGAATGACAGTTGATATAGTAACAGTATGTCAACTCTGTGTTCTATAGACAGCTAGTGTATTTAGTAACATTGTTATTTGTGAGTTCTATCCTTTGTGGTCAAAAGCACTTTTAATGGAGGGTATAAATGTCCAATGTGTTTGCTGAATATGAATCTCTATTACATTATGATTCCTAGGGGTAAGAATTTAATACAATTCACCTGTCTACACTTGCCATCAGTATAATGCCTGTCACACAGGGAAACACAAACCATGTTGGGCTGAGTTACATTCTTTTCCTTTCAAGCAAGAAACTGAGCACATCTAAGCACTCTTACAGCTTTTAGTATGTGCTTCAGTCTGTCTTTTGCATAGAAACCACAATGATGACAAATTTCTTTCTTTAAAATCTTCAATCATTCTCCATAGGTCTCATAATAAAATGAAGGGGAAAGAAAAGAAAAGGAAAGGAAAAACGCACATTGATGGGGAATTGAGTTTCTCAACAACTTGACAACAACCAGTATTTCTAATGTCATCTCCCTCTGCATCCCATCCAGTCCTTGGCACCACATGCTCTGGTTTCTTCTCTCTCCTCTCTCCAAGCAAATACATTCCCACACTGAGCTTCCAATCTGAAATGCCTCCCTCTCTGTCTCCTCTCTACCCATCCTCCCTCTTTGGTTTAGGGTGGAAGGCAAGCTGTGCTGCAAGATCTGTTTGTTCCAGCTGGTAGAAGTGAAAGCTTGCTTTAAAAGGGTAAGATGGATTGAAGAGACATTAAATGAGAGAATCAAGAGTATTCAGGGGCTGGCAGATGAACCACAGACAATTCAGGCTGGTCCGATACAACAGTGAGTGCATATATACAGTCGTTGATAATTTAGAAGGTTGCCATAGAATCTGCCCATTCATTCAAACAAGAGGAATCATTCATTAGTCACCACTGAGGACATTTGCATTGTAAAACTGTGCACTCAGAAGCTTTTAGAGACAGACAACAAACATATCTCACTGCTTGAACTTTAACTGCTATGTTACCTTCCCACCTAGTCAGAGCTTCTCCTTCCACATGGCTCCAGATAAACACAATGAAGAAAAGCATTATGCCTTTGAAACAATTGAAAAATTGTTCTTATACCAGTAAACTATATATTCTCTGCTCCAGTGGGGGCCACATGCAAGTGAGGGCTTGTAGAAATTCACACCTCCCTAGGTCAGTGCTTGGCTCCTGCAGCCAGTGGATTGTTTATTGCTGCTGCTCAGAGGGGTGTGTGTGAGCACATGAAGGCATTAATTGTTTCTTTAGGGAAAGGAAGGAAATGAAGGTGCCTGAGTGCATAAAACAGCCCTCCCTCCAAGTTCACATGCAGAGTGAGGGAAAGTTCACCTAAAACAATTGATGTCTCACTCGGTGAGAGATTCATCTGCAAAAGAAAATTTCAGGTAAGGCTAGATGCCAAGTGATTTCATTTCTGGGTAAAAGTCTGTGAAAGTGGCATTAGGTGTCTTAGCAACAGGAAATTGGAAGACCTGATACTGATGTGCAAGATTCTCGCTTTCTGTTAATCTCAGTAACAAACGGAGAAGATTATAATGTGGTTAGTGAAAGGTAAGCTGCACACACCATTCAATCCTTTAGTAGAAATGGTGGTCCAGGGGATTAATTCACCCTCCCAAGGCCACAGAATCAGTAAGAGGCATCACTGGTGATAGAAAATTACAACATGTCCACACGGTTGGGCTTGCCTGGCGGACTGCCTAATTATTTCTGGTTCAAAATAGCCATTTCCAGGTCAGAACATCTCGCATGGCTAGGACTCCGTGGCTTTACATGGTTGCGTAAAACGCGCACGGCCATGTAATCTACACGCATGTGTGTGGTAGCCAGCCACATGCGGTCCTCTACGCATGTGCGGCTCACTCTTTAAAAAGCCAGCGCCATTTTGCACAGGTCTCTTCTCTTCTCTCTCCCTTGTCTCCTCACCCACGTGTGCTTCACACAGGCCTGTCATCTCTATCCTCTATCCTCTTTAATAAAAACTCTCCTGTGGATTTGTCGTGTTTGGGACGTGTTCCTCATGGGGTAAGAGTGCTGCCTAAATAACTAACAACTGGAACTAGAATTCAGTTTAATTGGCTTCCCAGCCCAAGTTCCCTTAATTACTTTTAGATCAGGGCCCACACTGCCAAGGCCTTAGCTTGGTGGATTTGTGTGTAGATTCCCAATCCTCATTCCCCTTCCTCTCTCTTGAGGCTTTCTGGAGTCTACAGTGTGTGTCCCATGTTTCAGCTCTTCCCTGCATATTGAATAGTTCTTAGCTGAACCAATAAATTACCTTGTGCCAAGGTTTTAATGGGGACCTTAATGTCTTGTGGAGCCCAGATATCTTATTTGTATTTTAACAGCACCTTTTAATTCAGTGCTTCTCATCTCAGCTTAATACAGGCATTTAGCTCAGTGCTGTGGTGGATACACATGCAATAGAACAAGCGTGGAGTGTCTCTTTGAAGTTTGAAGGCCATTGGGCAGCAGTGAGAGGAAACATAGACAATTAAGTTGAACACACAGAAAAATAAAAACAATGCCAAAGAATTTGTAAGCAAAACAGCATTCTTGTCTTATTGGTTTATTGTTTATTTGTTCCAGTTTTTTGTTTTATTATTTGGTGTGTGTGGGGGAACAGAGAGAATGAACACAGACAAAGTTGGGTGGGGAAGAAGGCAGAGAAGTTCTGGCAGGAGATGAGGGAGGGGAAAACATGATCAAAATATATTTTCTGAAAACTTTTTGGTTTTTTGAGATAGGGTTTCTCTGTATGGTTTTGTGCCTTTCCTGGAACTCACTCTATAGTCCAGGCTGGCCTTGAACTCACAGAGATCTTCTTGCCTCTGCCTTCTGAGTGCTGGGATTAAAGGCGTGCACCACCACTGCCTGGCCAATAATTTTTTTATTTAAAGAAACTGTAAGGATGTTATGTTACAGGTGCACAAACAGGAGAATTTTGGTTTAACCTAAATGAATGACTAAAGGGCTTAGGGAGGAAGTGGGCTTTGTTTCCTAACCTGGATCAAATTCAAATGTGTAAGAAGTAAGGTGTCCTCAGCTGAACATGGGTTACAGGACTTTGGGTGTGGGGTTTCCAGTGAACCATAGTGGGCTCCGCTTGTTCCACTCACTGCAGCAGTTTCCTCCTCTAGTCTCCTCCCTGGCTCTCTGCCTTTTCTTTGCCTATGCTAGCTCAGCCTCTCCTCTGGAGATCTCTGTGAACTCTTCAGCTCTGACTCCAAATTGCTGTTAGGTCAGCACTAAAACCTCTAGAGGAGCATGAGGTGAATGACAAATTACTAAGACTCCAGGCAGTGTCTGGCTCCCACTGAGGCACACACCATTATGCAACAACAGAATTTTATGTACTTTTTGGGGTCTGTGCAGTAAGAGTGATAGGCTGAGGCAATGCAGAAGGTACCCTGAGGATGCAGACAGAGTTTATGCCTATGTCACAGAAGAAAGAGATGAAGGACAAGGAAATTTTCCAATGAGAAAATGAAGAGATGAGACAGTAAGAGGAAGTATAGAGATTGAGGGTTGAAACTCAGCTTTTAGACCATGTGTGCAAGAAAGAAAAGTATTGTTCTGCTGTGGATATCGCTCTGTGAAAATAAAGTTCTGATTGGCCAGTGGCCAGGCAGGAAGTATAGGCAGGACAAGAGAGAAGAGAATTCTGGGAAGTAGAAGGCTGGAGAGAGACACCGCCAGCCGCCGCCATGAGAAGTAACATGTAAAGACACTGGGAAGCCACAAGCCATGTGGCAAAGTATAGACTAACAGAAATGGGTTAATTTAAGATAGAAGAAGTAGATAACAAGAAGCTTGCCACGGCCATACAGTTTCTAAACAATGTAAGTTTCTGTGTGCTTTCTTGGTTGGGTCTGAGCAACTGTGGGACTGGCGGGTAACAGAGACTTGTCCTGACTGGGCCAGGCAGGAAAACTCTAACTACATTGTTCTTTTTAATTTTAGAAAGTGGAACCAAGGTCAAGTGACAAAAGTTAACATGAGTAAGACTGGGGCTTAAATAGAGACTGTCGCAAAGTTTAGGGCTACTCTTAGAAGTACAGAGGTGTTTGGAGACTTTAGTGAAGGGTCACTCTTTTGGATCTCCTTACTCATCGTGCACTTTCTGAATTCCTCTCTCTTACTACAAATATGAACTAGAACTATGGTCACAGTTGAAATTCTGAACTGATATGAAGTCTTGGAGAGACAAGATCTTGAATTTATTGTTATTGTTGCATTTACTGTTATTGTTGACATGCACTAAGCTGCCACAGAGATGGTCTGGCTCAGAATAGGTGATGAGTGGAGTTAGGGAGATGTGGTCAGATTCTATAGGTATTTTGATGGTAGAGCCAGGAGGATTTTCAGATGAACTGAGTATATAGTGTGAGAATTTAAAAAAAAAAAAAGATGAGGATGGTTGGGAAGCTGTGGCATCAAATTGTTAATCCTTGTAGGTGAGAACCACTGAACACTCAGGTGTTGAGAGGAAAGGAATTAAATGTGACAATTTAACATTTAGCTGCTTGTGAGATATCAGGGAGAGAAGCTGAGTAAGTAGAAGCCAAGATTTCACAGTCTAGGGATACTATGTATGAGCTATGTTTACAGATAAATCTGCCCCAGTAGTCATAGTTCTAGAGAATGAATAGTTGTACACTGTATAGTTATATAAGGGTCAGTGACCATGGCTGTTTGATCAGGTGCTATTGTCTTCTTATGTTGTTGCCATCTGAGTTCACATTCTCTGGTGTTTGCACAATGAAGTTATATAACAATGCATCTCAGATCACTATAAACAGTGAGAAAGTCATTTGGGATGAGAACATCATTCTTAATGTAGGGATATCTTTACAATGGCATCCCTGGCTCTCACCCTGCTACTGCTGCCAATCTAGTGATAACAGAAAAACACTTAGCTGCATCTCCAGAATGCCCCCAAGGAGTGTGGCAAGCCCCTCCTTAAAACTTGTGCTCTGCGTCTTCTACTCTTAGCTTTCATAATCATGAGCTTACTGCTGACCCCTTAGTTTGTGTTGTAATGCAGGGTCTTTCTTAAACTAATTTTAGGACTAATTGATCAGGAAGCTTCTACTTGAATGCCTTGCTGGCAACTCAGTCAAGCTTAGCATGCCCAAAGCTGCATTCACCCCCTTATCCTGTTTCCTTGACAGATCTTTTCTATTGTCCACTAATTGTGTTCCCACTTTCCTAAACCCCAAAACAGAGCATAACCCCTCAGCCTCACCTCTACCTTAGTCAATCATACCTTATTATTTCTACATTTCCCAAGGCATTCACTCTCTTCCAGTCCTGCTGCCTTTACTCATATCTAGACCACCCTGTGGACCATCATATCAACTTCTCACTAGTTTCTTCTTGGGTCTTGATTCCTCTAATTGATTGTCTCTTTTAGACAGCTGTAATGAGGTTATGGAGACTCAAATGTGATCATTATAACCATTCTTAAAACTGAGAAGTTATTCATTATCTTTGGGATACGTCCAAGCCTCTGGACAGCTATATAGTCTCCCCTTCAGTGTTGAGTAACTCCTACTCATTCTTTCTTCCCAGTACTTTCAGGAAGTGCTCTTTAGTTTCTTCTCTCAAATCTGGGATACATGTCCCTTCTGCATGCTTTCAGAGGGCCTGGTCTTCTCTTGTAGAGTTGTTGTGGTGGTATTGTGTTCCCCAAAATATTGTGTGTTCCTCAAAATAAACATATCTGGGGGCAGAGAACAGATAGCCACTAGAACAGAGCCAGAAATGGTGGCTAGAAAATGGGTCAGAGCAAGCCATAGCAGAAGTTGGGCAGTGGTGGTGCACACCTTTAATCCTAGCACTTGGGAGGCAGAGCCAGGTGGATCTCTGTGTGTTCAAGGCCACTTTAGAAACAGCTAGGCATGGTGACACATGCCTTTAATCCCAGAAATTCAGCCTTTAATCCCAGAGAGTGGGGGCAGAAAGAGAAATATATATAAGGTGTGAAAACCAGGCACCAGAGTTAATTAAGCATTTAGTTAGTTAAGCATTTGGCTGGTTTAGCATTCAGGCTTTGGAGCAGCACAGTTCAGCTGAGAGCCATTGGGATGAGGACACAGAAGCTTGCAGTCTGAGGAAACAAGACCAGCTGAGGAACTGGCGAGGTGAAGAAACTATGGCTTGTTCTGTGTCTCTGATTCTCCAGCATTCACCCCAATAACTGGTCTCAGGTTTGATTTTATTAATAAGACTCTTTAAGATTCATACTACAAGTTTTGAGTCCATTACATTATGATTGTTATTTTATTTGTGCACTGTTAGCTCAGATGGAACGACACAGAGCCAGAAAATCTTTGGCTTATTTCCTGATGTCTCCCCAGACCCTGGGACATGGATGAGTTCCCAGAACATGGAAAATTTAGAAAAATGACTGGTTGGGAACTGAATGAATAAATGAGTAGTTGGGGGGTAGGGTGGATAAGTGATGAATATTGCGATAATATTCAAAATACATTTATAGCACAAGGGCAGTTACAAATGAGAATGGATGCCTACTACAAAACCACCACAGCAGTCTAAAGTCCTCCATTTTACCAGTTGACTTACCTTGTATTATAAACCTGGACAAGAACCTGTGGCTGGAGAGTTCATAGGCTTGAAGGAAGAGCCTCCTCCTACTGTCTTGCAAATTGACATTATCAAATTACCTTTAAATACTCATCTTTATATCTATCACTTAGTGCTGCTCTCAGCCTTTACCAGAAAAGACTCTTTAGTGTGGGAAGCACTTAATACAAAGACTTACAGTTGGTCAAAGCACAGAGACCAAGTGACTGTAGAGTGCTAAATGGACATCTATATGGACATCTCACCTCCCCAAACACAAGAAACATCCTAGAAGGGGGCCAAAAACAATGTAAGAGCCAGGGGTTGGGGAAGTGTTGTGGAACAATCTTTTTGTACACTGTGAAGAAGTGTTACTCTGATTGGTTTAATAAAAACTGAATAGCCAATAGCTAAGTTAATTATGACTCATCAGGGATAAATTCTGCAGTCTCAATATGTAAGACCACTCTTTCAGCATACTGGGAGTCAGTAACTATGTTGAGAGGTTCTGAAAGATCCAATAATACCACCAGAATGACATATAATTTTGATTTTTGGACAGAATTATAAGGACTCTGAACCACTTTGCTTAAGTTCCCTGATTTGTAGCCTGCCTTTCCTTCTTTGTTTGCATCTATATAAAATGTACAGGCTCCAGATATTGGTGTTTCCCATATAATAAGAGGCAGGATCCAATTATCTCTCTTTATAAGTTTAATTATATCACTTTTGGGATATTAATCTCTCCCCAGAAAACTACTGCAAGCTCTTTGCCAAGGTTCTGCCTATAATTTGTCAATTTCATCATTAGTTAAAGGTACCACAATTCCCGCTAATTGATGAAGTCTCAAATTTCCTTTTAAAAGCAATTCAGAGATCTTTTCAACATAAGTTTTTATTTTTTACTCTATTTATTTGTAGAAATATCCATTCCAATATAATATCTTCCCTCTGCATTAAAATTCCTATAGGAGAATGCTTAGAGTATAAAATAACCAAAATGCAATCAAGCTTTGGATTCACATGATCCACATGTGCATCCTGTATTTTCTTTTCCACCAAAGCCAATTATCTCTCAGCTTCAGCTGATAATTCTTTTGGACTATTTAAGTCTTTGGCACCCTCTAAGGTTTTGGACAAACTACTCAGTTCATCCTTTTTTACCCCAATGGTGGTCCATAGACTGGAAATATCTCCAAATAATCTTTGAAAGTCATTAAGAATCTGTAATTGATTTCTCCTAATTTGCACCCATTGGGGTCTAATTTTTTGTAGACCTATTTTATATCCTAGATAATTAATATAATCCCCTTTGTATATTTTCAGGAGCAATTTATAATCCCCCAAGAGGCAAAATTTTCTTTACTTCTTCAAACATTTTTTCCTAAGGTATCTGCATTTGAATCAGTTAGTAAAATATTGTCCATGTAATGATAAATTATAGATTTAGGAAATTGTTTATATATTACTTCCAAGGGATGTTGTACAAAATATTGGTACAGGGTTGGGCTATTTAACATTCCCTGTGGGAAAAACATCCATTGATATTTCTTGACTGGCTGGGAATTATATACATATATATATGTAGGTACCATGAAGGCAAATCTTTCTCTGTCTTTTTCTTGTAAGGGTATTGAGAAGAAACAGTCTTTTAAATCAATAACTATAAGAGGTCATCCTTTAGGTAACAGAGTAGTCAAAAGAATTCCAGATTGTAGAGAACTCATTGACTGAAATTAGCTTGTTAATTGCTCTTAGATCCATTACCATTCTCTACTTACCAGATTTCTTTTAAATAACAAATACAGGAGAATTCTAAGGGCTGGTTGATTCTTCAATATGTTGATCATTTAACTGCTCTTGTACCAGCTATTCTAAGGCCTGTAGATTTTCTGTTGTTAAAGGCCATTGCTGAACCCATATAGGCTTTTCTGTTAACTATTTTAAAGGTAGGGCTGTTGGTGTCTTTGAAAGATCAGCAGCTGTTGTACCTTGTTCTTGTACAATCTAGATGGTTGGTGACTATTCTTTATAATACCTTCTAATATTTTTCTCAGCAACATATATTAGTTTATGGTTTGTTTCTGAGATTGGAGGAATGTTCATCTAGGTATTCCATTGTTATAATAAATCTCAGTCCCATAGATTCATAGCTATATTAGCCACATATGGCTTTAATTTTTCCTCTCCTTCCTTCTGTCTCTATACATTTAACCCATCTTGTGCTCTGTTTCACTTGAGATAATGTTCCAATTTCTAAAAGGTGTACATTTACCTCCTGAAGAGGCCAATTTGGATGCCAAGATTCTGTGCAATTATTGTTACATCTGCACTCATGTCTACAAAACCATCCATGAGAGCATCATTTATTCATACTTTTAATATTGGTCTTTGTTCATTTATATAATTTTGCCAAAAAATTCGCTTCATGGTTTCTACTGAATTTTTGTTCACTCTTGCATATCTGTTCTGTCACCCTGAGTGTATTTTTTTTTTTTATTTTTACAATAGACATTAGGTTATTTAATTGCTGTGGGAAGGGATTTCTTCTATAATGGCAGGAAAGGACTGAACTGAATTCATCATGAGGACCTGCAAGAGCCCCTTCAGGGAGTTTCCCAACTACAAAGGCAAAGGATTACCTTGTCTGTCCCTTGTTGATCTACATTTGTTAGTGCAATGTTTGTTTTTACCACACCTTCTGCATATTCCAGAAGGGAGGGGTATTCTGATGGGATTATTCCTTGAAAAAACATTATTTCTAGGAATGCCCTGTTTACAGTCCCTTTTTAGGTGACTTTGTTTATCACAATTGAAACACCTGACATTACTATTTTTCTTCAAACTTCTGGAAATCACGTCTCCTGTGCAAGCATCATCATGGTAATGAGATTCAATATTAATTGTATCTCAGATTCATTCCTTCAAGGGTGCTGATCTTGACTTTAATGGCCTAATTATCCTTTTGCATTATGCATTAGCATTTTCAAAAGCCAGAGATTCAATTATTATCTTTCTAGCTTCTGAATTTGGTATCATTCTATTTATTGCTAAAGACAGCCTTTGTAAGAAATCAGTGAAGGTTTCTTTTGGGCCCTGTATAACTTTTGTAAATGACTCAATTTTTTATCCTACTTCTTTGATTCTGTCCCATGCATTCAAGACTGCCATTTGGCATAAAATTAGAGTGTAGTCATAATATAAAGATTGTCTTTGTATATCAGCATAATCATCTTTTTCAAGAAGTTGATCTTGGGAAATGTCCACACTTCTAGCCCTACATCACTGTTCAATTCTCTTAGCCTCCCATTTCCACCAGTTCTTCCATTGTAACTATGGATCAGCTTCTAGGACAGCTGTAACCAAGTATTTCCAGTCTTGAGAGATAATTTTATTACACATTGACCACAAGTTTAACATATACTTTACAAATGGAGAATGCATACCATATGAGACTATAGCTTCCTTGAATATCCTCAAATCTACCATTTCCACAGGAGTCCAGTTAGCTCATACAAGGCCTTGATCATTTGGCAATTCCTGTAAGGTTACCAGATAGATTAAAGTTGGCTGTTGAAAGTTGTAGGCTGTTTCTCTGTAACTATATAATGCAATACTGAGATTAGTTCACCTTTATATTCTTCTATCTGTGTCTGAATTTCTTTATGATCTGTTTTAACAAGTTTTTCTAAAACTTTTATCTTGGCACTCATATTAACCAACTTTTTAAATGGTAAAACATAAATGATCAAACAAATAATATTTATAACTGATGTTATATAAATCCTATCAACATTAATTATCCTCTCACTTACTTGTTCCATTTTTAGATTTCCCAATGCGTTATCAAACAGAGACCAAATTCTCTCCAGGGTAGAAATGTTTCCCATTTTTAATGTGAGAAAAAAATTCCTTTTTAACTAATTCCTCACTTTAAGAAATCTTAATTGACTCACTAAATTTGCTGACAATGATGATTCAGATGTGAGGCTAATTGATTGTTCATAGAGCAGTGGAAGCCTGAATGAGTTTCAAGGCAGCTACCCAGTGTTGTAGCAGTCTGAGATGGGTATCCAGAGAGAGCTAAAAAAACACAAGGAGAGAAGAAGCCAAAGAAATTCCAGCCTATGTGTGGTGGAGACTCTGACCAAGTACAGCTCAGGCCTGAGCTGGGGCCCACAAGGCCATGAGCAAGATGCTTTTTCATGAATTTGTGTCCCACATTGGGTGCCAGATATAACACAAATTGCTAACCAGTCTTATTAATTAAAAAAAACAAAAACAAAAACAAACCTGGAGCCAAATATTGGGGTAAAAGCTGAAAGATCAGAGAAACAGAACAAGCCAGCCACATTCTTATATATGAAATCCTCAGCCTCAAAAGATAGACTCTCAGCCAGTCAGTGGTGGCACATGCCTTTAATCCCAGCACTTGAGAGGCAGAGCCAGGTGGTTCTCTGTGAGTTCAAGGCCAGCCTGGGCTACCAAGTGAGTTCCAGGAAACAGGTGCAAAGCTATACAGAAAAACCCTGTCTTGAAAAACAAAACAAACAAACAAACAAAAAAGAGATAGACTCTCTGTTTACTCATGCCTTATATACCTTTCTATGCCCTGCCATCTTCCTTCCTTCCTAGTGTTGGGATTAAAGGCATGTGCCACGATGCTTGGCTCTGTTCCTAATGTGGCCTTGAACTCACAGATATCCAGATAGATCTCTGCCTTCCAAATGTTAGGATTAAAGATGTGTGAAACCACTCTCTGGCCTTTATGTCTAATCTAGTGGCTGGCTCTTTCCTCCAATCCCCAGGCAAGTTTATTAGGGTACACAGTATATGACTACAGTTGACCTGCAGAGAAGGGGGTCCACCACCATTCTATGAATCAAAAACTGTGTGTGTGTGTAGGAAAGGGCTTGTTGGGATAAAAAGAGAGTTTCAGTAGGATAGAGAGATAAGAGAAGATGATAGTGCATGAAAATGCCTCAAATTTAGTATATAAACTTATGAAATTATCTAAGAACAAATGAACACAGCCATCTATCCCAAATCATATCCTTTTGTTGAATGTCAGCTTTGTGTGGATGGATGAATACAGCATAGTCCTAAGAAATGGGAGGAGGTAAAATATTCAGAAATGAGGTAAAAAAGATTAACACTCATCAGGGCCTTCAGGGAAGACTTGGAATGAATGTGATGTTAGAGGTAGACATTCTTGTCCTGGGGTCTATGGACCCCTGCAATTGCTGATGACTCATTAAGTATGGATTTATATGACATGTGGCACCATAGCTTTCATTGGCTTTCCAGAGGGGTCTATGACCTAGAAAAAAGGTTAAGACCACTGCTTTAAAAACACCAAATCATCAAAGGCTGCCATGCTCTGCTTTGAAGCTTTACTCACCATGGGGGCTTTGAAGCTGAAAAGGCTATTCTCAAAGGTTTCCACATTCATGCAGGGGGCCTGTGCTTTTTTCTGATGAGTTATTTTTGATTTCTCTGAAGCGTCCTGAGAATGGGCCTAGCAAGTGTAGGGAGAAAAAGGGGCTGATTCTAAGCTTAGAGGTCCAGGTCCATGAGGGATGGTGGGTGACAGCCACATGGCACTGTTGGCAGTGGTCTACTCCCTGTGATGAGTCCTGATGAGTCCTGCAGACAGGAAAGGCAGAATATGCCCTTATCAGCTGGGAAGTAAAGTCTTTTTGACCTTGAATTCATTTGGAAATCCTACAAAAAGTTTTAGAAAAGATCATCTAGAGTGCCAGAGCCTGAAAATGATTCATGTTAAGACAGGTAACAGACAGTGCAGGGGTGGTGATGGACTTGGCTGGTTTGAGGTGAACTTGTGGTTTTGGGGAGGATCAGGCACCATTGTGCTACTGTATGTGTTCATATGTGCATTTTGTTTTGTAGAATTAATTGCTCTCCTATAAACATATCCCTTTCTATGTTATTTTAAATCAAATCAAAATTGCACAGTATAATTTGTAGCCATAGGACTTTGGAGTATCCAATCTGTCAATCAGCTTGAACAAAATAGGGTGTAGCCTGCTTTGAGTGTAGGCTAATGCTTGATGCTCACTAGTCACTGTTCTACACTCAGTTATATACTTTCTTGGGTCCATTTACTCTGTCACATATACATACATACATACACACACAGTAAATTATTCCCTGTGTTCATCTTCCTTTGAGAAAACATACTTTTGTTTTGTGAGTACCCAAGGTGGACATTTCCAATCATATAAATCAAATTCTGCTTTTTTAAAGAAGTATCAGGTTTCTGGGGCTGACTTGAGAGAGGGCAGGGCACAGGCTGATTACTTGGGTGTGTCCTATTTATGACTGCAACCTGTAGCTTCTGCAGTTCCTTTCTGAAAACACAAGGCTACCATCTTTAATTAATTTCCTTTATTCAACGTGGTTGTAACTAATGAAGCAGCTAATTGTTTGGCAGGGTGGCTTTTATTGCCATGATCTCTGAGATGCAGTTCAAAGGCAGAATGCCTGGTATGTATGAAGCTCTGTGTTGACTCTCCAGCATACTAGCTTGGGAAATGTCTCATCTGATAAATTGCTTGTCATGTAAGTATATGGAACTGAGACCCTATTTTTAAAATAACTAGGGCATGGTGGTGTGTGGTTGTAATTCTAGCACTGTGGAGGTAGAGACAGGGAGAAGAGAGAGAGAGAGAGAGGGAGAGAGAGAGAGAGAGAGAGAGAGAGAGAGAGAGAGAGAGAGAGAGAGAGAGATTGAGAATGAGCATCACTGATACCCGTTGAAAGAGTTTCCTTATAAATGGGAGTTGGGAGGGAGAAGATCTCAAGTTTCTGGCTCTCAGAAAAAATGGGGATTATGGCTACAGTAGGAGGGTGTGAGTGAGGTCAAGCTTTACCCACTGTCCTTCCTGGTTGTCAGTTGTCAAGAGCACAACCCCTACAAGAAAAGAGGCCTAAGACTAGACTGAGGCCTGATACTGGGAAGATTTGGGGTGGCAAGAATGGTAGTCTGGGTTTAATCAGGAACACAAGGAGAGGTTTGCAAAGAACTACAGCATGGGTAAATTTTATTTACAAGCCAGCATTGGTGTTAGCAGACTTGCAATCCAATGGTTAAACTCTATATCAGTATTGTCCACAGCAGTATAGTGTTATGATTTTGTTTTTTGTTTTTGTTTTTGTTTTTTTTAGATAGAAACTAATAGATAGACTAATAGTAACAATGCAGGTAGGGAGCACAGGCAGTGGGATGACCCCACCCACATCATTTCAGATGCCACTGAAAACCTTGCATCCAGTTACTTCTTCAGTAAATAAAGGATTTAGAGTGGGTTCTATCTATTCTGTGATGAGCCCTCTCCTCTTTGGGGACACGTACACATGGCATAAGAGACAAAAAATAAAGACTTGTTCTATTCACAATAATTTAAAAGAAAGTTAGAATTTGTGTCCTACAGAAAAGTGAGAATACTTATGACCAAAGCCATCCTGAAAATGCAATTCTGAGTTATGTTTCACCTGTTCATGAGACACAGGCAAAGGTGTTCACTGGAGTATTGCTTATAGTGTATGGGAGATCACCATCACCTGGGTATTCCTTCCTGGTGAGAATGGCTAAGTAAAAGTAATTGAGATTAGCCACATAACAGTGTGGAGAATGGAGCCTAAAAATGAAGTGGACTGAAGTTTCAGGCAATAGCCAACTTTATTTAGAACATAGAACAATTTATACCATTAGGGTATTAAGAAAAGTCACCTAAGTAAAGTTCTCTTAAGTTCAAGTTGTATATAATCACAGGAGCAAGACACATGTGGCAAAAACCTGTTTTTCATAAAAATGTATAAGCAAATAACAATAGCCAGTTGTAATGAATAATCTGAAGTAAACTCATTCCTATATGCTATACTTGGGAGGGTCATGAAAGCACATCCCAAGAACAATTCCATGTTTTTGAAGAAACTGAGGTCACAAGACTCTTTTCTTATTTCTTGGGGTTTTCTCACAAGCACTCAGAATTCCCTTAACATGACTCTATTCCTCTACCGTGTTCTAATACAACAGTACTTAGAGGTTCTCAACTAACCATATTCAAAGCAACACAAATGAATTGTGTATATTGTACTGACAACAAAGCTAAGTTATTAGAAACAAAGTTAAAGCTATTTGCATGAGTCATCAGGCTTTTCAATGACACAAAACCAATAAACACATAGAGTAACCTTCAGTATCCATCGGCCTTTGTGTCTGAGATACCACTTTTCTCCCTGTCTCTCTCCCTCATGCAAGGGATTCAAACTCTGTAGGTATTCAACTCTCTTATATAAATGACACAAAACTTGCATATGACTTCTGTACACTTTGAATTTTTCCCAATTATTTATAATATCTAGTATGATATATAAATAGTTGGTATATTGTACTGCTTACGGAGTGATGACAAGAAAAAATTCACACATATTTTCTTTTCTGAGACAGGATCTTGCTGACTTTGAACTGGTTTTATAGCCCAGAATGGACTCAAATTCACAATCCTCCTGACTCAACCTCCAGAGTGCTAAGATCATAGTTGTATACCACACACTTGGCTCCAAATAGTTTTGATCCATGATTAGTAGAATCCACAATATAGAATTGGGTATGAATGGTCAGATATGTGTATTTGTTTATGCCCCCACCCACCACATATCCCCACAGAATAATATTTGACTAATTGCCTGGGTGCCCTGTAACCCAGTCCAGTTCACATATAAAGTTTACCATCATGATACTGCTGCTTATAAAACAAGGTTACAAGGCTAGAGAGATGACTCAACTGATTCTTCTTGAAAGAATAAGGTAGACAGCTATTAAGCAAGATATTCAACACCAACCTCTGGCTTCCGCATGTACACACATACATATGCATGTATACACCTTTGCACATGTGCACACACACACACACATGGACACATCACATCACATACACATGAACTCCAAAATTACATTTTGGGATTTGAATAAGAATGTGGTAGTTTGAATGAAAGTGGCCCCTTTAGGCTTATAAGTTTAAATACTTGGTCCCAGTTGATGGAACTGTTTGGGAAGGAGTTGAAGGTGTGGCCTTGTTGGAGGAAATATGTCATCAGGGGTAGGCTCTGAGGTTTCAAAAGGGTCCTGCAATCCCCAGTTCTCCCCCCCACTGTCTGTCTCTCTTCCTTGTGGTTATAGATCAAGATGTGAGCTCCCAGCTTTTCCTTTGTACCACCACCATGAACTCTAATCATTTGAAGCTGTAAGCCAAATTAACCACTTGTTTATCCTTCTTTTATAAGATGTCTTTGTCATGGTGTTTTATGACAGCAATAGAAAAGTAACAAAGACAGCTATTTACAAGAATATTATAAATTAAAGGACAGACAGCAAATAAACACTTTAGAGTTAATGGGTCAAGATCATCAATAAAATCTTTCAAGAAAGGAAAAACAAGATATAAAATTCAAGCAAAGGAGAAAAGTATGATGACAATAATAGAAGCAGAGCTCAGAGTCTTGCCAAGCATTTGGCTTCCTGTTCCATACACTCCATTATAGTGAGGTTTAAGGATCTGGAGAGGACTAGAAAGGAATCTTAATTAGGTCCTCAGTCTCACTAGTATAGACAATTCAGGTTCAATGTGGAGAAGACTCTGGAAGAAAATAAGACTTGCATCTCAGTCATGCTAGAGATTTTATGTGGGCTTCTTTTAAGCATGGCCTGCCTTTGAGTCATGCTAGAGATTTTATGTGGGCTTCTTTTAAGCATGGCCTGCCTTTTCCACCTGTTCTGAACCTCTGAAAGCTGACATTTGTGGACAGTATCTGCCTGACTCACTGGGCCCTGACTTCTTGATGGCATTGGCTGATAGTAGACATTGGCAGGGATGGGTAAATTGGAAGAGAAACATATTAGAATACTTATTTCCTGGAATTCTTCCCAAATGAGTCTCCACTTAGCATTGCCTATGTTCATCTCTTCCAATTGACCAGAACTCTCCTATGGCTCCAACTCTTCTTGCCAGTTCTGGAAAGGACTTGGGTGTTTCATCCTCCTTTGTTGCTGCTCTTTACTCCCATCTATGCATTTGTAAATGGTCTTTCCTTTCAAATCTTGGCTATGTCCCTCACTGAATCTCTGACTGCACTCTAACCAGTCAAATAAGATTAACAGATTGGAATGCTTAAATATCTCATGAGTGAGTGGACTGAAAGCATTCTGGCTGATGGCTGGTCATTCATGGTATTTGTTAGCATTAATGACTTAAATTATTTCCAATGATAGCATGGGAGTGAGTGCTGGTGGAAGCCAAGACACTGAGAGATCAAAGAATGGAGATGCTTAGTCACTATGGCAATGGTAGAGATGTGATGTGGGCAGAATGTGTCTGGTGGTACTAGAGAATATGCACACAGAGAAGGATGTATTGCTAAAGTTAGATATCCTTGAAAGGATATAGTGATGAAATTAGAATGTCCCCATGGTTATTCTTAGTGAATTACTCATGTGTAGTAATAGCTGGTGAAAATTAAGCTCAAATACAACTCTAAGGGCTGTGGATCTAGAGAATCCATAGTTATGTCTCTTACAGGGTAAGATACTGAGACATAGGACAAAAGAATTGCTTACTGATGTAGCTGTAAACTTGCCCATGGGTATTCTCTATGTGAGAGGCCACCTTCCCATTATATGAGATAATTCCAATAACTATTCCTTGGACAATTATCTCACTTTTTTAAAAAAACAGGATATAGCTTTACTGTCTTAGTGTCTTCAGGACCACAATGTTAGTAAGAGATGTAGAAAACCTACTGGTAAAGTTCCCAGCCAATTTAGTATAGGGTGGCCAACAAATAATTCTGACTTAATAGCTTAAGCTACCCACAGTAAATTACCATGGTTCTCTATCTTGGCTGGGGTTCAACTTTGTAGTTCTTCTGAGATTGTTAAGAGTAGATGGAGGATTCAAAGTAGCTTCGGGATTTCTTCCACACAGTGCCTCCTCTTAGTGGTGGGGACTTCTCAGCTAGCAACAGCTGAAAAGAGGGAGTGGCCACTAGTGCAGAAGGCAAAAGCAGAGTATTTCTGAGGACTGAGCCTTGGAAGTTGTGCAGTATTAGAGGTTAAACATCCCAAAGCCCCAAACTGAAGAATAGGAAATGCTCCCAAATTAAAAACTTTTCTAGCCCTTGCCATAATGCTACAGTTGGATGATTTCACACCTCAAAACTATTGTGTGTACAAAATTATTTAAGCATTGAGAGTAATTTACCTCAGGCAATGAGTATAAGGTATAAATGAAAGACAAATATGTTTCATGTTAGAGTGCTATTTCTCAGATAACTCAGCTCATAAATGCAAGTAATCAAGAGTTACAATGAAAACACTCACCATAACCAACAAACAAACACTCCCTGTAATCTGAAACACTTCTCATTCCACATGCCTTGTCTAAGGGTAGTGCTATCATAGTATCATTCAGAAGAAACTACAGGAGGAACCTACTTTAGATAGGAGAAATTACCAGCTTCATTACTTTGTAGGAGGGATAATGTTAGGAGATGAAATACTTCTTTCCCAGTCTTCTGTGGAGGTCCTAAGCCCTTTCGATTGATAAAGTCTTTAAAGAGATCATTATGATTCAATGAGGACATTAGAGTAGATTCTAATCAGATAAGGCTAGTAGCCTAATAAGAAGTGAAAGTTATGACAGAGAGAGAACAAGTGGAAACATGGGGAGAAATCATCCAAGGAAGAGACCTCATGAGGAACTGATGCTGCCACACTCTAATCTTCCAGCCTTCAGAACTGTGAGGAAGTATAACAAATTTCTGATGTGTAAGCCATTCTGCCTGTGGTTCTTTTTAAAAATAGTATCAAGATAAATGAACAAATCATAAAATATTTTCTATCCTTAGAAAAGAAATATTTGTATCTATTCGTTGTATAAAGATATAGGTTTCATAATAATTTTTCCCAGGTTTATCATGTACTTGGATCATATTCACTTCATTAACTTTTACACACACACACACACACACACACACACACACACACACACGTGTACACCTACCTCAAGATGCCATAGTGGGTATTCATGACTTTATTTCTAGTTATAGGACCTGGCTTGGCTCAACCATCCCAAGTCCATTAATTGAGCAGGAGGGTGGATTCCTTTGAGAAAGATGTTTGAAGAGTTTAACTGATGAACATTTTCCTAAACCTTCCTCTGAAAGACACATTGCCACTTGCTTGCCAAGGTGACTATGAGCTGGTAATCAAGAATGATTTGGACTCCCTATATGTTGTTTTCCACTAGCTCTGAACTGAAGCCTAATCCTCAAGAGGTGAAATACCATATGCTCTTGTCACTCAGAGTGGAGGCTTTGGGAAGTCAGGGAATTAAGTCTTGGAATAAGTCCATCTTACAGGGAATTCAGAGGCTTTGGATCTACATTGTGGTGGTTAATTTGCCACCATAAAATAAAATAAGCAATAAAAATAAACAGCATGGTGGGTAGAGTTCTAGGGATGACTCCCATTGGATCTGCCTTTGTATGACACCCCTCACCCCTACCTACTAGGAAGAGCTATCCCTTACATGATTCTTAATATTTTCCATCTTGAGACCCAAAAGGCCATCATCTGGCACAAGTCTGGGGTACAGGAACTATTTTCTAAGCTACTTAAGAGCCTCTGAGAGGGGGAGTATAAATTCAGGGCCTGCCTAGTTGGCTACAAAGTGAATTCAAAGATAACTTGGAAACTTAATGAGACACAGCCTCAAAATAAAAGTCAAAGTGGACTGGGGCTACATCTAGTAATTAGTTTTCACAAGATCCTAGGTTCAAGCTATCCTCAGCACCACAGGGTAGGGGATAGGCAAGGACATTATCTGAGGGGTCTAATGTAATCATTGAATATTTTTTAAAGCTTAAAGCTTGTACCAGTTAATTAGTGGTTACCTTAATACAAGTTAGAATCATTTGGGAAGAGGAAACCCCAACTGAGAAAATGGCCTCCAACAGATTGGCCTATAGGCAAACCTGTGGGGACTCTTCTTGATTAATGATTGATGTGGGAGGTCCAAGCCCACTGTGGGTGGTACCATGCCTGGACAGGTGGTCATAAGTTGTAAAATAAAACAGGCTGAGCAAGCCAGTAAGGAGTGTTCCTCCATGGCCTCTTCTTCAGTTCCTGCCTCCAGGTGCCTTGCCTGAGTTCCTGCCCTGACTTCCTTCAGTGACTACCTCCTGTAAGACTCATACCAAGACTTAACTATCACCAGATTTTGTCAGTAGAAATTGGCCCTTCTCTTCCCCAGTTGGTTTTTCGTGTGGTCTTTATTATAGCATTAGAAACCTAACTGGACAGAACTAGTTAGTCTGGATGCTGGCAGAAATCAATAGTAAGAGATGGGGGTGGTAGGTACCATAGCTGTATTTGAAGTTGTGGAGTGCATATAACAAAGAAGGTAGGGGCCTTTTTATTTTTAAGTCTGGATATTGCGCCGAGAGCCTTATATATGACAGGTAAGCACCATGCCACTGAACTGTACCCCCAACTCAGTGAAAGGGTTCTTGAGAAGTAGAGCATAGTCCCAAGATGGATCGAAGGTCTCTGTGTTCTTGTTGCAAATTACTAAGTTCTTTCAACCATCTGCATTGCCTTGAAAGAGTGATTTCTGGAAGCCTCCAGATAGGAGCTCAGCCTATCTAACATCTTGACTTTGTACTTGGGAGACTCCAAGCAGAGAGTACACTTCAGCTATCCTGAAATTTCTGCAGGACTGTGTGATAATAAATAAAAATTATTTTAGCCTATGAACATTTTGGTAATTTGTTACTCTACAATACAAAATTGAGAATGTGACTTGGAGTCAATATACTTAGTGTGATGGAATCAATCCAACTGTGGTTAGCTGGCTCATTAAGTGAAGTGTATTTTGATAGAAGGAATTGTCCAACCCATCTTCAAAAAAAAAAAAAATGAAGCAATGCAGTTGAAGTTGAACTGTGGATATAAATGCCAGCATAAAAGAACTCACAGTTTGGAGTTGATTCCTTATTTTATATGACTCTTTGCCCAGTGGCAAATTGAAGTGCCTTGGACAGTGTGGATTATTACAGATAGTCAGACACTGCTGCCAACTGTAGCAGTGGTTGGAGAGGAGGAATATTTGCTGAAACAAGTCAGCATAGCTGTTGGCATCCAGTAGAGTTGTTGATCTACAAAACGCTTTACTTCTTTTCAAATACTAATTTATAAAGGTAATCAGAAGCAATTGCCATTATGTGGTTAAGATAGGAGTTTTTTTTTTTCTACCATGTGATTGTGGAAGCTTCTCTGCTTATTATCTTAATACTGCCCTGAAGTGTTGAAATCCCACAGAGCATCATGCTAGTCCATGACATTGAAGACCTGGAGCTAATTGGCCTCTGTGAGCCAAGAACCAGTTTATATACTTTATGAGACTCATGTGCCAGTGGATCAGAGAAAAACAACTAAGTCAGGATTCTGATATATTGAGGAAGTTTCTTTGCATATGGTATTCTGAAATACAGTCTCCTTAAGAGTGAGAGGCAAGTAGCTGAATTTTTCACTTTGAACAACAAAGAGCCACCCCTACTAGGTGAGCATCTCTAGTTTTCAGACTTAGGCTTGATAACAAGTACTTCCTTTCATGATAGATTATTTTGTTACAACCATTGCTGAATATCCAATTTGACAGCAACAGAGGCCAGCAATAAACTTCTTATATGGCACTTTTCCTTAGGGAACAAGCCAGTCACCTTAATGTAGGTTGATACTTCAGATTTCTTTCCTTGCAAAGTAGGCAGTAATTTGTCTTCAAAGGGGTATGTGTGCTTTCATGTCTACATATAGATATACGGATATTTTAAGCATAAACTTGTCATCCCTGCCTGTAATGCTTTGGTAGGTACCTCCAGTGATGGACCTGTATAAATGTACTGTTGATTGCTATGGTGGCCCATACTTCATGCCTCTGTCTAAAGAACTTATTTTATGATAAAATAAATATATATCTATGGATTTGCATATATTGGGTTCTGTCTCTGAGGAGAAACTTAATAAACAGACTGAATGCCCATTTAACACATCACTTTAGGTGCAAACTGAGAAACATCTTATGATGTTTGAATTTACAGGACACATATGTTATAAATTAGTTCCCCCCCCCCTCTTTACGGCGCTGCCTCCTTCTCTAATCTCAGATATGTGAGGCAAGATGAGTGGAGTGGAGTGAGAGTATGTATGCTGGTGCAAGTTGGGTGTAAGAAACACCCAATATATGCTACTAATAAAGCAAAGGGAAATTTATTTTGACTCATAGCTCTGGAAGTTCAATTCTAGGATCAGGTGGCCCTGTCATCTTTGCCTCCAAGGAGGTGCACCATGGCAAGAGACTCTGTTAAAGGAAGCATATGAGAGGTTTATAACCAGAAACACCTATGTGCTACATATGTCTGATGACAACTGGGGTAGGTAGCAATCTAATGAGTATGGCAGAGTACTTTTTTCCAGTTGTGTTTGGTTCTACCCTAGGTCTCTGGGTCATCAAGCCTGTAGATCCTGGTGTTCTAGGCAGTGCTAGGGGTGGGCTTACTCTCCTGGCATGGGTTTTAGGCTAGACCAGTCATTGATTGATCACAACCTCAATCTCTAGGCTACCCTTACCCCAGTACATTTCATAAGTAGGACAGATTGTAGGTTGAAGATTATGTGGCTGGATTGGTTTCCCAATTCCCTCTACTTGAAGTCTTTCCTGGTCACAAGATAAGGTCGGTTCACACTATGTATCTGCTATTGCTAGGATTCTTATCTGGGGTCATCCTTGTAGATTCCTGGGAGATTACCTTGAATCAGGTTTTTATATGCCTTCAAAATGCCCCCCTTTCCAATAGTCTCTTTTGGTATTCTCTTTCCCCCTACAACCCAGTCACTCATGTTCACATCCCTACTCACCATCAGTCCAATCATGAAATTTCTTCTGTTTCCCCTCCCAGTGAGATACTGGCATCCCCTTCTTCCCCCTTGAACCAACCTTGTTACCTAGTCTTTCTAGGTCTGTGGACTGTAGCACAGTTATCCTTAATTTTACAGCTAATATCCACTGATGAGTAAGAACATACTGCTGTGGATATCGCTCTGTGTAAATAAAGTTCTGATTGGCCAGTGGCCAGGCAGGAAGTATAGGCGGGACAAGAGAGAAGAGAATTCTGGGAAGTAGAAGACTGGAGACACCGCCAGCCGCTGCCATGAAAAGCAAGATGTAAAGACACTGGTAAGCCACAAGCCATGTGGCAAAGTATAGACTAACAGAAATGGGTTAATTTAAGATAGAAGAAGCAGATAACAAGAAGCCTGCCACGGCCATACAGTTTCTAAACAATGTAAGTTTCTGTGTGCTTTCTTGGTTGGGTCTGAGCGACTGTGGGACTGGCGGGTAAGAGAGATTTGTCCTGACTGGGCCAGGCAGGAAAATTCTAACTACAAATGGCGCCCAACGTGTTGGCAAGAGTTTCCACCTAAAACCTGAGAAAAAAGATTCTAAAATGGAGCTAAAAACAGCTTCCTAGTTGTCTCTCTTTTGGCAGCCTGCCGGTTTGAGCTACGATGGCGGGTTCCTGGCGTGTGCATCTGACCTGCAGTGTGGCGGGAATGAGGAGTCTACAAGCGACACGTTGCTCTGCTCCATGGTGGATTTAGCCTTTGATAGTTTAAAAAAAAAAAAAAAAAGATTTCTGGGCTATGCACTGCTTTGATAGAACTGCTTCTGATAGTTGATGGTACACATGGCTCCAGACCCAGAGCTGGCGGTAAACTATACCACCGCCATGTTGGGAAGCTGAGGTGGGCGGAGCCAGCAGCCACAGCAACATTTCAGTCTTACAAAGATGGATATTACACAGAGAATCTGGTTTGTCTTGTCTTTGGGATTTTTAACTGCAGAAAAAGATTTGACCGTAAAAGCTGTTGAGTTAAACAAATATGTAAATTTTAAAGGTACCTTGACTTCGAAATTTGGATATAAGGATATGTTGCTTTGGAAAGGAGTCTCTGCTTTTGTTTCCACAGAAAGCCAGAGGCTATGGATTTGTTCCACATTAAGATACATGAGGCTTCATCAGCCAAGACCACCTGAAAGGTCTCCGATGATACCATGGCCCAGATGATCCAACATCCAGAATGGTTTCAAGACAACTGGCTCAGAGGTTCACCCTAATGGACTACTCCATAATCCTAAAATTTTCTTTGTATCCCCATAAGATACAGTGCCCCCCTCCAGCAGGAAGCAGTAAGAGAAACTACGCCCACATTCCCAAAATTATCAAGCTGGCTTTGGAGATGGAATTGGCTCACTCCTTCTCTAAACCCAGACATATTGCTAAAAGAAAAGGTTAAGAGATTCTTGTGTCCCAAATCAGAAGAGCCCTCTGGTTTGGGACAGAGAAAAAACACTATTTTTCTTTAAAGCAGGTTGATTATAAATGAGATCTCTTTCTAAAGAAGAAAGGGGGATATGATATAGATATAATAGGATGAAAGGGTAGATTAGGGAACTTACTTCTAAAGAGCAACAACTTGTTTAAAATGTTTTACATTGGTTTAGATTTTAGTCTATTGATACAAACTTAGTTAATTTTGTTATACTGTGTGTATATTTCTACTCTTGTTTAAAGTATTATGTTTGTACAGCTCATTTAAAATTGTAATGGATAATTAAAAATAGATTAATAATTAGTCATCTATGATAATCATACTTGTAGCCATGTTAGTTAAGTCTTCTACATATACATAGAGATATTTCAGATAGATAGGTAATCTTCAAATACTTCAAAGACCTTCAGAATATGGCATTTAAAATATTTTTAAAATTTAGACTTTCTGGACAGTGAGACATGTCTGCTCCTGGCAGCACCGATTTACTTCAGAGAGGAGGATGGGCATTGAAAACACTTCATATGGAGTTTATCTTCACCTTGACAAAAATAGCCATTTGGGCAAGAAACTGTTCTTGCCTGGACTGCTTGATCAACTGGACATGCAGGACCCATAGAAAGGTGACCACTGAACTTTGCTTGACAAAATGGTCCTTCAGGTTCCTGCTTCACAGAGGAAACTGCCAGACATTCTACAGGACACTGAGAGAAGTGACCGAGAGACTCTAGCCCTGTGGGCTGAAGACAAATGCCCCAACTTTACAAAGGAACATTAGGTGACTGTCCAGACTGCCAGCTGTCTCTGTCTACCCTGCAAGACTCCCGAAAGTTGCTTGCATCCTTCTCCTGGTTCTCAGGTAATATTATATCCTTCTGAGGTCTTTGATGTGGTTGAAGACTAGATAGTTATAATTTTCTCAGTTATGATAAAAGATAAGTTAGATATAAAACCTTGGATTCACAAATATAAGATAGATAGGATATCTTCTTTCATATTGTAACTGTAATTCTTGCTAGATAATTGTTTTGTTATATGTAATTATACTATGTAAAAGTTAAAACCTTCCTTTAAAAAAAAAGAAAAGGGGAAGTGCTGTGGATATTGCTCTGTGTAAATAAAGTTCTGATTGGCCAGTGGCCAGGCAGGAAGTATAGGCGGGACAAGAGAGAAGAGAATTCTGGGAAGTAGAAGACTGGAGACACCGCCAGCCGCTGCCATGAAAAGCAAGATGTAAAGACACTGGTAAGCCACAAGCCATGTGGCAAAGTATAGACTAACAGAAATGGGTTAATTTAAGATAGAAGAAGCAGATAACAAGAAGCCTGCCACGGCCATACAGTTTCTAAACAATGTAAGTTTCTGTGTGCTTTCTTGGTTGGGTCTGAGCGACTGTGGGACTGGCGGGTAAGAGAGATTTGTCCTGACTGGGCCAGGCAGGAAAATTCTAACTACAACATACACTATTTGTCTTTCTGGATCTTAGTGACCTCACTCAGGATGATTTTTTAAAATAGTTTTATCCATTTGCCTTCAAATTCATGATGTCATTGTTTTTTTAACAGCTGAGTACATTCCTCCATTGCTTGTAGGACTACAAACTTATACAGTCATTTTAGAAATCAATATGTTAGTTTCTCCAAAAACTAGGAATCAATTTACCACAAGACCCAGCTTTCCCATTCTTGGGAATATACCCAAAGGATGTATAATCATATCACAAGGGTGCTTGTTCATCTATGTTCGTAGTAGCTTTATTTGTAATAGCCAGAATCTGGAAACAACTTAGATGCTCCTCAACCGAGGAATGGATAAAGTAAACATGGTGCATTTACACAATGTGGAACTGTATTAAAGAGCTGCATTAGGAAGGTTGAGAACCAGTGCACTAGAGGAAAGAGGGTTAGAGTCATCCCATTTTATTGAACATGTAGGAGAGAGCCCACATAATAAGTGTGATATAATAGTGAAAGAAGGAAGTTGTGGTTATCAATTTATTACTGGTGACACCAGAGAACTGTGTAGTATAGCAACAAGCATGTAGGTGAGTTAATTATTCTTTGCTTTCTCCCTCCTCTCACTACTTTATAGGAAGACTACTATTGGGATTGTATTTTAGGTGACTAAACTGGCATTGTCTTTGGTGATATACTAGCTGGTGGAATTCGGTATGTTGTGTCAGGTAAGGACATGGGTTTTCCATCTCAACCACAAAAATGAATGGAATAACCAAATGAAATGTGGTTAGTAAGAATGGTGGATTTCACTGAACATTTGTCCTTTGTTTATTTGGATACACTTACCACTCTCTTCCATCATTCTTGTGTGTTAAGCTCCAGGGATTGTTGGATTTCTTTTGGATTAAGGCAATAGAAGTTATTGACTGAAGATTGGAAGGTGGTGAGAGAGCTGGGGTATTTATTCTTCTGTTTTCCTTCAGGGTCATAGTTGGGTGATGGCTGCCATCTCTTAGTAAAGCCACAGTTCCAATGGGAAGGTCTTACTCTCACTGATCCACATCTCTTTCTGATTCACTTCCAGGGACGGCCATAGCTTTTACTTGCTAACAGCCTTGAGGTTTATTGCTGTTCCTTGTATATTTAACCCTGTTCTTTAACCCTGTCCACATATTCACAAATAGTTATTTCTTTACTTCATCTGTGTTATGCTATATCACACATGATTTAGTTATGGTGATTCAGTAGAAAGTTTTATGAGTGTTTGGTTTTCTTTTCCATATATATATATATATATATATATATATATATATATATATATAAATATAAATCACAAATCATTTAACATATTTTATCATAATATTAATCTTGCATACTGTGTGTGTGAATGTGTATTTGTAGTAAGTACACATGAATGTGATGATGTATGCCTGTGTGCATGTATGCAGAGGCCAGGGGAGGACATGGGATGTCTTCTTTATTGCTCTCTATTCCCTTGAGACAAGCTCACTCACTGTACTGAAAGCTAAGCTTGTCATTTCAGTGGTGCTGGCTGGCCAGCAAGCTGCTAGGGTACACCAGTCTCTTCCTTTCAAGTCTATGATTATATGCACATACATATATGGCTCTTTATATGGGAACCAGAGATTTAAACTCAGATCTTCATGTTTGTATAAACACTCTCATCTCCCTAGTCTTTTGTATCTTTTTAAAAACTTTTAAAAATTTTTCTTTATGTCTTTTGCAATTTGCATCTTGACCCCATTTATATCCTAAAGGATGTTGTATAGACATGTCAAATGTTTGTGTTGTGACAGGAAATCTATCTGAGAACTTCTTCAGAAAAGGAAGAACTAAGAAACATTGAAATATAACAAAGCTCTGCTAGAGGACAGTCACTTTCCAGAAGGATCTCCGCATCTGTCTAGAATTCATTCAATAACAGAGCCTTAGATACATGGCTTAGAGCCCTGCCTCTGACAAAAAAGAACCAATAAGATTTGGTCTTCTAGAGAGCTCATCTTGCAATAGAGAGGAGAAAGGAGATGAGGACCTTTTTGGGTAAAGTCTGGAGACTATCAGAGACAGACTGCAGTACACACTTTCTGTAAGTAATAGTTCTTGCTGAAGGCTGTCCCTGAGCCTCACCTCTGCTTCCTTCAAGCTGGTAAGCTACTAGTCAGTGGGCTGGCTATTGGCTTCTCCCACTGAGACCATCAAAGCTTGGCTCTCCACTGCCTGGAGCTCACAGGTGGGTTTTTTTTTTTACTCCCACTCCTCCTACTCCTGTCTGTCCAAATCCGGTTGATGGTGCTCAGTGTGCCTGTGAGTATCTCAGGAGCCTAATTAGGTTTGCAAAATGCTGCATGCTATTTTTAAAGCTTGACTTTCAGTTGATTTTAAAGCAAAATATTTGGGTAAGATGCTGTCCTTGGCTTTGAGACACTGGCAGGAATTGGTCTGGTGGGGCAATTTTTGATTCAGCTTTCTTCTGGGAGGAAGTGCTGGCTGTGATGAGAACTAGATTCCTCATTGCCTTCAGGGCTTGCACTCTGACCCAGAAAATACATGCCAAAATATAAATTTTGAAACTTCCATCTGTGTGTATTTTTTTTTCTCATAATCTTTTCCAGGAAGACAGCCTCTAGAGTTAACCATTTGCAGTGGGCTTTGGACAACCTCTGTGTTCCCTAACATTTGGTGATACTTTTTCTGGGTAATATTTGTGGATGAGCCTTTTGACCTAGTATTGATAAAGACCCTACAGAATATGAAAAGAGCTCATGTTATAACTCTACATAAAGACGAGGTTTATGGCCTATGTGTGTGTGATATGATCACAATTGCTTTAACTGTGCCCTGGAACTAGAGTATAAGTGCCTTGGAAAAGTGGGAAAATAGCCATATTTTTGAGAAATACTTAAATACAGATCATATGTCACATGCATGAAGAGAACAGAAGTAACTTTATTTAAGGTAAATAAAGTAAGTTTGAGACCCCATTTGTGATTATCGGACTGTAACTGCTCAAAGCACGTGGATGAGGGGTAAGATGGGGTTAAAGTTTAGACTTGGTGATAGTGTGCAGGCTCATCTGTTCAGGGTAAGAACTCTTTAAATTTCATTGTAGGAGAGGCACCTTTTCTGGCTCCCTTAGAAGCTCTGTAAAGACTTGTTGAGTGTCAGCATGTGGAGATGGGTGAGTAAGCTGGCTAGTTTCCCAATGGTGAGATTGAGGTCCTTGGTAATTCCTATATACAGGACAATTATGTCTTGAATGTTCCCCATCCTCCAACATTATTAGCATCCCAGAACAACTGTTACATAAGTGTGCTTTGCTGTTTCCAGTAAATCTGAATTATTCAGATAAATCCTTCTGCTAGGAACCCATGCCAGCATTATAGCCACAAATTTCTTAGTCAACATTTTCCAGACTGAGTTCTGTAAGATGATAGGGAGGTTTATAACCACACATGTGCAACTAAAATGATGGAACAACCACTTCTAAAGTTTAAGGCAAAGAGTATAAAATGTTCCCTATTTCATAGAGAACTTTAAGACCAATGACAATACATTGTCCTTGATATTACTGCGTTCCATAGGGATGCAAACACATTCTGCTTGCTCTAGCCCAACACCATTTCAGCCTCAGGATTGAGGAAGGCAGGTGAGATAAAAGAGAGAGGATGATTCAGAGAAAGGTTTACCAGGGAGCTGTGAGCCCTCCTTCCATTTTCCATCAATGCGTAGGCATGTGTTTGCTCCTACAACTCAGGCCGAGCAAAGAGAGCTTCAAGATGACATTTGAAGAACTTACATGAAGTCTCTGGAATTGAGGAGTGAATGACTCAGATTTTAAAAGTTTAAAGATGGACGCTAGGGTTGAAGCTTTCCCAGCTGTCCCCAAATCAAGAAGAGCTGTTCTGATAATGGCCTGGACTTCTGAACTTTGTGGAGCAGGAATGCACTTCAGCAGATCAGCAGAGCTGTGGTGGTGGTGGTGGAAGCATGCAGAATGTTTCCAACGTTTCATTTTCTTTCCTTATATATTCCATCTCCTTAACTTCCTACCCACTATTTGAGACCCTGTAGTTGTAGGAAGGTGAAATGTGCTGACCTGACAAGGTGCTAAATGATCCATGGAAGATTCATCTGGGAATGGAGAAAATTCTTAAGTTGTCTCAAGTTTGGAGTTTTGGGATTTCATTGGTGGGAATTTTCAGTAACAGAGGGAAGGCCTTTGTTTAATGCCATAATTATGAAACTGAGATTTTCATAGGGGGTAAGGAATGAGGAGAGAGAGAGTGTGAGTAAGAGAGAGACACAGAGATAGAGACTTGTTTGCTTACACTAACAACAACATGGTTGTATGCTTCCTTTTGAAACATTATTTTTATCTGTTTCTCTCTTCTTGTATGTATATAAAATATATTATTATCTAACTATCATATATCATCTATCTGTCACCTATCATTTATTGACATAGAAGAAACTATACATAATTAATCTTCTACAACTGAAGAGCTTGGAGGTATATTACATGTGATACCATCACCATACTCTATGGCACTGACCAATTATCTCCGAAATCTTAATTTCTAATAATATGAACATTTAATATAAGATCTATTATACCAACATTTTATGCATCCAGTATAATTGCTAACTATACATTGTATATATTGTACTATACAATTTTTGATTTCTTATTCATCCTGTACAGTCAATTCCCTACTTTGGGAGTAATACCCATTTCCATTTTGCAGCAGCACTGGAAGCCACTCCATCTGCTTCTGTGAGGTTTGCTATTTTGGATTTATCATGTAACTGATATCATGTAGTACTTGCTCTGTATCTGACTCACTTCACTTAGCTTAATATCCTGCAAGTTGTTGAAAATGATAGGTTTACCTCCCCTCAAAGTCAAAATACATATTGAATTGTGTGTTAAAGTGCACTTTCTTTTAAAAAAAAAAAAAGATTTATTTATTATGTATACAGTGTTCTCCCTGCATGTGTTCAGGCTAGAAGGGAGCTGTAGCTGTCACCAGATCTCATTGTGAGTCCCCATGTGGTTGCTGGGAATTGAACTCAGGACCTCTGGAAGAACAGCTTAACCGTTGAGCCATCTCTCCAGCACCAAAGTGCGCTTTCTTCATCAGTCCATCTGTCTATGGACAATGAGGCCACATTCATGTGCCAGCTCATGTGAGAGTCGTGTGGCAATGAACGCAGGAGCACTACTATTCTTCACATGGCAGTTTCAGTTTCTTCCTGTACAACATGACACCATTGCTGGATAGCATGGTGCTTCTGGTATTTTAATAGTTTGAATAATCTCCATGTTGTTTTTACAAAGTAGTGGTACCAATTTACAAACCTTAAAAATCTTCTAATTATACGGCTGTGGAGCCCCCAGCTGGATCAGGCCCTCTGGATAAGTGAGACAATGGAATAGCTTGAACTGTTTGGGAGGCTCCCAGGCTGTGGGACCAGGACCTGTCCTTAGTGCATGAGCTGGCTGTTTGGAACCTTGGGCTTACACAGGGACACTTTGCTAAGCCTGGAAGGAGGGGACTGGACCTGGCTGTACTGAATCCACCAGGTTTAAATGAATCCCCAGGGGAGTCTTGGCCCTGGAGGAGAAGGGAATGGAGGGGAGGGGCTGGGGGAAAGTGGGGGTGGGAGTGGGAGGGGGGAAGACAGGGGAACCCATGGCTGATGTGTAAAATTAAAACATAATAATAATAATAATAATAATAATAATGATAATAATAATAATAAATGAAAAAATCTTTTAATTTTATTTATGTATTTTCTGAGTATTTCATACATGAATATAATATATTTTAAAATTAAAATGTTTTATTATTTTGAGAATTTCATACATTAATTCTATACTTATATAATTTCCACCTTTTCCTCTCCCTCCTCCAATTTCTTCCATCCCTTACCCACTCACTTTCAAATTTATGACCTCTTTTTTAAATTATTTTTACACAGACACATACACACATGTATTTTGATCATATCTACTCCTCACACCCCACCTTCATCTCTGTTCAAGTCCCTCTCATCACCTTCCCAACCTTATAGCCTCTTTTATTTTGTTTTTAAATAACTCAGAGTCCAATCAATATTTGCCATATAAGGCTATCCACTGGTGGATGGACCATTACCAAGGGACACATACTCAAAGAAAACTGACTTTTTTCATAGCAGACTTTGGTGGCTTGTAGCTCTTCAGCTAGGAGTGGGGCTTTGTGAGCACTTCCCCCATCCATCCTGGACTGTGAACAGGTTTGATCTTGTGCAGGTGTTGTGCAGGCAACCACAGCCATTGCAAGTCCATAGGTGAACATCCCTGTCACATCCAGGAGATACAGATTTACAGCAATTTTTATCAACTGTGCAAAACAGATGTGTTTTTCTCCATATCCATATCAGCGTTTGTTATTTCTTTCTTCTGTGGTAACCAGCCTAACAGAATTGAACTAAGAGTTCATGTGGCTTTGACATTCCTTTCCCTGATGGCTAGTGATGTTGAGCACCTCTTCATATGCCATGCCAGATAGATGGCCATGTGTATGCATATCCTTGGAGAAATGCCCATTTGGTTGTTTCTTTTCCCATTTAAAATATTTCATCCCCACCCTTGACTTTCTATTCTCCCCTACCTCTGCTTTCCTTTTTGCCATTCAGTTGTTGAAGTTCTTTATATATTTTATCGTGCCTTGCAATATGCCTCATAATGACTTTATTCTGTTTCACAGCTGCCTTTTCATCCCAGTTAGAGTTTCCTTGGTGTAGGCACCTAGCAACACTCTGTATGATAGACTTACACCCATGTGGTTTCACTTTTGCTACTTGTAGCTTTTTGTATACTATCCAACAGTAAATTGCAAAGGCCAAAGCACTTTTTTTTTTTTGGTGTGTGTGTGTGTTATATTTTTAGGGTGTTCTTTTAAACATCTCTCTGTTCTACTCTGACTTTTGTGATAGAAGCATCTGATTTTCTCCTTCACTGTAAATACCCAATTTACCCACATTGTTTACTGAAAAGACTAACCTCTCCCCATTGTGTTCTTTGCATGATGGTAAAAAGATTAGATGATAGTTATACATAGATTCATATATTTCTGGGATTTCTAGTTTTTGAAGTGGAAAGTTTTAACTGGCTGGATCTTGTGAAGGTCTTACACTGCTATAAGCTCATTCTCACAACAACCACATCATATCCAGAGGGCAGGATGTCACAACACCTGTCATTGGCTCTCATGTTCTTTCTACCCTTCTTCTATGACATGCCGTGAGCCTTGTTGGGGGACAGCATTGATGTAAATGCCCATTTCTCTCTTCAGATTTGGTATATTACCTAATTTTTTAAACAAAATTTTACTTCTTAATATTGCTTTTGAGATTATAAGAATACATATGATATTAGGAAAACAAAAATAAGACATGCAACAAGGATATAGAAAACAAAGAGAAGATCAGAGCTGTAACTTGTTTACCTGGTATCATTTAGTTGTCCATTTGTGTTGTCTTGTAGTTCACTGAACTTATCTAAGATTATTTTGAATTCTTTGTTGTCAGTTTACAGATTTCCATGTTTGCAGTTGGTTACTAGAGTTTAGGTTTGTTCCTTTGATAGTGCCAAACCCCTCTAATTCTTTGTAATCTTTGTAGATTTGAACTGGTGTCTGTGTGTTTGTATAATTAGCTACTTTCACAGTCATTATGGAGTTAGCTTTGGCAGGGACAGCCCTTCTGCTGCCTAAGGTACATGAGCAGGCAGGTGTCCCAGCTCGAAGCTTAAGAGGAAAAACCTAGTGCATGGTTCTATGTGGACAGGGGCTACTACCAGAGTCTCTCAGAATGGCTTCATATATGGATTTCTCTTTGCAGTCCCCACATAGGCTTGGGCATAATGCTCGATACATAGGAAATTGTTTTTTTCTTGTGTGTGTGTGTGTGTGTGTGTGTGTGTGTGTGTGTGTGTGTATGTATTTGTATGTGTGCTTGTGTGTGCACTGTATGTATTTGTGCGTGTGTTTGTGTGTGTGTGTGTGTATTTGTATGTGTGCTTGTGTGTGCACTGTATGTATTTGTGCGTGTGTTTGTGTGTGTGTGTATGTATTTGTATGTGTGCTTGTGTGTGCACTGTATGTATTTGTGCGTGCGTGTGTGTGTGTGTGTGTGTGTGTGTGTGTTGGTGTGTGTGTATGTATTTGTATGTGTGCTTGTGTGTGCACTGTATGTATTTGTGTGTGTGTGTGTGTGTGTGTGTGTGTGTGTGTGTGTGTTGTATTTTAATTTATGGGCTCCAGATGGATGCTGTGATCTTTTACCTCAATTCCAGAGATTTCTCTAGATGTTATATTTTAGGGATGCCCTATTTATCTACCTGTCTTCACTTCTTCCAGCCCCAGAACTGGGGTTGGGAAGCCCTGCTCTGACATCTTTCCAATACAACTCCAATGTGTTAGCATGGAATAAACACACACTATCCTGCTCACATCAAAAGGGCCTCAGCAGTAATTTCTGACATTCTCTCTGTATTGTTGCAATGGTCATGCCCTGGTAGTCATAGAAGATTAGTTCCTGGAACCCACATAGATACCACAGTCTACAGATGATAATATTTGCATATGACCTCTGTGTGTTCTTCGCCATGCTATAAACCATCTCTAGATTACTTACAATACAATACATAATATAAACTTGATATAAATTGCCATTCTTATTGTGACTTTCAAAAGAGAATGGTGATAAGAAAAGTAAGTCCCTACATGTTTAGTAAAGAAACCATGTTTAGAGGCAGGCAGAGCAGGCCGGGGCTGCAGAGGCAGGCAGGCCCAGTGGGGAGGGGGGCAGTGGCCTAGACACAAGTGTAATAAAAACCAGAAACTGAGCTACCACCCGCTGAGGAATTAATGAAAACAAGCTCCTAATCAAGAGCTCAGAATAGGGATGACTTTAATCCCCGCATCCAGGGAAGGGGCCCTCTCCATGGGACGAGACCAGAATGGATCTGCACACTGTCTGAGGCCAACCCAGGGCCCAGCTACTGATCCTGTGAAACCCAGCAACTTGGAGGTGTTGCTGAGACTACCCTACTCAGCTGAAATCCATCTGGGAGAGGAATCAGAAACCTACAGTTTGCAGCCTGAGGAAACGAGAACAGCTGAGAAGTTGACAAAAGAGCAAAAACATGACCTGAGAACACAAAAGAAGACAATGCCCACCCACCAAACCAGATCACCAGAATCATAAGTATACACGTCACCAACTGAGAACAGGTAAGCTCCCATCTCCAGACCAGCAGAGCACGTCTCTAACTCCTAGGCCCTATCCATTGGCATCCCAATGACCAGACAACTACCTTTCCCTACCCCCCCCCCCCAAAAAAAACCCAAAACAAAAAAACAAAACAAAACAAAAAAACCCCTAACCCCTACAAACCTAACAACCACTGAAACCATAAGCATACCCTACATCAACCTGGAACAACTGCTCCCAGAGACAGAACCCACTAACACTGATTTGACTAAGCTGATCCCATAGAAACAGAGCTCAACAGAACCAAGTTAACAAAGAAATCCTAGTGAACCAAGACTAACAATTAGAGCAAGAGAGGCACCTTCAGACACAGACACTGCCTGCACTGAACAGAGGAAGAGATGAGCAGACACCATTGCAAAAACACAGGCAACAACATGAAGACCTATATGACAACATCACAACCTAGTGACTCTGCACCTATGAGACCTAAACATATCAAGGCAGGAGAATCAGAAGAAATCAACCCCCAAATGACTTTAAGAAGATGATAGAGGCCCTTGAAGAGGAAATGAAAAACTCCCTTAAAGAGGAAATAAAAAAGTTCCCTTAAAGAGGAAATAAATAATTCCCTTAAAGAGGAAATGAAAAAAAATCCATAAAAGAGGAAGTGAAAGACTCCCTTAGAAAGGAAATAAAAAATTGCCTTAAAGAAATGGAAGAAAAAACAAACAAAAAATTGGAAGAAATCAAAGAAAGCCAAGAAAAAGTAATTAAACAGATGAAGGAAACAATCCAAGATCTGAAAAATGAAATTGAGACAATAAAGAAAACACAAACTGAAGAAATGCTGGAAATAGAAATCCCGGCTAAATGAACAGGAACTACAGAAACCAGCTTATCCAACCAAATGCAAGAGATGGAACAGAGAATCTTGGACAATGAAGACACAATAGAGAAAACAGATGTATCAGTCAAAGAAAACATTAAAGACAAAAACATCCAAGAAATTTGGGACACCATGAAAAGACCAAATCTAAGAATAATAGGGATAGAAGGAGAAGAATACCAACTCAAAGGCATAGAAAACATATTCAAAAAAATCATAGAAGAAAACTTTCCTAACCTAAAGAAAGAAATATCTATGAAGATACAAGAAGCTTACAGAACACCAAATAAGCTGGATCAAAAAAAAAAAAAAGTCCCCTTGCCACATAATAATCAAAACACTAAACATACAGAACAAAGAAAAAATATTAAGAGCCACAAAGAAAAAAGACCAAGTAACATATAAAGGCAAACCCATCAGAATAACACCAGACTTCTCAATAGAGACTATGAAAGCTAGAAGGTCCTGGACAAATGTTATGCAGATACTAAGAGACCACAGATGCCAACCCAGACTATTATACCCAGCAAAACTCTCAATCACCATAGACGGAGTAAACAAAATATTCCAATGTAAAACCAGACTTAAACAATACCTGTCCACAAACCCTGCCCTACAGAAAGTACTATAAGGGAAAACCCAACCTAAAGAAGCTAAACATACCTATGAAAACTCAGGCAATAGATAATCCCATACCAACAAACACCAAAGAAGGACAACACAACACAACCACAAAAATAACAGGAACCAACAATCACTGGTCATTCATATCCATCAATAATGGTCTCAACTAACCTATAAAAAGACACAGACTAACAGAATGGATAAGAAAAGAGCATCCATCCTTCTGCTACATACAAGAAACACACCTTAACTTCAAAGACAGACACTACCTCAGAGTAAAGGACTGGGGAAAGGCTTTCCAAGCAAATGGACCTAAGAAAAAAGCTGGTATAGCTATCCTGATATCTAATAAAATAGACTTCAAACTAAAATCAATTGAAAGAGATCAGGATTGACATTACATATTTATCACAGGAAAAATACATCAAGATGAAGTCTCGATCCTGAACATTTATGCCCCAAATACAAAGGCACCCACATTCATAAAAGAAACATTACTACAGCTTAAAATGCACATCAAACCCCACACATTAGTAGTGGGAGATTTCATGACACCACTCTCACCAAAAGACAGATCTACCAGACTGAAACTCAACAAAGAAATAAAGGATCTAACAGATGTTATGACTCAAGTGGACTTAATAGATATCTACAGAACATTCTATCCTAAAACAAAAGGATATACCTTCTTCTCAGCACCCCATGGAACCTTCTCAAAAACTGACCACATGCTTGGTCACAAAACAAATCTCAACAGATACAAAAACATTGGAATAACCCCCTGTATCTTATCAGACAACCATGCCTTAAAGTTAGACTTCAACAACAATAAAAATTATAGAAAGCCTAAAATCTCATAGAAACTGAATTAATGCTCACCTGAAACATCAATGGGTCAAGGAAGAAATAAAGAAAGAAATTAAAGATTTCCTAGAATTCAATGAAAATAAAAGTACAACATAACCAAACTTAAGGGACACTATGAAAGCAGTACTAAGAGGCAAATTCATGGCTCTGAATGCACACATAAAGAAGATAGAGAAATCTTATACCAATGAATTAACAGCACAACTGAAAGTGCTAGAACAAAAAGAAACAAACTCACCCAGGAGAAATAGATGCCAGGAAATAATGAAATTGAGGGCTGAAATCAATGAAATAGAAACCAAGAGAATAATATAAAAAAGTAAATGAAACAAAGAGTTGGTTCTTTGAAAAAATCAACAAGATAGACAAACCCCTAGCCAAAGTAACCAAAAGGCTAAGAGAGAGCACCCAAATTAACAAAATCAAAAATGAAAAGGGAGACGTAACAACAGACAATGAGGAAATCCAGAATGTCATCAGGTCATACTTCAAAAACCTATACTCCACAAAATTGGAAAATCTGGAAGAAATGGACAATTTTCTGGATAGTTACTACATACCAAAGTTAAATCAAGACCAGAGAAACCATTTAAATAGACCAATAACCCCTAAAGAAATAGAAATAGTCACCAAAAGTCTCCCAAACCAAAAAAGCCCAGGACCAGATGGCTTCAGTGCAGAATTCTGCCAGACTTTCAAAGAAGAACTAATACCAACACTCTTCAAATTATTCCACACAATAGAATCAAAAGAAACACTACCATACTCTTTCTATGAAGCTATAATTACTCTGACACCCAAACCAAACAAAGATGCAACAAAGAAAGAGAATTACAGACCAATCTCCCTCATGAACATTGATGCAAAAATACTCAGCAAAATATTGGCAAAATGAATCCAAGAATACATCAAAAAAATTATGCATCATGACCAAGTAGATTTCATCCCAGAGATGCAAGGATGGTTCAACATATGAAAATCTGTCAATGTAATACACCACATAAAAAAACTAAAACGAAAAAAACACATGATCATCTCATTAGATGCTGAAAAAGCCTTTGACAAAATCCAACACCCCTTCATGATAAAGATCAGGAATACAAGGAACATTCCTAAACATAAGAAAGGCAACAGCCACTATCAAATTAAACTGAGAGAAACTCAAGCCGATACCACTAAAATCAGGAACAAGACAAAGCTGTCCAGTCTTCCCATATTTATTCAATATAATACTAGAAGTTCTAGCTAGAGCAATAAACCAACCGAAAGAGATCAAAGGGATACAAATTGGAAAGGAAGAAGTCAAACTTTCACTATTTGGAGATGATATGATAATATACATAAGTGACCCCAAAAATTCTACCAGGGAACTCCTACAGCTGATAAACTCATTCAGTAAAGTGGCAGGATACAAGATCAACTCAAAAAAATCAGTAGCCCTCCTATACACAAATGATAAAAGGTCTGAGAAAGAAATCAGAGAAACGTCACCCATTACAATAGCCACAAATAATATAAAATACCTTGGGATAACACTAACTAAACAAGTGAAGAGTCTTTTTGATAAGAACTTTAAATCTCTAAAGAAAGAAACTGAAGAAGATATCAGAAAATGGAAGGATATCCATGCTAATGGATAGGTAAGATTAACAGTAAACATGGCAATCTTACCAAAAGCAATCTACAGATTCAATGCATCCCCATCAAAATTCCAACACAATTCTTCACAGACTTGGAAAGAACAATCCTCAACTTCATATGGAAAAACAAAAGACCCAGGATAGCTTAAAGAATGCTGTATGATAAAGCAACCTCTGAAGGCATCACCATCCCAGACCTCAAGCTCTATTATAGAGCTATAGTAATAAAAACAGCCTGGTATTGGTATCAAAACCAACAAACGGACCAATGGAATCGAATTGAAGACCCTGACATTAATCCACACACATATGAACACCTGATTTTTGACAAAGAAGCCAAAACTATACAATGGAATAAAGACAGTATCTTCAACAAATGGTGCTGGCATAACTGGATATCAGTATGTAAAAGATTACAAATAGATCCATATCTGTCGCCATGCACAAAACTCAAGTCCAAGTGGATCAAAGACCTCAACATAAACCCTGTTACACTAAACTTAATAGAAGAGAAAGTAGGAAGTACCCCTGAACACATTGGCACCAGAAAACACTTCCTAAATATAACACCAGCAGCATAGACACTGAGCACAACAATTAATAAGTGGGACCTCTCGAAACTGAGAAGCTCTTACAGGGCAAAAGATATAGTCAATAAGACAAAAAGACAGCCTACCGAATGGGAAAAGACCTTCACCAACCCCACATCTGACAGAGGATTGATCTCCACAGTATATAAAGAACTCTCTGGATAAGTGAGACAATTGAATAGCCTGAACTGTTTGGGAGGCACCCAGACAGTGGGACTTGGACCTGTCCTTAGTGCATGAGCTGGCTGTTTGGAACCTTGGGCTTACACAGGGACACTTCAGCCTGGAAGGAGGGGACTGGACCTGTCTTTACTGAATCCACCAGGTTGAATTGAATCCCCAGGGGAGTCTTGGTCCTGGAGGAGATGGGAATGGAGGAGAGGGTCTGGGGGGATCGTGGGAGTGTAGGTGGGAGGGGGAGGACAGGGGAACCCATGGCTGATATGTAAATTTAAAACACAAATATAATGAATAAAAAAAGGAGAAAAAAAGAACTCAAAAATTAGACATCAAAATACTGAACAATCCAATTACAAAATGGGCTAAAGAACTAAACAGAGAATTCACAAAACAAGAATCACAAATGGCTGACAGACATTTAAAGAAATGCTTAATATCCTTAATCATCAGAGAAATGCAAATCAAAACGACTCTGAGATACCACCTTACACCTGTCAGAATGGCTATGATCAAAAACACTAAGGACAGTCAATGTTGGAGGGGATGTGGAGCAAAGGGAACACTACTCCACTGTTTGTGGGAATGCAAACTTGTACAACCACTGTGGAAGTCAGTATGGTGCTTTCTCAGAAAATTGGGAATCGAACTACCTCAAGACCTAGCCATACCACTCTTGGGCATATACCCAAGGAATGCTCAACCATACCACAAAGATACATGCTCAACTATGTTCATAGCAGCATTATTTGTAATAGGCAGAACCTGGAAACAACCTAGATGCCCATCAACTGAAGAATGGATTAAGAAGATGTGGTACATATACACAATGGTGTACTACTCAGCAGAGAAAAACAATGACAGCATGAAATTTGCAGGCAAATGGATGGAACTAGAAAAACTCATCCTGAGTGAGGTAACCCAAATCCAGACGGACAAGCATAGTATGTACTCACTCATAAGTGGATTCTAGATAGAAAGCAAAGAACAATCATACTGCAAAACCCACAGAACCATAAGGCTATGTATATGGCATGGAGGACCCTAGGATGACTGTTGCTTATAATAAGAGCTGGTATTACTCATTTACTGAGCAACCCTCAATGAAACATTACACTATTAAGGACAATGAAATTCCTCATAGGGTTTCTGAGTACTGATTGCATCCTGTGGCTGCAGCAGAAGCCCAACATGGCAGAAACCTATTGGGCCTTTGTGAAAAACTGTCCCCTTCCAATGCCAATGGGGAATTGAAAGCCCAATAGGGCCAGCTTTGGCAAGCATTAACATAAGCCTAGGAACTGCAGCCATGTGGTTGGAGTCTCCAGAAGGTAATGTATAGTAACTGCTTTTTCTTTTCTTTTTTTTTTTTCTTCTTTTCGTGGGAGGTTTATTGAGAGGAGGGGAGAGAATGGGCAGGGAAGGGAATAGAGACTGGTACCTGGAGATGAGATCGAAGAAAGAGAAAGAGACGGGGGGTGTACAAGGCTCCCTTTTATAAGGAAACATACCAAATGCCTAGAGGTTCTCTTAGTGGCTGCAGCTGAGGTTATATCCTGATAGGACCCTAAGGGCAGACCAGTACAGATGCCTAAACAACAACATTCCTCCCTTCTGTTTATTATAAAAAGGTTAGGAGTTAGAAAGGGATAGCAGGTGAGGTGGAGATGAGGGTGCCGTGTTCTCAAGAATGTTTCCTGCTGGTCTGGGGGACATAATAATCTTTGGGGGACCTGAGAAATCTGGGGTCCTGGCTATGTCCTGGAGTAGCTAGCTGGACACTTCCAGGCTCCATGGAATCATCAGGCTGTTTGAGGTGGATCCACGTTGACTCCCTGGAACTCACAAGACAATTATCATTGTTGGATGGAGAGACCCAGCAATTAGTTAGGTGGGAAAAAAGTAGGGCTGTCATTGGTGGGCCAGGTGCAGGGTCCCAGCATGTCTCAGACTGAATCTAAATCTCAGCACTAAATGTATTTTTAAACCAGCAGGGAAGGAGTCACACCATACAACAGGGCTCATGTGGGAGGTTTATTGAGGGGATGGGAAAGAAGGGGTTAAGAAGGGGCATAGAAGAGAGCAGAGACCAGTCCCTGAGAACAAGAGTGAAGGAAGAGAAAGAGAGGTAACTGCTTTTTCAAGTATGTTTGAGAACGTGCCACCCAGACACCTAGGGGATTAAGGATAACACTGAAGATCACCAACCTCCATTTAGTAACAGTAGCATGCCAGCTAAGCATTTTCATTCTCACAATCCTATTCATGCTGGAGCAGTACCTACTTCTCTGGAGTGGCTCTGTGCAACATTTTTTGCCTGGCCTCCAGAAATTCATTTAGTCCCCTTTGAAGATACCTTAAAATTTGTGAGTCTGAATGTAGCCATTATGAGACCATTAATTAGTTCTGCTGCTTGTGAGCTGCCTGTTTTTCCTTTATGGTTATTAGTTTTTCTTTTGCAGAGCTGCCAGCTTAAGTCGTGCTGGGATCAAGAATAATAGGCCATGGTGGTTCGTGTTTCTGGAGTTGTGTCCATGCCAATGGATACCCACATGCTCCAGAAGAGAATTTGACATTACTGCTGCCATTGTTGCTGTTATAACAGTGACGACTACCACTACTACTGTTTCTGGGATTGCCATTTCATAACTGGTTACTACAGCTAGCACAGTGGAGACCCTGGCAGCAAAAGTAGCTACCACTGTTAACTGTTTTTTCATTCTATTGGGCATGACAAATTTAAATCAATAGTTATATACATTTCGATTGGCTTTGAAAGTTACAAATTTACAAACTCAAGTTCCATTTGCTCTTGGGATACCATCTTACAAGGACTCCAATTTGCAGTAAGGCTCGTTAAGGAAGGGAATGGCTCAGTTGCCTTTAGCCTACCAGCTATGGGTGGGTTAAGACTTCTGTTGGTCTTTTCTGTGTCGAACACATAGCTTGCAAGTCCAGCTACACTTAGAGATCTTTGGTAACAGTTAACTCTGAAGCTCTCACATGGTTGAGCCTGTATGATAATGAGTATTCAGAGACGGGTAATGCCTGGGGGGTGCTCACCACCCTAAGACAGAACGCCCGTGTGGCCTGGACAGGTGTCTCCATGACAGGTAAGGTGACCTACTGACGTCCCAGGCAACCTAAGTCAGAAGCTCATTTTTTTTAGTAAAATGGGGGGGGGCACCTGTGGGTCCCTGGTCCCCGTTTTGGCTAACTGTTGCCTTGCTTGCCAATCTTCACCTTGATATCCTCCCTATGCTAATTCCCTGTGAGACTCTACCCTCCTGAATGCTTAAGGGAAGCTCCTTGTCTGTGTATCCAGCATATTTGATGTTAACAGCTTAGATGCAAGATTGTAAAACATCAGGAGCAGGGGTAGAGATTTAGCTCAATGGTAGAGCATTTGCCTAGCAAGTACAAGGCCTGGGGTTCGATCATCAGCTCAAAAAAACCCCCCAAAAAACAAACAAACAAACAAACAGAAACAAAACAAAAACAAACAAAAAAAACATCAGAAGCAAACTTCTGCCCTCTGGGGTTCTCCCATTGTGCTGTAAGCCTGTTGTAGAGAGCTGCGTGTAGCCGCGCCTTAAAGATGGCGCTGGCTTCCACCCTCTGCCTTCCCGATGGCAAGTGCTCTTTGTGATAAACAGCTCCTTATTTGGCTATGGCTGGATTTGTGTGCCACTTGCATATGCGTGGACCTATGGATAGTGCCCATGTGGCTGTCTGGGGTTGGTAGCCCAGACCTACTTAAGGGCTGGGAGAGGCTTGCCCGGGAGAGAGATATTGCTACTAACAAGGTCCTGAATAAACTGCTTAAAGAAGAGCTCCGGTGTTGCGTCATCCTTGCTGGTCGAGGCAGTTGCAACAGCCTGTATTTAAGACTTCCTCTGTCCTTCAATAAATGACATTTGGCATTCAAAACAAAAGAAGAAGAAGAAGAAGGAGAAGGAGAAGAAGAAGGAGAAGGAGAAGGAGAAGGAGAAGGAGAGGGGATCAAGATCATGATGGGGAAACCCACAGAGATAGCTGACTGGTGCTAGTTGGAGCTCACTGACTCTGGACTGACAGCTTGGGAATCTGCATGGGACTGAACTAGGCCTGCTGAATGTGGGTGACAGTTGTGTGGCTTGATCTGTTAATGAGGTCCCTGGTAGCAGGGCCAGGACTTATCCCATTTGCATGATCTGACGTTTTGGAACCCATGCCCTGTGATGGGATACCTTGCTCAGCCTTTATACAATGGGGAGTGGCTAGGCTCTCCTTCAACTTGGTATGCCAGACTTTGTTGACTACCATGGGAGGCCTTACCCACTCTGAGGAGTGGATGGGGATAGAGTGGGAGGAAGATGAGGAGGTGGGAGAAGGGGAGGGAAGGGGAACTGGAGTTGATATGTAAAATAAAAAAATTTAATAAATAAACATATTTAAATACAGAAAAAGAAATCATATTTAAATTTCCAAATGTTTTTTTATGCATGATTGGTTCACCCTGTGCACATAAATTCAAGGGCCCCACATGAAAATACAGACCTTGTATTTTTCACTCCAGTAATCACTTCAGTTTTGCTGTCTCCCCTGCTGTTGATTCTCATGACAAATGGTATTGCCAGAAGTTTTCCTGTGTCTGCGGCCACTCAGACCCAAGTAAACACACACAGGCTTATATTAATTAATACTGCTCAGCCATTAGCTCAGGCTTCCTACTGACTATCCCTTACACTTCTACTCAGCCCATGTATTCTGTGGCTTTACCTGTGTGCCATTACATCCTACTTCCTGGACAGAGGGCTGGCATCTCCTCACTCAGCCTTCTTCCTCCCAGAATTCTCTTTGTCTTTTTATCCTGCCTATACTTCCTGCCTGGCTACTGGCCAATCAGTGTTTTATTAAACCAGTGTACAAAAGCATTATCCCACAGCAAAATGGCTGCCTCTGTGGCTTTAAAGCATCAGATCCTTGTCTAATATTGGATTCCCCTGATGTTGATACTTCTACTCTGTTTCCTCAGGTATAGAATATCAATTGTGAGCATTCTTCTGGATTTTCTGAGAAAAATAAATGAGGGGCCATCCACTTCTCCCAGCTTTTTAGCTACATGGCTTCACTCCCTTCTGCTCTATTTCCTGACCCTAGATTAGTACTTCCCCAGGATGATTGGCAAAGCAAAGATTAGTTTCTTCTGGAGTAAGCCCTGTTTCCAAACACTTTGCAAGCCAATTACAAAATTTACTTTTTGAAGGATCAAGGTTGTCTATGATCAATTTTCATGTATTAAAATGAATACTTTTATGTAATTGCTTGAACAACAATTACATGATAAGGTATTTTTAATTTAAAACTATTTATTTTATGTATATGTTTTGTCTACATATATGTCTGTCTGTGTACCACATGTATACCTGGTACCCAAGGAGGCCAATAGAGGGTGTCAGATCCCCTGAGACAGGAGTTTCAGACAGCTGTGAATTGCCATGTTGGTTCTGGGAATTGAACCTGAGTTCTCTGGAAAACGGTCAGTGCTCTTAACCACTAAGTAATCTCTCCAGCTCCATAATAAACTATTTTCAAAAGGTGTCCTGCAGTTGCAGTTAGCCACAGTATTAATGTCAATTTATTATAATAGTCTTGTAGTTGCAAAGCATAGTTGTGGTAGTATTAAAAATTCATTTCATGGTTCAGTGGTTAAGAGCACTGCTACTCTTGCAGAGGACTTTGGTTTGGTTCCCAGAACCTATATGGCAGCTTGCAACCAACCATGACTCCAGTTCCACAAAATCTAGTGTCCTCTTGTGCCCTTGGTGGGCACTGGACATATAGGCAGCATCCTTATATACATGTAGGCAAAAAAACCACTCATACATATACAATAATAAAAATTCTTAAAAAGTTTATTTAATGATAAATGTTTAAAATGTATTGCTCATATACTCATGGCAAAAGGAATCATCTTTGGAGTATCATATTCTTCAAATCATGCTGATTCAAAAATTAAAATGTTCGAATGAAATTTCAAGTGAACATAAACAAGCAATCATACTTTATGAGCCCCTGCTCCTGTTGACATTCAACTAATGCACACAAGTTATGGCAGAATTGAAGTTATTAAATATATCTTTGGAGCTAGAATGTCAATTGAGTAATATTGGCTGAGGAGAATGGCAAGGAGGGAGTAGGTGGGGCCTGGTCAGGTGATCTCAAAATTATGTGCCCATGAGATTTTGTTCTGGTAAGAGCCCACTGGCAGAGAAGACCAGTCTAGATTTGCCTGACTGGAACATGGCAACTAGGAGCATTAAGATTTCAACTGGCAGCACAAAAACTTTACCATTTATCTTTCAGCCCAGGTGGTGCAAACGGAGCTCCATTGGCCTGCAGGGAATGAGTTATGTTTGTATTTCTGCCTGAAGGCACTTGTCAATTATCGGTTCTATAAACTGTTAACTGGTGGCCTACTGGGGAGAAGGTGAAAGGATTTTAAAGTTCTTTGTGCTGCTTCTTGTTAGTGAAGATGAAGTTGTCCCTGTCTGAGTAGGAGGTATAAGCCCTTTATGGTAGTCAGACAAAAAATGGGGGAGGGATTCATGAGAGACAGTGTCCTGGAGCTGGTCACAAGAATTCAGTGGAGAAGAATAAGGTCAGGGTGTACTTTGAGGCCAGGGCACTGGAAGGTCTGAGAGAGTGTTGGCTTAGAGAACAGAAAAGAACCAGGAGGGGTCCTGTAATTACTGACTGGTCCAGGACACAAAGATGTGGAGGGTGGTCTGAGAGTCTGCTGAGGTGTGTGGGGGTGTGCTGCTTGCTGGGCAGTCTGATCTAGTTGAGAGATGGCTTCCTGCAGTGACTGCCTGCCTGCTAAGATGTACCAAACTCAGAAATCACAGCCCACATCTTCCAGAATGTGTGTGTAAATCTGATGAAACCTTAAGCAGTTTGAAATTTGTTTCTGGTATTCATTGAAGGCCCTCAAGATTTTCCTTATTTTATCTCCACAGAAAAATGATAATTTAGAGAAAAGAAAGGTGTGTGTGGAGTGCATGTAGTATTTTCCAAAGAAACGTGACTCTCCATACTGTGTTTTATAACACTAAAATAATGAGCTTGCTAGTGATAGTGACAGCTGGACAGAAAGTTTGAGCAGCTTGTTTCTATGTATTTAGAAACATATGTCTACCTACATATATGTATGTAACAACAATGAAAAAATGAGGTCATGAATTTGAAAGCAAGCAAAAGTGGGGCTGTATGGGAGGGCTTGGAGGGAGAAGGAGAAAGGGGAATTATATTATAATCTCAAGAGATAAAAGAAGTAAGAAAAGCATATTCACTTCACTGATGAAGGGGGATTTAAACAGAAATCTGAGCAGCTATAAGAAGACTCAGACAGACCGATCAATAAGGAGACTGAGCAAGAGTCAGAAATCCCAGGTTACACATAGTTAATGTCTCACACCAGTGTGCATGGTGACAATCAGAGAGCTCTAAGAGCAAACTAATCCTTTACTTCTGTGGCTGTGAAATAATTTTTTTCTCCAGTAAAACCTCTTAAGGTATTGTGAAAAGGCTAATAAGCCATGGTACTTGTACTGGGAAACAGTTAGCTAGAAGAATGTGACATCTGTCCAGTGGTCTAAATAGAAGCAGTCATTAATATAGTATTTTTTAAAAAAACAAACACTGAAGGCTATGATCCATTTTTACAACATTTAATCTATACAACTATCTCTTCCATCCCCTTCCATAATTTTGTAAATTTCTGAGCTCAGTGGGGATTTGAGAGAGCTCAGTAAATAATGGCCTATTTCTTGCCAGAGTTAGAAACCAATTTAGAGACGAACAACAAAGTCAGTAAAGGGCATTAATTGTGTCTTCTTTCATAATCAAGTGTGAGTGTAGAAGTGGCTTTAGTTTTCTCTTAGTCATAGTATGTGAGGAACTGACTTATGCCTCTCAAACTCATGTGAAGACTCACCAACTCTTAATATGGTGGCAGAGATTCTCCTCAAGTTTCTTTGGGGATATTATTCAATAAACTTGCTGTAAATTGAAAATGTTGCACTTTGAAAATACATGAAATATATTTAACCTATCACCCATCATAGTTTAACATCACAGTATAAGGCAGAATGTCAGGTTCCCATTGTTCATGTGGTTGACTAGATGCTGAGGCTCACAGCTGCAGGCACCCAGCATTTTGAGAGAATCTCAAGGTTACAGCATGTCATTTCTACAGAATACATGTCATTTCCACAACATTTTCAATGAAGAACCATCTATTTCTGGAAATGAGAATTTTGGGTGGAAATTAGGTTAAGAAGAGGTCATGAAGATGAATCTTCATGAAGGAACCAGTACCTTTAAATTCGCAATGCAAGAGTCCCCTCTTTGTCTTAGTCTCTGGCTTCACTCTCTAGAACTGTGAGAAAATACATTTATATTATTTAAACCACCTACGTTTTTTCATGGCAGTTCAAAATGCCTAAGACACCTGAACTCCCTTGAGTACTTGTAGTGTCTACTTGGTCAGATAAAGGTCTAGAAAAATGCAGCCCTCTGCAATGGCACTAAGAATACTTCCGCCCTACAGACAAGGCCATCTTGACAAACCATCAGCTAAATGTCTGCCTTCTCCTTCAGTGTTACTATAATAATATTTCTTGACAAATGTTCATTTATCAGGTTTTATAGCAGAATAAAAGGTGCTTGGGAACCCATGCCATGGCAAGCTACTTTCCCAGTCAGCCTCTTGCCTCAGAACCTCACTCTGTGTGAGTCTATTCCTCATAATGGGATCGTGTCATAGGGGTTATTACCCGTGCTTTGTGGATAAGATTCCATCCTCTTAAAGGGCATGGAATGTTTCTTTTTTCTACCATGTAGACCTTCAGTAAGTGCAGATTAAGTGAGTAGATTAGCAAGGAGATTTTTCAGTGACATCAGATGCAAAAAGAAACAGAGTTGAGACTGTAGATTCTGGGTGCAGGGGATCATTTGGTCAGAGGCATAAGGAGGAAACAGTGAGTTAAAAAGGGAAGGAGGAAAAGTGGAGAATGAGGAACATTCTAGATTATGATTCTTACATAAAACCCCAAAACTTGCTGTTCTAATGGAATAAGGATATAACATTCTTGAGAAACTTCATATAATAAAATCAAGTTATTAAAAGCATATTTCAGTGGGGAAAAGCATGGTGAAGGGATTACAATTTTTCAAATTCAAAGTGGATGCTTTTTCTAGCTAGATATCAGATTTTACAAATAATTAATATTGGGCCAGTGGAATTTCAAAATGGAAGACATCTGCTGTAATTCTGTACAAACATGTCAACTAAAGTATGTGTGTGTGTGTGTGTGTGTGTGTGTGTGTGTGTGTGTGTGTGTGTGTGTGTGTGTTTGTTTAAGCTTCATAATTATTTTGCTTTTTGGAAGCTGGGATAAACAATAAAGGGGACAGATGCCAAATTTGATAGCAATGGACATAGAATGATATTGTGATAAGGAAATGGAAGCCCTTTGTTTAAGTCCTCCCTTCTCTTCCACCTCCCTGTTCTTTTGTCCTCCTTCCATGCTTACTGTGCGCTCAAGGCCAGAGATACAAGATGAAGCTAGATAGCATTGCATTCATTTATGATCTAAGGAGTGTACAGGTAGGAAGATAGTCAACAAAATACAACTTCAAAGTAATATAAGAAGTAATAGATATGGAGTCTACTTGTGAAAAGATACATGAGGGGTTCCTGGTACATTGCAGATTTGCACTTGGGCTGTTAGAATACATTGGAGCTTCTGCTCTGAGAGGATGTAAAAGAGAAGAAGGGGATGTGAAGGGTGTCATGATGTACTTTGCTGAATGATGACTGTATGGTATAAATGAATTAAGAGGACTGAGGGATACCACTAAGATAAGACTGGACATAGGAACTTGTAAATCATGTCTGCCTTTATGCATATTGAATGTGGTAGAGAAAGATGAGTTATAAAATTAGAATAAATAGGCTGAAGTATTTTAGACAGACAAGTCAAATTGTTAAATTTTCATTTCTACTTATTGGAAAGATTGAATGATTGAGTAGGAGAGAACACTGAACATGATGCAATACAGCCTGCATTAGCCTTGAAGAGAGTATATGTGAAAGGTCAAGAAAAAGGAAGTTTTACAGCATCAGATATGGCAGGAGCTATAGCAAGATGAAACTTGATAATTAATAATCATTTGTTCATTGAATTAGCTGCTTTTCTATTGTTGTAATAAAACAACACGACTTGCCAGGTGGGGGTGGTACATACCTTTAACCCCAGCACTTGGGAGGCAGAGCCAGGCGGATCTCTGTGAGTTTGAAACCAGTCTGGTCTACAGAGCGAGATCCAGGACAGGCACCAAAGCAACACAGAGAAACCTTATCTCGAACAACAACAACAACAACAACAACAACAACAACAACAACAGCAACACAAAACAAAACAAAAACAAATAAAAAACTCCCACAAACAAAATAACAAAACAGAACAAAACCAATAACAACATGACTCAAGGCAGCTTATAGATAGAAGAGCTTATTTGGGGCTTGTGATTCCAGAAGGCTAGAGTCCATGATGACATAGTGAAGATAGCAGGTGGGCAGGTGGTGAGGTTTACAATACCAGGCGTGATTTTTTTCCCATTGAATGAGCCAGAGCCTGTTTCTTGTTACCTCCAAGATATAAGTGCCACTATTTTACCTGTGGGCATATCTTGCCATGCTGGTCATTTTTTATGGTTTTCAGATATCACAGATTGATAGGACTATTAATTGCTTTTCTACATTGGCAGTTTGTAAACATAGCACCTTCCTGTACTGTGAAAGCTTGTCTTCAGTACAAGATTGGGTCAGATCCAGCTTGGTTCCTAGGGACTTATCTTCAAATTCTAGGATGCAACAAAGGGCAACAACAATTGCTTTTGTCTTTGGAGGCTCTTGGACTCACCTCACTAACCATTCAGAAGGAGGCTTCTCATGCCTGGGATTAGGGATTTTGTTAGATGGTCAATGGCTCTTGGCAGAAACATTGTTAGCCAAAGTGATAAAAGAGCATTTAAACTGTTAAACTGTATTCTCTCTCTCTCAGTCTCCCTCTCCCTCTCTCCCTCTCTCTCTCTCTCTCTCTCTCTCTCTCTCTCTCTCTCTCTCTCTCTCTCTCTCTCTCTCTATGCAGATATATTACATGTAATTTTATATAAACATAAAATAGTAAGATTTACTATGGATTTTTCAAACATTATTAGCATGATTTTCCTCTCTTTCCTCTCTTCCTCTGTACTGTCCTCCTTCCTTCCCAGTTAAAATGTGTCCCTTTCCCATTCCCCCTTTATATCACTTGTATCTTGCTATAATCTCTTTAGAGCTTTACCCTCCATGTTCCCCTTTTACTTTCATGTTTCTGCAGTTACTGGGTTATATACTCACATTTAAAGATTAATAGATAGGAACCACAAATAAGAATAAATATGTTAGTCTTTCTGTGTCTAAGTTACTCCACTCAGTAAAATACCATTAGTGGCATCCACTTATTTGCAAAGTTTATGATTTCTATTTTCTTTACAGCTGGACAGTATTCTACTATGTACCACGTTTTTGTTATCTATTTGTCAATTGAAAGGCATATAAGTTATTTTTCTTTCTTAGTTTTTGTGAATTGGACAGCAATGAACATGGCTGAACAGATATCCCAAGGAATTTTATACATTGATTTTGAGACTTCACACTGATTTCCAAACTGGCTGCCTAAGTTTTCATTCCCATCAACAATAAATGAGAGTACCCCTTTCTCCATATCTTCTCCAGGATTTGTTATTAGTTGTTTTATTTCTTTAATTTTAGCCATTCTAACTGGAGTAAGATGAAATTTCAAAGTAGTTTTAATTTGCATTTCCCTAATCGCTAAGGATAATTGTAACAGGCTTTCTTGGGCTGCCAGCCCCCTAACCATGACATAGAGTTGACTTATTAGTTATGAATTCTTGGCCTTAGTTTAGGCTTGTTCTTATAACTTATATAAGTTGTTTCTCTTAATTTTCATTTTGTCCTGTTATTTATTTATTTATTTATTTTTATTTAACCTTTCTTTCATTCTGTATGTTTTACTTTTCGTACTTCTTCCATGTCTGTCTGTCTGGTGCCTGGCTGGCTGGCTGGCTCTAGATGTCTCTCTCTTTTACTCCCTCATTCTCCCTTCTTTTTCAACTTAAATTCCTCTTATTCTCTCTGCCTACCAGGACTGCCTATCCCTCTATTGCATGGCTATTGGCTGTTCAGATTTTTATTAGACCAAACAAGTGCCTTAGGCAGGAAAAGCAACATATCTTTACATCTTTAAACAAATGCAGCATAAACAAATGTAACACATTTTTACATAGTTAAAGTAATATTTCATAACAGATAATGAACACTTTTTGAGGTATTTCTTAACTATTTTTATTTCTTCTTTTGAGAACTCTCTGCTCAGATACAAAGACAAGTTTTAAATTTGGATGTTCTTTTCCTGATGCTTTTTTTCTGAGTTCTTTATATATTCTGTATATTAATCCTCTGTCAGATGTATAGATGGCAAAGATTCTCTCTTGCCCTGTGAGCGTCCCCTTCACTTAATTGTTTCCTTAGTTGTACAGAGTTTTTAGTTTTATTATGCCCTACTTGTTAACTGCTGGCCTTAATTCCTGGGCAAATGGGGTCCTATTTGGAAATCCTTTCCTACATTATATTTTGTAGAATACTGCCTATGTTTTCTTCTAGTAGTTTTAGTGCTTTGGGTTTAACCTTGAGACCTATGATCCACTTGGTGCTACTTTTTGTAAAGGGTAGTAGATAAGGGTCTAATTTCATTCTCCTAGATGTGGACATTTAATTTTCCCAGAACCATTTGTTGAATTTTTCCAGCATATTATGTTGGCGTCTTTGTCAAACATCAGGTGGCTGTAGTTACATGCACTCATGATGGGATCTTCTATTTTGTTTCATGGATTTGTGTATGTTTTTGTGCCAGTGCTGTATTACTTTTATTACTATAGCTCTGTAATATATCTTGAAGCATGAAATGAGAATCCTACAAACATTGCTTTCCCCTCATCATTATTATTTTGGCTTTCCTAGGTCTTTTATGGTTCCATGTAAATTTTAGGATTTTTTATCTAGTTCCATAGATAATGCTGTGGGATTTTGATTGGGATTGCACTGAATCTGTAAATTGCTTTTGGTAAAATGGCTATTTTTGCAGCTGATGGATAACTTTGACAGTTGCCTTTTAATGGGATAGGCTAATAATTATTGAATTAATAAGATGCCATTTATTAGAAAGTCATATCATTTTGTTTTTGAGATGGGATCTTAATGTAGCCAAGGCTGGTCTCAAACTCACTTCAATCATCCTATCTCAAGCTCCTGAATGTTGAGATTACAGGTATGAGCCACTGTGTAAACAGAAATTTCCTGTCCCAACTGCCTATTCCTAAATACCCTGTAGCCACTTCCCAAATTACCACACAAAGGGTTATATTAATTGTAAATGCTCAGCTGAGGGCTGAAGAGATGGCTCAAAGGTTAAGAGCACTGACTGCTGTTCCAGAGGTCCTGAGTTCAATTTCCAGCATCCACATGGTGGCTCACAACCATCTGTAATGTGATCTAGTGCCGTCTTCTGTATCCATAATAGATAAATAAATCTTTAAAAAAATGCTCAGCTGATAGCTCAGGCTTCTTACTAGCTAACTCTTACATTTAAATTAACCCATATTCCTATTTACGCTTTGCCAGGTGGTGGTACCTTTATTAGCATGGCATGATTATCTTCTGCTCCCTCTGCATCTGGCTGGTGACTCCTGACTCCATCCTTCTCCTTCCCAACATTCATAGTTTGGTCTATACCTATACATCTTGTCTGGCTACTGGCCAAACAGTGTTTTATTAAACCAATCTGAGTGACAAATCTTTACAGCATACAAGAGGATTATTTCACAGCATTTCTTCCTTTTTGTTTAATTAAAAAGGAAGGTTTTAACTTCAACATAGTAAACAACAAAATACAACAAAAACATTTATTAAGTAAGAATTACAGTAACACTATTTAATACATTTACATTTGGCAAAATTAGAAGAAATAATTATCTGTCTTGATGATTCTAAAGTTTTGCACATAATTTACTTTCTATTAAAACTAAGGAAAACTATGATAATAACTATTTAGTCTTCAACTCCATCAAAGAACCCAGAAATGTGAAATGTTATCTAATGTTTTGGACATCAGGCTGCCTGGACAGTCACCCAAAATTTCTCTGTAACACTGGGGCGCCAAACTCTGGCCTATAGGCCTAGCATATCTAACAGACTTTCCTGTAAAGCAGAGAATTTTGAAGGACTGTCCTACCTTGTCTTGGCAAAGTTCAGCAGTCATCTTTCTTGTGTCCTGCTAGTCCAGTTTTGACAGTAACTATCAGCAACTGAGACAAGGGAAGTTTCTTTGCCCACATGTCTAGCTTTTGTCATAAAGAAACAAACTCCATATGTTGTTTCCATGATGCCCATCATCTTCTTTGAAGTAATTGGTGCTGCCAGGAGCAGATATATCTTGCTGTTGAGAAAAGTCTAAGTTTTTAAAACATTTTAGATGCCATATTCTGTAGGTCTTTGAAGTGTTTAAAATTACTTATATCTAAAATATATCTCTGTATGACCTTAAAAACCTAACGTGACTGTAAGTTTGCTATTATAGATGACTATTAATCTGTAAATTTTAATTATATATTACATTTTTTAAATGAACTGCATAGACATAATACCCTAAACAAGAGTAGAAATATACATATACGTACACTATAACAAAATTAACTTTAAATTTGTATCAATAAACCAAAATCCATACCAATGTAAAATAGTTAAGATTAATAGTTGTTTTTTGGATTAAAGTAGATTCAATAATCTACCCTCTAATCCTATCATTTCTATATCCTCCCTTTTCTTTTTAGAACAAGATCCCTGTATCTAATCTCCTTTGTTCAGCTTTTTCTTGACCATTACCAATAACAACTTGTAACTAACTTCCCTTAAATAATAATAGACATCCATAACCCATTTTTGTGAATGTGGGCATAGTTCTCTAGACTACTTCCTATGGATTGGGGTGCTGGTAATCTTTGGGGGACTCTGAGAAAATTTAGGATTAGGAGTATTCTGTGAGGCTGGATCATGTCAGCAAGCAGCCTTGAAGCTGTTCTGGATGTAGAACTCAGAGGAAACTGCAACAGAGGTACTCTGAAATGATGGATCATTTAGGCAATCTGTTCCCATCAGAGATTTTTCAGGGGGTCTTCTTCAATCAAACCTGAGTTTTCTTAACCCAGTATGAGTCCACAGCCTTTCATTTCCTATGGAAATAAAAGCAGAACCTCTTTCCCAAAGTAACATATCTTTTGACTTAAATTTTGAAGTCAAAATATATTATTTAATATTTTAAAAATATATACGTTTTTTTAATCTAGCAGCTTTCACAATCAAATGTCTCTCAGCAGTTATTTGTTCATTAGCAGTCAAAAAATCTAAAGGCAACACAATGATATACAGTAGCCAGACTCTCTGTGTACTTTCCATCTTTACATGGCTTATTGTATTTTTTATTACTCTATTTCTTTATTAAGAACTTTATTTTAAAACTGTATTTTTAAATCTAAGTCCATATATGTTTTTTCTTTCTCTCCCAAGCCTATGCATATTTTTAAACACATTGTGACCTGTTTAGAGTCTCTTTTTATCTTATTCTCTCTTTGCTATTCATCTGTGAACTTTTTTTGTCTGCATGAGCAAAAATTTGTCTGTGTAACTTAGATCATGATGTGCTGGTGCTGGCTCCTCCTTGTTGGTCCCCTGAGAGTCCAGTCTCACAGTAGAGACATATTTACCATTAACTCTGGTAGCCATGTTTACTGCCCCATCTCTGGGAAGTTTCTAGGTCCATGTCACCACCATATAGTATGCTGCTGGCTGCTCATAAACATAATATAAATGTTTGGTAGCAGGATCTCTTAAAATAGCCACCTGTTTTTGTCTCTAGCACCAAGCCAGGAAACTCTCTGAAAGGAGCCATGTCTCTATTTACCACCAGCAAATAGAGTCCACCAGAGAAAAGGCAGCTACCAAGAAGCCATGCTTGACTCTGTTCTTGTGTGTCTAGAATCCTTTTTTTAATCTTTGTCAGGTTGTATGAGAACATTTCTGCCACATGTTAGAATGCCACATGTAAACAGATGTTTCCTGTTCTGATGGCCTGATCCCAAATACCTGACAGCTTTTTTTCCAAGTTACCACACAAAGGCTTACATTAATTGTAAATGCTTGGCTTATTACTAGCTAACTCTTACATTTAAATTTACCCATATTCCTATTTATGCTTTGCCACATGGCAGTACCTTTATTAGCATGGTATGTTCATCTCCTGTTCTGGCTGGTGACTCCTATCTCCACCCTGCTCTTTCCTAACATCCTTAGTTTGGTCACTCCACCTATACTTCCTGCCTGGCTACTGGCCAATATACATTTTATTAAACCAATTCAAGTGACAGATTTTTATAGTGCACAAGAGGATGATTCTGGATAATTATTTAGATAATTAACTTTCAACAAAGATAAATTAAAGAAGATTTAAAACAAGCTCCTCTAGAAGATTAGAGTTTGTAATCTAGTAACACAGATGTGATGTACCCTGATGAAAAAAATTACAGAAATGAATACACAAGTACTAATTGTAAAGGAGATAAGTTAACATATTACAATTTTATTCTCACACATCTGAGGGCTAAAAGTCCAAAAGCAAAGTGTTGACAAGGGCTGGCTGGCTTTCTTTGAGGCTCACAACCCATGAGGTAAAGCCTCTTCATGGTGTTGAGTCCAGGGCATGTCTAAACCCTAATGCTTAGCAATGATTTAGAGCAGTGAATATTTCGTAAGAGGATGAAAAAAGGGAGAACAAGAAGGGAGGGAGTGGAAAGGAAGACTCAAGGAAGGGAGGAGAAGGAAAAATGGAGAGGGGATGATCTTCCTGAGGTGAAGACCTTCCTCCTCAAAGCAGAAAGTTCCCAAAGAAACCTTATCTTTGTTTCATTTTGTTTCTCCTGATGCCAATAAATCCATTCCAAAGCAATTTCTCAGACTGCATTACAGTCCCTGTGTGTGTGGTGTGGGGCCTAAGGGAGGAAAGCCATTTCTGATGGAGTAGATTAATCTTTGTAAGCTAACAGGTAGCTTGGTGGTAGAAAAGAGTTCATTGTTTTCCAAATTACTGAATTAGAAATTGAGAGCAAATTGGGAAAAAAATAAACCAACCAACCAGATGAACAAACAAACAAACGAAATGTATATGGGAACTATTTAAACTCTGTTTTTCTGAAAATGCAAAACTATTTTTCAAAGATAGTTAAAGGATTAAAAAACATCAATTCCAAAAATAATCATCTATTCTTTTTTTATACGTTTTAATTTGTTCAAGCTTTTGCATTCAATAATGTCACAGATGCTTTGAAAGAATAGCATGCATGGTAGAAAGGGAGACCTGCTGGGAAGAGACTCTATGGCTGTTAGGATGAAGTTCAAGGTCTAGTACACTAGCCCCATATCCCAGGTGGAACGGCCCCTCTTTGTGACTGATTGTCTTTATTCTTCGTCACTCCCTTGTGTATCTTCAGTTCCTTAGCCCTCCTTGAAAGTACAAATATCTCATGAGTTCTTGGGCTCCCGGCTTGGAACTCTCCCTTCCCTGCACATTCCATTGTCTAAGGTTTTTCACACTTGTGATTACTTTCCCATTATCTGTCTTCTCCCATAGTGAAAGTTCACTGAACATTTTACTACTGTACCCTGGGTGTTGAACAGGGCTTTATTTCCAGTAAATGCTCGAAACCATTTGTAGGGCATGACTAGATGAGCTAACAGTACTAAAAGCATTAGCAGCGAGACACATCAGGACATGAGAGAGTGAGTCTAGGCAGACGGGTGATGCTCAAGATGAAGATGTCAGGGTCAGAGAGGCTTTCCCCCAATACCGCTCAATATGAGCTCAGAGGAAACTAATGGCATCGTGGACATCAAAGACCTGGAAGGCTGGTACATTTGATGATGTTGGTGTGTCAAGTAACAATTGAAAGCTCTAAGTATTGGTGTCACTTGTATCAGAAAATGTTCTAAAAATTCAAAACCAAACTCCCTGGTTAATAATGGAGGATGAGAGACAAATCAGTGGCTAATTTACCCAGAGAGAAGTGGGCAGTGAAGTTAGAGGGACACATGCTTAACTATGTTTATAGCAGCATTATTTGTAATAGCCAGAACCTGAAAACAACCCCTCAACTGGAGAATGGATTAAGAAATGTGGTACATATACACAGTGGAGTACTACTCAGCAGAGAAAAACAATGACATCATGAAATTTGCAGGCAAATGGATGGAACTAGAAAATCATCTATTCTTATCTTATAATGGGAACAGAATTATGGCCACCATAGGCCTTGAGAACCTGGTTCACATCTCAGCCTGGTCCTTTGAGACAACCTGAACTTACTTCCCTACCAGATCTGACCAATTGTCCATTGTGCCAAATCATTGGGGAGAAGGAAATTTATCATCCCCAATTATTATCTTCTTGGAACCATGTGGAAACCCTCCATATCTGGTTTATGGGGAAGTGGGTACACATAAAAAAAGAAAAAAAACTCAGGATACCATATATACCCATACATCCTTATATATGGCTAAATACATGTACACATACACACACACACACACACACACACACACACACACACACATACACTCACACTCACACTCACACTCACACACAATATTGGATCTACTTTAATGCCCATATAAGGCACACCATGCTCCTTTGGGCATGTTGAAAGTAGGATGACAGCATTTTTTCTCCGGAAAAATACCCTGTATCTCTCCATCACCCCCTCTCTCTAGGCTAGATGAAAATTATATTCAATTTCATCCTTATCTACAGTAAGGCAGAAGCAAGGACATCAACTAGATGCCAGTGGGAATGTGATTCAGTGGGCACTGGCAGGGGCTGGGGATTGTCATTGGCTTTGTGGGTGCATAGGAAAGCAAAAGGCTGAGAAAAAAGAATTACTAGGTATGGAAATCATGATGGTGTTTTGAAGATTAAGGCACAGAGCACACTGAAGCTATTAGTGGAGGAAGAATCAGCATGGTTTGATGGAGTAAAAACTATTCTTCTGGCATTCATATGTCTTGGATATCTGATTCTATTATTGCCTGGTTCCCTGGCATCTGCTAAGTCTCCTAGCAGAAGATACAGGGAAGGTAATTTGGGCTCTGGGATCCAGCACCCTTTAAAACACTACAATACTCTTTTCATGTGCAGCTTTGGTGAAGCTTCCATATAGCTCTGTTGTAAAAAGAGCCTGAGCATGCCATGGACAAGTGGAATATCGAGGACTTGAAAGGTAAAGGACTTGATCAAGGTTGTTCATTCATCTTGCAAGGACCATGGTCACAAACTCTACCCAAGGCTGTGCACTGAAGATAGGAGTTCAGTGGCGAGCGAACATGATAGAAAAAAATTCTGTCATCATCAGTATTCAAAAGACAGATACCTTGTATATACACAAACAAGAATAATTTTATGGCATGGCTGGTGCCATGGAAACCATAAATGATGGGATGTGATGAAGAGTGCCTAGAGGTTTGCTGCAGATACTATGATATGGAAGGCCTCACAATAGATGTGACACTGGAGCTTAGAATATTTGAGTAGCTAGGGGTTATGGCAACTTGAACAGAATGTTTCTGAGAGGGGAGTCTAAGTAGAAAGGTCTGGGTGGGAGTGGAAAGAAGGCCAGTACACAGGGAAAAGGAGCTGACAGGCTTCTCCCTGATCAGAAAAGCAGAAACAGCAGACATATGTAGATAAGAATCCTAGAAATTCGACCTGGCACCCACTGATCAGTCTGTAAAGTTGCTGCTTTTTTAAATCAGCAGAATGGCAGCGGCGATGAAATAGGACATGAAGAGGGAAGAGCGATGACATCCCTTACCAGCAGGGGGAGATGGCAGCACTTGCTGTGGATTACACATGTGGACCCAGGATTTCAAGTAACTAAAGGAGGAGACACAGTTGGAGTTAGAGCTGCCAGCATGGCACCTAAGTGAAGCAGAATAGTGGTGTATGTATGTGAGCTGTCACAGCAGTTGGCTTTGTAGCAACTGTTATGAAGTGTCCCCTCCCACAGCCTCGTGTATGCAGGGCCTGGTTGCTTGGCAACCAGGGCTCTGACATAATCAGTGATTCCATCTCTTTTGTGTGTGGGTACACATGTGTGTGAGATTGACCAAATTCATGCATATATGTATATCCTCTGGTCTCTCTCTCTCTCTCTCTCTCTCTCTCTCTCTCTCTCTCTCTCTCTATATATATATATATATATATATATATATATATATATATATATATATATACATATACATATACATATATATTCTCAGAGGCCAGAGAATGAAGTCACATGGTATCCTGCCCTATCACTCTGCCTATTCTCTTAACCCACTAAGCCATTCCCCCAGCCCTGTATTAGTCTCTACATGGATTCATATAATGTGATGATGTTATTGTGAAACAGTGAAAAAGGTAGGAGGTGGGGTCTATCTTGGTGACATAGGTCACCATGGACATGTTTTTGGGGCCTAGAACTTATCTCAGTCTTTCTTGTACCCTCTTTTCCTATTTCCTGACCACCATGGTGTGAGCTTTCCTTCTCTGCCATGCCCTCCCCACTTTGGTGGACTGACATTTCTGAAACTATGAGCAAATCCTCTCTTGCAGTTGTTTACAGCAAGTGACTAAAAAAAATCAAGAGTGCCCTAACCTTTAGTATATCAAGGCAAAATAAAAACAGTGCACACACCAAATGATGCCATGTTTTTCCTCCCACTTTTCAAATCTTCAGAGAGGTGTCACCCATGGTCTACTGCTTCTTGTAGCTATTGAGTGAGTTCTGGGCTTGGCTTGAGCTTATTCATTCAACACAACACAACACAACACAATACAACATAATATAATACAAAGCCCCCATACTCCTCTCTGTCAAGTGAACATGTATTCATATTTGTGTGTATGTTTTACCGTTTTTTAACTTCTTAGTGAAGGCAACAGTAGACTGTTGTTTGTACCTGGCATAAAGAAACAATCTTTTCTAAACAACCAAAAGCCTCCTGCACTAGACATTTTCTCCAAAAGGAGAAAGTCCTTCTTTCAGCTTTTGGTCATACCCATTCTTTCTTCAGTTGTTACATTCCTCCTCCTATGTTCTGTACTGAGCTGTAAGATAAGTGTCTACTAAACACATTTTAAATTGGATAATAGGAAAAGGGGAGAAGGAAAGGAAAGTAGTTAATAGATATGCAAATATATTCATATTAAAATAAGAATAATCTAATTCAAAGTCTTATGTTTATATTTTATTGCACAGTTGCAGTTCAGACTTATAGCTTCCTTTTATCACTTCTGTTCTATGTTTCTTTTACTCTTAGGAAACAGGTTGGCTCCTGTGATTCTAGCCTTGGTTGAGAATTCAAAGCTGCTTTTTGGCAATTCTGACCATATTTTCAATGTGAGTTTTATCACAGGATGAAGTGCTAGCAGGCATATTGGGGGATACCCTGCTTCAAGGGGGTATCCTGCTTGTGCAAAGACCTCCCATTTCCATCTGAACAACCCTGATCAGTTGCTCCATTCAGGGCCATAAAACTTTTTCAACTGTGATCCTGGGAATGACACACTCAGTGTGATCCAGTAGAAGTCCCAGCTTCCTGCTTGGGGGATAAATTACTGCATTCCAATGACCACATTCACCCTTCCTTATGGCTCCAAGAGCTTAGAATTCAATGTTTCAAGGATGGAAAACAAGATTACCAGGGATGATGAGAAGAAACACTTTCATTTCTACTTCTTTTTTTAATTTTTAAATTTATTTAACATTTTTCATTTATTTTACATATCAACTACAGCTTCCCCTCCTTCTTCTCCTCCCATTCCTTCCTCCTGCATTCCATCTACCCCCTTCCCCATCTATTTCTCTCTCTCTCTCTCTTTTTAAATCAGATCCAAGAATCTATGCTACAAGGAAAAGCAGCTTCTGGTGGGTTATAGGCAGCACATATTGGTCATTGTGAAGGATAATGTCTTCAAGATCAGATCAGGGTACTGCCATACTGAGTCTTCATGCAAAATCTGTTTTCTTTACTTATTGATGGGTATTTAATTACCCCAATGTGGTGGCTTACTACAGTAAGATAATTTTGTTCTTCTCTTTCCATGTTTGGAGCATTTAGTTATCTCATCTAGGAGCTTCTAGATCAAAATTTCTCATGATAGCAGTAAGCCCTGGAAAGGGATTCATCTAAAGGTTTTCTCTCTTCTACATCTGTTATTGATTGTAGATATTGACAGCAAAAAGCACAGGGACAAATAGCCAATCGAAAGAAAGCACATGAATTATGAACCAACAGCTATGGAGCCCCTAGCTAGGTCAGGCCCTCTGGATAAGTGAGACAATTGAATAGCTTGAACTGTTTGGGAGGCACCCAGGCTGTGAGACCAGGACCTGTCTTTAGTGCATGAGCTGGCTGTTTGGAATCTTGGGCTTACACAGGGACACATGCTCAATCTGGAAGGAGGGGACAGGACCTGCCTGTACTGAATCCACCAGGTTTAAATGAATTCCAAGGGGTGTCTTGGTCCTGGAGGACATGGGAATGGAGGGGAGGGGCTGGGGGGAAGGTGGGGGTGGGGGCGGGAGGGGGGAGGACAGGGGAACCCATGGCTGATGTATAAAATTAAACCACATAATAAAAAAGGAGAAAATTAAAAAAAAAAAAAAGAATTGGGTGCCTTCAAGTCTAGGAACTATGTGTTCCTAGTTCCCTGGGATCATACATGCTTTCCTCATAGCAAAGTCTCCTTGGGTCCTTCCTAGAAGTTAAGAAAAACAAAGTGCTTGTTTTCATCAAAGGACCAACCCAGTAGATATCTCATTTATAACAACAAGTGCAGTAGTATTTTCCCGTGTGTCTTAGCTTAGTATTTTATATTAATTAACTAAATTGCAAAGATCTGGGGTGCTTTACTGTAGTGTTTTGACTGTTATATAGAGGCAAGTAGATGTTTTCAGCCCCTCAAGAGTTGATAGTGTAATAACGAAGTTTAATAGAATGAAGAAAGCATACGCCTATAATCCTAACATTCAGAAAGTAGAGATAAGAGTATTAGAAATTCAAGGTCATCTTTCATTAAAAAATGAGTTTAAGGCCAGTATAGGCTACATTAGACCTTGAATCAAAAAATAAATAAGGCATGGGAAGATGGCTTAGTAGGTGAAGGTGTTTGCTGAGATCCGAGTTCAATCCCCAGAACTCATGTAGAAATGAAGAGAACTAACTTTATAAAACTTACTCCCATTCCACATGTCTGGCACAGCATGTGCAAATACCCCCACCAACAGTAATAAATAAAAATTAAATTAAATATAAAAAACAGAAAAAAAAGCCCAAGTTCCTTGTTAAATTTTGGGGGATAGGAGGGAAGAATAACATTCAAGAACAGAATGGAGGATTTCAATGACCGAAACACAGAAAGCCTTCAAACTAATGGAAAGTGAACAACTCTATACTGAGTGACTACTGGGTCAAGGCAGAAATAAATAAATAAATTAAAGACTTACTAGAATTCAATGAAAATGATTATACAACATACCCAAACTTATGGGACACTATGAAAGCAGTGCTAAGAGGAAAATCCATATCACTAAATGCCCATATAAAGATGTTGGAGAAGTCTCACACTAGTAACTTAACAGCACACCTGAAAACTCTAGAATAAAAAGAAGCAAACACATCCAAGAGGAGCAGACATCAGGAAATAATCAAACTGGGGACTGAAATCAGTAAAATAGAAATTAAGAGAACAATACAAAGAATCAATGAAACAAAGAATTGGTTCTTTGAGAAGATCACCAAGATAGACAAACCCCTTATCCAAACCAAATGAAAGGTAGAGAGAGAATATCCAAATTAACCAAATCAGAAATGAAAAGGGGCACATAACAATAGATACTGGGGAAATCCAGAGAATCATTAGGTCATACTTTAAAAACCTATACTCCACAAAATTGGAAAAATCTAAAAGAAATGGACATTTTTCTTGATAGATGTCACTTATCAAACTTCGATCAAAATCAGATTATCAATTTAAATATAACCCCTAAGGAAATATAGGCAGTCATTAGAAGTCTCCCAACAACAACAAAAAAAGCCCAGGGCCAAGTGGTTTTAGTGCAGAATTTTACTAGACTTTCAAAAAAGAGCTGATACCAATACTCCTCAAATTACTCCACAAAATAAAAACAGAAGGAATATTCTATGAGGTCACAGCCACAATGATACCCAAACACACAGAGACTCAACAAAGAAAGAGAATTACAGACCAATCTCCCTTGTGAACATTGATGCAAAAATATTCAATAAAATACTTGCATACTGAATCCAAGAACACATCAAAAAGATCATCCACCATGATCAAGTAGGCTTCATTCCAGAGGTGCAAGCAAGGTTCAACATACCAAAATCTGTCAACATAATCTACCATATAAACAAATTGAAAGAAAAAAAACCAAACAAACATGTGATCAACTTGAAGGGAAAGGTATCTGGGCAGTCAGAAGTCAAGGAATAGCTACAGTTTTGAAGGGAAAAGTATCCCAACAGAAGTGTTACAGCTCTGTTCTGGTAGGGGATTGTTTCCCCAGCAAAGTGTTACAGTTCTTGCATCAGGAAAGGTTTCCCTAATGCAAGTGTAAAAACTTTGCTCCATCAGGGAATGGTGTCCCCAGTGAGGTTGCTACAGCTCTGCTCCAGAGAAGTGTTACAGCTCTTCTCAGCTTACCTCGACTGTAACAGTTCTGCTCCAGCAATGGAAAGTTCCCCAGGAAAAGTGTTGACAGCTCTGCTCTGCTCAGCAAAAGTCGTGACAGCTCTGCTCTGCTCAGCAAAAGTCGTGACAGCTCTGCTCTGCTCAGCAAAAGAAAACCATTATAACAAAACTCACTCAATAAATCAAGAGATTTATTGGGAGGGAGGAATCAAGGAGAGTTATTGCCTCTGCCAGGGTGGAAAAAGGCAGCTCCAAACTGAACAGGTACAGGGCTTATACAGGGTTTCTTAGGGGTGGAACTTTCCAGGGTGAAGATTTTCTGGGTGGGGATTTGTAGCATCTCAAGTCATGAGCTTGGGACAAACTCAGAGATTGGTTGAATTTCATGCCCAGGGATTGGTTGGATTTCAAGTCCTGAGTTGGTTAGGGGCAGCGTGTATTTCCTTGGCTCTGGTCTCAGGGCCAAGGTGTTTTTTCACTGGCCCCTTTTACCTTACACATCTTATTAGATGCTGAAAAATTCTGACAAAGTCCAACAACCCTTCATGATAAAAGTCTTGGAGAGATCAGGGATACAAGGTACATACCTAAACAAAATAAAGGCAATATACAGCAAGCTGATAGCCAACATCAAATTAAATGGAGAGAAACTGAAAGCAATTCAACTAAAGTCAGGAATAAGACAAGGCTATCCATTCTCTTGATAGCTATTCAATATAGTATTTGAAGTTCTAGCTAGAGCAATAAGACAACTAAAGGGGATCAAGAGGATAAAACTGGGAAAGGAATAAGTCAAAGTATCATTATTTGCAGATGATATGATTGTATACAGAAGCAACCCCAAAAGTTCCAGGGAACTCCTACAGCTGATAAACACCTTCAGTGAAGTAGCTGGATACAAGATTAACTAAAAAAAAAACCCCCCCCAAAAAAAAACCAATAGCCTTCCTGTATACAAATGATAAATAGATGGAGAGAGAAATCAGGCAAACAAAACCTTCTACAATAGCCACAAATAATATAAAATATCTGGGGGTAACTCTGAGTGAAAGACCTCTATGAAAATAACTTTAAGTCTTTATAGAAAGAAATTGGAGAAGATAGAAAGATCTCCCATGCTCATAGATCACTGTGATTAACATAGTGGCCATCTTACCAAAAGCAATCTACAGATTCAACACAGTCCCCATCAAAATTCCAACTCATTTCTTTACAGACCTTTAAAGAACAATACTCAACTTCATATGGAAAAACAAACCTAGGATATCTGAAACAGTACTATACAATAAAATAACTTCTGAAGGTATCACCATCCCTGATTTCAAGCTTTACTATGGCGGAATAGTAATAAAAACTGCATGGTATTGGCATAAAAAAGACAGGCAAATTAGCGAAATTGAATCAAAGACCCAGACATAAATCCACACATGTATGGACACCTGAATTTTGACAAAGAAGCCAAAATTATCCAATTGAAAATGGAAAGCATCTTCAATAAATTACACTGGCATAAGTGGATGTTGGCATGTAAAATAATGCAAATAGATCCATATCTGTCACCCTGAAAAAACTCAAGTCCAAGTGGATCAAAGCCCTCAACATAAAACCAAATACACTGAACCCGGTAGAATAGAAAGTAGAAATAGCTATGAATACATTGGTACAGAAAACAACTCCTGAACAGAATACCAACAGTGCAGGCACTAAGATGGACAATCAATAAATGGGACCTTATGAAATTGAAAAGCTTCTGTAAGGCAAAGGACACTGTCCTTAGAACAAAATGGCAGCCTACAGACTGGGAAAGGATCTTCACCAACCCAACATCTGACAGAGGGTTAATATCCAAAATATATAAAGAACTCAAGAAACTAGACATAAAAGTACCCAAATAATCCAATGAAAAAAGATGGGATGCAGATGTAAATACAGAATTCTCAACAGAAGAATCTCAAACAGAAGAATCTCAAATGGCTGAGAAACACTTAAAGAAATGTTCAACATCTTTGGTCATCAGGGAAATGAAAATCAAAATAACTCTGAGATTCCATCTTCTATCTGTTAAAATGGCTAAGATCAAAATCAGAAGTGACAATTCATTATGGCAAGGGTGTGGAGCAAGGGGAACACTTCTGTATTGCTGGTGGGAGTAAAAACTTGTACAGTCACTTTGAAATCAATATGATGGTTTCTCAAGAAATTAAGAATTAATATACCTCAAGATCCAGCTATACTGATCTTGGGTATATACCCAATGGATGCTCCTTCATACTACAAGGACACTTTCTCAGCTTATGTTCATAGCAGCTTTATTCATAATAGCCAGAAACTGGAAATAACCTAGATGTCCCTCAGTAAACAAATGGATAAAGAAAATGTACTTTTACACAATGGATTACTACTCAGCTGTTAAAAACAATGACATCATGAAATTTATAGGCAAATGGACAGAACGAGAAAAAAATCATCCTGAGTGAAGTAACCCAGACCCAGAAATACAAACATGGTCTGTACTCATAAGTGGATGCTAGTTATAAAGTAAAGGATAATGATGCTGCAGTACACAGACCCAGGAAGCTAAGTATCAAGGAGGCCTCAAGGGGGGATGCTTGCCTTTCCCAGGGAAGGGAAATAGAATAGATTTCAAGGGTGTACTGGGGAAGGGTGAGGATAGGAACAGGAGAGATTTTGTCGGGGGCAGGGTTGGGTGGGATAGAAGGGAAGAGTACTGGAAGACATGACTGGAAAAAAGGGAGCATTTGGGGCAAGGTAGAAATGTAGTGCAATAGAAACTGCAGGAATGGACAAGGGTGACCCTAGCTAAGACTCCTACCAACTGGGGATACATAGCCAGAACTGGTCATCTCTGTAACCAGGCAAGATTTCCAGTGGAGGGACTGGGAACACCAATCCAGCCACATAACATTTGACCTACAATTTGTTCTGCCAACAAGATGTGCTGGGGTAAATGTGTTGCAAAATTTGTGGAAGTAACTGACTGATGACTGGTCCAGTCTGAGACCCATGCCACAAGAGAGAGAGCCCACTCTAACACTGCCCAAAGCACCAGGACCCAGAGGCTGGATAGCCCAGAGAACTAGGATAGAACCAAATGTGACTGGCAAAAAAAAAAAGTCAATAAAATGATCCCTAATTATATTCTGCTATACTCACAGATTGATGCCTAGCCCAATTATCATCAGAGAGGCTTCATCCAGCAACTGATGGAAACAGATGCAGAGATTCACAGCCAGACATTAGGCAGCGCTCCAGAACCCCGCGCAAGAGGGCGAGGAAGGATTGTAGAAGTCAGAGGGGTAAGAAATACCACAACAAAAGCCATAGAATCAACTAATCTGGGCTCATAGGAGCTCACACAGTCTGAATTGACAACCAAGGAAGATGGATGGGATCGACCTAGGCCCTTTGCATATATATTATAGTTGTGTAGCTTAGCCTTATTTTATTTTTGGTTTTTCAATACAGGGTTTCTCTGTGTAGCTTTGTGCCTTTCCTGGAACTCACTTGGTAGCCCAGGCTGGCCTCAAACTCTCAGAGATATGCTTACCTCTGCCTCACGAGTGCTGGGATTAAAGGCGTGTGACACCATCGCCTGGCTAGACTTTTTTTTAATAAACATTTTTATTTTATAATTAATTTAATTTTACATATCAGCCATGGATTCCCCTGTTGTCCCTCCTCCCACCCCCAGCCTGTACCTCAGTCCACCTGCCCCCCATTCCCCTCTTCTCCAAGGCAAGGTCTCCCCTGGGGATTCAGCCCAGCCTGGTAGATTCAGTTGAGGCAGGTCCAGTCCCCTCCTTCCTGCACCAAGGCTGAGCAGTGTCTCAGCATAGGCCCTAGGTTCCAAAACGCTAGCTCATGCACCAAAGACAGGTCCCGGTCCCACTGCCTGGGGGCCTCCTAAACAGTCCAAGCTCATCAACTGTCTCACTTATCCAGAGGGCCTGGTCTAGTTCCATGGGGGCTCCTCAGCTATTGGTTCACAGTTCATGTGTTTCCACTAGTTTGCCTATTTGTCCCTGTACTTTTTCCAATCATAGTGTCGATATCTCTTGCTCATATAATCCCTCCTCTCCCACACCGGTTGGACTCCTGGAGCTCCACCTGGGGTTTGGCTGTGGAACTCTGCATCTGCTTCCACCAGTCACTGCATGAGAGTTCTATCATGGAAGTTAGGGTGTTTGGCCATCTGATCACCAGAGTAGGTCAACTCAGGCACTCTCTCCACCATTGCCAGTAGTCTATAGTGGAGGTATCTTCGTGGATTTCTGGGGACCTCTCTAGCACGTTGCTTCTTCCTATTCCCATGGGGTCTTCATTTATCATGGTGTCTCTTTCTTTATTCTCCCACTCTGTTCCTGATCCATCTGGGACCTGCCACTCCCCTAAGCTCACGTTTCCCCGACCCTTGCCCTCCATTACCCCTCTACCCCCAGTTTGCTCATGTAGAACTCATCCATTTCTCTGTTGCTGGGTGATCCCTGAGTCTTTCTTAGTGTCCTCTTTACTAGGTAGCCTCCCTGGAGTTGTGAGTTGCAGTCTGGTTATCCTTTGTTTTACATCTAGTATCCACCTATGAGTGAGTACATACCATGTTTGTTTTTCTGAGTCTGGGTTACCTCACTCAGGATGATATTTTCTAGTTTCATCCATTTGCCTGAAAACCTCATGATGTCATTGTTTTTCTCTGCTGAGTAGTACTCAATTGTGTAAATGTACCACATTTTATTTATCCATTCTTCAGTTGAAGGGTCTCTAGGTTGTTTCCAGGTTCTGGCTATTACAAACAATGCTGCTGTGAACATAGCTGAGCATGTGTCCTTCTGGTATGATTGAGCATAGCTTAGACTTCCTGTGTAATCCCTAAAAGTGGGAGCAAGTGCTCTCTCTTTTGCTGGCTCTTGGGACCCAGTTCCTCATATTGGGTTGCCTTGTCTAGCCTTAATTTGAGGAGAGGTGCCTAGTTTTACTGCAACTTGATATGCTATGTTCAGTGGATATCCATGGGAAACCTGCCCTGTGCCCTTTTCTGAAAAGAAGCAGAGGAGGAGTGGATGTGGAGAGGGCAGGTAGAGGGGTGGTAGGGGAACTGGGAGGAGAGAAGGGAGGGAGAACTTACATTGGGATGTAGAAACTATAATAAATCATTTAAAAAAGAAAAATAAAAGAACAGAATGGAGAGGATAGGGGTGGAGGCAGAGAGAACATTCAGGAGGGTTGTTCACTCACTTACTCAGCAAACAGATCTGAGGTACCAGCAGCACATCATTGTGCTATATAGGACTATTGTGGTCTTCCATAGAAATGGTAAGAGAATAGGTAAGTGCAAAGGCCAACATGAAACAGACATTAATGATGCCTGGCATTTATGGGACTCCTATCAAGCATATCAGGAGGTTGTGCCCCATTATACTATGAGACTAGAGGAGTGGTTCTCAACTCTTCTAATACTGTGACCATTTAATACAGTTCCTCATGTTGTGGTGACTCCCAACCATAATATTATTTCATTGCTATGTTATAAGTGCAATTTTGCTACTGTTATTAATTTAATGTAAATATCTGATATTTCTGATGAAATCTGGTATTTCCTCTTGAAAGGTGATTGTTAGACTCCCAAAGAGCTCATGACCCACAGGTTGAGAATCAATGGATTAGATGGTTATCAGATCTGAGAACTGTGAGTTGATTCTGGGTACCCTGACCTGGAGTCTTTTCCAGAGAGGGACTCATGCTAAGAAGAAATTCCAACAGAATGTTGAGGTAGGGAGAGACTGGTGGGGTGTAGGGGCATTGTCAAGATGAAAGGAGGCTTCTGGAAGGTCTCACCCTGGAGATCACATGTGAATGATGGAATGATTTAGCCATGAAATGACCCCAGCAGGAAGGTCTAATGGCTTGCACCGAATCGTTGAAGTAGCAGAGAAAGTAACAAATGTAATTTACCTTCTATCTGATGTGCAGCTCCAGAGAGGACAAGGCTGAAGGTGCTTTTCAGGAGGTACCCAAGTGCCATGATGGGGAAGTGACAACATAGGTCACCCAGAAGCCTCCCTTGTTCAGTAGCTGCTGTGAATCTGGCCCATGACAAGTCTAACCAGTGTCACAGCTATTTCTGGCTGATATCTGTTTTCCCAGGGCTCCACATGAAGATGCTATATGATAAGCATAGGGCATTTGGCTCAGAGTTCCATCCAGAAGCTTCCTAATAAGCATAAGCTGTTTAGGCTCTGGGCAAGTAAATGTGCTTTTCCTCAGACTGCCAGAGCAGAGAGCCAAGTCTCAGGGAGCCAATATGTAAAGCAGGTGTCTGTGCAGTGTGTAAGCAGTAAAGCATATAGAGGAACACAGAGGGACTCTCTGCCTGTCAGAAGACCAGAAATATCTTCTAGAAGGTTGGATAGAGGGGCCAGCCATCAGGGCTTTGGAAAAAACTCTGGATAAATCACTAATAATGCAGAGGGAAAATAAAATGACAATCATAGCCTTATATTAGGAACTTGGAGACCTTAGTCTTTGCAATGTCTCAGTCACTGACCAGATTACCAAGTATCACTTCTATTGAATAACACCACAAAATTCTTGTCACTGCAGATCCTATTAATGAGTGTGGCAGCAGAGTTTAGGACAATAGAATATCATAGAAATGATCAATTAATAAAAACTCAAGCTGTGGTGTTTGTTTGTTTATTATTACTTCTATGTTTTTAATTCCACCATAAAGTCTCTCTCTCTCTCTCTCTCTCTCTCCTTTGGTTTTTCGAGACAGGGTTTCTCTGTGTAGCTTTGTGCCTTTTCCTGGGACTCACTTGGTAGCCCAGGCTGGCCTTGAACTCACAGAGATCCACCTGGTTCTGCCTCCCAAGTGCTGGGATTAAAGGCATGCACCACCACTGCCCGGCTTCTCTTTTTGTTTTTAAGAGATTTTATCTGAAAAATGGACATGTAGAAAATGTTCATGAAAATAGTAACAAGAATAAAAATAGCCACATGAAAAATTTACAGATTTTGTAGTCTCATTTTTAAAGAGGGTTTAAGTTGTATGAGTTTCAGACCTCCCTGGACTGTCCCTTCCTTTGGGTGTGACACAAAGGTTTTTCACTGGCAGCTTAGACCTGCTCCTGAGTGAATCCCAGGAGGAATACTGACACATAGGGTTGGGGTTCAGCCTTTTCTGGTGAGCAGGTGCTCCTTGAGATGTTGTCTTTGATTTATCTTGGGGCCCATTGTGGCTGCTATGGTCTGTAGCTGGAGTTATCTCCAGTCCTGCCCAGGGCCCACAGCCACTCAGACCCAAATAAACACACAGATGCCTATATTATTTAAACTGTTTGGCTCAGGCTTCTTGCTATCCAGTTCTTATATCTTAAATTAACCAATTTCTATCAGTCTATAAGTTGCCATGTGGCTTGTGACTTATTTGTACTTTCATATCATGCTTTCTCTGTCTCTGGCTGGTGACTCCTGTCTGTTCTGCCTTTCAACTTCCTCCTCTTTAGTTAAAATGTCCTTCTGTCCTATTCTGCCTCACAATTGGTCAAACAGCTTTATTTATCAACCAATCAGAGCAATACAAATTCACAGTGTACAGAAAGACATTCACCCATCCATGGTCACTTAGTGCTGCTGGAGTCCCCATGAATTCTATACAAATTAGAGTGATTCTGGTCAAGGTACAACCTTGTCTATGCTTTATTCAATTCAAACCTGTACTCAGATTAGGTCTTATTTAGACTCTGATGTGGGGATTTAGGAATGGGTGGGATGAAGCATCAAGAAGCTAGAAATGGAGAGTAACACATAAGATGAAAACTAGGCTCTGGTGCTGGATGAAAACACAAAGACAGTGTTCTGAAGTGTGGGATGGGCACTTCTGGAGCATGTGTGATGGACAGAGGCTGTCTGTGGCATTTAGTACAGTGCCTGTTACATAGCAGGCACCCAAAAGACTGCTGTTTTGAGGAATGAAATGACTATTAGTCTAAGTCAGGGATTACATAAAATGTACCTCATGAACTATTATTTTACTGCTACTTTGAGATAAGACTATGACACAAAAGCTGAAAATAACCATTTCCCAGATGAGAAAACTGAATGGTGCAGGCAGTTCACCTAAGGTCCCACAGGTAGGAAGACAGGTCTTAAATGAGGCTCAGTTTTCTTCTTGTATCCTTCCAAGATTGAATACTTGTCTTCTCCTAACATACCCCATCCCAAGCAAAATCCCAGTCCATTTGCTTGTGGCCCAAAGATGCCAGTCGCTAGTCTTTGAGATAGCTCTGGACACCTACAGAGACAGTTTTCTATAAGCATAATGGAACACCCAGGTGTTTAGCCATTGGCTGGACTTGCTTTAGCACTATCTCATTGACTGGCTGAATATGGTCTATTTCTGAAATCAGGAGTCGTGTGACTGTCAGTGCTGAATGCACAGAGTATACCCAGGCTGTCCTATGGAGCATCTATGGCTCATGCCTTCCTTCCATCTGCCTGAGTGGATCGATATCATGTTGAGCTTCTGTTTCCACCCTGACCAACCACTGCATCTTTAAAAGTTCCTTACCACCTAACCCTTGAAATCAGTGTTTCTGTGCCTATCTCCTCTAGTACATAGTGAACTCCTCAAATCAAGGACTGTGTGATATCTCCATCACTGTCGCCCCAGAGGAATCCTCTACTCCCAAATGATGGCTGATTTGCAGGATCATTCTGATTATTGATCCCAGAAAAATAACTTGATTTTATATTCCTTACCTGTAAGGTAGAAGGTGAAAATATTTGTTATCTGCTAGGGCTGCTATAAAGATTAGCATAGTCAGAACATTAAAAAACAAACTAGTGTCCAGTACAGAGAAATTCCACATCAACATCTGTTAGGAGTAGTTGTGATGTTTAATTTTAATTATCTACTTGATACAATTTAGAATCACCTGTTATGGATTATCATAATTATGTTGATTGATATGGAAGACCTGCCCACTATGGGTAACACCATTTCCTTGGTTTGGGACCCTGAGCTGTATAAGGGTAGAGAGAGCAATCTGATCATTAGCATGCACACATTAGTCTACTTTTCTATTGCCCTTTGACTGTGGATGTAGTATGACCAGTTATCTCAAGCTTGCCACTGTCACATGTCTGTTGTAAAAGACCAAAACCTTGAATTATGAACCAAATGAATACTTTTTCCCTTTGTCAGAGTATGTTATCAGAGCAACAGGGGAAAAAAGCTAAGATATTAGTAGTGATTGGGCAGCACATTCTTTCCTATTTTCTTTTACAAACCCCTCTAAGAGTTGTATGACAACTGTATTGGGTACCTTTTCTAGCTTTGACAAAATATCTGAGAACATTGTGATGAGAAACAGCCTAAGGGAGGGTTCAGCCATGGTTGCCTAGTTCCATGCTGGGATGAGCATCATGGCAGCAGGGGTGGGAGGGCAGAGCTTCCTTACATTATGGCAGACAGGAAAAAGAGTAACAGGAAGGAGTAAGAGCAAGATATTCCCACTAAAGAGATACCTCTATGACTTCCTTCGACTAGACCCCATTTCCCAAGTTCCCACCACCTTTCAAAATACCTCCACTAGCTGAGCTGGGCACTAGGTAGTCAAAATATTAGCTCATGGGGACATTTTATATTCAAACCATAATAACAACTATGGCTGCCTTGCAAGTGGGCTTCTATATGTAAAATATCACCTGTGAGCTTTAGGAATTCTATAGACATGCTGCCAGCCAGGCCTCAGGTTTCTGGATATGGTTTTATCACCACTGATTTATATGTTACTGGCAAATCACCTCCACTTCTGGGTTTATGTATAACACTGTGATTTGGAGGCTCCATAGACCCTTCTAGCATAGACATCTCCACTCTTAATCTTTTGTTGCTTGGAAAAGCAACTTGTCTGTTATACACCATGAGAAAGGAGAGAGACGATACTTATGTGTTCCAAGATCTTTAATAAATCATCGTATAAGTGGGGTCGCTGATCAGTCAGGGATACAGGACAAGGACTTGGAAGCCTTTATTTCTCCTGGTAGTCCTGAGCAGGGGCAGAAGAGGTTTATAAGCATAAAACCATAAACACACCTGTGCCACGTTAGTTACATTTTTTAACAATCAGAAGTCAAAGATTATGTACTTTCCTTGTGTATTCCATCATTGCCAGCTGATACAGAATATAAGCTTTTAAGTCCAATCAATCAGATTCATTTGTTCTTTCTGATGTTAGGAACAGCCATAATGTTTTAGAGAACTAAGGGGCAACACAGACGATTTCTATTGTTTAAAGAGGAAGTTGGTCAGCCATTGGAAAGTTCTTAGCTCCCCTATGGTTTGGGAACTTAAACTTTGTTCCACCCTACAGGTAAAATGGAGTTTGAAAGTCAAATTTGCATTACTTGTTCAAGGTACTTTTGCCCATTCCCTTCACAATAACTTCCTTCTAAATTCCATTAGAACAGATGGAAAGGGGAAACAATACTCTGATCATATTGTAGCTATGAGCTTCCTCTACTTTTTATTGTGCCATTTAAAAGTGATAGATAAGAAGAAGGCTTTGAAAATCCTCAGGAATCCAAGAGCTTGACTAAAATAACTGACAAGTAGTAAAATAAGTATGACTTTCCTTCCTTTTTGCCTTTCTTGGAATCAAGCTTGCTTGAGTACTCTATGTCAAAAGTGACCCAAAAGAAGGCATCCTCTATACATGCCACCTTTCTCAGAGGTGGTAGTGATGTGGACAGAGGAACAAAAGTGGTTTTATGGTACTGCCATCAGATTCTTAGAAATCTTTCTCCCTTCCATATCTCCTGTTTCTTTGGCCCCTCTAAGCCATAGATAAACAACTGAGGGCTGAGGGGAAGAAGGTTGTTTTAAGATCTAAATGCTCATACAAGGCACAGGCTGTGTACACAGTCACCATAATACATGTGCACAGACGTGCTGAGGCAGAAGTCCAGCTATAAAAAGTAGAGGTAGTCATGGATTTAGACAGAAGCTGGCCCCTGGGGAGGAGTCTTTGGGTTTCTATGATCTGCTAGCCATGCCAAGAAAGTAAGTATGAGCAGATATGCAGTTGTTTACCATTACTTTATGTCTGCCAGCTCTGAATACTGTGGATCCTTTGATGGTAATAAGGGTGGCAATAACAATAGCAATTTATCTACAAAGCATTGAGTGAAGACATAGACATGTGTTGTCTCCTTTATTCTCTTTCTTACCCTGGGAGGTTGATTCTGTTATAAGCCCAGTTTTAGAGAACAGAAAACTCAGGAGGAGACAGAGCAAGTGGTTTTCTTAAGATTATGTAGCTAGCCCATGGAGAAGTCTGAACTTGACCCAGGTCTCTGGTTTCAGAATCCTTCACTGTAGTAGTTTACATTAGCTTCTAGATAAGGAGCTGAAAGTGTCACAAAGGGAAAGAACCAATGTTTATTTAGAACCTTCTAGATTGGTGTTGAATTCCTGTTCATGTATGTAATTCCTAGAAGATTCACAATAAGGAAGCTTCCTCCCTCCTTTCCTCCTTCCTTCCTTCCTTTCTTTCCTTCTCCTCCCTCTCTCCCTCCCTCCATTCCTTGCTAACTCCCTCCCTCCCCCTCTTTTTCTTTCTTCTTTTGATATAGGGCCTCACAATGTAGTCCAGGCTAACCTTGAACTCAAAGAGATCTACCTTTTTCTGCCTCCTGAGTGTTAAAGGTATGCACCTTCACACTGGGCTAGAAGGAAGTGAAGTTTTGACCTTACAAAGGAAGCCTCTGAGGCTTAGAAAAGTAAGCATACCAGGGTTGAAGAGTATACTTTTGAGATAAGATTCTGACTGGACAGTAAAGTTGCCTTACTGTAACCTCCTTGTTCTAGAGCTGGATAGGTAGACATGGAAGTAGTAGGGGGGGTTAAAGAAATTAAGGACATAAAAGCACCAGCAAAAAGATGAGAGCTCACAGGGAGATGTGTGGGCCTGGCAAGTAGGGGGACTTGTCAACAAGGCTGATGTATCCTGGGTCAAATGAACAAGAATAGGAAACCTCCCCACTGTGATGAGACTGGAAATGACCAGAACAAGCATGAAGAAAATTCTCTCTGGCAGGGACACCTGTCCTCTCAGTAGGATGGTCTCCAGCTTCAGGGAAACTGTGTTGTTCAATTTACTGGCACATGACCTTTCACCCATTTGTCAGTATTTTCTGACATGGTGAGGCATCATGCTGCTTGCAGAGTGCAGTTGGGATTAAAGCTGAAGCATTGCTCCTGTTCCCTATCTATCTATCTATCTATCTATCTATCTATCTATCTATCTATCTATCTATCTATCTGTTATCTAGGATACAGAATCTCATGTGCTTAAACTCACTACGTAGACAAAGATGATTTTAAACACCTGGTCCTGTTGCCCTACCTTCTAAGTGTTAGGATGACAGGCATATACTACTATGCCTAGTTTATGTGATACTGGGAATCAAACCTGAGGTTTCATGTGTACAAGGCAAGCACAACCTGAGATAAGTCCCAAGCCTAAATTATACCCTTATTAATAGTTAATTGATCATACAAATGAATCTAACATGACAAATGGAGATTAATTATATGAAAAAGAAACAGTATTCCAGGGGAGCACAGAATCTAGTTTTTCTTTAAGAACTAGTGCTTTGCCACACAGATAAGAAGGAGTAGTGAACATGGTGAGGCATCATGCTGCTCGCAGGGTGCAGTTGGGGATTTCCAGGTAATGCTTTATTAGAGGGACCATGGTGTTCACAGGACCAGGAGTAGGAATGTTCTCCCCCCCTGCAAAAAAAAAAAAACTGAAGGAAATTCAGAGTAGCTGGATGATCTAGAGGTAGTTAAGATATGGTGTTGAGTAGGTAAGCAAGGACTTTGACCTTCCTCTATAGCATTTAAGTGTCTAAGGGAATTTGGAAAAAGGGATTGGTGGTTTCAATTCAAAGGCAGACTTTAAAGTTAAGTGTCTCCAAGGAACTAGAAGATGGCAGGTCACCTAGAAATGAGTCCAGCCCCAATAATAGGTACACGGTGGAGTGGGATGCAGGACACAGGCTAAGCAACAGGTTATCGTTAGGGTATACATAAGAGATTGCTCATCCAACATCTTTATTTCTCCCTAGGTACTAGATCAACTGTGTCCTGTGTGTGGACAACAACAACTGCTATCTGCATTTGAGCATGAAGTGGCACCATCTGAAGATGGGTAGGAGACTAGAGGGCTTCTAATTGTGAATTCAAAGTGGAAAGAGATGAAGAAGCATTTCTGGAAGAACAAGACTCTAGCTTGTCTGGGGTACAGTGGATGGAAAGGGCAGTGATGGAGAGGGAAAGGTTAAGAGCACAGGTGCTGGTGACTAGCAGACAGGTTCTTTTCTAAGACAATTTGGAAAGCATCAAGGTGGAGTCCTGTTTCTAGTCATTGATGCATTTGTCAGAATCTTATAACTATGAATTTCTAAGGCTATTATGGACATTTCCTCTTGAGGGGGCTTACTGATTTATTTGATCATAGCCACCTCTCTCCAATCTCTTACATACCTAACAGACATCTCAATTATGCTTTCATTAAAGCCAATACAGAGGAAGAGCCTGGTGAATTATGGGACCCATGAGTATCTTCCTAATTCACTTCTCAAATTTCCTCCACTCTGGGTTTCCAAAGAACTTCTCATTTTCATCTATTCAAAGTAACTGTTAGATAATGACATTTTTTTTTTAACAAAGCAATTCCACCTAGCTTGGGTCCCTAAGGAGTCAGGTGAGAGAGAAGATTTGTTTGGGAATCTCTTAGAAAGAGATCACACTAGATTTTGGCCCTCCTTACACCATTTCTTGTCTCTTTATTCATTGCAAAGATTTGTATTAGTGTTTCTAAGTATGAGGACCAGACTTTGTCCTTTGGATTATCAAGTTCCCACTTTAATGAAATGATGGTTGTACATATTTCTATTTATATAATTCAAGGAGGTTGGGGATATCAGTTTATTAATTTTGGAGGGAATCAAAGAAGTCTTCCTGGTAGATTCAGCAGTTGAAGTAGCCTTGAAGAACAGAATAGGATCAAGAATTCCTTTTTTTATTGTATTTTTTAAAATTTTATAATTTAATTTAATTTTACATAACAGCCACAGATTCCCCTGTCCTCCCTCCTCCCGCCCCCCTCTCCCCAGCCCACCCCTATTCCCATCTCCTCCAGGGCAAGGACTCCATACTGTGTAGAGCAGAATATGTTTATCATTCATATCACAGCTCAGATCTTTCAAATGAAGAAATTTGAAGTTAGGTTTGGAAATTGATTAACCTTTAAAGAACATGTGTTATGAAGTAAACACAGTGAGGCTAAAAATCATAGAATGGATATATCTTAGCCAAGAGCCCAGAGACACAATAATAAGTGCAAGGAGGTCCTCCTGAAACAATCTGTACACCAACTTCTGACTTCCTGGGACATGACCGAGTCTTTTGCTCAGGATGGAGGTCAGTTGCTGCCTCTCCCCTCTTAGCTGTGTATCCCACAATACAGCTATAGTGTGTTTAGTCTTGAGATATGATAAACATGGGAATATTTGAGGTTATCCCCATAGAAGACATGGATGGTGGCTTTAGCTCAATGACGAGCTTCAAAGCTGGTAACTTAAAACATCTGGAACACAAGAGGTCATCTATCAAAAGCTCAGGCCTCCCATATTTAGAATAAGAAAGAATGAAAAGTTCTAGAAAGAAAAGGAATATGATTCTGGTGGTAACATAGGCAGAAGTCAATAACATATTGTAGATGAGATATGTGGTCTGTACAGGACAACTTGACTCTGAAGCAAACTCTGAAAGATACAAAATGAACTTTCTAGATCATGCAAAAGGCTGTATACATGAAGTTGGCACTTGTATAGGAAACAACAGTGACTCTCAGAGCACCTGGGTTTGCTAAGTAATTTCTAAATGCTCTACTTATTTATATTTATGCCTTATAAAAAATTTGGGATGTGAGCTTCTATTAACATCATCTCTGTCTCATGTGTATAGAAATTTAGAGTTGTTAAGCAGCTGGCCCAAGGCTGTTAGGAAGAAGCAAGCACATTGCAGTCATGATTAATCTTCATTGTCACTTGACAAGACAGAATCATCATGAAAGCAAGACACTACCTGTATCTATGAGGGTACTTTTTTAAAAGTTTAACAAAAGAAAAACCCACCTCAAATGTGGGCAGCAGTATCCCATGGGCTGGGGGGTTCTCAAGAGAGTAAAAAGGAGAAAGCAAGCTGAACACCCACACTCATCGATCTCTGTTTCCTGGCGGCAGATCCAGTGTGACCAGCTGCACACTCCTGCTGGCATCGATTCTCATCAAAACAAATTCTTCTTCTTTAAGAAGGTTCTTGCCAGACACGTGATCACAGCAAGAAAAGTAACTCATACTACTCTCCTCCTATAGCTGTCTTTATGATAGTTAAAGTTTAGCACATATTGAATTCTTCACCACCTCTGTGCGATTGTATTTTATTGTTTTTAGCACTTATCCCTCATTCTGTGAGTTAGACACCAAAGTGGCTTTCAGTTGAGATTGAGGGAGGTCAAGTGACATGTTCCAAGAACTGGGGCTTGGAAGTACATCTATCCTACCTGATTCCAGAATCTTCCTCCAAAGAAGAAGATATGAAGGTGGTGGTGATACTTGTGAAGATAAGGGAAATCACTTGAGAAGCAATTAATAGACAAAACCTAATGCCTTGTTGTCTGGAGGCAGAGGGGGAGGCTGATGTTCTGTAGGTTTTCTGTCAGCTTCTTCTCTGTGCTTCAGAGAAGGAACACAGATGCAGGGGGCATGGAAAGCTGCCTGTCTGGGGATTTGGAAACAAAGCCTGAAGCAGCTTGGGATTCTGAAAGCTGTCTCTGATGTGTGCCCAACTCTAACTTCAGGTGAATTGTGTTTACTTCAGCAACTCTCATCTGGAAAATAGAGGAGATAAGATATGCTTTACATGTATGTTACACCTGTGTCTTTCAGATAAAAGTCTGCGTTATGCAGAACACCTTGTCTCAGTGCTGTGCGGAGAGCCCAAGTGAGGATGAATGGCAGCTGAAATCCATTTAGCCACCCACTCATTCAGTGAGGGGATTACAGAGTTTAGCTAGAACAGATCTTGGAGACTCATTCCCTAAACTTCCCCAAACCAGGAACCTCATCCCATTGTGTCCAAGAGTTAGCTGTTGTGAGAACACCTCTAATGATACCTGCATGTGAATCTCCCAAAGATGTTCTTTCACTGTTGAAAGCAAAACAAAAACAAAAACAAACAACAGTGAAAACAGTGTCCATGGAAAATGTTAATGTTGAGTTCAGTTGTCCTCCTTTTGTTTCTGTTTATTTTAAACATGACTGATCCACTGGCCATGGGATGGACACTGGGGAGGACTCAGATGAGCAACCACTAGTACTGTCCTTGAGTAATTTCTAATACGACTGAGGGAATGAGATGAATACTCCTTAAGGTCTATCTGTGCAGAAATGGGAAGAAATGAGTAGTCAGGAGACCAAGGGTAGAGAGGATAATCAGAGTAGGAAGAGAAGCTGGTGTGGCCTGAGTGGCTGGGGTTATCTATAGGCAGTAAAGCTTCAAGGGAATCTTACCAAAAGAGTGATATTGGAACAGGCAGAGAAAAAAGAGAGCATCCTGGGTAGGTGACACCATGTGGAGACATTGTGGGTTCTGTCCTTCTAAACTATCTCTATGGTATAGGAAGGGGATAGGGCACACCATTTTCTTCAGACTTAAACTGAATGAGAAATATGGACACACCAGTTAATGAGGAGCCTGGGATGGCAGTTCCAGGGCACTGTAGGATTTGGTAAAATAGAGTGTACTCAGAGGCTAACATCTGGAAACTGAGACTCACACAGGCTGGGCTGGACCCTGCATTTACTTTTTATCATCTGTAGAGCAGCACAGATCTCTTAATGCCTCTTTGGTGTTTGGATCATGAGCTAAAGCTTTACTCTACAGAGCAGACCAACATTATTAGAAGGTGGAAGAACCTTTAAGATGCAGGGATTGTGTGTGTGTGTGTGTGTGTGTGTGTGTGTGTGTGTGTCTCCCAGGTCCCTGAGGGTGAACTCTTGGAGATTGTAACATTCTTGTCTCAGCCACTTTGTATTTTGTGTTCTAGCCTCAACATAAAAGGACTTCTTCCATCACATAGTCCTGCTATGGCATGGACTCACCAGAAGTCCAAATCAGTGGGATCACTAGATCAACTTGAGCCTCCAAAACTGAGTCAAAGACAAGCTTTCCTCCCTATAAGTTGATCATCCCAGGTATTTTGTTACACTATGAGGAGATTGATGAATAATCTCCAAGACTTCTTTTTCTTTTTTCTAGCTATAAACTAGAACTGATAATGGTACCAACACAAAATGCTGTTGTGAGTTCAAAATGAGGCTGGGTCAGTGAGATGCAAGAGAAATGCCTCACATTGATCAAGACACATACTGAGCACTCACTATATCCATTGTTATAGTTCTTTTTCTTATTCTCCTATACTTTGATAAAATGGGGTCACTAATCCTCATTGAACTTAAGTTACTATATTTTTCTTTTCAGTCAAAGCCATTTATCTTACTATTACTAAATTGGCAGTTGGGCTCTCCTTTTCTGATGGTTACAGATAATTTTCTGGCCAGAGATGCTCACCAGAAATAGCACAGGCTTAGCTAAACACATGAGGAAGAATATGGGTGTATGTCTCAGCACTGTCCTGAAACTTGGACAAATCTCACTCCAATGCCCTTCTTTGTCAGTGAGTCACTGTTTTTATAACCAGTGATGTTCATCTCCTTCTGCACCCAGAGTCTGGCTCTAAGCTCTGTATGCAGCACTCCAAGTCATTGTAGCTGGTTACAAAAGGAAGCATACTTTTCATTTAAATGAAGGCTTGTATTTGTTAACCACTTTTCCCCCTTCACAAAGCTTTTTCTCCTCTACCACCTGCATCTGAGTACATCCCTATGAGACCCTCATGGAAGCTTAGAGAAAAGAGAAAAGTGAGGTCCAGAGAAGCATGTGGTAGGAGATACCAGAGCCATTGAATCTCTTGGTGTGTGCTTCCCATCCCTGAGCTGATTTTATCTGAGGAATCTTTACAGAAATATGTAATTTTGTGAATTAAAAATTGTTTTTTTCAAATGAAATTATTTTATTTCTTGTACAATAGCATCCTTTGTCCACCATTCCTCAAAAGCTTTTGTATTGCAGTTACCAAAACTTCAGGTTGTTTACAGAACAAATATTAATTTAACTAATGAGACCTGAAAACTATCAGATTGCATTTTCTAGTTATTACCACAAAACAAAAATTACAGAAGCATGAGAGGGTACACTAACAAAGCAATGCAGAATATATCCTCTTACAGAGAATCTCAGTGAAGCCTGAGAACTCTGGTGGGAAGGAAGGCCAGATGGGTAAGTATACCTAGTTTAGCTGGCTAGGTAAGTGCTACAGGGCTGGCAAACTTGATGCTTGAAAACACAGATTTTGAAAGTTTAGAACCTGGAAAGGGGGGGTCAAGAATTTGAATTATATTTTTTCACCAGTTTAGTGATAAGGGAGACCACTTTCTAGGCCTTTGTTTTATTCATTTTAGAGTGGTGACAGCCTTTAACTCACTGGGCTAGGTAGAGAAAATGGAATTAGTACAGAATATCACAGTGTATGCAATATACTAAGAGCTCAGAAAAAAACGAGCTAGCATAACATTAGCTTAGAATACAGGTGCCCATCTATCTTTGATGTGCTTATTAATACCCAGAACCTCATATCTTAACTAGTTGTCATCTGTTCCTGAGTCTTCTAGGTAGTTGATCTCAAGAGATGCTAAAAGAATGTCATGATCTTCCATCTCAGCCAGCTTCTTCTCAGTCTCCCTTACTTCAGTGGGTAGCTGGACAATCTGGTTTCAGAGCTCTGGTTTCTTTGTGTTGCATAGCCAGATGACTGCCAGTTCTGTTTATGTTGCCTCCTAGATATCTCTCAATTTTCTGTTTTCTTTTGCACACATTGATATCCTATGATCTTAACAGCCACCGGGTTTCTCTTCCAAGGAAGATACAAAAGTGGCCAGGTATATGAAAAAGTGTTCAGCATTATGAATCATCATGAAAATGCAAATAAAACCACAACAAACAGTCACCTTACAGCTGCAAGGATGGCTGCCACAAACAGACAAGAGGTTGGTTGAGAAGGATTGGTGAGGGAGTAGAGAAAGGAGAAGCTCTGTAGCCTGTTAGTGGGAACTTAGAGTAGCTTGAATGAAACTAGAGGTATATTACACAAAATCAAATAAGTCAGACACCAAAAGGAGAATATTGCATGATTTTACCTGTACATGGAATCTAAGAAGAAGTTAGATATACAGAAGTAGAGTGGAGTGGTGGTTACCAGGAGAGGAGGAAAGAGGGAGAAGTGGTTTTGGCTACAAACCTGTATTTGTGTAGGATGCTAAACCTACAGACTTAATATAGAATATGATGTCATTGATAAAAGTGTATTACAGACTGAAATTTTACAGAAGAATAGATTTAGTTATTCTTACTCCCTAATAAAAATGTAACTGTTGAAGCTAATACATAGATTAATTTGTTTAAAGTGATAATTTCACTGTGTGTATTTATTTAAGACACATGTATCTCAAAAGCAAGCAAAAGGAAAGACATCAAAGAAAGAGAATCAAATACAGAGAAGCAATGTCTTACTGAAACCTCCCCTATCCTTTCTTGGCTCTTCCTAACTAGTGCTGCACATCCCTTGGCCAGATGGGATTTTAGTCCCAACTTGTGCCTTGAAACCTTCCCCTTCACATGTTGCTTAATTTATGACCACAGTCTTGAACATTGTGATAGTTTGAATGTAATCAGTCTTCAAAAGCTTATAGGGAGTGGCACTATTAGGAAGTGTGAGTTATTGGAGGAAATGTGTCATCATGGGGGTGGGCTTTGAGGATTCCTGTGCTCAGAATATTGAACAATGTCTCAGATCATTTTCTGTTGCCTGCAAGATATAGGAATCTCAGCTCCAGCTCCATCACCATGTCTGCCTGCACTCCACCATGTCCCACCATGAAGATAATGGACTGGACCTCTGAACTGTAAGCCATCCCAATTAAATGTCTTCCTTTACAAGAGGTGCCATGGTCATGATGTCTCTTCACAGCAATAGAAAACCATAACTAAGACAATTTCAACATCACTTATAACTTTTCCCTTCTTTATGTTATGTTCACTAAGCAATATTTCTCTATGCCCACCTCTCTTATTCTCCACAGCCTTTGATAGCCACCATCCCTTCAACTTCTCTGAGGCCAATTTAAGATTACATGTGAATGATATTGCGTGTGTCTTATTATGCCTGGCTTATTTCATTTAACATAGTATCTTCCAGGCTTTTCTGTGTTGTTTTAAATCAGAGACTCTCTTCTTTTTATGGTTAAATAATATTCTATTCTATTATCTCTATATAATGTATATATACACAATATGTATATATTGCCCACATTATATTTATACTTTGATGGGCATTTAGATCGATTCCATATCTTGACTATTGTAGATAATGCTGCAATGAATGTAGGAATGTGTTTGTGTTTGTATGCCATTTTTCCTTTTCCAAATTATATGTGTGTATATAATCATGGTTTGTATCTTCTTTATATTTACTTAATTTAGCAATATGCTATTAATTTTCTACATATCACTTATTATCATTTTAATTAGTATAAAAATATCGGGTTTCGCTATGACATACATGTAGTTAGAGTTTTCCTGCCTGGCCCACAGTCAGGACAAATCTCTCTCACCCGCCAGGCCCATAGACGCTCAGACCCAACCAAGTAAACATACAGAAACTTATATTGCTTACAAACTGTATGGCCGTGGCAGGCTTCTTGCTATCTAGTTCTTACATCTTAAATTAACCCATTCCTATAAATCTGTACCTTGCCATGTGGCTCGTGGCTTACTAGTACCTTACATCTTTCTTGTCATGGCAGCAGCTGGCAGTGTCTCTGCCTCAGCCTTCCACTCCCAGCATTCTCTTCTCTCTTGTCCTGCCTATACTTCCTACCTGGCCACTGGCCAAATAGCATTTTATTTATATAGAGCAATATCCACAGCACATACATATCATTATATATTACTCATATTTCACCCATATTTCAGCATCCCATGTCCCTCTTCTCCCTACTACTGGACTTCTTTGTCCCCTCAAGTAGTTTCCCATTTTTATGTCATACACACACACACACACACACACACACACACATGCGCGCGCGCGCGCATACACACACACACACACGCATACACACACACACACACACACACACACACACACACACACACACACACATAATATCTAGATTCTGTGTATCAGAAAGATAAATATGCTACATTTGTCATTCTGAGGCTGGCTTAGGTTACTTAACACAATGAGCTCCACCCAATTCTATGTATATAATTTTGTGGATTAATTGCTTATTTCTTTTTTATTGTTGAATATTGAATTACATATACAGGTCACATTTTGTTTATGCATTCTATTTTTATCATTTAAAATTTTGGATGATTTAATTCTTATACACAATGAAATGCAAACATATATCACCCCCAACATATACAAATTGCCCCTTTTAACCCCCTCTCACACCTGCTGATCCCTTTTCAATCTTGGTCAGAGAAGCTTCCTTTGACAGTGGCTGACAGTTAAAGCAAAGGACTGACTATAAATGACCGTGAGTGACCTGCCTTAAACAGAGTTGTGTATCCTGCCCTCTGAGGCCCAGAGAATACCATGGAAGAGAGAACAGGAAGACTGTAGGAGGCAGGCATCAGGAGGAGCACTATGACATTCCATCTTCTTCTGGCATATGACACAGCAGCTGTGACCACTTGCACAGATCTGCACATGTGATATAAAAGCCTTTCAACTTTTAAAGGACTCTTGGTTGCTTCTAGTTTGGGGCAGTTCTGAAGTAAAGCTGCTGTAAACATTGTATGCAGAGTTCTATGTGGATGTGGGTTGGAACACATTTGATTAAATACCTAGAAGTGTGATGGCTGAGTTGTAGGGCAAGAACTATTTTCCTGAAATGGCTGAGTACTTCACATTTCTAGCAATATGTGTAGCAGTTCCCGTGACTCTTTATCTTCGCAGTGTTTGGTATTGTTAGCATGATGGATGTCAGTCATGTTGAGAGGTATGTTGTGACATCTCATTTCAGCTTGTGACTCCCCAGTGGCTCCATGGACAGCATGCAGCATTCTTTCACATGTGTGGTTATTGTCTGTCCATCCAGAACTTTTTTCTTTTTTTAAGTCTGGCTGTTTGTTTCCTACTTTTGTGTTTTATAAGCCTATATCAGACAGGTATTTTGTAAATATTTACTCTCCTCATCTGTGGCTTATCTTCACAGTTTCTTAACAATACTTTTCAGGAGTAAAAGCCATCAATTCTCATGAAAGATATCTTCCCAGTTTTTCAATCCATGGATCTTGCTGTGGGTACTGAACCTAAAACTGCAGTAAGTTCCAAAGCCAATTTTCTCCTGTGTTACCTTTTAGAATTCTTAAGTCTTTACATTTAGGCTATTGGTCTGTTTTGATCAATTTTTTTTTTTTTTTTGTGAAAGGGGTAAGGTTTAGTTTAAGTCCATTATTCCTTTTGTTTAATTTAATTTAATTTTTGAGATTATAAACAAAGTACATCATTTCCCCCTCCCCTTCCTCCCTCCTAACCCTCCTGAATAACCTCCCTTGATCTCTTTCAAATTTATGGACTCTTTATTTAATAATTGTTGTTTATATTTATATATGTACAATGTATATAATATATATATATATATATATATATATAAATATAACATATAACCTGTTATAAATATAACCTACACAGTCTATATAGTGTTATTTGTATTATGTTTTCAGGTGTGTTCTTCCCTGGAGAAGACTATTTCTTCTAATTTCAGCATTCTTAGTTGCCTGTAGTTCTTTGTGTAGGGTTGAGGCCTCATGAGCTTTCTTCATCAACTTTGGTATGTCTATTATTGTTGTCATAGTTCAGCCCATGTTTATGTAGTCTTGTTGGTGAGATTTTAGAAGTGTTGTTTTTGATATTCCTAGGAGACAGAGTCTCACAACAAACTCGCTGTTCCTCTAGCTGTTACAGTCTTTGCACCCCCTTCCACAGTGATCCCAAAGGCCGAGGTGTGGAAGGAAGGAACCTAAATGGCCACTTTACTAAACCAGTACAATCTCTGCCTACATACTAAATAAATGCCCTTATATTTACAGTAAGTGTAGTCCTCACCCCTTATCAAGGGAACATTTCTTTGCAACAGATAGAGACCCCTACAGAAAACCACAACTGATCAAATTGCAGATTTGTGGATCCCAGTTCCAATGGAAACATCAATAATACAGTACTCACAGGGGTGCCATATGGTCCTAGCATCACTTGTTGAGAAGACTATTCTTTCTCCATGGAATTTCTGTCACTCCTTTGTCAAAATCCATCTGATCATATTTGTTTAGGTCTGTTTCTGTATTCTGTATTTTATTTCAGTGATCTATTTCTTTATTCTTTTCCCTTTACTAAACTATTTACATTACTGTAAGTTTATAGGGTGTCTTGACATTGGATTGGATAAACCATCAGATTTTGTTTTCTTTGTTGGGATTTTTGTGAGGGCTCTAATGCATATTTGCTATCCCAAAAGTTGATTTCTAAATGATATTAATAAGTTTCATGAATATAAGGCACTCATTCCATAGGAAAACCTCAGAGAGGGTATCTTTAATTCCATCCCCATTGGGGAGACATATTTCAACTCATACTCCAACTACCATATAAGATTTTAAGTCATATATAATCTTATCATAAGTGTATGTGGCTATTCACCAGCAATGCCCTCATTAGGGAGAGTGTCCACATTTGCAGATGGCTTATCTCTTGATCATTCTGAGCTTTGGTTTCTCATATTCATCTTTCATTGCAGAAGTTCCCATTTCACACTCAGGTCTGCAGAGAAGAACTGATGTGTTCTGTATGTATAATTTCCAGGGCTCTCCAGAGTCCTCAGAATTCCCCTGTTATCTCTAGAGGATGAACTGGGATGAGGGTGCAAATGCACAGGTCTGAACTAAGTCCTCTAATCAGAGATAAAGGTGAGTTCCTTATTGGAATGCATCTAGAATCTCATTGAAGTTCTCTTAAAAATCCTATACCCCTCTCAAATTGAGGATAGAAAAGATGCACTCACACTCTACAGGAGGCTCACAGTCCTCAGTGTGTTAGTCATCTCTCTTACAGGCAGGCTGGGGCAATGGAGATAAGCCTTGAAGCACTAAGGCTTCTTGGTAATAAGATATGAGAGAGGAAAGCTGGCAGTTTCAGGAAGGTGAGGCTACTTTGGTCTTGTTATTTTTAACATTGGGCCATTAGTTAAATATTAAGGGCATGGAGAAACTGCTCATTAAAATGGAGCTACATGTGAACATACATGACTGAGTTCCTTTCTCCAGACATCTACACTTCATACCATAACTTACTAGGAGCTCTGCAAGTCAGACCCCACATTTCTTCTCACCCAGTGTCCTCTCCTTTCTATCCAGCACACCCTGCCCTATTCACATTTGTTCCAGGCTATGGATCATGTACAACAAGTTCATATTGCTTTGTTCTTTGTCCCACCTAACTGGGACACTCTTCTTTTAGATTGTGACATGGCTTGGTTACTCCATAGAAGTTCCCACTCAGAATCTTCTGTGTGGTGTTCATGTTTAGCCACATCCTCTTCTATCTTTTCATCATTTAATACAATATATATTAACTATATAAACCTTTAAAAATATTAGTTCCATCAAGGCAGATACATGAGTGTCTGTTGAGTTATATATTTCCAGGCCTCAGATACCATAGGTACTCCAAAAAAACTTGGGAAATACTTTTTAACATTTGCTTGAATTCACTGACAATGCTGACAATGGAAATTGAACATATTGTGAGTTCTTTATTATCACCTCTGTATTTTATTTGTAGCAGCCATCACATAATTCCACTTCTACGATAGAGATTGTTACCCTAAGATATTTGAAAGACACAAAACAGAACTAACTAGATGCTTAAAAGAACATGAAGTTATTTATAGGTAAATTTATCTCTTTGGACTTTCACTTTCATTTTGTTCTTTTGAGCTGAATAAATACAGTGTCCATTCAATAGATGAATGCAACATCTATGTATAACCCATAGATTAAGATATTCTAGATGCCTTTAAGAAGTTATTCAGTACTTTGTATATGAGTAGGGCCTTATGGAATTTTCCTCATCTGCATTGTCATATCAACTCATGTCATTATGCAGGTCTTGTTCAGGCAACAATATCGTTGGTATTTAATGGGTGTATTTTTACTGTCATGTCTAGGGGACACTATCTGGCAGCAGGCATCTGGGTCCACTAGTTTTATAAACTTTCTGTCCCTCAGCATCCCCCCACCCCTGCTTCTGTGATTTGTCCCTGAGCCTTAGGTATAAGGGTTGTATTTTAGTCAGAGTTCTCTAAAGGAACAAAACTTATAGAATGGATCTGTCTGTCTGTCTTGGTCAGTGTTCTATTGGTGTGAAAAGATACCATGACAATAGCAACTCTTATAAAGAAAAAAAGGAAGAGTAAGCCTTTCTTGGCTTGAGATTCTGAATCCTAAAAGCATACCAATGACACACTTCCTCCAACAAGGCCATACCTATTCCAACAAGGCCACATTCCCTAATTCTTTCAAATAATGCCATACCTGATGAGCCTAATGGGGGCCATTTTCATTCAAACCACCACACTATCTATCTTTAGATAAGAGAATTTATTAGAATAGCTTACAGGCTGTCGTCCAGCTAGTACAAAAATGGCTATCTACCAAAAGAAGGTTCAAGAATACAGTAGTTATTCAGTTTATGAGGTTGGATGTCTCATCTGGTCTTCAGTATACACTAGAATCCCAAAGAAGTACTCTCTAAAGCAAGTGAAGAAATGGACTTGTCAGCAAGAGCAAGAACAAGCAGGTAAAAAGAACAGTTTTCTGCTTCCATGTCCTTTATAAAGGACTGCTATCAGAAGGTATGGCCCATATTAAAGGTGTATCTTCCTACATCAAAAGGTCTGGATTAAAAGTGGGTCTTCCCACTTAATATGATAATTAAGGAAAAAGATCCTCATATATGTACCCAGCCACTCAAGTTTTAGTTCATTTTGGATGCAGTCAAGTTGACAACCAAAATAGCCATCACAGGTTGTACTGAAGATGAATTAGGAAGTCTGTGGCTACTGAGAAAGGGAGAATCTATTTCCTGTATGGAGAGCTCCCACTATATTGTTCAATCCCAAGTGATTGCTCTGGACAGATACACATAAGAGCAATGCTAAATGGATTCAGTATGATATATATGGATATATAGTAGGATATATATCCATCCATATATATATATATAACACATGTATTACCATATATATAATATAAAGAAGAGGTCATGAATTTGGGTTTAAAGGGAACACTGGAGGACTTAGTGTAGAGGGAGGGGTGCAAGTAATATAGATACCACACCCACAAAGGACAAACTGAAAAAGAAAAGTCATCTAAAGTTGTACTGATTTTCCTTATTCATCTTTAAATTATCCATCTCCTGCAGTGTCTCTTCCCTTTCTCACTGCCATCATAGTTCTTTCAGTGAGCAGATGTCTTCATCTGAGAGATATCTTTGCTGAGCTTTCTAGGATGATTCTAAACTTACCCCTAGGAGTCTTTTCTAATTCTGCCATTATAACATGCATAAAGTTCTAGTTTTTTCACAAGATGTCCCACAAAGCAATTGTCTATATCTGATTTGGTTGTCATGTGTATGTTGGAAAGTTGCCCATGCATTTTTAAAAAGCACATCTACAGAGGACCTCATAGACTTTCCTTATTCAAATAATTTTGATCTGTATGGAAATATTTCAGATCTACCCAAGTCTGGAATTTAGGAATATAGAAACAGAACTCACTGCCTTGATGGACCCTAACCATTTGTATAAGAGGAGAGAGGAATATATGGGGCTTAGAAGGTTAGGAATGAGTTCTGTAATGTAAGTATTCCTATTTACCTTAGCTAAGAGTACTGAACATTGCATAATCATATAAAAGGAGTCCTATAAAATTCAAATGCTATGTCCATCTAGTCCAATATTAAGTGTGGCTTTCAGAAACAGAGATGGAGTCAGTCTTTAATCAGAACTCAAATCATGGCATGGCTTAGATGTGATGGAGGAAGAAGAGGTCAGAGTGGGTTCTGGGTTGTACCAAACAGCATTTGATCTAGATGGCTCACCAAGGGAGAAGAGTAGACTAGAGTCAAAGAGAACATTGGACACTGGAATATTGATACAGTTTTCAAAGCATTTCAATATGGATTTGTGGGAAGTACATTATCTAATATGAGCATTTTGTAAACTATGTGTCATATTCCCTCACTTTGCAGCTCAGAAAATGCAGATGCAGAGAAGGTATATGGCTTATCTGAAGTTTCACAGGCAAGAAACTATTAAGGTAGGAGTTTGGTAGGTCTGCATCTCATTCAGAAGTTTGACTTCTTTTTATTTACCACAAGGGTGTTTGCTCAGTACTTGTTTGAGATGTTCACAGAAAGATGAAGCATCTGACATCTGGATCTTGCATTCCCCCTCTATACTATCAGAGCTTCTTGCTAAGACCCTATCCATGAAGCAGAAGGAAATCATATCCTTCCCTGGAACACAATGTTTATGGAGGAAGATATTTTACAACTATAGCTTACAATCACCAGAGCTAGGGTTTGTGGGAAGTATGTTATCTAATCCATCATCCCATAAAACAGACACTGCATCCACTACCTTACATATACAAAAACCTGAATCTTAGTTGGTTCACACAGATAGTGAGACGTAGATTTGCAGAAAGGAAAGTATCATGCTTCAGATATAAAAGGTCCTGACAAAGAGCGACTTTGGGGAGAAAAGCTTTGTTTTGTCTTATGATTCAGGTTATAATCTACCATTGTGAAGAATTTAAGGGAAGAACTTAAACATATAGTCACATCACACTTTCAGTCAAGAGTAGAGAGAAACAAATGCTTACATATAACTTGGTTGTTTACTTGTTTGGCTTCTCTACTCTTTTTATATAGTTCAGCAACCTCTGGCTAGGGAATGATGTTGCCTACAGTGGGCTAGGTCTAGTTAAGACAGTCCCCTAAAGACATGCATAGATAACAACCCAATGTACACAATTCTCATTGAGACTCTCTTCCCAGGTCATTCTAGTTTGTATTGAGTTAACAACACTAATCATCACTGAAGTTCTAATTCTGTCACTAGAAGTCCAATGCGCTATCCATTGTGCCACAGAGCCACATTGAAGTTCTAATTCTAAAGCTTATGCCCTTCAATACACAGCCACAAAAACTCATCAGAAATTGTACTGTGTAATGCTAAAAAATAGAGAAAGCTGGAGTTACATTCAAGAGTGGAATTCTGTGGGAGCTCTGACTTTCCTTCCTCTAATTCTGAATAACATACTGAAGTTCTGTGGGGTTTTCAGCCACTGTGAGGTAAAGACCTTCTTAAAAGAGACTGTGAAGCTAACAATCAATTAAAAATCAACTTGACTGGTTATCCTTTGCTTTATATCTAGTATCTACTTATGAGTGGGTATGGACCATGTTTGTTCTTCTGAGTTTGGATTATCTCACTCAGGATGATATTTTCTAGTTCCATCCATTTGCCTGCAAATTTCATGTGTATGTACCACATTTTCTTAATCCATTCTTCAGTTGAGGGGCATCTAGGTTGTTTCTAGGTTCTGGCTATTATAAACAATGATGATATGAACATAACTGAACATGTGTCCTTGTGGTATGATTGAGCATTTCTTGGGTATATGCCCAAGAGGTATATAGCTGGGTCTTGAGGAAGATTGATTCCCAATTTTCTAAGAAACTGCCACACTGATTTCCAAAGTGGCTGTACAAGTTTGCACTCCCAGCAACAGTGGAGGAGTGCTCCTCTTGCTTCACATCCTCTCCAACATAAACTGTCTGCAGTGCTTTTTATCTTAGCCATTCTGACAGGTGTGAGATGGTATCTCAGAGTTGTTTTGATTTGCATCTCCCTGATGACTAAGGATGCTGAGCAATTCCTTAAGTGTCTTTCAGCCATTTGAAATTCTTCTCTTGAGAATTCTCTGTTTAGCTCTATAGGCCATTTGTTAATTGGATTGTTCATTATTTTGTTATCTAGTTTCTTGAATTCTTTATATATTTTGGAGATCATCCCTCTGTCAGATGTGGGTTGTAGGCTGTCATTTTATCTTAGCTACTGTGTCCTTTGCCTTATGGAAGCTTCTCAGTTTCAGGAGGTCCCATTTATTAATTGTTTCTCTCAGTGTCTGTGCTACTGGTGTTATATCTAGTAAGTGGTATCCTGAGCCAATGCATTCAAAAACACTTCCTACTTTTTCTTCTATCAGTTTCAGTGTAACTGGATTTATGTTGAGGTATTTGATCCACTTGGACTTGAGGTTTGTGCACGGTGGTAGATATGGATCTATTTGCAATCTCTACATATTGATGTCCAGTTATGCCAGCACCATTTGTTGACCATGCTTTCTTTTTTCCATTGTATAGTTTTGGCTTCTTTGTCAAAAATCAGATGCTCATAGGTGTGTGGGTTAATGTTGGAGCCTTCAATTCAATGCCATTAGTGCACATGCCAATTTTTATGCTAATACCAACCTGTTTTTTTTTTTTTTTTTTTTTTTTTTTTTTTTTTTTTTTTTTTTTTTTTTTTACTATTATAGCTCTATATTAGAGCTTGATGTTAGGGATGGTGATGCCTCCAGAGGTGGCTTTGTTATACAGGATTCTTTTAGCTATCCTGGGTTTTCTGTTTTTCCAAATAAAATTGAGTATTATTCTTTCCATGTCTGTGAAGAATTGTGTTGGGATTTAGATGGGGATTGCATTGAATCTATAGATACCTTTTGGTAAGATTGCCACAACTCACAACTGCAGACAAGCTAGCTAACCAAGAAGACCCAAAGAGGGATGGACACATGGATTGCCCATGAGTAAATTGGGAGTAAGGGGTAGGCAATGGAGGGTAGGGGATAGGGGATGAGAACATAAGGGAATGGGATGGTCAAGCTGGAACAGGGATGGAGTGGGAGAGCAATGAAAGAGATACTATGATAGAAGGAGATATCATGGGGATAGAGAGAAACCTGGTGCTAGGGAAGTGGCCAGGAATCCCCAAGGATGACCCTAGCTTGGACTACTAGAAATAGTGGAGAGGGTGCCTGAGTGACTAATGGAAGCAGTTGCAGAGATCCATAGCCAAACACCAGGCAGAGCTCCAGGAGTCCAATCAAAGAGAGAGAAGAGGGATTCTATGAGCAAGTGCATCAGGATCATGATGGGGAAACCTGCAGAGACAACCAAACCAAACTAGAGGGAACACATAAAAGTTGAATCAATGGCTGTGGAGCCTGCATGGGACTGGATTAGGTCCTCTGCATGGAAGGACAATTGTATGGTTTGATCTGCTTGGGGGCCCTCCTGGTGGTAGATTCAGAAATCATCCCTAGTACATGAACAGGTTTTTTGGAGCCCACTACCTATGATAGGACACCTCGCAGCCTTAAGCCTCTACTGGATGTGCCTCCTCATGGGAAGCCTTGCCTTCTGGTTGGGGGGGAGGAGAGTAGGGAGTGGTTTGGAAGGGAGAGGCTGGTGGGGGCAGAAGGAGGGAGATCTTTGGTTGGTGTGTAAAATGAATGAAAAATTTTTCTTAATAAAAAAATTAAAAATCAACTTGACTCAAAAATTTATGTCAAAATGAATACAAAATAGAATTCTAAATAATCTTAAAAATATTCATAAATATCCTTTAAAAATTCTAAATATTTGTTAAAATCTTCACAAAGGTAAGTTAAAGCAAATGAAGTATTTAATAATAATGATGATGGTAATGGTAATGATGATAATAAATAAATAAATTTAGGGCTAAGCTCCAAATTCTGTAAGCTAAACTAGAAAGTTGCTAGGGAAGTGTGTGGGAGGAAGGAAGAACATTCATATCATTAACATTCTAAGCAGAAGAAGCTTCCCACAAACATGAAAAGGACAGGAGGAAACTCATTAGCAGATGAAGGACTGAAAGAAACTTGGAAGGATGAAGTAAAGCCAAGTAGATGACTTGAAAGACATGTAATTGGAAGGAGAAGTTAACTAAAATTGAGAATTAAATATCAGTTTCAGATACAGTGGGATTGAAAAGGATAGACAATTAAAAATTGCAGCATAAAAACTCAAAAATCTCTATAAAAGTGCATTCACAACAAATGCTAGCTCTGTTGTGATGAATATTTGACAGAATTTAGCATCTACCTCTATCCAAACATTGAAGATATAAATATACTTGAAGTCATTAAATATCACTCATTTTTCAATATAGAAGTTAAAAAAACATTATATTTGCAGTAAAGAATTCAGGAATGAGTTTTAAAGGGTAAAAATGCTAAGTATAGTAAAAATGAAGATATTAGTATTTCATTCAGAATTTGAAAGTAACTGATGAGATATTTACCTGGCACAGTGTTTATTACTATCTGTTATCTTGACATTTGTATTAGTAGAACTGTCTTCTCAAAATGTCCTACTTTGATGATAAATTTTATGAAAATACTTTTCACAGAAGAACTAAAACAATTAGATAGATGATAGATAGATTATTGATATATATTAGTCAGCTAGTAGATTCATAATACATATCTGTAATTTTATATTATCAAGAAAAGAAGTAGGCATCTTATTTGAGGTTATGTGGAGTTAATGATTAGACAATGATACTACAGAGGCTTGAAGTAATTCCTACTGTAAATCAAAGTCCATAAGGGTAAGGAATTTGTTTTATTTGGTGTTCTTTACCTGACACCCAGAAGATTACCCACTATAAAGCATACATTAAATAAAATTTCACTGAGTAAATAATATGAAGACATGTATGCAAGAAGCAGGTTTTATGGTGATATTTTATTTGTACTGAAATGTGATTTTATTTGTATGTTAATAAAGTTGCCTTGGAGTCAGAGCAAGCCATAGCAGAAGCTGGGCAGTGGTGGTGCATGCCTTTAATCCCAGCACTTGGTAGGCAGAGCTAGGCAGATCTCTATGTGTTCAAGGATATAGCCAACATGGAGACACACACCTTTAATCTCAATACCAACCATAGAAGACCTGGAGGTCTGTACAGACAGGTAGTGATGAGGAGGTCATGTGATTGGGTTTACAACCAATGAGAAGGCAGAACAGAAGGTTTATAAAAAAGAGAAAAACACAGGAAGTAGGTCTCTTGCGGAGGGAAAGACAGAAGCGGCAGTGAAAGGTAAGGATTATAACTCTTAACTATTGCTCTGACCTCTTGGCTTTTAACTCTGCAATTGGCTTTGTGTTTCCTATTTAACAAGATAGTTACATCTACAAGGTTTGGCAGAGGCCATTGCTTTCAATAATGTTCATATATTATTTAAATATATTTTTCATTAAAGGCATAATGTATTCACTCCAAACAACTTTTTTCATTGTATAGATTTGGGGAAGAAAAAATAATATTGATGGATGTAGCAAGATCCACTTATATTTTCTAAAATTATAAACTGAAATTTTAGCTATATATTCCTTTTCTATGATATTTAATTTTATTAAAAGAATTGTATTTTATTTTGTAGAATAAACCATTGACCATTGTCTGGAGAGAAAACAGAGGCCAGGCTACCCTAGCTGCCTGAGTATACAACCAATAGTATTTAAAGGAATGAAGATATATTATATATATATTCCATGTCAGGCACTCTTGCAGGCTGACTGGACCCTGCACTTCTTAAAAAAAAAATTGTCATTCTTAGAAGACTCTAAAGTCAGCTGGGAACATGGTGTAGTAGTTATTGCACTTACCACACAAGCATGAAGACTTGGTTCTGATCCTTAAAAGCCATTAAAGTTGGACATGACAGTATTAGTATGTGACCCCAGTGCTTCTACAGGGAAGTGGGAAATAGGAGAAACCCGTAAACTCGTCATCCATCTAGCCTTGTGTATGCAGCAGTGAACAAGAATAGAACTTGGATCAAACAAAGTGGAAGGTGAGAATTGAGTTTTGAGATTGTTTTCTGAATACTACACATACACGTGCTCTCTTCCTCTATGAACATGCACAGACATGTCATACTTACACACACACACATACACACACATGCTGCATGTGCACACACATGCACATGCACACATTAAAAAAAAAGAAGAACCTAATATGCCACAACAAACTGGTCTTGACATGCTGTGTGAGGAACAAAAGTCTGAGGCAGAGTTGTAAGTTGTTTGCTGAAGCATTAGAGATGTGGCCAAAGAAGCATTCAGACCAGTGACTGGGAGATTTACAGGTTCAAAGAAATTAAAGGAATTTCTCTCCATTGAAAGGAAGGCTTCAATGACCTCATTTAACAATGAATACAGAGGTCACAAAGTTAGTCTGGGGGAGTCATTAAGCACCAACAACTTGGCGCAGCAATGTCAGCATTAACAACACAATCTGAGGGTAGATTTGATATCTAGAGTTGCCACATTATTTTTAGAAGTACTAACGGGAGTCTTTATTTATTTATTTATTTATTTATTTATTTATTTATTTATATTTATTTATTTTTTTTTTTGGCTTGATCTGTTTGGGAGGCACCCAGGCTGTGGGACCAGGACCTGTCCTTAGTGCATGAGCTGGCTGTTTGGAATCTTGGGCTTACACAGGAACACATGTTCAGCCTGGAAGGAGGGGACTGGACCTGCCTGTACTGAATCTACCAGGTTTAAATGAATCCCCAGGGGTGTCTTGGTCCTGGAGGACTTGGGAATGGAGGGGAGGGGATGGGGGGAAAGTGGGGGTGGGGACAGGAGGGGGGAGGACAGGGGAACCCATGGCTGATGTATAAAATTAAAACTAATAATAATAATAATAATAATAATAATAATAATAATAAATAAGTAAATAAAAATAAAGGGAGTCTTCAGCTGAAACAGAAGGACATTAGATAGTAATGTGAATCTACAGTGTAAACCAAAAGAGACTGATAAAGGTATATAAAAAGCACTATAAAATAAATTTGTTTATAACTTTAATACCTGTTATTTAAAAGACAGTGGCATCTTCAGTATATATAAAAGTGGAATTCGCCGGGTGGTGGTGGTGCACGCCTTTAATCCCAGCACTCAGGAGGCAGAGCCAGGTGGATCTCTGTGAGTTTGAGGCCAGCCTGGGCTACCAAGTGAGTCCCAGGAAAGGTGCAAAGCTACACAGGGAAACACTGTCTCGAAAAACCAAAAAAAAAAAAAAAAAAAAAAAAAAAAAATTGGTATTTCTGTGACTATGATAATACTAAATGTGACATATAGGACTATATTGCAACAAAAGGGTTTGTTTTTTTTTTTTTTTGCAACAAAAGTTTACGTACTCTCAAAATCCTCTTGAGATCAGTTAATACAATCTATATTGATTTATTTTAAGATGAACAGGAATAGAGGAACAAAAGGCATCATTTTTGCAAAGAACAAATAGGATATGGAAAGGTAAATGTTACGTTTTCAGCATTTATATTTTATAAAAATGAACTAGTAGAACATGATCAAATATACACACCGGCAGAATGGATACTACCAATATTGTATTACCAATTCTTGGAATTTGAATGTCTTTATAAATTTCAAATGTGTTGTCATAAAGATTTTTGTGATATCCCACTAGGTGTTTTGCCAACATTAGCCAGGGCTCCAGTAAGTGCTTATGCGAGCGGAGTTCTCAGAAAAACTGAGAAACTTATACTAAGACACAGAGTTGGACTGAGAATTTTATTTTGGCGAAAAACAAAGGAGTAGGACTAGGCAGAGAAGGGGATATATCCAGACCAAAGATCACCTTCCAGAGAAGTTTGCTACTGAGTACACATGGCTGGGATATTTAGATCATTTTGTTCAACAGTTAGTTGACTTGTAGTTCTTCTGAGATTGGTCTGATCTAGGCTCAATGTTGCAGGTGCCTCCTGAAAGCATTAAATTTGAACCTTTTTGCACCATTCTTCAAGTCACTACATAGTGATTTATTTTTGAAGATAGGAATAGGAGCCTGTCAACCACAACCCACTTTTTGAGTGCATGAGCCCATATCTACATATATGTCCAGGGAATGGCTCATCCAGAACTCTGTTCTTCCTCCTCTGAAGAAACTTAGAATTGGGAGATATTTAGGATTATCTAAATTCTGTCCATATGGTGGGTTTCAAAATAGCTTCTGATGTCTTGTCTTCCCTACTTTACCGTACACTATAGTTTTTTCCTTGCTTTTAGCTGTTTCTGCTAGAAGTATGATGTAAACCTTCATCACTGATGAGTTTGAGACAACCCCCTTCTTGAGCTAGAATTACTGCAGTTTTTTAAGGTTACATATTGGGGTAAGACAACTGTGTCACAAAAGGCACAAAGAACCTCACATGTATTCCTCCCCCTGCATTAGCAAAATCTCATCTTTACCTACTAACCCAAATTAATTAGCATTGATTGGCAGGATGGTTTCTTTTTCTTTCTGGCTTTTGGAATAAGGATTCCATAATATTAAGAAGGACACATAACTTATAAAGCTATATATCTCTTGGATGTCAAAACCCTAATCTTGAAAAGTTTCATTCATGGACAGCATAAACATTTTCTATTACTAGAAATTGATGATAAATGGAACCATTCTCTTTGTATTCCTTGGTTTAGTAGACTGTATGTATTTCACCCTGTTGGGAACATGGCCCCATATAAAGGTCATTGACTGAAGTGTCATATAATGACCTATAGGATGGAGTTACATTGCCTCAGATATGATACTACAGATGACCTAAAATAGTGTTTAAGTTGAGACAACTGATGGGAATTCAATAGTTTGAGCACTTGGCACATCAAGATGGCAGCTTTGTGATGATATCATTTGATAAAGAGTAGTAATTCCTGTAACAACAGGCTTACTCTTGTAGCTCTGCAGTAGATGAATATTCTGTTATATGGAAATACAATATTGATTGGTTGGGAGATTCATAAGTTCCTAGGTGGTGGTGTTAACTATGGCCTTGTAGGCTGCCAGGGTTAAATATTTTCCTGGAATATGTGCCTTTTCATGTGAGATGAGAGACTGGTGCTTACAGGATTGATGGAACTCAGTTTACTCACTTTCCTTACAGATGCCTCATCGTTCTTTTCTAGAAACTGATGCCTACTAGGAGCTCAACATTGGTTGATGCAGCCTTGACTTTCAGCAACAACAGTCCCTAGGTCATCCATGATAAGTGAACATTCAGAGGTTAGATCCAAGTATAGTCCTAGTTTTGTCACTGTAGTCACTTATCTAATTAGGGGGCTACCCTAACAAAGTGATTGGAATCAGCAGATGAGTCACTTTCCACCATGTTGTTAATCATGGTAGATGCTCTCGGTTGAGTATTACTTTGTATCTAATTGCTTACATATCAACCTGTGTTTCTAAAGATGACCTCCTGTCTCTGATCTTTCAATCATCTTCCTTTTAGATCCTTTATTTATTTTTCTTTATTATTATGTGTTTTAAATTTTACACATCAGCCATGGGTTCCCCTGTCCTCCCCCCTCCCTCCCCCACCTCCACCTTCCCCCCATCCCCTCCCCTCCATTCCCATGTTCACCAGGATCAAGACACCCCTGGGGATTCATTTAAACCTGGAGGATTCAGTACAGGCAGGTCCAGTCCCCTCCTTCCAGGCTGAGCAAAGTGTCCCTGTGTAAGCCCAAGGTTTCAAACAGCCAGCTCATGCACCAAGGACAGGTCCTGGTTCCACAGACTGGGTGCCTCCCAAGCAGTTCAAGCTATTCAATTGCCTCAGTTATCCAGAGGACCTGATCCAGCTGGGGGCTCCACAGCCTTTGGTTCATAATTCATGTGCTTCCATTCATTTGGCTATTTGTCCCTGTGCTTTTTGCAATCTTGGATTCAACAATTAACGCTCTTGCAGACCTTCATCTTTCTCGACAGTTGGACACCTGGAGCTCCACCTGGGGCCTGGCTGAGGATCTCTGCCTCTACTTCCATCAGTGATTGGACGAGAGTTCCAGCACGACAGTTAGGGTGTTTAGCCATCTGATCACCAGACTAGGTCAGATCAGGTTTTCTCTCGACCATTGCCAGCAGTCTACAGAAGATGTATCATTGTGGATTTTTGGGGACCTCTCCAGCACTCTGCCTATTCCTGTTCTCATGTGGTCTTCATTTATCATGGTCTGTTATTCCTCATTCTCCCTTTCTGTTCTTGATCCAGCTGGGATCTCCTGCTCCCCTAAGCTTTCTTTCCCTCAAATCTTGCCCTTCATTACTCCCACTGTCCTCCAGGTTGTTCATGTAGATCTCATCCATTTCTCTGTCATTGGGTGATTCTTGGGTCTTTCCTAGGGTCCCATTTTCTAGGTAGCCTCCCTGGAGTTGTGTAGCAGTCTAGTCATCTTTGTTTTACATCTAGTATCCTCCTATGAGTGAGTATATACCATGTTTGTCCTTCTGAATCTGGGTTACCTCACTCAGGATGATTTTTTCTAGATCCATCCATTTGCCTGTAAACCTCATGATGCCATTGTTTTTCTCTGCTGAGTAGTACTCCATTGTGTATATGTACCATATTTTCTTTATCCATTCTTCAGTTGAAGGGCATCTAGGTTGTTTCCAGGTTCTGGCTATTACAAACAAAGCTGATACGAACATAGCTGAGCAAATGCCCTTGTGGTATGATTGAGCATTCCTTGGGTATATGCCCAAGAGTGCTATAGATGAAAGACATTTAAGGAATTGCTCAACATCCCTAATTATCCGGGAAATGCAAATCAAAATGACTCTGAGATACCACCTTACACCTGTCAGAATGGCTAAGATCAAAAGCACAGAAGACAGCTTATGCTGGAGAGGATGTGCAGCAAGCGGAACTCTCCTCCACTGCTGGTGGGAATGCAAACTTGTTCAGCCACTTTGGAAATCAATATGGCGCTTCCTTAGAAAATTGGGAATCCATCTCCCCCTAGACCCTTTATAAGCAAATAAATCCATTACCTTCTGGCCCCTGTCCTTAAACTATTTAGTTCTTCTTCCATATAAGGGAATGATGCCCTGGTATACCACCCAAAACTGCATTCATTTCAAAAATTGGCCTCTTACATTGACTTTCAAGGTCATATCCTGAGTAAGACTGCAAAGCAGCTTATGCCATTTGGGGCTTTTTACATAACATTAGATCATATGGAACCAGAGCTCAGGCTCTTTTCTCTATTCTCTCTTTTGGTAGCATAAGGTTCCTTCCATGGCCAACTGTGTAAGGTCATGGTCAAGGCATAGTGAGTGACATGAGGGTCTGGGATACTTGGTTACATAATTTCCTTATCCTTTCTGGTCTGCTGCTGATTAGTCCTCAATGTACCATTCATATGTTTTTTTTCATTGCCCATGACCTTCTGACCTGTTAGGACAGCACTGGTTTCAGATGGTTGGGCTCACTGTTTCAAAATCTAAAATGTATTGCTTTCAACATGTGCAGACGTCTAGTAGAAACCATGCTTCCTTTGAAATAAGGTATACAAGATGGACAAATTGCTTTTTAAAATCTTTTATGTTGGAACAGGTACCAATGTATCCTCCTGACTACTGGACCCCCCTAATACAATTATTGAAGTATCAGGTACCTATGTCTTTCTTAGGATTCTTTTTCCTTGACTTTCAGAGTGACAGGGGTCTTATTAAATACTCTGACATGTTGACTATCTCTCACTCATCTTGCCTGAGTTTCAGAATGCCTGACCTAATAGTTGAACCTAATATTCTGTGGGATTTCTGGGTGGCTCAGATCACTTCCAATTACATTATGGCAGAGAGTGGAAAAGTTAACATAGCCCTAAAGGAAAACCTGAGTAAATGTGATTGCTGGTCAATATAAGCATGCTGGCTCTGTTGCTATTTCCTCAGTGGTTTAGAAAAGAGCACCATGGCTACTGAACATGTGTTTATGTCTTCATTCATCTACTCCAACAAAAGTAGCATGCCTTGAAACTATAATTAGGCTTACTAATACCCGCCTAAGATTTTGGAAGTATACAGCCTTTCTTCAGGCTCCATCTGTTTCCTGCCAGACAGGCAAATTAAACAGTTATGACAGAGCCCATCACCTCTGATCCTCTAGATCTTTGAAAATGCCACTTGTCCCTGACATCCGTTCTGGGTCATGGCCCTAGTTTTCTTTATAATCTTGGATTATTAGGGTACTTTCAGAGGCTTACATTTTTCTCCCCACTGTAATATCTCTTGCTTTATAAGCCAGCAACTCAATTTGGAGGTTACTCCAACTGACAACCACCTGTTCCAATTGTATATTCAAGGGATAATCATTTGGTGACAGTCCTGACCCAGTGGAGCAACAAAGCTGGGTTTGGTCCAGGATTCTATTTATTGCCTGGCATTCAGATAGCTCCATTCTATTAGAAGAGGCACAAAGACAGCTCAGTTCTATAGTTGTACCCAGCCGAGCTTGAACTGTATAGGCATTTCCATTTTTGTGATTTATTTTTTATTCCCACAATAGAATATTTGAGACTTAATTCATAAAGCATAGAAGTTTATTAATAACATCCTGGTTCTGGAATTTGAAAGTCCAAAGGCATGGGGCCACTTCTTCTCAGTTCCTGATGAAGGTCTTGTGCTCATGGTAGAAAGTTGAAGGGCATATAGAGAGTGAAAGAGAAAACACAAAAGAAGCAGCCTGACCATAAAACAACACTGCTCTTGAAGTAACTAAATGTGTGATCTCAGTTCCATCCAAAATACTTTGACTGTTATATGATTTAATCACGTCTCAGAGGCTCCACTCCTAAAACCATCACAGCAATTGACTTTCAAGATGAGTTCAGAAGGCGACAAGTGGTATAAAACTTAAGGGCTTGTCCTTCAGGATGCTGTCACTGAAGCAGATGCCATAGGTTATTCTGTGAGACACCAGGATTATTACAGTGCATATTTGTTGTAGTCTTTAGAGGACATGTCCTGGAATCCTGGCCACTTTATTTAGTGAATGGTGTCTCAAATCTAAAAATTTAGCTGGAGACTATGATTTCCTGTTGGAGTTACCTTCCCAGCCTGCCACAAATCCATTCTTTTTCTTTTTTAAAAAATTATTATATTTGTGTTTTAATTTTACACATCAGCCATGGGTTCTCCTGTCCTCCCTGCTCCCACCCCGTCCCTACCTTTCCCCCAGCCCCTCCCCTCCATTCCCATCTCCTCCAGGGCCAAGACTCCCCTGGGGATTCAATTCAACCTGGTGGATTCAGTACAGGCAGGTCCAGTCCCCTCCTTCCAGGCTGAGCAAAGTGTCCCTGTGTAAGCCCAAGGTTCCAAACAGCCAGCTCATGCACTAAGGACAGGTCTGGGTCCCACTGCCTGGGTGCCTCCCAAACAGTTCAAGCTATTCAATTGTCTAACTTATCCAAAGGGCCTGTTCCAGCTGGGGGCTCCACAGCCTTTGGTTCATAATTCGAACATGGTATGTACTCACTCATAGTAGGATACTAGATGTAAAACAAAGATGACTAGACTGCTACACAACTCCAGGGAGGCTACCTAGAAAATGGGACCCTAGGAAAGACACAGAGATCACCCAATGACAGAGAAATGGATGAGATCTACATGAACAACCTGGATGACAGTGGGAGTAATGAAGGGCAAGTTTTGAGGGAAAGAAAGCTTAGGGGAGCAGGAGATCCCAGCTGGATCAAGAACAGAAAGGGAGAACAAGGAATAATAGACCATGATAAATGATGACCACATTTGGTCCAGGAGTCCAATTGTTGAGAAAGAGGATGGACTGTAAGAGTGTGAATTGTTGAGACCAAGTTGAGAAAAACACAGGGACAAATAGCCAAACAATTGGAAGCACACAAATCCATTCTTAATCTGTTTTGATCTACACTATAACAAGTATTATTATTGGCTGGTCATCCAAGTCTCAGTTCTACTTTTCTACTCCTGTACTGATCATTTTTGAGTTTTCTATTTTCTTTCTCTTCATTGGCATCTCTAAGGAATCTTTTAAAATTACAGTTTCTAATAATGAACTCTAGACTCATTTCTAATAACCTTTCTTATATGTTTACTCTTCATTTTGTAAAATTCTGTCATTCATTATTTCTTCTTTACAATTACTTAGATTTAACTGTGTTCTTTGGCTAGTCATTGAAGAAGAATGTGTAGATCATTTTTTATGCCTTGTCTCTCTACTCTAACCAATGCATCTAAGATGATAAGAGTCTCTCTCAATATGGAAATCATTTTCATTATCATTCAGTTCAAAATACTTTCTAATTTTCATTGTGATTTCTTTCTCCACCAAAGGTTATATAGAAGCACACTACTTAGTTTCTAATCATGTTGGAATTTTCTAGTTATCTTATTAATACCAAATCTTATCTCATTTCTATTGTGGCCAGTTAACATAGCTTATATGAGTCCAGCCTATTGATGGTTTGTTAACACTTGCTTCATGGTTCAGAATATTGTCAATTTCAATAAAGAGTTTCTGTATCGGTATGCCTTTGAAAAGTGTGTAATTTGATGTTTTACATGTCTTATGATTTTAAAAATAAAATAGTTGTTTGCAAACTATAATTCTGGTGGAGTTTGGGGTGAGAAGTTTTTATGTAAGTCATACTGCTTATTGTAAAAGATCTTGCCATCAAGTCTAAAGCATAATTTTAAAAATGAGTTTATGAAAGTAATGAAAATATTTGTAAAATAACATCACTGTTTTATTTGTTCCACTTACCCCCTTACCTATTACTAATCTCAATCACAACAGAGCAAGTCTATACTTTGTTTCTCCCCCTACCATTGGACATCTTTGTCTTTCTCATTTTCTTTGCCTGCTCTGTATCCTGGGAGTCTGCATGTGGACACATCATCAGTTTCTCTTCCCTCTGGTTTCCAGATGGCATTTGGCTAATGGAGAGTCCCAGCAGGGTATCAGAGAGGAGAGACTGCAAGTGGGGTATTTTTCTCTCCCTGTTGCCTTTTAGAGGTTCAATGTAGTTTCCAGCTGAGTTGCAAGTTTCTCTCACAGAAGTTTTCTCTGTGACTTTGTCCTTTCCTGTTACTGTAAGTATTTCTTTTCCCTCTCTCCTGTAGTAGTAGGATTTCTTGATGTTTGTTGTGTTTATCTGGAGGGGCCATCTTCATGACATACCATCCCCATCAGCATCATTCATAACATTGTGCTAATTTCTATGTTTGGCAAACACTCCACATACCTTAATAAATACATCATGTTCAAAGTTGGAAGAGAACATAAATGCTGTTAAATTTCATATGCCCAGTGTACTGACAGAATGTCTAGGGTCTGGTGGCCTTGTACTTCTAAACAGTTTGTCATTGAAATCAACAGGTTGCTGTCTTTTACATCATCCCCCCAAAAGAAAGGTACATATGTAGCAGCATTCTAAGGGTCTTTTTATATTTTTCAGGCAATGTCTATTATATTGAACATGCTCCTCTGACCCATTTATTGAGGAACTCATAATGATAACTGTTTTGAATGAGTCTCAGGACAAAATAAGACTTGTAACAAGGCTGGATTTCTGGCACAGTGTTATAGAAGTTTGAGATGCCCCATTAGTATTGTATACATCTATAGCAAATGCATAGTGTGGATCCTCTGGCAAGCCAGAAAAGGAGCCTCATACCTGGGGTTTGTAATGAATCTTGCTTCTACAACAACTATTCTCCATTTGAAAATCATCACTGGACACCGTTAGGGGCTGGATGTCTAACTATGAGACACTAAGTGACCATGAGACTTAAGCCATCCTTCATGACCTTGTTGTTATTTGACATACTTAGTATTACATTGGCTTTTTTTTTTTCCAGAGCTGAGGACCAAACCCAGGGCCTTGTGCTTGCTAGGCAAGTGCTCTACCACTGAGCTAAATCCCCAACCTACATTGGCTTTTGTACCAGCATTACATTATAGAATAAATGGGATGCATGAGACTGGGTCTCAACTGTTCTAGAAAAGAGAAGTCAACTGCACCACAGGTGGCACTGATGCCCATGGAGTTTCCTTTCCAGTTTGGCTTCTTCTCTTTCAGCTTCCATCTTTGACTTCACAAGGACTCCTCTATGATTTGGTTTAATGATGCATCTGTAAAGTATGAGAGTATAAAGTGGAAATTAATGGCTGGTGCTTGTAGATGTAACTGTCTTGTTAATTAAGAAACACAGAGCCAGTTGCAGAGTTAAAAACCAAGAGATCAGAGCAATAGCTGAGAGCTTTACCCTTCACTGCTTCTGCTGTCTTTCCTCTCAGCCAGGGAGCTACTTCTGTGTGTCCTATCTTTTTAATAGACTTTCTGTTCTGTTTTCTCATTGGTTGTAAACCCAGACACATGACCTCCTCATCACTGCCTGTCTGTACAGACCTCCAGGTCTTAAATGCGTGTGTCTGGCATGCTGGCTGTGTCCTTGAACACACAGAGATCTACCTAGCTCTGCCTCCCAAATGCTGGGATTAAAGGCATGCACCACCACCACCCAGCTTCTGCTCTGGCTTGCTCTGACCTCAAGGCAACTTTATTAACATACAAATAAAATAACATTTCAATACAAATAAAATATCATTATATTTCCCCTTTTCTATTTTAATAAAAAGAAAAAAAGGAAAAAAGTTATAACTAATATAAGAAAAACTATATACAAAAGTACAATAACTATATATACCGTATATACAAACAATAAATACCTAAACAATGTCTAGGTCATTTGCATTTGACAAATTCAGAGAAAATATTTCCATTATCTATCCTATGTTGGTAAGTCCAAAATGTACCTGATTCACTTTCTATCCTAACTTATATTACTAACAGAACTGTCTTATAACATCTTTCAAATTTATATACTTATAGCTCTTTGTGAGTTTTTCTGAAATCCTTAACAAAGATAATTATAACTATAACTAACTTATCTTCAACTCCCTCAGAGACCCAAGAAGGAAATAATACTACCTAATAAAAAATAAAAACAGGAAGTGCATGCAAGCAGCTTCCAAAAAAAAAAAAAGTGAGTTGACAGAAACAGCCAGCTGCCTGGACAGTCACCTGAGGTTTCTCCACAGTGTTGGGGCATCATCTTCAGCCTATAGGCTTAGCGTATCTGACAGACAAATTTGTGAACTAGGATGTACCAAATGTGTACCTCACATTTGGTGAGAGCAGTCCAAGTACCAGAAACAACTGAATTCCTTTAGTGTCATGTCATGATTCAGGATTTTAAATTCTGGAAATTGTTAATATATATATATATTCAGCTGTCCATTTTTCTTGGCTGTGTATATGTGGCTTCATCTCGGCATCCTGTTCTCCACATCCCTCTATTAAATGCCAGAGGGGTGAGCTTAGTTATTCTTCAAGAATAACTGTTTCAGGTGCTGTTCCATTGCACATCAGAAGCCATCGGCCCTCTCCCTGTTCAGCTGCCTTCGAAGAAAAGGGCATGGCACCTTTTCCAGATTGCAAAGGCCACTCATTTCAGGGATGGTGCCATTTTGTCCTGGCTTCAGAAGATGCCTTTTGTTAAAGCCACAACCACTCTTGTTTTGTCAAGAATTGGTAGTCCTTTGTTTCATGTCCTGTCTGTCCTGTTTGTCAGCAGTTGATTTGAGGATACTTTGTTGTCCAGTGGCTAACTTTTGCCACAATGAAAGTTAACTCCATATGCAGTTTCTTCAGTGCCCATATTTTCTCTGAAATAGATTGGTACTGCCAGGAACCGACATGTCTCATAGTCATAACAAAAAAGAAAAATTCCTAAGTTATTAAAACATTTTAAATGCCATATTCTGTAGATCTCTGAAGGGTTTGAAGATGACCTGTCTATCTCAAATATCTCTGTTCAATCTTGAAAACACACCTAATATGATTACAAGTTCAATAGTAATATCTAACTTAACTTTCATTTCTATATATCCTAATAGTTGGTAATAATAACATTCAAGGATTAGCAAATTGCATTACATTGTTAAATGAATGGTATAAGTACAATATCTTGAGCAAGATTAGAAATATGTGTATGGCATATTCTAACAATCTCAATCTCTGTCTCTCTGTCTCTCTGTCTCTCTCTCTCTCTGTCTCTCTGTCTCTCTGTCTCTCTCTCTCTCTCTCTCTCTCTCTCTCTCTCTCTATATATATATATATATATATATATATATATATATATATCATTTGTATATAATATAAAACAATCCAATCCAATGTAAAGTATTTAAAACTAGTAATTGTCTTTTTTTTAAACAAGCACCTTAAATCTAATCTCCTTTGCATAGCCCTTTTCCTAACATTTAACAACAACTTGTAACCAACCCTCCTAAACAATGAAAACTATCTCAGACCCCAATACCATAAAAAGACCAAAAAACCACCCACTCCACACCACCCCTTTGGGAATGTGGGCATCGTATTCTTAAAATTGCTTCCTGCTGGGTATGAGCGAAGGTATCTTTATTCTGAAAAGAAAAAATTTGGGTTAATTGTAAATTCTAGGAAAGGTAACTATATTCTTTGTTATCCATTGTAGTGGATAGCCATCCCAGCATTGGCCTGGAAGTTCCAAACCCCATTGAGGCTTCAGTAATGGTTACACCCACAAGGCAGGGTGGAGGAGGAAGTGGAAGACCCAGGATTGAGAGGAGGTCTCTCTCTTGGTTCTGGGATGCTGGATGCAGAAGATAGACCGAGCAGAGTTCTCCAGAGAACACCGCCAGACTGCACCATACCTTTGCCAGACCCTACAACCTATCCCTTCATTTTTAAGTTACCCCACAAAATAAACCTCCCTTTTAACTACATGGAGTGGCCTTAATAATTTCACCAATAATCCATAATGCCAAAGTTCAGGGTTTATCTCAAGTCCTTATTCAAGTAGCCTTTGAAACTGGATCATTTCAGCTAGCCATCTCAGAATTGCTCTAAGCACTTTGTAGTCCAAAGTTGATCTGTAGGTAATGTGTGTCAGCTTAATGATATTATATTCCACGTGGAATTGTCTTTGTGGGGCTCCATCTTCTTCCTGGAGGTTTCAGTTGATGTTAGGCCTGACTGTGAGTTCCTGCAGAAAACTATTAAGAGACTCGAACACAAAGACATGTATAGGCAGCTAATGGAAGCCTTTTCTCTAGAATTAATTAGTACTCTATATGACCATTATTATCTTAACAAAGTCAACTTTGATATAAAATTCATACTTTAAGAAAAGTTTAAAGAATCAGAATAGAATCAAAGAATTGAGATTAGTAATAGAATATTCCCTTAAATAATTTGGTTTTTCTCCTGTCCCATGTCAGAAGATGGCTCTTTCTTCTGGTATGATACAGGGAGTTTGCATTTTCCTTTTAACAACATGCTTGAGTTTAAAGAAGGAGAGAGCCGTTCTCCAACTCCAAAGTCAGTTTTAAATTTTAATTGAACTGGAACTACAAGAAGACCAATAGTATTATTATTTTTTTTAGAGAAGGGCAGAAACAAACATTTAGGAAGATTTATGAAATTTTGTAGATGATATACCAACAGGCCATTTTACTCTTTTTCCTGGGACAGATGATTTGTCCTTTTTCTTCAGTTGTCTCATTTGTCCAATGTTCTTCAGATTCTTTAGCCTTCATTCTCCTAAAAGACAAAAACAAAAACCCTTCCCCAAGACTAATTTTGGGGAGGTTCCCTTTTGGCAAGTTATATCTGATTAAATGAAAAGGCATGATTAATGGTATAAATGAGTTTAAACTGGATGGTCACCTTGGTTGATGAACTATCACCTCCTCTAATTAAGAGGTCTCTCTTGTTCAAATCGAACCTTTATCAATTTTGATGGTACCCACAGCAGAAACAAAAGCAAAACCTTGTCCCCAACGTAACACATACCCTGGTTTCCATTCTGAGGTCAGCACATACTTGAAGTATATAGGCTGATTTAATTCTGTCGTCTTTTCTATTATCCATTGTCTCTCAGAAGCTGTTGTTCCTTTCTCATTAGCATTGAGAAAATTCAAAGTTAATAGAGCATTGTGCAGTCTATTTCTGGGGTTTTTTGTTACCCCTTTCTGTTTATTTATCATGTCCTTTAGAGTTCTGTTGGGTCTTTCTATAACTGCTTGGCCTGTAGGATTATGTGGTATACCTGTACTATGCTTTATATTATAATAAGCAAAAAACTGTTTCATTTTAACAGAGACATATGCTGGAGCATTGTCAGTTTTAATTTGTACAGGTATACCCATGATGGCCATAACTTCTAGCAAACGAGTGATTACAGAATCAGCTTTTTCAGAACTCAAAGCAGTCGCCCATTGAAATCTTGAATAAGTATCAATGGTATGGTGTACATATTTCAATTTTCCAAATTCCGCAAAGTGAAACACATCCATCTGCCAGATTTCATTCCTCTGAGTACCCTTTGGGTTCCATCCTGCTGGCAATGGCGTTTGATTGTAGAAGGAACAAGTAAGACATTGCTTTACAATTTCCTTGGATTGTTGCCAGGTTATGGAAAAATCCCTTTTTAAACCTTTACTATTGACATGGTGTTTTTTATGAAATTTTGAGGCCTCCAGCACATTTCCTATCAAAAATTTATCAATCTCATCATTACCTTGTGTTAGAGGGCCTGACAGACCAGTATGGGATTGGATGTGAGTTATATATAAAGGATGACTCCTTTCCCTGATTGTATCTTGTAATTGAATAAATAGTGAAGTTAATTCTGAAGCATCAGGGATAAATTCTGCAGTCTCAATATGTAATACCACTCTTTCAGCATACTGAGAGTCAGTAACTATGTTGAGAGGTTCTGAAAAATCCATTAATACCAACAGAATAGCATACAATTCTGATTTTTGAACTGAATTATAAGGACTTTGAACCACTTTACTTAAATTATCTGATTTGTAACCTGCCTTTCCTTGTTTGTTGGTATCTGTATAAAATGTCCAACCTCCAGATATGGGGTTTTCACACACAATTTGAGGCAAGATCCAATCAGCTCTCTTTATAAGATCAATTCTATTGCTTTTGGGATATTTGCTGTTAATTTCTCCCAAAAAATTACTGCAAGCTCTTTGCCTAGGTTCACTTTCTGTCCATAATTTTTCAATGTCCTCTTTAGTTAAAGGTACAACAATTTCTGCTGGATCTATCCCTGCTAATTGACTAAGTCTCAATTTTCCTTTCAAAATTAAGTCAGAGATTTTTTTCCACATAAGTTTTTAATTTTTTATTTGGTTTATTTGGTAAAATTATCCATTCCAATATAATATCTTCTCTATGCATTAATATTCCTGTAGGAGAATGCCTAGAAGGTAAAATAACCAAAATGCAATCCATCATCAACATGATCCACATGTCCTTCATGTACTTTCTTTTCTACCAAGGCCAATTCTTTCTCAGCTTCAGGTGATAATTCTCTTAGACTATTTAAGTCTTTATGATATCTCCTGAATTTTCTGATTTCTCTGTCTCAATTGTTCCATTACTCTGAGTAGCCTGCTTTATTCCAATAGGCATTTGTTTATTTAACTGCTCTGAGTAGGGGTCTGCTCTATGATTGCAGGAAAGGTCTGAACTGGATTCACTGTAAGGGCCTGCCTGAGGCCCCTCTGGGCATTTCCCGAAGACTGAGGCTAAGTATTCCCTTGTCTGTCCCTTGTTGATCTACATTCATTAGTCCAGTGTCTTCCCTTACCACACCTCCTACATACTCCAGAAGGAAGGGGCATTCTGTTGCCATTGTTCCTTGAAGAAACATTGTTTCTAGAAGTACCCTGTTTACAGTCCCTTTTCAAATGTCCTTGTTTTCCACATGCAAAACATCTGACATTCCTCAAACTTCTTGAATTTGCTTCTCCTACCCACATATTATCATGACCATGAGCCTCAACATTAACTGTGTCTCTAATCCAATCTTCCAAAGGTGCAGATCTTGCCTTTAATGCCCTGATTATTCTGTTGCATGCTGCATTTGCATTCTCAAAAGCCAAAGATTCAATTATTATCTGGCTAGCTTCTGAATTTGGGACCATTCTCTTTACTGCTGGAGTCAGTCTTTGTAAGAAATCTGTGATGGGTTGGGGATTTAGCTCAGTGGTAGAGTGCTTGCCTAGAAAGCACAAGGCCCTGGGTTTGGTCCTCAGCAATGGCAAAAAAAAAAAAAAAAAAAAAAAGAAAAAAGAAATCTGTGCAAGATTCTTTTGGGCCCTGTATAACCTTTGTAAATGACTCAGTTTTCTTTCCTGGTTCCTCAACTCTGTCCCATGCATTCAAGGCTGACATTCAGCATAGAATTAGCATCTGAATATCATATAAACATTGTGTTTGTACTGCAGCATATTGGCCTTCTCCAACAAGCTGATCCTGGAAGACTTGTATACCTTTATCCCTACATTGTTTTGCTATGTTTTTACCTTCCTCTTTGAACCACATTTGCCACTGGAGCTGTTGTCCGGGTTCCAGAACATCCTGTTCCAGCTCCCACCAGTCCTGTGGTATAATCCTATTATAAGTTGACCAGGAATTTAACATTTGCTTTACATATGGGGAATGCATGCCATTAGATACCTTAAACCTTCATAAGTCTAACATTACAACTGGAGTCCAAATATTTTGTGTATTCACTTGACTAGGTTGCTGTTGTATGGTTACCAGATAAATTAAGGGTGATTGTGTGAAAACAGGCTTTCTTTCTGTAACCTTATAATCCAATCCTGAAACAACTTCACTGTTAATTTCTTCTGTCTGAATCTGAATTTCTCTATAATTTATTTTAACAGGTTTAACAAGTTTTTCTAAAATTTTTATCCTGGCACTTAAATTGAGTATCTTTTTAATTGTAAAATAAGGATAAGAAGAATAATAATGCACATAATTTGATCAACAGTAATCTGCTGTGGATATTGCTCTGTGTAAATAAAGTTCTGATTGGCCAGTGGCCAGGCAGGAAGTATAGGTGGGACAAGAGAGAACTGAATGCTGGGAAGTAGAAGGCTGGAGAGAGACACCGCCAGCTGCCGCCATGAAAAGCAACGTGTAAAGACACTGGTAAGCCACAAGCCATGTGGCAAAGTATAGACTAACAGAAATGGGTTAATTTAAGATAGAAGAAGCAGATAACAAGAAGCCTGCCACAGCCATACAGTTTCTAAACAATGTAAGTTTTTGTGTGCTTTCTTGGTTGGGTCTGAGTGACTGTGGGACTGGCGGGTAAGAGAGATTTGTCCTGACTGGGCCAGGCAGGAAAACTCTAACTACATTAATCTTCTCATGTAGTTGTTCCATTGTCAGACTTCCTAAAATTTCAAACAAAGCCCAATTTTCTTCCAATGTACACATAAAATCCATTTTTTTTTAAATGTGGAAAAAAATCTCTTTTAAATAGTTTCCTTTAAAATATCTGATATAATTGACTTACCAATTCTGCATAGAACTGTGGAAATCTGAGGGAATTTCAACACAGCTACCTAGCATCCAAGGTGGGAATCCAGAGAGAGAGAGAGAGAGAGAGAGAGAGAGAGAGAGAGAGCAAGAAAGCAAGAAAGCATAGCCATGTTCTGGCTAAAATCTTGAATCCAACAGCTTCAATGTTCCCACTTGAGCCAAGTTGAGCCTAGGCTCTGGCTTCCTTAAGCTCCAACCGACCACGTGCACTGATGTTTCAGCAAAAGCAGCCTATGTGCAGTTGTGTGTTGCTACTGTAATTTGCGGTAGTTCCCACAGGCCTGAGTTGTTAGTAGCACTGGCTTTTTAAGCAAGTAACTCCTGTGGTGGTAACCGCTTGAGTCCTAAAGCAAGCTAGGCCGGATTTAGGCCTGAGCTTGGCCCGACCTAGGGAGCCGTGCCTGCCCAGGCGGGAAGCTAGACCCACTGCCAAGGCAAGTGGTTTTTTAATGAATTCTTGCCACGTTGGGCGCCAAATGTAGATGTAACCATCTTGTTAAATAAGAAACACAGAGCCAGTTGCAGAGTTGAAAACCAAGAGGTTAGAGCAATTGCTGAGAGCCTTATCCTTCACTGCTTCTGCTGTCTTTCCTCTCTGCCAGAGAGCTACTTCTGTGTGTCCTGTCTTTTTTATAGACTTTCTGTTCTGTTTTCTCATTGGTTGTAAACCCAGCCACATGACCTTCTTGTCACTGCCTGTCTATACAGACCTCCAGGTCTTAAAGGCATGTGTCTGCCATGCTGGCTGTGTCCTTGAACACACAGAGATCTACCTAGCTCTGCCTCCCAAGTGCTGGGATTAAAGGCGTGCACCACCACCACCCAGCCTCTACTCTGGCTTGCTCTGACCTCAAGGCAACTTTATTAACATACAAATAAAATCACATTTCAATACAAATAAAATATCACTATAGGTGCTTGTCATCCCTTTTTAAAAATTATTTTATTTAAATTCATATATGCATATATTATGTTTGGATCAAATATATTCTCCATTCTACCCCTTCTAATTTCTTCCCTATTTCCTTTACCACCTTCTCCTCTAAACTTTAAGTATTCTATATTTTAAAATAATAACACCCATTGGATCTATTTAGTGCTACATGTACATGGACATGAGACAATCTACTGAGCATGAATAGTGTCAGTCTTCCTTTTTCTTAAAACTTTACAGTAATTTAATTAATTTATTTTGTGTGCATATATGTATATGAGTGTGCATATGCCATAGTGCACAAATGAGGGTCAATGGGCAGCTTGTAAGTATTGTTTTTTCTCTCTACTATGTGAGATCTAGGGTGTTTAGGCATGGTGACAAGTGCCTTTACCTCAACAGATCAATAAAGGAAAACATTCCAGGAAGTAGAAACTTAAACACTGTCTAGGTATCCAACTCATGTGGAAGGCAAGGTGATCTGAGCTACAGGCCTATACTGACCCAGGAGCAGTGCACACTTCCTTGGGTTCAGAAGATCTGAAAATTAGGGACAAAATATTCTGTTAGTTGGCCCCTTTACTTGGATGCTTTGTGGCTTGCCTAAGGAGCCCATAAACAAAACAGGTATGGCAGCAGAGGTTCTTTGTGGTCTTAGCATCATGTATTTTCCTTCATCAGTACTAGCCTGGCTGAGCATTAGCTCATATAACTTGCCATGCTAACTCTAAGCTCAGGAAATGTCATCAAAACAGGTATAAGTAGAAGGTTATTTGTTAAGACACAGATGTCTGTGGTCCTTGCATCCCATATTTCCTAAATAGGATAATTCTTTGTTCTAACTGTGATAGACCCACATTCCAAGTATAGATTTGCTTTCCCTGTTCAAACTTCTTTGTTAATAGCAATGTTTGTGTTAAAAAATCAAAGAAAGTTAAAATTATTACTTGTTGTTACCATAACATCTAACACCCATTTTCATTTGAGCACAACGCTCATTCCATAGCAAAGAAAGTGAAATCTTGGGGTTCACTTTAAGTTTCATTTATTATTGACTTATTTATTTATTTGTTTACTTAGGTATCATGTGAACATATATGTGTGTCACTTCTCTCTTGCCATAAGGAACCTAGGGATTGAATTCAGGTCTTCAGACTTGGCAGCAAGCATCCATTGAGGTATTTCACCAGCTTTATTTTTATGTTGTTTTGGGGTGATTTTGACACAGGTCCTCTTGTATCCTGGGCTGGCCCCGAACTTCATGTCACTGTAACAAAATAACCAAGAAAAACAACTGATGAGTCAAAAGGATTTACTCTTGCTCACAGGTTCAGAGGTCACAGTTTATGTTGGCTCCTGCATTGCTATAGGCCCTATGTAGAGAACATCATGGCATGGTGGAAACATGACTAAAGAATTCTGTCATTTCATGGGGGTCAGAAAGCACAAAGAATAAGACACAAAGAGGCCAGGGGACTGATCGTATTCTTGAAAGAATACTCCCAGTGAGTTAATTCCTCCAACAAGACTCTACCTCCTAGTTTATATTACTTCCTAACAATGTTACAAAATCATGAATGCATTAATAGAGAAATCTGATGAGTCCAATATGACAGAAACATCCACCAACTAGTAACCTAGACTCCAACACATGAGCCATCTGGGGACACTTCTCATGCAAACCATGATAGTGTTTCCTGTAAACATCTATCAAATTATTCTTTTTTTCTTTTTCTTTTCTTTTCTTTCTTTCTTTTTTTCCTTTTCTTTTCTTTCTTTCTTTTTTTTTTTTTTTTAGTTTTTTGAGACAGAGTTTCTCTTTGTAGCTTTGGAGCTTTTCCTGGAACTTACTCCATAGCCCAGGATAGCCTCGAACTCACAGAGATCCGCCTGGCTCTGCCTCCCAAGTGCTGGGATTAAAGGCGTGCATCACCACTACCTGACTCAAATTACTCTTATTTGAATTCATCATTCATTTCCTTCAGCAACCCTTTACAATATATTTGCTAATAATATAAAGCAGAGGTGAACATATCATAAAGACTTCAATTTATTTTTCTTTTGTCATTTATAATTCTTTTTTGAATATTCTTTTTATTTTATAATTTAATTTAATTTTACATATCAGCCATGGATTCCCCCATCCTCCCCACTCCTGCTGGCCCCTCCTGCACCTTCCTCCCAGCCCATCCTCCATTCCCATCTCCTTCAGTGCAAAGACTCCCCTGGGGATTCAGCTGAACCTGGTAGATCCAGTCCAGGCAGGTCCAGTTCACTCCTCCTAGGCTGAGCGAAGTGTCCCTACATAAGCCCAAGGTTCCAAACAGCCAACTCATGCCCTAAGGACAGGTCCCGGCCCCACTGCCATTTTGAATGATGTTAGAGTGAGCCCTAAGTTTTTCATTACTTTCTTCTTCTTCACCTTTAACTTTGAAAAATATTTTCATCTTAGATTTGGTAAATTGGAAATGTAGTCCAAAATGTCATGAAATATTTTCAAGTGTCATAGTACAATTTATTAAAATATTTTTTAAAAGCTTTGCTCATATAGATTCATGCTATTTCATGTAGGTGTGATGTTTTCTATCTTTCATAGTATTGAATATTCATATTTATAATATTTATTTTTGACCATGTGTATATGTGTGTTGGGAAGTATGTGGATGTGTGTGCAGGTGCCTGAGGACAGGGGAGGTCGATCTCCCTGGACTAGCATTATAGGCAAAAGTGAGCTGTCTGATGTGGGTGCTGGGAACCAAATCCTGGTCTGAAATTCTGGAAGAGCAGTACTTCCTCTTAACCACTGAGACATTTCTCAATCCCTGAATATTCATATTTTAAAACAAAAATTTGCTAAGTATGTTGTCTTAAAATTCATTATTTTGTGGAGTTAAAGAGATGGCTCAGAGCCTGGCGGTGTTGGCATACACCTTTAATCCCAGCACTCTGGAGGCAGAGTCAGGCAGAGCTCTATGAGTTTGAGGCCAGCCTGGTCTACAGAGCAAGATCCAAGACAGACACCAAAACTACACGGAGAAATCCTTTGTCAAGAGAGAGAGAGAGAGGGAGGGAGGGAGGGAGAGAGAGAGAGAGAAAGAGAGAGAGAGAGAGCTCAAAAGTAAGAGATTTTGCTGCTCTTGTTGGGGGAATGAAGTTCTGTTCATGGCACCCAGGCTGGGTGGATCATAGCTGACTATAACTCAAGGGAATCTAAAGAAAGCAGCATGCACACATGTACACACACACACACACACACACACACACACACACACGTAAAACTAAATTTTATGAATTTGTTATTTTTCTAATGCTTCAGCCTGTTCCCACATGCTTGTTTGTGAGATCAGGTTCTCTGTGACTTTTCTGTGTCTTTGTTCATTTATTGATCTAGGTCTCATTGTGCTTTTATGTTGATGGATATATGCCACTTATAGAAACTCACTATGTGAAGTCTGGTTTTAGGTTTTACATGTGTTCCTGTTCACATTTTTAAAGTAAAATTGTGAGTTATTAAATCTGTTGATCTCTGTGTTCAGTTTTATTGCTTGAGCTAAGCTTGAGAAGCCCTTACTCTCCTGGAGATTAAATTCTTATTCATTTCTCCTTTTTCCTAGTTTTTCTAAGGCTTGAGTGGTTTTAAAGCATTTAATTATGTAACCCATCTGGAATTGATTTCTCTGCATAAACCTAAGTAAAGGCCTAAAATTGATTTTCCCTTTAAATTGTTATTCATGGGTCCCACTACCACTTGTTAAATGCCTTTCCTTTTCTAATTGATGGGTAATATCTCGTTTACTATGTATCAAATGCTCCACTGTGTTGTGATCTTTTCTGGACTATCTATTTTGTACTATTGATTTGTTTATTTCTTTGTCAGCATGGCACAATCAAAAGAGACTTCTTCAGGTATGTTTATAATGAGACATATGAGAAGGAGATGGAATGACCTTTTGAGGCCAATTGGAAAATCTTGAGTAACCAAGTGTAACTTATATTCTTCACTTTTTTTCACTTTCCTTCTAAGGAGTTATTTCATTTAAACACAGAAAGGCAACAAGTATTAGAAGCCCATAATCAGTGAAAGCTGCTTTAAAAAGAACAGGCAATTTTTAAAGATGAGCATAAGTCTTCTGGCTTGAATAAGTGGCAGTGTCTTCAATGGTTCAGAAATTGTGTTGTTCAACCCTCAGTAAGTGCTTTGTGGGACACATCTTGTTATCTCATCTGTCAGGTCCTCAGGAGTTTTCAGGTATCTGAAGCCCAACCAGCATTAGTAGACCTCAAATGGTGGAAACAGAATAGAGTGTTTCCTTTTCCAATATTTGAGCTATCTATCTCCACACTCTTTACAAATCAGACTGTTATCCCCTGTCATTGAAAGGCAGAGGGACAGTGCTGGATAACTGGTGAAAGACAAAGCTATTTCTTACTGTTTTGGAGGCATGAAGCTCATGATCAAAATGCCTGAAGTTTGGTGCCTGGTGAGGATCACTCCCTGCTTCTAGAGTGATGCTTTGTATGCACCTGGGAAAGGCAAAAGGTCAAAAGGAAAAGGCTGTGCTCTCACACAGCAAAATAGTGGAAAGGCTGACCTGTCCCTCCTTGTCCTTTGATAAACTGCTAATGTCATCTTCAAAGGCTCAGTCCTCATGGTCTGTTCACCTTCTAAACAACACTGTCACACTTAGGATTAAGTTTCAATACAAATTTTGAAGGTTATGTAAATATTCAAACTATGGAATTTCTCCAGGGCACCTGGAATTCTTGTCTTTTACATCTATTTTTTCTATGTTTTTTCTATCTTAATAGCTCTTCAAACTTTAATTAGTTACAGCATCAACTTTAAAATCCAAACCCAGTGTTTTGTCAAAGTATCTAAGTGGGATATAGGTGAGATTCCAGTTCATTTGACCCAGAGAGAAAAATTCCTCTCCAGCTGTAGCGCTTGGATTGAAGTAAGTTCTTTGTTTCTATGCCTATGGAGAGAAGACAATCCTCTTCTCCAAGTCACTCTGCTGTTTGGAGCAGTGGCCATTGGACTGTCCATTTTAAAGTTTTTCCATTTAAGTAAATGCTCAAGTAGAATAACTGCAAAACTTAATTGTGCAAGAAGAAAATCACTGTCTACTTATAATAACCATGAGATACAAACTGATAAATTACTGATTTGTTGCCATAAAAAATGACCATCTGTGAATTTATCAAATTAAATTAGGGGTATGTGGACACATGTATTTATCAAGAAAATATCAGAGAAACTAGGCATGTGAGCTTATCAATTATACCAGATTAATGAATAATGCACCCTCTTACTTAAAACATACAGTTGAAGGGGCCACTAACACAGTGACAGCACTGACCTGTCACTGTCATACTTCACAACCCTGCCTAGGAGACTTACCAAGGTGATGACCTCCCAATTCTGTTCCCTTCAGACCATTGCTGCCTTGAATTTCCCACTTGGGAACTTTGGATATCTAGATTCTTACTTGGCAGCTCTGCATTCTGGCATCTCCATAATTGGATATGGGTTTGGCAACTTTTGCCTGACCCTAGCAGTGATTCTTTGGGTTGACTTTGGTATTGTTTCTTTAAATACTGTATAACTTCTCCCTTTCCTAGTTGTTAGCATTCAGACCAAACCCCTGGTGACTCACCCAGTGTCCTGACAATGTCATCTTATGTAAAGTCCTCTTTAAGAGAGAACCCCTCCCCCCTCTCTCCCTTCCTCTCTCCTGCGTGAGGTAGTGTGTACCACCTCTATCACTTTCTTCCCTTTTCTCTTTCTGTTCTTCTTCTCTCAGTCCCCTCCTGCTTTTCCCCTCTTCCCTTCTCCCTTCCCTCAATAAAACTTTCCACATGGGTGCTGTGTCTGTATGGTGTGAGTGACTCTGCCATGCCTCCTTGGCTGCCACTTGCTGTGTCTGCATGGTGTGTCTCCCTCACTTGCCCTGGGTCACTGTGGCTCAAACCCACCAAGGCCGCTCTCCTGCCATTTTACAAAATTGGTGCCATGCTCAACAGAGGCCCTTTAGGTGCTTTCTCCTGCCTGCTGGTAGTCTGAGATGCACTAGAATCCCTGGAACATTCAGCGCTCACTTCATCCAACACCATCATAATTGGTAAGCTGCCCTTCTGGCCATTTCCCATGATTGAGGATTCATCTGTCTCAACCATGATTTCCAACCTCTTGGCCTCACCCATATGTCCCAGTACAGGGCAACCATGTGTCTGTTGGTCCCTGCTCTCTGTTTGATGAAATATTGCAGCAGCCTTTGCTGTCTCATCTCTTAGACCTTAACATCCTTTGGGCCCCTGCTCTATGTTTGACAAATCACTAAGCAGCTTGTGCCCTAATTTTCTGCTTCACTCATGGGAAATAAGCCTAACACAAAATATCTATGCTCAATACCCTATTTAAAGGCTTCTGAACTCATCTACCTGTACAGTCAGACTTGGTCCCATATCCCTTATCTTTGCAACTTCTGGAACCAATCCAATAGATCCAAAGACTCTTAGGCTGTACACTCGCATCCCTCCCATTTTGTCTGTCCTGTTCACTTTCATTGGGCTCTATCCCACTGGATGCCTCCCTTATCTTCTGCTCCTTCCAAGCTTTCTCCTACCTGGCTGTCTCTCAGTCTATGCCTACAGTTCTGCAGCTCATTTTTTTATAGTGTAAATTCTTCTTTCCAGATTTTTAAGTTGGTCAGCTTAAAGTTTCTTGGGAAAACTTTGTCTGTCTTTCTGTTAAAAAAAGGTCTATTTCCTATGTGCATATGAAAATGTGTGATTGAGGTGACAACATGACTATTTCTGATTGATTTTTGAATGCTTGAGTTTATCTGTTTCATATGTGTTCCATTTGTCTTGTAAAAAACCACATGTACACATGGGCAGGTATTATATTGACTAAGGTCAAAAACAGACAGGCCATTTGACTTCATTGCTATCTTTGATGAGGCCAGGGCCTACCTCACCTAAGTCCTTCACTCTTTTGCTTTCAAACCTCTTGTACTAACTGTTATTCATGGTGTGTTTGTTTTGAAGGTATCTACTTCACACCAAGACCTCACTTGCCTGCTCCACCTCAGGCAGATCTGCTCTTTTGCCTTCCACTTCATACTGGTACTCAGGTTTCTGGTGGGACTACGTACCTCTTACCATGCCTCTGGAATTGAAACTGGCCTCAGTATTTCTTTGGGCCAGACAGTTGGGGAACCTAGAAAAATTCTCCACTTTCTTTTGCTTTCCTCTGAAGACCTGCTTATGTCTCTCTACTCTCTGTTTAAATGTGGTGGGTATAAGTAAATTTGTTGCAACTCTGTGGGTTTGGTCCCGGATTTTGGCACCAAAAATGTGAGTTTTGCAACTCTGGGGAGAGGCATCCTGACCACTTGGGAGTCAGGTGACAGCTGGAGCTGTGATAAGACTGCAGCCCTGGAAGGTGAGGTAGCTGCTTAGAACAGCTCTGAGGGCTGGAGGGTGAGATATCCCAGATACCTGGAGCTGTTTAGGACAGTCCTGATCATTGGAGGGCAAGATATCCTGGGCACTTCAAGCTGCCTAGGGCAGCTCTGCCCTGGAGGGGAAGTTATTCTGACTGCTTGGGAGAGTCAGGCCTAGAACTGCTTCAGCCAGGAAGGGTATCCTGAGTGTTTGGGAGAGTCAGGCTGGTGCAGTGGGGGATGGTCTCGCCTCAGGATATAGCAATCCTGCTCCTCTTCTGGAGAGCCACTACTTGCTCAGCCCCCACTTAAGGGAGCTTCCTAGCAGAGCTCTGCTTCTCCAGGCCTAAGATGCTACTTCTTTTGCTTCTCTTTGCAAAAGGGGAAATGTAGCAATCTCCTCTGGCTCCAGAGAAAAGTGTTACTTTTTCAACTCTCCCTTGCTCTGTCCACTGAGGGACATCCCAGCAAGGATCTTCTATTCAGCTCCTCCTTGCACTGCCCAATATGGAATGTCTCAGCAAGGATTTTCTGTTTGCCAGTGAATGAAGATCTTCACACTCAAAACTCCTTTGAGAAAGAGATTTATTTGGGAAGGAGGGGTCCAGGAGAGTAGCCGCCTCTACCCTGAAAACACTGACCAGGCAGGGCAGTTTATATAGGATGTCTTGGGGGTGGAGTCATCCAGGGATTGGTTAGTTTTGTGGGCTAGGGGCAGAGATGGCCCTGATTTCAGAGCCAAACTGTGCTTCTTTCACTGGCCTTTCTTGCCTTTTTGACACTATTTCTAAGGCCAGGGCACATTTCTTTTACTGACTCTGATTCTAGAGACTAAGAGTGTTACTTTGGTACTAGTTTCAGAGTCAGGGCATGTTTCCTTGGTTCTGAGTTTGGGGATGAAGTGTTCATTTCTCTGGCTTAAGTTTCAAACCCAGGCTGAGCAGCTACCTTCCTGCTCTGTGATTGCTTGGTTTCACAAGTCAGTTGGCCAAGGGGCAGAGATGGCTCTGGTTTGACTGAGCCAAACTGTGTTTCTTTCTGCCCAGGTCTCAGCCATCTTTCCCTAGTTCTGGACTCCAGGCTCAGGGTGGGTTTCTTTAGCCAGCCCCCTTTTCCCTACAGTGGAACAGCATGATGAGCTACAGTGGTTTGCTTGCCCATCTGGTTCTAATTCTGGGTGGAAAATTTTATTTGTTTTGTTGAAAAGTTTTGTCTATGTTTTCTGGTGTGTTCATTAAGTTTTGTTGCAAGCATGGAGCTAAAGCAAAAATGATTTGGATATAGAGAATGTTAAACTTGTTTTATGCTATTCTTCTTTATTAGAAAGCTGACTCTAGGGTTGGATCATGGTTCTTCCTTTGCTAGACTCAGGCATGCTTGTTTAAAAGTTTCCTCTATGTCACTCTGAGCCCTGACACAGTGACAGGGAGAAGGAAACAAAGCAGAGTGGCCAAAAATTAGACTTGGTTTATGTGAACATTCTGTACCTTGAGATTTATAAGTTTATTTTGTTAAATATGGTTAAAATATGTTAAAATTAAAAGTAGATAAAAAGTTAAAACTGTAAACACTGGGAATCCAATTTTGTAAAATGGTGGGAAAGAGGTCTTAGCATGTTTAAGCCAAGGTGCCCCATGGCAGGTGAGGGAGACACACCATGAGACACAGTGAGCAGTGGTCAAGGGGGCATGGCAGAAAGTCACTCACACAATGCAGACATGGCACCTGTGTGCAAGGGGGAAGGAATAAGGGAACAGAGGGAAAGTGGGTGGGTACTGAGAAAAGAAGAAGAGAAAAAGAAAAAGGAAGAAAGAGATAGAAGCGGTACACACTACCTCATGGCAGGAGAGAGGAAATGGGAGGGGTTCTCTCTTAAAGAGGACTTTACATAAGATTATGTTGTCAGGATGCTGGAAAGGTTCTGAATGCTAACATTAGTCTTTCTGTATAATTCTATAATATGCAATATCATTGTTTGAGGTGTGATGTATGATTTGAGGGTTCTAGTAATTAAGGTACTGGTAATGAATACTGGAGTGGAGTAAAGAAATTGATCAATATGAACATAGACTTCCAAGTAAATCAAGATGCTTGGTAAGCAAATGAAGCTGATGGTGCTTGCAGAATTATTGTTAGTCAACAAATCCTGATATTATGGGCATGTGTGTCTTATCTATATTAATGTCATAGCTTTCTTACAGTGATGAGGTGAGGCAGGCATAAGGTAGACAATTTCATTCTAAGGTCCCAAGTAACCTCCAAATCCATCAAGACAAACATTATAAAATTTTGCTTGAGATAATCTTATTGACCTATGGAAGGGGTGGATCTTTAAGGCTTAGCAGAACATCAGAAACTACAATGTTGCTGGGTCAAGCCCACTCAAACCTAACACAAGCTGGAGTATTGTGTGTGTAGCTCACCTAAGTTGTCCCTTTGGCAATTCCCTGGCTGGGCTTTTAGGATCTCTGGGTTATCTTTGGAGTCTAGGTGGAAGCAGACATGACTTTATAGCTGAAAAGCTCTGAAGCTGATAGAGTTAACCATATAGATACCACCCAAGCCTACCACTTATTTACCAGAGGAGAAGGCTTGGTCACATTGAGACACATGGGGCACTAAGGAGTGTGCTGTGCTAGAATTCAGGAGCAGAAACTTAGGGCAGCTATCAGAAGCAAGCCTCAAGTTCTTATACATACCTTAGGCCAGTAGTTTTCAACCTTCCTAATGCTACAACCCTTTAATACATTTCCTCATGTTGTGGTGACCCCACTATAAAATTATTTTGTTACTATTTCATAACTGTAGTTTTGTTACTACTATAGCTTTTAAGGTAAATATCTGTGTTTTCTGATGGTCTTAGGTGACCCCTGTGAAAGAGTCATTCCTCCCCTCAAAGAGGTTGTAACCCACATGTTGATAACTGCTGCCTTAGGCCCTTCCCTTGAAACTACTTTGCTCTCAAGGCCTTACTATGCTATGCCATGATGGGAGTGGCCAACTTAGCCATCTCCAAAATCCCTCTGAAATTCATTTCTCCCTCCTTCCCTCCATCCTTTCCTCTTTTTCTCTCCTTCCCTTACTTTCTTTCTTTCTCCTTTCCTTTGTTTCTTCCTTTGCATAAGTATGTGTGGATTTATATGAGTGTATACTCAAATTTCTATGGGTGGTCATAATGTATGTGTGTGGTGATATTTTATTTGTGCACACCAGTAAAGCTTATCTGGGGAACAGAGGAAAAAGCCAGCTACTGTATTAAAAATAGAGGTCAGGCAGTGGTAGCACATGCCTTTAATCCTAGCATTCAGGAGGCAGAGATCCTTCCAGATCTCTATCAATTCAAAGCCACACTGGGAACAGAACCAGGCACGGTGGTACACACCTTTAATCCCAGCACTTGAGAACTCATGTCTTTGCTTGGGAAGGACACAGGCCTTTAATCACAGAAAATGATGACAGGAAACATAAAGGTATATAAGGCATGAGGACCAGGAACTAGAAGCTTTTAAGCAGTTTAACTGAGATCTTTAGGGGTAAGACTCAGAGACTTTCAGTCTGAGGATTCATGGAAACAGGATCAGCTGAGGAGTTGTCAAGGAGAGCTGGGCTGTGGCTTGTTCTATTCCTCTGAGCTCTCAGTTTTAACCCCCATATCTGGCTCCAGGTTTTCTTTTTATTAACAGGATATTTTAAGATTTGTGTTATATACATGTATTCTTGCACGAATCTTGAGGTCAGAGGACAAACTTTGGTGTTGATCCTCAGGAACTGTCCATATGTTTTATTAAGACAAGTTCTCTCACTGTTCAGGAACTTACCAGGTAGCTTATGTTGACTGGTCAGTGAGGCCCAGGAATCTGTTTTCTGTTTCCCTGACATTGATACTATAAGTGTGTCCCACCACACCTGAGCAACCAGAATGTAGATTCCATGAAAGAAAGTTCTTGATTTTGTTTGTCATTGAGTTTCTAGTGCCTAGCATATATTTAAGATTGAGTAAGTGGTTGAAGAACAAATGAATAAATTAATACTGTCTCCTTGCCATACTGCTTTTTTAGAAAAAGGTATTCTCAATTATTCATTTAAGTCTTTGATTTATATTGTACTATCCACACTTGGCTTACCTTTCATTTTGTCTTGGCTTAGTAGACTATTTGCACATCAAAATTAAAGAGTTTACAGAAATAGTTGCTTTAGCCTCCCATTAATGTGAAGTTCCTTTTTATAGCCTCCTGGACAGATGGTCAGCCAGATCCATCTAAATACCTCCAGTCACAAGAGACAAAAACCACCCCGGTTCTGGTGATTAGACATATTCCATCTGATTAGATCATGTGGGGCTGCATATTATTGCAAGAAGCAGAACATTTGTCTTAAGGTGGATTTAGAGTTCCAAAGTTAGTGGGAAATTCCATTATAATTTAGGTCAAAAGTTCATAGTGTCCTCGGGGCTCTCACCTCACTGTTTGTAATTCTTTATGCTAGATGTGCATTCCTTCTGGGGCTCTTCCAGGAGTAGTTCTTAGGCTACCTTCATAGCCAAAGGACCATGTAGGTTCTTTCCACAATGGGGTATTCCTGAGTGTCACTGTTCTAATTCAGTAACTGTAAAAGTCTACTATTCAGAAGGAAAAAGAAGTTATTTTCTTACCTATCTCAAGACCTTCTAGGTTCCATTTTCAATCTTCTTGTACGAATAGATCAGTCAGATTATCTCATTTTAGGAAACCCTAGCCAGAGAGCCCTGAGTTTATTATCTGGTGCCAATGCACAACCACATCAATATACAAATCTTTAACTTCTGAGCAGCTCCTGAAAGTAGCATATTATTCAGTCTGAAGTAACATCCTCCTGTGTTCATGTTGGACTTTGCTAAAGTGTCTGGCAGTCTCCCTTCAGTTCAAGGGGAAGACCATACTTGTTCCTCCAAAATAAGAGATGCATTGAATGATAGCATGGATGGATGATGCATAGAATCCCAAGCCACTCTCTTGAATTGTGTTCATAATAACAAAATGCTTATATCTACCAAACTGGATGTGGTAGCTACTTAATTACTTTATATAGGTGCTATGGTTTGAATCTGAAGGCTCATGCTTAGAATGCTGGTTCCCTAACTGATGTTGCTATTTTAGGAGACTGTAGAACTGTCAGAAGGGAAGAGCTCATTAGAGTTGGGCCTTTGAAGGTTCTATCTGGATCTCCTGCACTGGTATTTTCTTTCTTGTTCATTGTGGTATGAACAGACTTGGTGATGCTTCCACCTCCACGATCAGAACTTCTCTGCCATGTTTTACCAGCAGGATGGAAAAAAAAAAACTGTGGGCCCAAATAAATCTTCCCTCCCTTGCATAGTTTTCTGCCACATACTGTGGTTTCAGTGACTCAAAAGTAAGTAATACCCATAGGGTTAGTTTAATTTGTCAAGGCAATGCTGTAATATGGACATGTGTAGGGAAATGGGAGTGGAGGTGATGGCAACACTTTCAGGCTGACAGAACTATTCAGAAGCAGATTCCAACTTGCTTACCTATAAATTCTGTCACTCAGTCCAGCATTACTGCAGCTATGTAAGATCTAAAAGCTAAAAGAATACACCAATCAATTCAGCAAGCACTCAGTGAACTCACGGTATGTGTTAATAGGCTTGTATGTGGCCCTTCTTCCCTGTTACTTATCCCTCATTGATGTATGCATTATTTTTTTCAATAAAATCTTTATTCTCTATTTCAAGTAGAGCAGAACATTTTATCTGAAAATCTCATTCAGAAATATTTCCTCAGATTTAAGAGCAAAATAATACCTATTTCATGAATGTGGACACATTATAAAGAGGATCTCAATAATATCTCCAACCCTGTTTGGGTATTGTTATTTTTTGATGAATTATTAGAAAGTTACACATCACCATGCCTATCACAAATTTTAAGAGTAGACTTTAATGGCTTATTGTCTAGACTGTTTCTTTTTTAGAGAGTGGTGCTTCTGTTCAGGGTAGAGGTGGGAAAGGACTCAGTTTTCTTTAAGGGGCTGGCCACTTGTAGTTTGACTATGCTCCAGTGACTATATAGGCAACACAAATTGTACTTGGTATTTTTTACCTTATTTCTTCTTTTTTGTCTTGTTTGCCTTGGGAGTGGTCACAAGGGCAACCTTCTTTTGTTTTGATGGGTGGACATGAGAGGACTGGGAAGTGAATATGATCGGGGTTCATTATGTAAAATTTCCAAATAATCAACAAAGATATGTTAAAAAGCTAGTTTGCTTAATGGTGGTGGCACATGCCTTTAATCCCAGCACTTGGGAGGCAGAGGGAGGCATGCATATTTCTGACTTTGAGGCCAACCTGGTCTACAAAGCAAGTTCAAGGACATCCTGGGCTGTTACACAGAAAAACCCTGTCTTGAAAACCTAAAAATAATAAAAACAACAACAACAACAACAACACAACACAACAAAAGAAAAACAAAGCACAGGGACAAATAGCCAATTGAATGGAGTACATGAATTATGAACCAATGGCTGTGGAGCCCCTAGCTTGATCAGGCCCTCTGGATAAATGATACAATTGAATAGCTTGATCTGTTTGGGAGGCACCCAGGCTGTGGGACCAGGACCTGTCCTTAGTGCATGAGCTGGCTGTTTGGAACCTTGGGCTTACACAGGGACATATGCTCAGCCTGGAAGGAGGGGACAGGACCTGTCTGTACTGAATTCACCAGGTTTAAATGAATTCCCAGGGGTGTCTTGGTCCTGGAGGACATGGGATTGGAGGGGAGGGTCTAAGGGGAAGTGGGGGTGGGGGTGGGAGGGGGGAGGACAGGGGAACCCATGGCTGATGTATAAAATTAAAACACATAATAAAAAAAAACAAACAAAGAAAGAAAGAAACAAAACAAAACTCAAAAAGAAGAAAAAATTTAATTAGCCTGTGTACTTCCTTGGGTTATTCTCCAAAGTCTTTTACAACTGCTGCCAGTCCTTGGAATTGCTGTGACCTGCTTTGTCCTGCATGGTTCTGCCATCTGCACTTAAAGGCCTCTGCACTTCAGGTAGAGCAATAGCATCTGTCGCTGTTTCCCTGGGGTTGAAGGTGGCACTTGTTGGGTCCTTGCACTGGTGTGCCCACAGATGTAGCTATTATCTTAGTTTCCAGGGCCAGTGAGTGAGAGAGTGAAAACAGATCCCTGAAGACCCAAAAGAGTCTGCATGAAGATGTGTTGTTGGAGGTGTGAGCAGAGTGTGTAAATCTTCCCCTTAGCTGGAAATGAATACAAATCAGCCCTCATTTATATTCATTTATTCCACAAGCAAGTGGGTCTGAGAGACTGCACAGTGCAAAGAAAGATCTGGTCTTGGACGAAGTGCTAATTAATAAGAGAACTTGCACATGTGATTTGCTAACTGAGCCTCAGAGTTTCCATCCATATAGCAGGTTCATTAATAACTGCCAGTGTATAGAAGTAATTATCTTCCTAAGGCCCATTCTTTATACCCCCACATAACACTTGCTGTCTGTGACAAACTAAACATGTTTTTTAACCCTCCGAGCCTTAGTTTCCTCATGTGAACAATGGGAATGAGGATGATATGTTAACCTACTTGCAGGTGCTTTTGCTTGCACCAACTGCAGACTGAAAATGTTTTTTAAATCTATGCATGCTTGACTGTATACAGGCTTGCCATTTTTTCTATAAACACAGTGTAATTACTATTTCTATAGCATTTATATTAAAAATAATGTAGAGATAAGTGAAATATATAGAAGGATGTGTATAAGATGCATGCAAATACTACATCAGGGAACTTTAATGCTCTGGACTTGGGTATTTAGTGGTCCTGAAATCAATCTCTGATGATACTTAGGTATTACTGCATCTAATTCATGGAACCTCTGTAGAAAGTAAATGAAGTAGAGTATGTAAAGTATTTTATATAGAATACAGAGTGCAGTGAAATGTGAGTTGTTCTCATCCATATTGTTCTCCTAGCCTAGGGTGTTGTCAACAGCAAATGAGACTTTAAGCATATTCCAATTTGGTACAACCTCATAAGGTAATTGTAATTAAATATGAACAACACAATTTAATGTGGATTTAAAGGTTTGTTGGTAATGAACACCCTCCCTGCTACCCAGCAATGTTCCAAGATAAATTGAAGCAAATATCTTTGAACTGATAGAAATTAAGAGATGGTCAGAGCTTGTCTCCTGGTTTGTAGGTAGAAACACTGAGGCCCAGTGAGACAGACTTACTTGTTAATATCCAGTTACTGAGAGAGAGGCTAGGACTGGAAATCACATCTCATGATTCATAATATAATTTTCTTTCTGTGTGTTGCTTTTTATATATGAGGAAGCAAAGTCAGAATGGCTGAGTGAATTGTTCATGGTCATATATGGCTGACTTACATTTATGGCATGTTTTATGCATGCAAACATAGTTCTCAGTGTTTGTAGGTATCACATCAGTAATTTGTTCCGATAATTATAGGAGATACTAACAGGCTCCCATTTCTCAGGTGGGGCTGGAGGCACAGTGAAGTCAAATAACTTGTCTGAGCCTACATAGGAAGCATTGGGATTAATTCAGATCATTTGCCATCAGAATTGCACATGTCATAAATCTTTGTGTTCTGAATCTCTCAATCTGATCCTCTTGTTTCTTAGCCTCAGGCATGAGTGATTTTAAGCTCTACATCAGAAATAAGGTCTAATGACAAAACACAGTGTCTGTCACTGGGTTAGAATGGAGCTCATTTGCTTGGATCGAACAGGTCCTGGAGCTTTCAGGGAAGCTAGCTTTGTTTGTGTGAACCGGCTATTTTTAAATTACAGTGTTATTAGAACTCATCTAATGAAATATGTGGACCTTGCTGAGGTCTTTTGCAAACCACCATGAATTGGGAAGCCCAGAGTGATTATCTGGCTGGAACTGGTTGGTTTTGAAAGAAAGTAGACAGTCTGACCACTCCCAACTCAGACACCATGTGCTTTAGACAGTGTCTGTAAAGAAGTTTAAATGAAGACAACCAGATTTAGTTAAAAGTAATGAAATACGAATTCATAATATATAGAGTTGGCCTGTTTTACTTCATAATCCAATCTTTTCTAAGCACCTCAAATGTTGCAAACTACTTCACCTCTTATGCCTATTTTTTCATATGCAGAGTAGGAAGGATTCTCATAGTTTGTTCATAGAGTGATTGTTACAGAGTAAATATTAATCTCCACTAGATAGCTCACAGTTTGATTCCATTTGAATATACTGCCTTTGGGAATTCATTAGGGTTAGATGAAATCATGAAGGTGTGGTTTTCATGATGAAATTACTGTCTTATAATGGGAGACACTGGAGACACAGTAAGATGGCTGTCTCTAAACTGAAAACAGAGCTCTAGCCAGAAACTCAATGATTTAGCACCTTGATTTTGGACTGCCTTACTTCAAAATTGTAAGAATTTGAATTTCTGTTGTTTAAAACACCAAGTTTTGGGTATTTTATTCAGTTTAAGATATTAGTTACAAAAATTAAGTATAGAATCTGTGCATCCATGCCCAGTGCTTGAGTTGTTGTGCATGCATCAATATTTGATATGCATATATATGAGATCTCTCTCTATAGGTTATGCATGTGTACATATATAAATGTGTGTTCATGTACACATGTATAACATGGAATGCTTTGGTATAAATTAGAACTTAGCTAGCTATAGCACAAGAATAAGTGCTGCAGCCTATAGTTAGGAGTGCTATGCTTGACAGCTAGGCCTGCAGGTGGCATCTTAGGCTATCAGTGTGTCCCCACAGCATGGAAGTTGTCTTGTCCTCCATCTCTACATCCTGGAAAAACTACTGCTGTGTCAGGCTTGGCAACTCTAAAGCAACAGTTAGGCTCAATGAGCAGATTAGTTCCAGGTTGTAATGCCAAACCTACACAACACACAAGAGACAATGGCAACCACTCCCTGACTGGATTCTCTGGATCTCTGAGAAGTATTTGTGATGCAAGTGCCTCCTTTGTGCTGAAGAAGCAGTCCTGGACCATTTAAGGGCCTCAGTAGGAAATTCTGGGCTTTCTGGTAACCAGGCACATGGGAAACTGGGGAGATGAATTGCACTGTTAAAGGAGATGTGACTTTATTTGTTCTGAAACTAGTTACATGAAATAATAGCTTGGACATTTAATGAGCACTTATGATGCTCTAGGCACAGTAGCAAGTAATTTACATAACTCATGCCTTTCTATATCTGAAACACAGAGTAGGCTGTATTATCCACATTTTATACATATGGTGACTAAACCCCAAGGAAGGAAATCACTTGTCCAAGGTCACAAATCAATGATGTGCAGAGCCAGAATGAGACTCACAATTCCTGATAACACGGCCAGAACTTTTCTAATATGAAGTACAGCTGTGCTTGGAGACTAGCAGGAATCTTAGAGAAAACACGCTACACGAGAGGATGAGCATGTGCGCCAGCAAGTCTTCTAGCTGAGAGCTAACTAAACGGTTGGCATGTTTGCCTAGGAGAGATGGGAAAACTCATCCCCAAATGCAAGGAATAGCCCCTATTGAGATTGTAAATTTGACAGGTGAACTTGACCATGTCATTTTTCTTTTTTAGATGAAAGGGCAACTCAGCAGAAAGCTGGGTATAGCATGAGAGCTTTTTATTCTGAACACCAGGTCTTGTACTGAGCCAGGACTTTTCTCTGGGAGGGAAGTTGCCCCAAAATGGGAGGTAAAAAGAGTTTCTTTCTCTCTCTCTTTCTTTCTTTCTTTCTTTCTTTCTTTCTTTTTTTCTTTCTTTCTTTCTTTCTTCCTTCCTTCCTTCCTTCCTTCCTTTCTTCCTTCCTCTCTCTCTTTCTTTCTTTCTTTCTTTCTTTCTTTCTTTCTTTCTTTCTTTCTTTCTTTCTTTCTTTCTTTCTTTCTTTCTTTCTTCCTAAACAATTTCTTTACTGATTCTTTGGGAATTTCACATCATGCATCCTATTCTTCTTACCTCCCAGTCCCCCATATCCTCCCCTGACCCCTGCAGCATCCCCCTGAAAAAAAAATCAAAGAAAAATAAAACCAAAACAAAGCAATCAAACAAACAAACAAAAACAAGAACAAAAACCCTCTTTGCTTCTCCATCTTTCCCACCTCTCCAACACCTCTCTTTATTTGTTCTGTTGGCATTGGGAGGGTGGTGTGTCCTTTTCTAATGCCAGAGATATTCCAGGGCCATGTGAGACTGTTATGCCAGAAGGAGACAAAATTAGCAAAATCTGATACCAGCGGCTGCCACCATTTTGGACAATACTTGTGTTGGAACCAACATCTGCCTGCTTACCTTGCCCAGACAGGATAGAGGCTCTGCCAGACCTGTTGCCCACATGTCTCATGTCAAGTTCAGTTGGTAGGGACTTGTTGTCCCAGAGGGCCATGAGGTATGTTCATCTTGAGGGAGGGGAAGCTGAGAAAGTCCCCCAGATGGTCCCACAGTCAATGCTGGTACTGCCATCAGAACTTCAAGGATATAAATACTGACCATGGCCTAGGGTATAAGAGAAATACAATAAGTGAGATTGAAGTGGACACAGACATATTAGAATGTCTTTGCTGCAAGTTGCCTGCAGAATTTGTTCAACAGAGCTAATAATGTTAGCTATCACCAACTGAGTGACCACCAACTGAGTGGGGAATTGGTGGCAATCCCTCCTCTCAGGTATTTGTGTACTATTGCAGTTGATCCTACAACAACTCAGGAAGGGACTTCCAGTATCATGTCCTCTGTTTTACAGGTGGGGAAAATGAGGCTCAAAGGGGCTAAGTAATAAGAGCAAAGGACCTACATGCCTTAGAAGTGGCAAGACCCAGGTAAATAAGATTAGTTCCTACTTTTAAAACTCCTACACTTTAATTTTATTGCCCTCATGTCTGTCTGTGAAAAAACAAAAAACAAAAAACAAAAAACAGATCCTGAAACACATAGCCACAGGAATCCATCCTTGTTGTGGTTTATATATGGAATAATTCTCCAAAGACTAAGGCTTGGTTCCCAGAGCAATGGTGTGGGGGGTCTTTAGAGGTGAGTGGACCATGAGAGCTTTGGTCTTCTCAATGGTTTAACTCATCAGTGAGTTAATGGCTTAATAGACTATTTAGAGATTGGTCTATCTGAAAGATGTAGTTCATTGGAATGTGTCTTTTGTATGTGTGTACTTCTGTTGTTTAATGTGTTTTAGTTTCTTATATCATCTATAAGGGAATCCTGTCAGATGAATATATGACAAAGATTTTGTGCTGTTTCATATGTTAACTCTTCACTTTTTAAATGTTCTTCTCTCATATATTACATCCTAACTGCAATTTCCCCTCTTTCCTCTCTTCCCAGGCTCTTCCTCCCCCTCTTCTCTTCTCCAGATCCACACCTCCTCTGTCTTCCCTCAGAAAAGAGCAGGCCTCTCAGGAACATCAACCAAACATGGCATAATATGTTACAATAAGACCAGGTACATATCATCACATCAAGAATGGATGAGGCAACTCAGTAGGAGGAAAAGGTCCCATAAGTAGGCAAAATGCCACCGACTTCCCCTGCTTCCACTGTTAGGAATCACACAAGAATACCAAGCTACTCAGCCATAACATATATGCAGAGGACCTAGGTCAGACCCCAAAAACTCCCTGTTGTTTGCAAATCTATATGAGTCCCAGTCAGTTGATTCTGTAGGCTGTGTTCTCCTGGTATCCCTGACCCTTCTGGTTCCTCAGATCCTTTCTCCCTGTCCTTCACAGGACTCTACAAGCTTTGCCTTATATTTAGTTGTGGTACTCTGCATCTGCTCCCATCAGTTGCTGGGTAAAGTAAGTCTCTCTGGTTTCTTTGATGAGGATTCTTCTAGGCTCTGGTCTCAGAACACTCTGGAGGAAGGACAGACTATAGGTTGAAGGTTTTATGGCTGGATTGGTGTCCAGATCCCTCTAGTTGAGTGTTCCTTGCTCTGCAGCTGGGCTCCCACTGTCTCTGATCCTATTGGCACGGAGTGAATAGAAGCAGAACCAAATGACACAGGCTCTTGGAGGTTGTAAGCAATCTCATTTATTAAACAAAGGACTGAGGTATTTATGTGTGTACTTTTTGGTGGGCTCTGCTTCCAGCTGCTATGATGTTTCCTGGTTGGTTGTGGGTTGTATGTCAACGTTGGTCATCTTGAGGGTCCAGTTTCAAGATCCTCTGGGTCAGGATACTACTGTGCATGTTAGAGCTCTTTGTTAGCTTAAGGCATGGCCCAGTGCTTTAGGCTTTGTACACCTCACTTGAGGACTTGTCTGGTTCAGGCTTGTGTTAGTAGTCTTTGCTAGGGTTATTCTCATGGATTCCATGGAGTTTCCATTTCCATTTCAGTAATTTCTCCCAGTATCCACCTGTCTCATTGATCCATCCTGTTCCCAACCCCACCCACCTCCAGGTCACCTGCAAAATCTATTCTATTTCCCCTTCCCAGGGAGATCCGTGTATCCCTCCTTAAGCCCTGCTTGTTACTGAAATGTGTCTTTGAAGAGTATGTTTTTGTTTCTAGCCTTTTCTTGCCTCTGCTTTGTGGCTGCAAGAAGGCAAGCATCTCTACTTCACCATGTCCTTCCTCCATGATATAGTTATTGTCTTAACATGGGACTAAATTAATGAAGCCAGGTGACTATGCATGGAAACTTTATGAAACCATGAGCCATAACAAATCCTTCCTCCTCCAAGATGATTTCCTCAGGCATTTTGTCACCATGTCAGAAAGCAAGATATTATCATTTTCTTTATTTCAGAGCATACACTAACATATGCTGTGTATTTATTACTTTTCTTGACTGTATGTATTCATCCACATGCCAACACAGTTCTCAGGGCATAAAACATCTAGATTGTAACTCTGACCCACGAGACATTTCTTTGGATACAAAAAAGTTTGAAATTGTAAATAAGAACAAATGTGCCCTTTGCCTTTTTAGATTTTAATTTTACTTTCAAAGCCAGGGTGTTAGAACTCAGATTATAAGGGGTCCTTTCTACCTCTAGAATGCTGTGACTCCTCAGAAAATCCTGTCTACCAGGCATACTGTGAGCTGAGTAAATACAGTCATTCCTGATGCATGGGGATTCTACATCAATGCTATCTCCCTCTCTCCCTTCTACAAATAGCATTTTCCTCCTTCTCCATCTGCTCAAACCTTATCAAACAGCATAATATTAACTTGTGTCATCTGCAACAAAGTGTCTGTGCTCTTCCATGTCTTAGGTCTGTCTGTCCTGTCCTGAAGCACAGTTGAAACTCCATGTTAGCTGCATTCACACTGCAAGGGCTCAGGGGAGACATGGCTGAGACAGAGGCAAAGTGGCCATCACAATAAAAGTTGTATGTGGGGGCTTGGGGACCAGAAAAGGGAGAGGTATTCTATGGTTATAGAGTTAAGAGATTTTGGGGAGACAGATGCAGAAAATCTTACTAGGAGTTCTTGGCATCAGATGCAATTCTACATTTTGTAATTAAGAAGGCTGGGAAAATTTAGTTGGCATTGATTCCTCCTGGCAATGAGACTTTCTTGAATTGACAGGGTCACATGGTACATAGTGTTTTACATGGTATTATGATAATGCTTGCTAGCATAATATGTGACTATGTATGACTAAGTTTTCATCAGACTCTGAATCCTTTTGGCTTATACTCTATGCTTGAGATTTGCCTCTGACCTGCAGTTCCTCTCGTGTAGCTTGCTACTCCTCCTGCTTTTTCACCATCTTTTGAAGACAGTCACTGCAGCCAAGTAGAGCTAACTACCCATGCCTGTGTCTGTGGAATGCATAGGTACTGTGAATCAATGTTTTAGACTTTAACTGAATTGATTTGTTTGTCAGTTTGTTTCCACACCATGGTGAGCTCCCATGAGACAGAAATGATGCCACTCTGCAAATGTTTGTTGAATTACAGATAGTAAGAACTTTCAGTGCACCTGATACAGAACTCTGTACATGGTGAATAATAAGTAATTTCTCTCATTTATTCAGTGTTTATTATGCACCAGAAGGTATGCCATTACTTTCAATGGATTGTCACATTGAAAGCATTCAATGGCCCTATGGTAGTTTTGAGATGGTCACATAACATTCATCATTTCAGTTATGAGAAAAACTGAAGCTTAATAGGAAATAAGATTTATTATTGCATTGTGTATTCAAGCCATTCGTAAAGGAGAATCCAGAAAAGCTATGCAGCAAGACTGTACCATGTGAGATCTGCACATGCACACCCAAAAGTCAGGCTTGGGAGTTTAAGCCATATACTGTCAAAATGCTGATGACATTTACTATGTTCCTTCACTGCACTAAGTTCTTCACATGTATAATCTCATTTCAGTTGCACAACAAATGTCATTAGGCGGTTTATAGTATTCTCATCTCATTGCAAATAGAAAAATGTAGGCTTGAAAAAAATTATCAACTTTTCTGTGTGATCTACAAAGTGTCTGTTGGGAAAAGATGTGTTGATTCCAGTATACGCATATAGGAAGTTTGTGAACCAAGCAACATCACACTTTAGAACACCCCTTACATTTCTGTCTTCTAAAGGGCCCTCTGAACAATGACACCTTGACAACTACTTGGCTGATTTCTTCAAAATTTCAGTGTTTGGATGGAACACAACATGGTGGAAAAATGCATAGTGCAGGCTGGCTCCCTCTGCATCTGCTGGCACTTCCTTCAACTGTTCTATCCTTTGTACTACAGACACTGGGAACTAAACAATATTTTTTAGACTCCCCTATAGTGATCATTTGGTATGTGATTTTGGTACCACAATAAGACACACTTGAGCTTACATTATCAGGGAAGGCTGCACATAGGAGGCATTCTGTGGTGTAATGATCTCATGCCTCATAGTGTGGTACCAAAGCAGAAATCTCTGCAGTGTCTTCCTGTTGTTTGGCATCTCTCTTGCAGTATACACTCTAGAGACCAAGTCTGATGCTTGACATCTTTTCTTAGATGGAAATAGCAGTTTCTCTAGAGACTGATTCTTCAATGTTACTGGAGAAATTATTCTTAGAGGCAAAGTTTATAACATACTCCTCTGATAATTGCAAGTATGGTTGACCTGAGAGACTGTCATCAAGCTGGACATGTTGTCTACAACTAGACATGGTGGATACAATATTTGATTCCAGAAATGTTTGTGGAATTAGAAAGTGATTGAGTGTGGGTTGTGGAGTCTGTCTGGGCTGAAGTTAGTAAAATCCTAGTTGTCAGTGAAGAATAGGATTTAAGCATCCTAGAGTCCCAGTAGATAAATCAAGAATTATACGATCTCATGTGCTCACAAATCAAGAATCATCTATGGAAGGAATTATTGGAAGGTAAGGTAGATATCTCTGTTCTGTCTGTTCTTTGTGTGATATTTTTTGTGTTCTGACAAATAAAGCTTGTGTAGAGTCAGGGCAGAGCTAGCCACTAGTTAGCCATAGAGGTCATAGAGGTCTACACAGGAGACAGGAAGTGATAAGGAGGAGCAGAGATAGGAAGTGATAAAGCAGGGTGGAGATGGGATCTCTACCTTTTTGGACTGGATGAATGGAAGAGGAAAGAAGTGACTATGGCTGCTGTCCTCTACTCAGATCTTTCATATTTTATTCTGATACCTGACTACTGCTTTTTATTGACAAGATTAATTAAATTTATGCTTCATCTGACTTCCAACATCTGGGGCACAAATTCACGAAAAAGCAGCTTGCCAGTGGCTACAAAGAACATGGGAACTCCATCTTGCAGAGTCACCACACCATCAGCTGGCTTTCCCTTTCTTCCCCAAAGCCCTCTGAGCAAGTATGGGATTTTTCTGTTGCAGCCTCTCTAGAGCAAACTCCATAGGCACTTGGACTCCAAATGCTGCCAGAGTTAGCCTCTCTCCACCAGCCAGCTCTTCTTTAGGCAGCTTCCACTGCACATGCTTCTTCTGCATGATCCCCTGTGTGTTTTTCAAACAGCTGCTTTCCTCTTCCAGTGTGCTGTAGTCTTCCCCCTCCTCTGACTGCTGCCATACTAGGTAGCTGCCTTTATACCTTTTTGGGCTTTTACTGTTGTTGCTACTGCCATACACTCTCAGTTCACAGCTACATGCTAGCAGCTGTAGATATCCTCAGTCAGGCTGTACATTGCCTGTGTTCTCTGCTCAGATGTGCTATGCATCAGTAGTCAACCTCACACTTCACCATCATTGCCAGCAGGTCAGTATATTTGGTGGGACAATTGGAAGTTCTTAAATGGGGGAGTTAGTTTTTTAAAAAGGAGAGTTTTTCCCATATTAAAAAATGGGAAACACTATCATGATGGAAGGAGTTAGGTCTCTGTATGATTACACAAAGGACGTTTTAAAAATGGAACAATTAAGTGAGGAGATAATTAACTTACATAGGATTTACATAATGTCAACTGTAATCATTATAGTTTGGTAATTGTTGTTTTTGCCCTAAAACATGTTGGTTGATATCAGTGCCAAATATGAGAAATTTACTGATAAGATACAAACCTTAGACAAACTTGCTACTCATAAGATACAGACCTTAGAAAAGGTTACTACTGATAAAATGCAATCCCTACAACTAATACTAAAGAAAATGAAGCAATTTTGAATAAGCTACAAGCCTTAGAAAAACCCATTAAAACAGATAATAGAGATATCCAGACACAGACAAAGGAATTTAAAGGAGAACCAAACTGACTGTTACATTATAAAAATAGAGAGGAACAACCCAGGGTTATCAAACAACAAATCTTATTTTATCCAGTCACCTTACAGGAACAACTGCAAAATGACAGCTATCCCCAAGGCTATGTAAAAGCTGACTGGAGTCCTGTGGAAATGTTAGATTTGAGGAGATTTAAGGAAGCCATCGTCTCATATGGTATACATTCACTTTTTGTGAAACAGATGTTAAATTCATGGTCAACTAGTAACAGAATTGTCCCACAAGACTGGAAAGACTTGGTTACAACAGTATTGGAACCTAGCCCTCAATTATAGTGGAGGACTTAGTGGAAAGATGAGGCTAGGACCATTGAACAACAAAGTAGGGCAGGAGGTATTAAAATCTCCCAAGACTAACTTCCTGGAGAGGACAATAAAGCTAATGTACAAAGACAGTCTCTATATGATGACCACGACCTGGCTATATGCTGTGCAGCAGCTCTGAATGCTTGCCACAGAACTGAAGAAGTTGGAACAAGAACTGAGTCATTTACTAAAGCTTTACAGAGCTCAAAAGAAACCTTCACCAATTTCTTACAAAGATTGACTTCAGCTGTGAATAGAATGATACGATATTCAGAAGCTAGACAAAAAATAATCAAATCTTTGGCTTTTGGAAATGCTAATTCACAATGCAAAAAGGGTAATTAGGCTTTAAAAGGCAAGATCAGCACCCATAGATGAATGGATCTGAAATATAATCAATATTGAATCTCATAACCATGATAATGCTTGGATAGGAGAGGTGATTTCCAGAGGACTGACGAAAAAATCAAAATGTCAGGTATTTTAATTGTGGCATACAAAGTCAGGGCATTCCTAGAAACAATGTTTCTTCTAATCCAAACCCAAGGTTCCTGCTTTTTAGAGTATGCAGAAGGTGCAGCAAAGGCTGACATTGGACCAATGAATGCCCTTTGCCATTGGGAAACACCTTGGGGGCCTCTTGAAGGATCCCATGTCAATGTTGGTTCAGTCATTCTCTGTCACTGTGGGGGAAACTCCTTCCCAAAGCAATTTAAAGGACCTAATGCCTATAAAAAAAACCATACTGCTCTGGATGATAGAACAGCTTTAGAAGGTAAAACAAAAATTTCAGGAGAAATCATGAAGCAAATATTTTGGCAAACTTCTATAAATGATCAAAGAGCAAAGCTAAAAATATGAATAAATGATGTTGGATTTGAAGGTCTTGTAGACACAGAGGCAAATGTAACAATAATTGTACCTGTATCTTGGCATTCAAATTGGACTCTTCAGGAGGTAAATGTTCAACTTTTATGGACTTGAACATTATCTCAGGTAAAACAGAGTGTGAGATGGGTCAAATGTATAGGACCAGAAGGACAGAGAAGAAAATTAAAGCCATATGTGGCTAATATAGCAGTAAATTCATGGGGATGTAATTGGTTACTACAATGGAATACCCACATTAACATTCTTCCAATCTCAGAAACAAACCATAAACTAACATATGTTTCTTGTAAAAATATTAAAAGGCATTATAAAGAATAGGACCAACCATTCAGGTTATACAAGAATAGAGCACAACAGCTACTGTTCTTTCAAAGGTACCAACAGACCTACCTTTAAAATAGTTAACTGACAAACCTGTCTGGGTGGAACAATGGCCTTTACATCAGAAAAATTACAGGCCTTAGAATAACTGGTACAGGTGCAGATAAATACTCAACATATTGAAGAATGAATTCTCATGTATTTGTTATTAAAAAATATTGAAAATAGAGAATAGTAACAGATCTAAGAGATATTAATAAGGTGATTCAGCCAATGGGCTCTTTAAGGCCTGGTATTTCCTTGCCTTCTCTATTACTTAAAGGATGGTCTGTCATAGTTATTGATTTAAAAGACTATTTCTTCATTATGCCATTATAGGAAAAGGATAAAGAAAAAATTGCCTTATGGTGCATATTTATATTAATTCTCAACTTGTTAAGAAATATCATCTCCCACAAGAGATGTTAAACAGCTCCATCCTGTGCCAATATTTGGTATGATAACTGTTGGAAATGATTTGTGTACAGTTTCCTCAATCTATAATTTACTATCATATGGACAATATCTTACTGATGACCCAACATTGACAGGAAGCTTGGGTGACTGTCCAGGCAGCCAGCTGTTTCTGTCATTTCTTATTTTTGGAAGTTGTTTGTTCTATACTTCCTATTTACTCAGGTAATGTTATATTCTTCTCAGGTCTCCAATGGAGTTGAAGACTAGATAGTAAATAGTTATATTTTCCCTTTTTAACAAATTCAGAAAATACTCTCACAAAAGAGATGTAAAGTATTTAAGGTTAAGAGACATAAAAAGATAGTTTTTGGTTGTTAATACAAGTTAGAATAGAAAGTGAATTAGATACAACACTTTGGACTCAACCAAGATAGGACAGAAAATTCTCTAATTTTGTCAAATGCTAATGGACTAGACTAGAATTGTTAATGTAATTACTGCATGTTTATATTTAATAGTTAATGAGGAGTGACAAGATCAAACTGACATTTTTGAAAGATCATGCTAGCAGCTGTGTGAGAGTGCATGAAATCTCATTTGGTCAAAACAAAGAATGGTATTTCTAGCAGACTTGAAATTCTCCAAGCTGTTTGATAAAGTCTTAAGTATCTTTGTCCTAAGCATGCTACAAGATGGTGGTTTCCTCAGACTTGGCCTCCTTAACACCAACTCAAGGTCAAAATTATATTATAGTGTCTAAACCAAAGTGAATTCCTCAGGGCAAGAATTCGGCATTCTTGTTTTTTCATCTTACTGCCTGCTAGCTCTATTTTTTAAAATGAGCTGAAATGAAGCACATGGCCCTGGGTTAGATCTTCAGCACCACATAGACAATGCATGGTGGCTCATACCTGTTATCTCAGCCCTGGGGAGATAGAGGTAGGGGGATCAGAAGCTCAAGATCAGTCTTGGCTACATAATGAGTTCAAGACCAGCCTGAGCTACATGAGACCATTCATCACAAAACAAGCAAAACAAGCAAGTGAATTGTTGAGTACTACTGACACAGAGGCCTCACCACCCCACTCACCCTTTCTGTATGCACAACTGTAGGTGTGGAATGAAGAAAGGGAAAGTCTGATGTTCTGCACTTTATGGAACCCTCAGGATGGCTTTAACTCAACAAAACTTTCATATTGATGTGTCTTTGCCTCTTTTACCTCCAGGTGTCCTTTTTTCTTGTGTATTTGTGCATGTGTACATACACATGCATGCTCACGCATGTACACATGTGTGTGGGGGAGTGGGGGATGAGGGGGTGGGGGTGAGCAGGTGTAGGCTATGGGTTGGTGTTAGGTGTCTTTCCAACTTGTATTTTGAGGCAAGGTCTTGAACCCAAACTCATTGATTTGGCTAGTCTAGCTACCAGCTCACTATGGGGTTCCCACTGCCTCTGCACTGGGATTGCAGACAGGCTACCATGGGGATCCAAACTCAAGTACCTATGCCTGGGCAGTGAGTATTTTACCCACTAAGCCATTTCTCCAGCCCCTTTAAGTATCTTGAAAATTTTTAATTTGAAATATTTTCCAGGCTGTGTCTCTAGCTAGACATCTCCTTGGCTACCTGTGGAGCTGGAAAAAACAAAAACAAAAAACCAGACAAACAAACAAATAAACAAAAAACCAGATGTGAGGGTTGGGTCTGCTTTCCAGAGTTCTTTATACGGCTAATGGGCATTTGCAGATGAAAATTAAAAACTGCAAACAATCCAGAAAGTGATAACTGCATGGCTGGCTTAATTGGAATGAAAACTAAAATGTATATTTATATAGATCATAATGACTTGGGCTTGTTTTCTGTGTAATTTGCTTGGATGGGTTTGGATGACAGGGCCAATTGTTTTGCCATTGTCTCACTCTCTTTTAAAGAGTTCCCCAGCAACCCCCATCTCACCACTGATGACATCCTGATGGTCCAGTAGGACTTGCAGTCTGTTGGAAAAACATGTTTAACTCCTTATCCTCCTAAGAAAGGCAGGGGTAGAAGAAGATGTGATGATTGCCACTGGGCCCCCATTAGCAAACATTTCTCTCCATCTCATGATAATTCTGCATCTACTTGGTGTCTGTAGGGATTCTAGGGCTCCCAAGATTGAGCTCTTTAGATTTCACTATAATCCTTGTGACTCAGTTTGTCAATCTGAGCACAAAGAAGCCAGATGCAAGCAAGCTGTGGGAATGTCTGCAGACATGATGGTATACCCCCATCCCTGCTTTGACTTGCCCTCTTTCCTTGCACTCTGGGCACCCTGGCCTCCCATGCCCAGGTGTGGCCCTCCTACCTAATGCCTTCAATTCAGTGCTTTGAAAGAGCACCCAGAGAACATGTGTGTAAAAGCTGACTAAAGCATTTGTCTAAAAATGCTTCAGATCCCTTGAGATGAAACCCGAAAGTCCATATTTCCCACATATTTCCTGGATGATTCTTATATTTTTTCAAGCTTGAGAACTGTTGGGTGTAACCTAGATACCAAGATACTTCGTTCTTTCATCATAGCTGGATCTGACCTAATTTTTAATTAGTATGATGGCAGTGGCTCTTTTCTTTGACCTTCTTATTATTTTCATCCACAACTGTTATCCTGGAAATTTCTGACTTTTGAACTTTATTTGACTTTTGGTGGTCCCACAATCTCTGTGAATCTTCCTGACTTGGCTGCCTCAGCACTAGGGATTACAAGTGTGTGCTACCACACTCAGCTTTTTATCCATATGCATTCTAGGGATCAGAATCTGGTCTTCATGCTTGTAGCTTTAGTACTTTACTTACTAAGACATTTCCACAGCTCTCCAGAGTCTTACTTGGATTTTAACCAAGTTAAGCCAAGTTCATCCCATCTCATTTCCTGAGATGAGTCCACTCTTTTCTTTTACTGGTTAGGTCTCATCTCAGACACCACTTCCACAGATAAACCTTTTTTGGCTGCCATATTTAAGATACTTCCCACAACTTGAGTATAGTCCTGTCATTCTGTTTTTTTTCAAAGCACATAGCACAATTTGTAATCACACTGTGCCTCATTTATCTGTATGTATTGTGTTATGTCTTATGGATGTGTAGATTTGATGAAGTCAGGGTCTTTGTTTCTCTACCGGAATTCCAGAACACAGCCCAGTGTCTGACACACTCAGCAGCCTTTTGTTAAGTGGATTTAGATGACCATTGCCATTTTGGAAGAAGGTTACAGATTGTGGAGAAAGTCAAGTCACACATGATAGTCACCCTGAAGAAGGGTGACAATTCAAAGCCTCACTCTGGCAACTTGGGGTCTCCCCATTGTTAATACCAAAGGTGGGAGGAGAAAGACCACCAACCCAGATTATCATGGACATATTAAATAAAGCAAGAAATTAGTTAAAGTAAGTGTTTTTATACATGTACATGAGTTGCCTTCCCCTAAGGTGGGGTTCATTAGATGTGAGGAAAACAATGCTTTTATAGGGCTCAGGGGTAGAGAGTTTCCAAGTGGGGGAAATAGGTGGGGTTATAGGAGCAGAACATAAAATCAATGGTTAAAACAAGGCAATTACAACTGGCAGTCATAATGAGGTAATCATAAGTGGTCATATAACCTTTTAAAATAAAGACATGATTGCTGTTCCAGGAAAAGGCAGTACAGAACCATGTGTAGTTAAGATAACAAGTGGGGCATAGCCCAACCCTTGAGAAACAGAGGTTTAATCATAAACAGGAATAACCTAGTTTGTCTTTACTATAAGATAGCTTTTAAGCCTAAGATGGAGGCAGGCTGGTTCTTTGCCTACCATGTGGCCCTAATCTATCTTTTTGGCATCATTTCTCATTAGACTCTCCTAATTTCACTCAGCTTGCTAAACCAGCTCAATTTTATTACTGCTGAGACCTTGTAAACTGAAATCTCTGTCTTTCCAGTGTTAGAATTCTATTTTACAAGTGCTGTCTCTAAGGCTTAGTCACTGCATACGTATGTATTTAGTGAGGGTCATAGAGGTGCTGAGAATAATGCCTAAAAAGCTATAGATCCTTCTCTGGATGGTCTCAGGAATCACTCCATCCTAACACACATATACTGAGTCTCATTTGACTTATACACTCCTGCCCAATTGGAGTAGCTTTGACAAACTCCTCTAGCTCTAAAAGTAAGATGATGCTCTAAGCAGACCTACAGACACCATATTAGGCCAGAGCATAGAAGAGAATCTGGACAGTGTTTCTTCATCCCTTCCATACTGTCATGTAGGAACACTCTCTTCTTTTTGATTGGCTCTCATCTTATGTTGTGTTGATGCTGTCAGACATCTGGTCAACATTTAACATAAAGTTAAAATTGATGAAGCCAATTTCTGAAAAACAAACAGCTGCAGTGTCATAATGATGGTGAAAATACTTTCAAGTCAGTGGAATCATTAAATATTAGGTACTTTGGAGTACTTTCAAGAAAGTGCTTTCTATACCAATGTTTCCCTGCATGACAGACTGCACAAAAGATTATAGCATTGCACCTGCCCAAGATGCCCCCTACCACCAGGGACAAAGGACAGTAGAATGCACTTTCATGGTCCTGTCCTCATCCTTCCAGACCTGAGGAGAGCTGACTAGAAAAAGGTCTCTAAGGATCCTCCAAAAAACAGTGGCATACATGGGCTTTGTGGGCACACAGATTTCAATTTAAATCTCAAGTTCTCCCTTGATTGGCTATAGGACACTGGTCAGATGGCTCAATGTCTTTGTTTCCTTTTTCAGTCATAGGAGTCATTGGGAAGAGCATGACCTTAACATAGTGCAATGCTAGACAGCATGCTAGAGATACTGTAGGTCATCATTAATTATGCTTCTTTTTCTTTAGTCAAAATGCAGACAATCATCATATTGGTCATTCTCAAATATATAACCATTCTACTGCTATTCCAACTGGCCAAATCTATCTTATTTATTCCCAATATTTGGTGGGTGAGTATTATGCTCTTCTTACTCCCACAGGTCAGATTGTTCAGGGATCTAATGTGAGTTCATCATGCTATTCATTCTCTGGTGTGATACTTGCCGAAGTCACACTTTGAATCAGATCCTGCCTCTCCTCTCTAAATGGAGAATTTTTTAAGATCCTAGATTTCTGTTTCCTAAATACCAAACAAGGTGCCTATTCCACCAATAATGTTCTGATTTTCTGTGGCTGAGAGATTAGAAACCACACACTCAGTGTGACAGCAGGAGACCCAACAGCTGATGGCTTGGTGACAGACCTTTACAAGAAAAAAGTGGATTTTCCTTCTTAATTCTTCATTCATTCAAAAAATATTTAACACGAATCTATTTTTGCATGAGACACTGTGGGGCAGAGTTAGTTAGTTGAACTAGTCTAGCCAATTCTAACTCAGTCTATTTCACTTTGGAACAATGGATGAGTCATCCCTGAAAAGGGTATCAGAGCAAAAGTGGAAAAAAATACTTTTTACCTTCAAGAAGCTCAAAGTCTGGATGTAGAGACAAGACTAAAACTCAAGAAGTAATTACATATTTAAAATATTAGTCATATTATACTGTCATGTTAGCATAAATATTTTGTCAGCTTGCTATTTGCTTCATGTTGCTTATGTGGATTTTAATACAAAGATATTTAATTTGTAGGTAGCCAGATCTACCATTTTTATCTGTCATTAGGTAGGAGTGTGTGGTTGAAAGTTTTGATGTTTGTGGTGATGGGATTTTTGTCAATAAGTGGCAATTTTATTTCCATTCAATAAGATTATATTGAGTTTGTGATAAGAATGGTTATTTTCTTTCATTTTTTTTTTGGTAAGGAATCATGAGAAGATCAAATAACACAAATGAACAAAAAACTTAAGTATATTCAGAAAGAGTGGATTTTGTGGGATAAACTTTCTGAGTAAGAGAATAAGAACCTGTGCATTTATCTCTTTAAAAATTAGTTCCATGAACAATGTCAAACTAGAAAAAAATTAACCTTAGTTGTATTTGAAATTTTATTTCTATAAACTTGCTTCTTTACTCAAGCACCTAATAAATAGAGCCTGATTGTGCAAGTGAGAAGTGTGCAAGAAGAAAGGAGTAGTACCCTAACCTTGTTGACCTGCTTTAGTAACAGTAGGAATAATGTGTCCCTTTGAAACTGAAGCAAAAGATGATTATGATTGAATTTTCATATGAAGAACAGCTTGTCTCCTAGGAGAGTTTGTTAGCTATAGGCTGCCTCACTTTTCCCCAGCTGCCTTGGGGCGCTGGCCATTCACCCAGTAGAAGAATTCTCCCTTCATAAGGGATTTCTGTTGTACTAAATCAACAGTGGAGGTATTATTTAAGAAGCTTAAACCTACAAGGTCAAACAAGACAGAAGATGAGAGCTGGTTTGAGGAACTTGCAGTTAGATGACTTTGCTGTCTACTGTTTCCTTTGTGGTAGCCATTCTTACTAGAGTGGCACAGAATTAAAACATAGTTTTAATTTGAAAACTAAAGATATTGAATATTTTCTTCTTATAATTATTTGCAATTTGTACTTCTTATTTTCAGAAATGTTCAATTTGTCCATTTATTGACTTAATAATTTGGGGTACTCTTCAGTTATTTGAGATTTTATGGATATTGATTCCGTGTGAGGTGAACAATTGGCAAATTATTCTCTTGTCCTATAGACTGTCATTACTCTCTGTTCACTTGTCCCTTTACTGTGTAAAGCATTTTAATTTTAGGCTATCCTGTTTGTTAATTATTGAAGTTATTTCCTGAGCTATTGGAGTCCATTTCTGAAAGTCTTTCCATGTGTCTATATCTTGAAGTGTCCTTCTTTCTTTTCCTCTAGAATTTTCAGGTCCTAAAAGAATGTGTTTGATCCATTTTGAACATATTCGTTGTGTAGAATAACAGTTTAAGATTTCTACATATGGATATCTGGTTATCCCAGCACCATTTGAAGAGACTATCTTTACTTCAATGCGTATTTTAGCATTTTGTTAAAGATGTCTGTAGATGAGTATAATTAATTCTCCACTCTCTTCTGATCGATTGGTCAATGCTTTTAATTTGGTGCTACTATCATTCCACTTTTGTTGTATGGTTCTAGTTTGAAATCGGCAGGTTGTGGTGTCTCCAACATTGCTTTTTCAGCTTTGGTTGGATCTGGATATTCAGAGGGTCTTTTGTATTTTTATATGCAACAATTATTTGTCTATGTTTTTGAAGAGTGTCATTGTGTTTTGGTGGAAACTGCTTTGAAGCTGTATTTTACTTTGGCCATTTTAGCCATTTTGTGAAAAATAATTCTGCTGAGATATAATTATGGAAGATCTTTTTGATCTGTACTGTTTCTTTCACCAGTGTTTTGATCTATCTATTGTAGAGAACCTTCACCCCATTAGTAAGTGTTATTCCTAGATTGTTTTTAGGACTTTTATCAATAGGACCTTTTTCCTGATTACTTTTTTTGTACATTTATTATTGGTATATAGAATAGCTACTGATTTTGTAATAGTTTACATTTTTTTTCTCTTTGACAATTTCATATGCATGTGCTGCTGGGGATGTCTTTCTGTATGCTGTGAATGTGTGTTGCTCTGATTTGGTTGATAAAATGCTGATTGGCCAGTAGGCAGGCAGGAAGTATAGGCGGGATAAGCAGAGAGAAGAATTCTAGGAACAGGAAGGCTGAGTCAGGAGTTGCCAGCCAGGCACAGATGAAGCAAGATGTGACAGAAGAACTGAGAAAAAGTACCAAGCCATGTGGCTAAACATAAATAAGAATTATGGGTTAGTTTAAATGTAAGAGCTAGTCAGTGGTGGGCCTGAGCTAATGGCCAAGCAGTTTTAGTTAATATAAACCTCTGTGTGTTTACTTGGGTCCAAGCAGCTGCAGGACTGCTAGGTGAGAGAGATTTGTCCTGGTCATGGGCCAGGTGGGACATGGGAAAATTTCAACTACAACGTGATATGTATTATGACCCTATTCAGCCCCTGTGAAGCTTTCACCCTCCTGGCTGTGTAAGCTGCTTGGACAAAAAAATCATTGATGATCTTATTCAGTTGTAGATCCTACATTCTACTGATTTTTGTGTGTCAATTTTCTATTCTGCTTCTTCACTGAAAATGATTATGAACTTTATGAGTTTTCTTTTGGATTCTATAAGATTTTTAATTTTAGAAAGTAACCAACAAATAAGGATAATTTGACTTCTCTTTTTATTTTTTATTTATTTTTTTTAAATTTTATAATTTAATTTAACTTTCACATATCAGCCACAGATTCCTCTATCTTCTCTCTTCCCGCCCCCCCCTGCAGCCCACCTCCTATTTCCATCTCCTTCAGGGTAAGGATTCCCCTGGGGATTCAGCTCAACCTGGTAGATTTGGTCGAGGCAGGTCCAGTCCTCTCCTCCCATGCTGAGCAAAGTGTCCATGCATAGGCCCCAGGTTCCAAACAGCTAGCTTATGCACTAAGGACAGGTCCCATTCCCACTGCCTGGGTGCCTCCCAAATAGTTCAAGCTAATCAACTGTCTCACCTATCCAGAGGGCCTGATCCAGTTGGGGGCTCCTCAGCTACTGGTTCATAGTTCATGTGTTTCCATCAGTGTGCTTTTTCCAATCATGGTCTCAACAATTCTCAATCATACAATCCCTCCTCTTTCTTGATGATTGGACTCCTGGAGCTTCACCTGAGGCCTGGCTGTGGATCTCTGTATCCATTTCCATCAGTCATTGGATGAGAGTTCAAGCATGACAATTAGGGTGTTTGGCCATCCAGATCACCAGAATAGGTCAGTTCAGGCTTTCTCTCGACCATTGCAGTAGTCTATTGTGGAGGTATCTTTGTGGACTTCTGGGGACCTCTCTAGCACTTTGCTTCTTCCTAGTCCCATGAAGTCTTCATTTATCATGGTCTCCTTTTTCCTTGTTCTCCTTCTCTGTTCTTGATCCAGCTGGTATCTTCCGCTCTCCTAAGCTCTCTTTCCCTCAATCCTTGCCCTTCCTTACCCCCCTTCACATCCAGTTTGTTCATGTAGATCTAATCCATTTCTCTGTCATTGAGGGATCCCTGTGTCTTTATTAGGGTCCTGTTTTCTAGATATCCTCCCTGGAGATGTGAGTAGCAGTCTAGTAATCTTCGTTTTACATCTAGTATCCACCTATGAGTGAATACACACCATGTTTGTCTTTCTGAGTCTGGGTTACCTCACTCAGGATGATTTCTTTTCTAGATCCATGCATTTGCCTGCAATTCTCATGATGTTATTGTTTTTCTCTGCTGAGTAGTACTACATTGTGTATATGTACCACATTTTATTTATCCATTCTTCAGTTGAAGGGCATCTAGGTTGTTTCCAGGTTCTGGCTAGTACAAACAATGCTGATACGAACATAGCTAAGCAAGTGCCCTTGTGATATGATTGAGCATTCCTTGGGTATATGCCCAAGAGTGCTAGAGCTGGGTCTTGGGGGAGATGGATTCTCAATTTTCTAAGGAAGCACCATATTGATTTTCAAAAAGGCTGTACAAGCTTGCATTCCCACCAGAAGTGGAGGAGAGTTCCCCTTGTTTCACATCCTCTCCAGCATAATCTGTCTTCTGTGTTTTTGATCTTAGCCATTCTGACAGATGTAAGGTGGTATCTCAGAGTCATTTTGATTTGCATTTCCCTGATGATTAGGGATGTTGAGCAATTCCTTAAATATCTTTCAGCCATTTGTGCTTCCTTGTTGTGAATTCTGTTTAGCTCTATAGTCTGTTTCTTAATTAGACTGTTGTGCATTTTGATATCTAATTTCTTGAGTTCTTTATATATTCTGGATATCAGTCCTCTGTCAGATGTGGGGTTGGTGAAGACCTTTTCTCATTCTGTAGGCTATTGCTTTGTCTTGTGGACCATGTCCTTTGATCTACAAAACTTTCTCAGTTTCAAGAGGTCCCATTGACTGATTGTTTCTCAGTGTCTGTGCTACTAATGAAAAGGGGGACATAACAACAGACAATGAGAAAATCCAGAGAATCATCAGGTCATACTTCAAAAACCTATACTCCACAAAACTGGAAAATCTAAAAGAAATGGATAATTTTCTGGATAGGTGCCACATACCTAAGTTAAATCAAGACAGGATGAACTATTGAAATAGTACAATAACCCCTAAGGAAATAGAATCAGTCATTAAAAGTATTCCCTCCCCAACCAAAAAAAAAAAAAAAAAAGCCCAGGACCACATGGTTTCAGCACAGAATTCTACCAGATTTTCAAAGAAGAGTTAATACCAATACTTTTTAAATTGTTCCACACAATAGAAACAGAAGGAAAATTACCAAAATCCTTCTATGAGGCCACAATTACCCTGATTTCTAAACCAAACAAAGACATAACAAAGAAAGAGAACTATTGACCGATCTCCCTTATGAACACTGATGAAAAAATACTCAATAAAATACTGGCAAACAGACTCCAAGAACACATCAAAATAATTATCCACCATGATCAAGTAGGCTTCATCCCAGGGATGCAAGGGTGGTTCAACATATGAAAGTCCGTCAATGTAATACACCATATAATCAAACTGAAAGAAAAAAACCACATGATCATCTCACTAGATGCTGAAAATGCCTTTGACAAAACTCAACACCCCTTCATGATAAAGATCTTGGAGCAATCAGGAATACAGAGAACATATCTAAATATAATAAAGGCAATTTACAGCAAGCCAACAGCCAACATCAAATTAAATGGAGAGAAACTTAAAGCGATTCCAGTAAAATCAGGAACAAGGAAAGGGTGTCTGCTCTCCCCATACTTATTGAACATAGTACTTGAAGTTCTAACCAGAGCAATAAGACAACATAAGGAGATTAAGGGGATACAAATTGGAAAGGAAGAAGTCAAGTTTTCACTATTTGAAGATGACATGACAGTATACATGAGTGACACCAAACATTCGACCAAGGAACTGATACAGCTTATAAACACCTTCAGCAACATAGCAGGATACAAGATCAACTAAAAAAAAATCAGTAGCCCTCCTATAGACAAACAGGCTGAGAAGGAAATCATAGACACATCACCCTTTACAATAGCCACAAATGACATAAACTTGGGGTAACTCTAACTAAGCAAGTGAAGGACCTATATGACAAGAACTCATTTTATTTCTTTCCATTACATTATTGCTCTATGAATTCAAACACTATACTGAATAAAAGTGAAGAGAGTGGACAACTTTATTTCATCCCTACCTATAGAGGAAATGCTTTTAGTTTTTCCTTATTTATTATAAAATTTGCTATAGTTTTATCATATAACGTTAATTACACAGAAAAATGTTCCCAGTTTCTTCAGAGCTTTTATAATGAAGAGATGTTGATATTTGTTTGTTATGGTATTGTGTTCCCCAAAATATTGTGTACCCTAATAAACTTATCTGGGGTCAGAGACAGAACAGCCACAATATTAAACATGAGGATAGGCAGTCATAGCACACGCCTTTCATCCTAGCATTCCAGAGGCAGAAATCCATCTATTCAAGGATACAGCCAAGCATGATGACTCATGCCTTTGATCCCAGAAAGTGAGTCTTTAATCCCAGGGATTGATTATATACATATTTATTTAAATATATATATTTAATCCTCGTGAGAAAGGTATATAAGGCATGAGGATTAATGCTTGGCTGTATCGGTTACATCTATATTTGTTATGTTTGTTAAATTTCTGTTCCTAGGACTAGTTATGTGCTCTATTCCATTTATTGGCTTGCATGTGTTGAATTATCCTTGCATCCTTAAAGTGAAGCCAATTGGATCCATGGTCTATAATCTCTACCCTCTTCCTACACACTGCCAATTTTCATTCATTTAAAAATTTTCATGCAATATATTGAGATTATATTTCCCCTTCCCCCAGTTCTTCCCAGATCCTTCCCACCTCCATACACAGCCAACTCCATGTTTTTTACTCTCTTTCAAAAATAACCCACTGAAAGCAAAAGACAAAAATCAAAAGAAACAAACAAAATAAAACAAAACAAATAAGACAAAACAAACAGCATATAAAAAACCATGGAGTGTATTTTCCTAGAAGAAAAGAGCAAGCCAAAAGCCAGGTTTAATGAAGTAGAGGCTAAAATTATTTATTACACTTTTCTCTGTATATATATAGTTTAATAAATATGTATATATTGAGTTTCCCCCGAGACTGCTTCAATGTGTGCCCCAAAATGACAAATTGGGTTTTCATTTGGTTCTAGGAATGTTTACAAAATACATTTTTAATTGGATAGAATTATATGACTTTCCTTCCTCCAACCCCTCCCAGATACCCTCTTTCCCATCCCTCACATGTACCCACCTCAAGTTGATAACCCTTTGATTATTATTGTTACATCTATATGTATCTGTGTGCACAAATACATGAATACAATCTTCTGAGTCTGTTTGCTGTTTATTTACATAAATTCCACTCATTATACAAAAATATATTGTTTAATATCCATGTATTTATATAGTTTCTGTAGTTTTCTGTCTTAGAGCATCGCGGGCCCTTGAATTGGGGTTGTTTCTTATTTTCAGGCCCTCAGAATAGTTTGTTCTAAAAAAAATTAGCCCATTATGAAAGTAGAACCAGGATATGGTCCTCTGGGATATGGAGAAATGAAGAGTAATAAAATGATTATTCTACAACATTGATATGTCTTCTGTGGGAATCATTACCATTTCCAACCCCATACTGGACTTTTAAAAACATTAAAAATATTAGAAATTAAAAATATAATCACATCATTTCCCCTCTTTTCTTTACTTCATTCTATCCCTCCCATGGTCCTCCCTTTCTGCCTCTCAATTCATGAACTCTTTTTCTTTTACTGTTTATATATATTTATATATATATATATATATATATATATATATATATATATATATATATATAACCTAAATATATAAATACAGCATCTTCAGTCTGTTTAGTGTTACTTGCATGTATATGTTTCAGGAATGACCAATTAGTATCATATAACCAAATAAAATGTTCATCTCTGTCAAAGACTTCTGCTCTCAGTGATCCTTGCTCATCTGTAGTTCTTTGTCTCTGGGTGGAGTCCTGTGAGATTTCTCAGTTCTGTTTTAGTATATTTATTGGTATTGTTTTTGTTCAAGTCTTATTTAGGCAGCTGTATTATTGAGGTGTAAACCTTCCTGTCATTTCTAGGAGACCCAGTTTCACGTCAGATTTTCTGGTTCTCTGGCTCTTACAGTCTTTCTTCCTCCACTCCCTCAATGTTCCAGAGCCTTAGGTGCAGGTTGCTAGCCCCATTTGAGACATTTACATCACACCCTTATTGAATTTAAGACTTTCAAGAACTATGGACTTGCCTTGTTGATTGAGCTACCAGTATCTTTCCAGGAGAATCACCTGGCTTACATTATGGATGAGGCTTTGGCTTCCCTCCCACAATAGGGAGTCAGAGCTGTACCTGTGGATAGCTCCTTCCTGTGCACCACATGGCATTTCCTATTTTCAGCTGTCCTATTACTCTCTTTATAATTTCTAACACCCACCTTTCTTTTTATTCAGAAGCATGTACCCTCAAATCTTCTTAATGGTGCCCCACAGAAGTAGCTGCTAGTCCACAACTATCACCAGCAACTTCATTTCAACTATGCACTTACTATGGGCTTTTGAGATGCCTACATATAAATATAAGTTAAATTCAAATCTAATAATGGGACATCAATATATGAAAACAAATACTGGGAATTTATAAGGTCATGCAATATGCAATATTGTTTCAAGAAATGAAAGTTAATTCTTGAAATACTCTCATAACAAAAAGGGCTAAATTGATTGCCTCTTAAGAGAAGAGCAGATGGAGTTCAGGGTAGGGGCAAGGTGTTAGGGCAAAAATAGCTGTGTTTTTTTTTTTTTATAATAAGACTTATAACGCTATTTAACTTGTCATATAGTATCCTTGTATAGCTTGAATAGAAATGCAAATTACTTTTAAAATACCTGTAGGTAAAGGGCAGAGGGCATGCAGGTCATACCTAAATATTACTTTGAATTTTATTTTAAAAGATATAAACATAAAACAAAAGGATCTCATCATGCAATATATCTTTTAATGAAATAAAACAAGGTTCAAGATTTCATTAAAATCTCAGGCAGGTAGACCTAGTCTATCTTCAAATCACAAATTCAGAACTAACTGCAAAATAAAAGCACATACACTGCTTAATTTGATTCTCATGTGAATCTATTATCATTATAGGGAGACAACGATACTAATTTATCTCCATTTTGCAAATGAGAGATGTGAAATTTGTATAGATTATGTGACTTGGCAAGGACATCCAATTCACAAGAATCACAGCTAGGATGTCCAAGGCTAAGTTCAGCAGTCTTTCTGACTTTGTGGTTTCAGGGTTTAGAAGATAACTCAGTCAATAAGGTGCTTGCCATTCAAGTATAAGGAGCTGAGTCCAATCCTCAGTACCCATACAAAAGCTAGACACAGTGATGCATATCTGTAACACTACTGGGGATGGAGGTGAGGTATACAGAGACAGGCATATCCAGTGGGTTTAACGGACAGCTGTACTTGTTGAATCAGTGAGCTCCAGTTTTAGTAAGTGTGGTAGTTTGAATAAAAATGGACCTCATAGGAGTGGCACTATTAGGAGGTATGGCTTGTTGGAGTAGATATGGCCTTATTGTAGGAAGTGTGTCACTTGGGAGTCTGCTGTGAGGTCTCAGATATTCAAGTCAAGCCTAGTGTCTCTCTTTCTTCCTGCTGCCTGCCAATCCAGATGTTGGACTCTCAGGGACCTCTCCAGAACCATGACTGCTTATGTGCCTCTATGTTTCCTGACATGACAATAATGGACTAAACCTCTGAACTGTATGCCAGGCCAGATTAAATGTTTCCCTTCATAAGAATTGCAGTGGTCATGGTGTCTCTTCACACCAATAAGAACCCTAATTAAGACAGAAGTTGGTACTAGGGAATGGGGTATTGCTGTGATAGGCCTGACCACATTTTTGTTCAGAGGAATGTGGATTTTGGATTAGAAAAGCAGTTGAATGCTTTAAGTGTCACATAATGGGACATACTAGTAGGGTCATGGAATACAGTGGCACTGAGGGTGATTTGAAATGTGGGGGCTCAGATCAAAAGGTTTCAGAGAAGAATTTTAATACATGGCCTAGAGCCTGTTCTTGTGATACTTTGGTGAAGAATGTGTCTGCTTTCTGCTCTTATCCAGAAAATCTGCCTTGAGGGGTTACAGATTAGCATATTTAGCAGAGGAGATTTCAAAACAGCCTTAGAATTAACTGTATTGTTTGGTTTTTAGTGGACACATTTGTAGCTGGATTTTTCTTTTGGGTCACCAACCAGCTCCAAAATTGTGACATGGAGACTTATTATTAGTTATGAATGCTTGGCATTAACTTAGGCTTGTTTATAACTTAACCTGTTTCTCTTCATTTATGTTTTGCCTCAGGGCTTTTCACCTCTCTTTTTTTTCTGTATATCTTCTTTCACTGCTTCTCATGTCTGACTGATTGACTTCTGACCCCAGGCATGTGCCTCTTTCTCCCCTATTATCTCTTCATTCTCTCTTGAGCTTATATTTCTCCTCCTACTCATTCTCTCTGTCCACCAGCCCTACCTATCCTTCTGCCTACCTTTTGTCCATTCAGCCAATTAATCAGGTGCCTTAGGCAGGCAAGATGAAACAAATGCAACACAAACAAATGCAACACATCTTTACATCATTAACAAAGGCAGCAGAAACAAATGTAACACACCTTCATCTAGTTCAAGCAATATTCCACAGCATGAACAAATGTAACACATTTTTACATAGTTAAAATGATATTCCCAAATACACACTTACACAGATTTAAAATGAAAAGGAGCAAGCTGAGCAAGCAAAAATACAAAATTTACAGTTTGAGAAGAAAGGAAGCATCAGAGGGTCTAATGGAATCAAGTCCAGTGCTGTTTAAAAAAAAAACCTGGTGCTAAATAGAATAAAGGGAGTGTGACTTCAGGGCAAGTCCGCAATCAGCTAAGCTTCCAACCTGTAAAAGGGAGTTAAAGAAAAGCTTATAGCCAGGTGTGGTTGCATGAGTCTTTTTAGCACTCAGGAGACAGAAGCAGATATATCACTGAGTTTGAGCCCAGTCTGGTCTATGGTCAGTTCCAGGACAACCAAACGTAAGCAGTGAAGGAAACCATCAAAAACAGAAAACTGATACAGATATAATTGAACAAGGGTGCCATTTTCATGTCCCAGCAAGCAGCAGAACTTGGCAGCTTTGGCCACATGGTTCTGGCTTTAGAGTCAAGGATAAGAGGAAGGGGTTGCAGAGTCTTACTCTGTGACTAAGAAAGCTGAAGAAGTCAGTGGTGTCCTTACATGGAGGCACAGTGAGGCCTTTGTATGAAGTTATGAAGGTGAAACCTGGATTGCCTTGGAGACCCCAAGATTTTGGAGATGCCAGAATTGTGGTATATCTGCCAAGGAGAGCTGCTAATGGGGATGGGTAGAACTAATCCAAGAAAGAGAAGTGTGTTAGAGTCAACAAAGCTGAAGGGAGTTGGAGATCTTGAAGAGCATTTTGACACCAGGCATGTAGATTCAGAGTTTGGAGTTTGTCCAGATGGTTTTCAGTTTTGTTTTTTGTCTAGCATTTCCTCACTGTGCTCCCTTTCCTTCCTTTTAGAAGGGTAATGCATATCCTGTGCCCTGTTATAAGTATGTGGTCTGTTTTTTTTTAAATTTTTAATTTTGCAGGGGATTACAATTAACAGATTACCACATGTAGTTAGAGTTTTCCTGCCTGGCCTAGTCAGGACAAATCTCTCTTACCCGCCAGTCCCACAGTCACTCAGACCCAACCAAGAAAGCACACAGAAACTTATATTGCTTACAAACTGTATGGCTGTGGCAGGCTTCTTGTTATCTGCTTCTTCTATCTTAAATTAACCCATTTCTGTTAGTCTATACTTTGCCACATGGCTTGTGGCTTACCAGTGTCTTTACATCTTGCTTCTCATGGCGGCGGCTGGTGGTGTCTCTCCAGCCTTCTACTTCCCAGAATTCTCTACTCTCTTGTCCCGCCTATACTTCCTGCCTGGCCACTGGCCAATCAGAACTTTATTTACACAGAGCGATATCCACAGCAACCACAAGTCTCCAAAGAGACTGAACTTTGGACAATTAAACAGTGTTGAGACTGTTATATACTGTGGATGGAAACTTTTGTGAAGTTTTTATGAAACTGGGTTGAATGCAGTTTTATATTATGGTATAATTACAAGTCTATGGGGCCAAGGAGTAGAATTGAATGAAAATGACCCCATAGGCTCATAGGGATGACACTGTTAGGAGATGTGGCCTTGTTGTAGGAAGTATGTCACTTGGGGTGGGCTTTGAGGTCTCAAATAGTTAAATCATGCCCAGTGTCTCTCTCTCTTCCTGCTTCTTGCCAAGCAGGATGTAGAACTCTCAGCCACCTTTCCAGCACCATCTCTGCCAGTGTGCTACCATGCTTCCCACCATGATCACAAAGGATTAAATCTCTGAACTTAAAATCAGCCCCAATTAAATTTTTTCCTTTATAAGAGTTTCTGTGGTCATGGTGTCTCTTCACAGCAATAGAACACTGACTGAGACAGTGAGAGACCCTGTCTTTGTAATAAGGTAAAGAGAAATGGAGGAGGACACCTAGCATTGACATTTGGCCTTCACATACACCTACAAGTGCACACAGATGTACAAACACTCACAATAGATCTAATTTTGGGGTGCCTTTTATAAATTAAGCCTAAGCTGAGAGGTGAATTATTGTTTTGGAGTACAAGTAGCCCGAGTTATATTTATTAAGTATTTGGAAGGCTTCAGCCTCATTCTGTGGTCTAAAAACTGAGTTCTGGATTTGGTTTTGGTTACAATGAGTGAGTTTTGTGAGTTCTACACCCTGGGAAACCCCTCAGTTCCAGGAAGCATAGATAAGGCTGGTTCCCAGGAAGCTGCTCCTTAGTAAATTGAATGAATCTAAAGTAGTTCAACCCACTCTGAGGATCCACTCTGACTAGGTCTGTGGGAAGTTTACATTCCACTTTTCTTGGTTGTGGCTATAGATCATGATAGGGGAACATAGGTTATATGCTTTTTTCCAGGATATCTCCTCAGTGTTCTCCAGAGAGCAAAGATCTCATCGTACAAATTGAGCCTCTTTTTAAACAGCTTCAGTAGTCTTACTTAGACTGACACAGCTTCTTAGGGATATATATGTGTGTGTGTGTGTGTGTGTGTGTGTGTGTGTGTGTGTGTGTGTGTTGCATACTTACTTTATATCAGAATCTGGTAAAGCTTTAATGTATATTACAACTTGTTTACTTTCTGCTTCCTCTCAGTCTGTGCTTTCTGACTGCAGATGTGGTGTAAACAGATGCCTTAGACTTCTGGTGCCATGACTTTCCCCTCATGAAAGACTGTATTTTTAAACTGTGAGACAAAATTAATTCCTTTCCCTTTGAGTTACTTTTGTCAGGGTACTTTTTATCATAGACTCATCTCATTTGCTTTCTTGCCCCTATAACGGATGACTGAGGATGTTGTGGAGCATCTTCACTGCTGTGTAGGGGATTTTTCTTTTTCTTTTCTTCTTCTTCTTCTTCTTCTTCTTCTTCTTCTTCTTCTTCTTCTTCTTTTCTTCTTCTTCTTCTTCTTCTTCTTATTATTATTATTATTATATTTGTGTTTTAATTTTACACATCAGCCATGGGTTCCCCTGTCCTCCCCCTCCCACCCCCATCCCCACCTTCCCCGCATCTCCTTCCCTCCATTCCCATCTCCTCCAGGGCCAAGAATCCCCCAGGCAGGTTCAGTCCCCTCCTTCCAGGCTGAGCAAAGTGTCCCTGTGTAAGCCCAAGGTTCCAAACAGCCAGTTCATGCACTAAGGACAGGTCCTGGTCCCACAGCCTGGACGTCTCCCAAACAGTTCAAGCTATTCAATTGTCTCACTTATCCAGAGGGCCTGATCCAGCTGGGGGCTCCACAGCCTTTGGTTCATAATTCATGTGCTTCCATTCATTTGTCCCTGTGCTTTTTCCAATCTTGGGCTCAACAATTCACTCTTGCAGTCCCTCCTTTTTCTCACTATTGGACACCTGGAGCTCCACCTGGGGCCTGGCAGAGGATCTCTGCATCCACTTCCATCAGTTATTGGATGAGAGTTCCAGCTCGACTGTTAGGGTGTTTGGCCATCTGATCACCAGACTAGGTCAGACCAGGCTTTCTCTCGACCATTGCCAGCAGTCTACAGAGGATGTATCATTGTGGATTTCAGGGAACCTCTCCTGCACTCTGCCTATTCCTATCCTCATGTGGTCTTCATTTATCATGGTCTGTTATTCCTTGTTTTCTCTTTCTGTTCTTGATCCAGCTGGGATCTCCTGCTCCCCAGAGCTTTCTTTCCCTCAAACCTTGCCCTTCATTACTTCCACTGTTGTCCAGGTTGTTCATGTAGATCTAATCCATTTCTCTGTCATTGGGAGATTCCTGTGTCTTTCCTAGGGTCCTGCTTTCTAGGTAGCCTCCCTGGAGTTGTGTAGCAGTCTAGTCATCTTTGTTTTACATCTAGTATCCTCCTATGAGTGAATACATACCCTGTTTGTACTTCTGAGTCTGGGTTACCTGACTCAGGATGAATTTTTTCTAGATCCATCAATTTGCCTGCAAATCTCATGATGCCATTGTTTTTCTCTGCCAAGTAGTACTCCATTGTGTATATGTACGATATTTTCTTTATCCATTCTTCAGTTGAAGGGCATCTAGGTTGTTTCTAGGTTCTGGCTATTACAAACAATGCTGATATGAACATAGCTGAGCAAATGCCCTTGTGGTATGATTGAGCATTCCTTGGGTATATGCCCAAGAGTGCTACACCTGGATCTTGGGGGAGATGGATTCCCAATTTTCTAAACTCAAAGTAATACCACTAAAATCAGGAACAAGGCAAGGTTGTCCCCCCTCCCCATACTTACTCAATATAGTACTTGAAGTTCTAGCCAGAGCTATAAGACAACATAAGGAGATTAAGGAATATCAATTGGAAAGGAAGAAGTTAAGTTTTCACTATTTGCAGATGACATGATAGTATACATGAGCGACCCCGAAAATTCAACCAAGGAACTGATACAGCTAATAAAAACCTTCAGCAACATAGCAGGATACAAGATCAACTAAAAAAAAAAATCAGTAGCCCTTCTATACACAATAGACAAATAGGCTGAGAAGGAAATCAGAGATACATCACCTTGTACAATAGCCACAAATGATATAAAATACTTTGGGGTTACTCTAACTAAGCATGTGAAGGACCTATATGACAAGAACTTTAAGTCCCTGAAAAAAGAAATTGAAGAAGATGTCAGAAAATGGTAAGACCTCCCATGCTCATGGATAGGGAGGATTAACATAGTAAAAATGGTGATCTTACCAAAAGCAATCTACAGATTCAATGCAATCCCCATCAAATTACCAACACAATTCTTCACAGATCTGGAAAGAATAATACTCAACTTCATATGGAAAAACAAAAAACCCAGGATAGCCAAAAGAATCCTGTACAATAAAACAACCTCTGGAGGCATCACCACCCCCGACTTCAAGCTTTACTATAGAGCTACCATAATAAAAACAGCTTGGTAGTGGCATAAAAACTGACATGTGGACCAATGGAATCAAACTGAAGACCCAGACATTAACCCGCACACCTATGAACATATAATTTTTGACAAAGAAGCCAAAAATGTACAATGGAAAAAAGAAAGCATCTTCAACAGATGGTGCTGGCATAACTGGATGTCAATGTGTAGAAGGCTGCAAATAGATCCATATCTGTCACCATGCACAAAACTTAAGTCCAAGTGGTTCAAAGACCTCAACATAAATCCAGCTACTCTGAACCTGATAGTAGAGAAAGTAGGAAGTACTCTTGAACGCATTGGCACCAGAGATCACTTTCTAAATATAACACCAGTAGCACAGACACTGAGAGAAACAATCAATCAATGGGACCTGTTGAAAAGGACATGGTCAACAAGACAAAGCGACAGCCTACAGAATGGAAAAAGGTCTTCACCAACCCCACTTCTGACAGAGGACTGATATCCAGAATATATAAAGAACTCAAGAAATTAGACATCAAAATGCCCAACAGTCCAATTAAGAAATGGGTTACAGAACTAAACAGAGAATTCTCAACAGAGGAAGCTCAAATGGCTGAAAGACATTTAAGGAATTGTTCAACAGCCCTAATTATCCAGGAAATGCAAATCAAAAGGACTCTGAGATACCACCTTACACCTGTCAGAATGGCTAAGATCAAAAACACAGAAGACAGCTTATGCTGGAGAGGATGTGGAACAAGGGGAACTCTCCTCCACTTCTGGTGGGAATGCAAGCTTGTACAGCCACTTTGGAAATCAATAGGGAATTTCTGTAGACGGAACTGCCACTACCAGTTGATGATGGATATCACTTATGAAGTTGTTGAGTTAACAACACACCATACCATGCTTAGCACAAAGTAGGCATGCTAGACTTAAATGCCTTGTCCATGTAGAATAGTAATGAGACCATCACCCATCAAAGGGTCCACACCATAGTAGAATAAACTATGTCGATCATAGCTGTATGTGCGCCCTATACATTATTGACTCTCACTAGCTTTCTTTGTCCTTCTGCTGACACCAGTCCCTGTCACTCTAGAGACTCAGGATCCCCTTTTACTACTGATTATAATGGCTGCTTGCCTGTTGGGTGACCCAGGTCTGGTTTTCCAGCTCACCTTCCACTTTCTTCTAGCTGATTGCTTTGAAATAACTCCAGATAATCCTGTTAATCAAATTTAGCTAGTATCAGAAAAAACAAATATATTTCCCTCATTTGTGGTTTCTATATTTTATATACATCAACCTCACTTCAAGAACTCAATAGTCACAAGTAGATGTTAGCTATAATGGCAGATAATGCATATACAAAATTTTTTTATCACAGACCATCAAGGATAGCATTATTCTAGAGTTATTGAAGGATATACAAATATAGAAAAAAGTATTTTTATTTAGATGTAAACATTCCCCACAAACTTGTATGTTTGAATATTTGGTTCTAAGACAGTGACACCATTTTGAAGGGTTGTTTAACTTTTAGAAAGTGGAAGCTAGCTGTGGAATGTGGGTAACTGGGAAGAGGAAGGACTTGAGGTTTATAGCCCAGAGGTCATTCTTCTTTGGCTCTCTTTTTTTGTTACATAGAGATAAGAGGAGGTGAGAAGTTCCAGACATATGCTCCTGTCACTTTGGAACCACCTAATACTGTGCCTTCCCCACCATGACTGATTACAATCCAGAGTATCTCCTTTGTGAAGTTGCTTTGTATTAAGTATTTGATCACAGTGATGAGAAGAAATAATTAATGAAAAAATATGGTATCAGAAGTAGAGATTTTGGAGTGCAAAATCTGACCATTTGGTCTTTTGGTCTCTGGAATTAGTTTGTAGGAAGAATATAGAAGAGTTTGAAACTGAGCTAAAGAAACTCAACAGTGCTGTAAGAAGAGCTTAATTGGCCATTCCAGTATGAGTTCTGAAGGCTAGAAGTCTAGGGATGTGGACTGTAGATACTGACTCAACGAGTTTTAGAGCAGAACAAAGAAGCTATTGGGAATTGGAACAGAACTTTTTCATGTTATTTTTAGCAAGTAATCTGATTGTATTCTGGCCATATCCTGAACATTTGAGTGGGGCTAAATTAAAAGGTAATGTACTAATATTGGTAGAGAAAATTTTAAGAAAGCATAACATTCAGGATGTGGCATGATTACTGCTCATTTCTTTTAGTCTGATTTGTACTAAAAAGAGTTGAAAGTGGAACAGAGAATTGTAAAAATTATGACATTTGTTGAGGAAAGGAATATGAACTTCTTGAAAGTATAGACAAGGCTGATGCTCATAAAATTCTGGTAACTGTTTAATAGATTAGTGCAGTTATAAGGAAAATTCACTCTTCTATGTTGGGACAACAGCAACAATCCACCCATTAAAGCCCTAGGGTATAAAAACTTAAACTCATTTTTAAAACTTCCATTTTAAAAGAGAGCAAAAGAGTTTTGAGGGCATCTTTCTTGATCAGGGCCACCTAACAGAATGTTTTAGAATCAGCCACAAAATCCACAAAAATTATACCATCTGTGGTTCAAGGGGGTTCACTATATCTTTGGGTATGGCTGAACTTGGCATTGTGCACATGGTGCTAGTTTTGCAAGTGTGCAAGAAGTGAGACTGAAGAAATTATAGAGGCTTTCACCAAGGTTCCAGAAAGCCACTGTTTGCTAAGCATCATGGATCTCCTGAGTGGGCTGTGTGTGAATCTATAAAGGTAAAGCCCAAATTGCAATGGAAACCCCAGGATATTGGACATGACATACATGTAAGATATCAACTGAGACCCTCAGAACCTATGTAAAAAGAGCAAGCTCCCCAAGCCCTTTTCAGTCTATCACAGATAGGAGCTGCTAAGGGTTTGGTATTTACTCTGCTGAATTTGGTCTTGCTTTGGTCAGTCTCTCAAGTTGTTCTCCTATTCCTCCCTTTGGGAATGGCAATGCTTACTTTGAATCACTGTATATTAGAAGCATGAAACTTAGTTTTCTAGTTTATAGGGACACATAGTTAAGAGATTACCTTGAGATTTAAAAAAGGCTCAGGACTTTTGAATAATGTTGGGACTGCAAAACTATGTGGACTTTTGAAGTCATCCTGAATACAGTTTGCATTTTGAGATGGCTTATGGGGACCAAGGGCAGATTGTATGGAAAACACCTTCCACAAACTCATGCATTTGAATAATGGATTCCAGATTGTAGTGTTGATTTTAGAGATTGTGGAATCTTTAGGGGCTCACAACCTACACAGATGAAGTGCATAAATGGGGTTAGACCTAGAGTTTTATGTCTCAGTTCTGCTTCCTGTCTTATCTTTCCTTCTTGATTTGCAGATGTAAGGAAGTGAGGAGTCTCAACCATATGTTCCTTTTGTATGCCATCATGCTTTGCTTGTCATGATGAACTGTACATTCTCAAACCATGAACTCAAATAAATTTTCTCTTTATTTAGTTGCCTCTTAATTAATATTTGGTTAAAGCAATGAGAAAAACAGCTAATAACCCTTTTTTTCCCTTTTTCTTATTTAGCCAGGTGGAAAGTCATGTCTCTAAAATATACTATGATGCTCTTGTTACAAGAAGTTGCAAATGTGACTGACTACCTGTTGTCATGCATTTTTACATAGATGAAGAGATTGAAATTGGCTTAGGAAACTGGGAGCCAAATCCTAGCTCCTCTACCTGTCATGTATAGCCCAAGAATCCTGGTTGGTGATGGTTTACCTTGTCATATGGGCAAAGAAATGGCCAGGCAACAAATATGGGATTCTATAAAGTTTATGATGATCAGTGTCTCAGTTCTAAGAGCAAATCAAAAGTGAACAAATGGCTTTGGGAAAATTAGGATTATTACTGACAGAAAATGATGATAGCAACAATAACAAGTAATCCCTGGGAAATCTTCACCTAGATGCTCAGTTAGGTGCACAAGGTAATCTCAAAAAATTCTGGAATGTAGGTGAAGCTTAATGTTACTCAAATGAAAGGGGTTAAGGTATCAGACATATGTTAAACCAGATCTGTAAAGTTGAGGCTCCTAATTTATCTCCTACTCTATTATTTCTAGAAGTAATTTTATTTTCCTCTGTTTAATCAAAACAATTATTGGCATGCAATATCTAGTTTTTGGGAGCATTCATTGACATCAGTGAGATAAACTCAGCTTTGTAGGACCATAGCCACATCAGGCTTTGCACCTAGAGGCTCTTTAGATAGAAAGGACATTTAGCTTGGCTTTCTGAAATTGGAGATTTATTTGGCTTTCCTGCCATTAGTCTTTGCAAATACTGTGTGGAACACTTTTGGAAAGTAAGAAACTTCTCTGATGGTTTTCCTAAGACCTGGATATCTGATGAAAACATAGTATAAAATCACTGTTGGAAAAACTAGGTCATGTTTCTAAAGGGCATCATCATGAGGCATATCTAACTTATCTCCTCAACCCATGCCTCACCAAATTAGTGGAGATACAATTTTCTTCTCCTATTTTATGTCGTAGAAAACAGAAAATGAAACTGTTTGCCAAAGAGATTCTGTTAAGCAGGCTCAAATGAAATAACCTTCATTTTCTTGTAAATATCCATTGATTTCCTTTTAAAATAACCTATTACATATTAAAGAAGTGTCACAATTAATCTCAGTTGTCAACTCTAGTGGCTTGAGAAGTCCTAGATTAGGAGAGCACAGTTCTGAGTATGTGCATGGGTATTTTCAGAGTTTATTATATCATAGGGGATGTGACATAATGAACACATTAATCCCTTAGTGGGAGGTGGTAAAAAGTAGGTGTTGGAGCCTAGTTGGAGGAAGTAGGTTGCTGAAGGTGGGTCTTCTAGGATATGTTATTGTTAGTCCCTTTATGTCACATATCCGGTAGGTTTTGCCTACAGTGGGCTGGGCCTTCCTGCATCAATGAATAATAAAGACAATGACCCCAAAATATGCCCACAAGGCCAATCTGATCTAGATAATTTGTCAATGGAGGTTTTCTTTTCAGATGACTCTAGGTGGTATCAAGTTGACATTTATAGCTAACTATGACAAACTAATCTTTCATTATATAAGACAACAAAACGAACTATTTTGGTCAGGTGGAAATATTGGGACTTGGGTTTTGATGATGTCATTGAACCATTGCTTTGGACATGGGTGTCACATCTATATTTTATTATCATATTAAAAATCAGACCACAAGTTGTGTTACAGGTGGGAGTATCTCAGGTATGAAGAGTTGTTTTAAACTGAATGTGTGGATAAGGAGTAAAAAACAAGTGTTGATTAGGAGGGAGTTGTACATCATGTCAGAAGGCTTGAGCTCAGGTTATAGATATGGTTGAAGCATGTTTTCCCCCATCATACTATTCTTCCAGTTTGGCGATCATATTTTTTATTATTTAGGAATAGCCTCTTCAATTTTAATGCTCATATTTTCATGAATTTTTATAATTTAATGTATCTCTGTATTTACTGGGTAAATTGTTGGACTTTCTCACACCAGAGGCAGAGCTCTGTTACACCTTTGCACAATTTCCCTGTGTTGTATAACATCACTCAGGTCCTCTGGGTAGATAATGAGCATAGTTTATTTATGCAACTCATTCCTGGACATAGTCTACTTCAGTAGTCTACTGATCTCCATGTGGACTGCGCAGCTATGTTGCAGTAACTGCCTCTTTGTGAACTCTTGAAACCCATGCGTACTTGCTTTCAGTCCACCAAGTAAAACTCTATGCAGGAAGCCTCCAACTATATCACTCTGGGCCCAATAAAATGTTGGTCCATAAGATACTCCATGATCTTCATGTCTGTGACCTTCACATGTGCTAAGCATGCTTAGAGAACATGCTAGTCATAATGTATTATTTCCTCCTTATGTCTCCACTAATCATTAGATGGTCACTCTCTATCCTGAAAATCCCAAAGAGCCATATCTAGTATTCTAAGGTTAATGTTGTTACCCTCTTGAAACTGTGAAGAGTTTAAAACACTTAAGTTTGACTACCTATTTCTTTCTCTTTAATATTATGACCATCAATATTTTTATAATTTATGTGTAGTAATATATCTCTTTTCTTCTGTTTCTTCACAGTCCCTCTGTGATTTTATTTATTTATCTATGGATAAATTACATAAAGTTTTAAATCTATCTTATACTCAAAATACCTGTATTTATCTCAACTATTTATTTATCAGTTCTGTTTAAAGTTACACATACTTTGAGTTTATTCAGTGTAGCTGGAGATCTTTTCTCTGGGTGCCATCAAGCCCCCGCGGCCCCACAATCCATGTATAAAATAATCACTCAGACTTTTGTATTACTTAAACTGCTTGGCCATTAGCTCAGGCCTATCATTGTCTAGCTCTCATTCTTATATTTCTATTAATCTATACTTTGCCATGTGGCTCGTGGCTTACCTGTACCTTACATCTTTCTTGTCGTGGCTGTGGCTGGCAGTGTCTCCCCCTCCACCTTCCTGTTCCCCAAATTCTCTTCTTCCTTGTCCCACCTACCCTATCCTTCCTGCCTGGCTACTGGCCAATCAGCACTTTATTTATTTTACCCAATCAGAGCAACACATTTGACATACAGAACATCCCACAGTAATTCAGGATGTTGCCTGTATTCTTAGATTTGTATATCTCTTGGCACTTAATTTCTAGTCATTACTACTTTAGTCCTATTAAATAGATAATATTTTGTGTGCAATTCAATACATATAATGGTGGGAAAGTCAATGTCTCAGAACTAGGGAATAGTCTTTCCTTGGATATATTGGCCATGGTCAGAATTATAGAAATGAGATTGAAAATGATAACTCTAAATGTATTAAAGCTAAAATCCTTAAGAGAGGTGAGAATTCCATGACCTCCCTTTCCAGGCCAGTGACAAATGCCTAAATGGCTCCAGTGTTACAGAGTACAAGATGCCCCAGGTAGTTCTTCTCATGATCATTGCACAATTCTTTTAATAATTCTGTTTTTCTAAGTAGAAATCTACTTCTGTAGTTTCTGTCCATTAGCCCTGGGTATAATTTCTGCATTGAAAAAATTATTCTTTCTTTTTGTGTAACTATTCTGATATATGAGTACAATGATATTAATTTTTAGTAAAGTTCATCATACATAGAGGAATAACTGATAAGATGAAGCTACACTGCAGGTGATGATATTCCCATTTGGGTTTCCATACTATAGCATATTACCAAGCAGTTTGACTAGCATTTTGTGGGGATTATCCATGGAGCTCTGAAGTCTAAAATTAAATCCCCAATTCTGAGTTTAATCTGCAGACTCTGTTGCCAAATGAAGGTTCCTACCACTTCCACTTGCTTTCTCTTGGCATTTTGATGTGTTCTAGACCCTCTGCAAGTATTCTTGTTTTACGGTCAGTTGCCTGCCATGTTTTATTTTTCTGTATTGTGACATGTCATTGCTCCCTTGTGATATCACATTATGGAACCATGACTTGCAACACTGAATTGTGACATGGCAGTATTGCACTGTGCTGCCATAATGCTGCACTTTTAAAATATACTGTGAAACTGTAATATAACAATATTCTATTTTGCCATCACACCGAAACTATGACTTCACAGTGTACCATATTGCCAATGCAATGATCTATTATGCTATCACACTGTTCTATTTTGTCACTACAATGCTGAACTGTGACAGCAAAATACTAAATTCTGACATCATAATGTTATACTATATGAGCACAATGCTCATTGTGACATGTCAATGGTCCATTGTGCTATCACAATAGTGTCAGTGAAAAGCAACATGTGCCATTATAATATTTCAGTATGTCACCACAATGCTAAAATTTGACAACAAAGTGCTCTATTGTACCATCACAATGTCTTAGTTAGTGTTTCTATTGCTATGAAGACACGGTATGACCATGACAACTCTTACAAAGGAAAACATTCAATTGGGGCTGTTTTTTAGAGGGTTAGTCCATTATTGTCATGGCAGGAAGCATGGCAGCACATATGCAGACATGGTGTTGGAGAGGTAGCAGAGACTCCTACATCTGGATTAGCTGGTTGCAAGAAGAGAGAGAGAGACACTAGGCCAGGCTTGAGCATTTGAAATCTCAAAGCCAAACCCTAGTGTCTTATTTTCTCCAACAAGGCCACATCTATTCTAGCAAAGCCATACCTCCTAATAGTGATACTCCCTAATGACCAAGCCATTCTTATTCAAATCACTACATTCCACTCCCTAGACCCCATAGGCTTGTACTCATATTATAATGCAAAATGTATTCAGTACAACTTCAAAAGTCCCCATAGTCTATAACAGTCTCAACACTGTTTAAAATTCAAAGTTCAAAGTCTCTACTGACTCATGGAAATCTCTTATGTGTAACCCCCTTTGAAATCAAAATAAAAAAGCAGATCATATACTTACAACATACAGCAGCAGCACAGAATATTCATTGCCATTTCAAAAGGGATAAAAGGGACCATAGTGAGGAAATACCAAGCCAATGCAAGACAGAAAAACAGCTAGAAAAACTCCAAACTCTGAATCTCCATGCATGATGTCAAAGTGCCCTTCAGATCTCCAATTCCTTTCACTTTTGTTTACTTTATCACACTTCTTTCTCTCAGGATAGCTTCAAACCTTGTCTGTAGCTCTTCTTGACAGGTATCCCAGGACTCTGGCATCTCTAACAGCTTCACATTCATCAGACTCCACCTTCACAGCTTCACACAATAGCCTTTCTTGACCTCAATGCAGGGACACCCCTGATACACCTGGCCTCAGCATCTTTCCTTAGCCTTTCCTTCCCCTTAGGGGGAAGGCGTGATATTCTACAACACCTTTCTTGTATCCTTGACTCCAAAGCCAGAATTACATGACTGGAGCTACTAAGTCCAGCTGCTTGCTGGGGATGGAACATAACCCTCTTGTTCAATTGATATCTGTGATTTCCTTCACTGCTTAACTTTGGCTACTGTGGAACTTGTTCTCTAGACCAGCCTGGCCTTGAACTCAGCAATCTACCTGTCTCTGCCTCCTTTAAAAGCGTGTGCTAAAAAAGTATGTGCCACCATACCTGGCCCTAAACTTTGCTTTAACTCCTTTTAATAAGTTGGAAGTTTAGCCCTGAGGTGTCTATTCCTATTCCATTTAGCATTAGGCTTTTCTTTAATCTGTTTATCTCCTTGAATGCAAGATTTAGCTCTATTACACCTCCTGGTGCTCTTTTCTCTTCAAAATATACATTTTGTATTTTTCCTTACTCAGCTTGCCCCTTTTCATTATAGATTTGTATGAACCTGGCCAAAAATAATCATGTGACAAAGTCTAGCCTGTTTTCAAATCTCCCCTGCCAAAGCTGCTAATTCATAATTATTTAATATAGTCTCAGGCAGACTTTTTGAGTAAGGGAACAAAGCAGCCACATTTCCACCAAAGTATCACAAGAACAGTGTCTAGGCTGTGCACTAATATTCATCTTCTCTCAAATCTCTTGAGCTGGGCTCCCACATTTCAAATCACCCTCAGCACCACTGTCTTCCATGCTGCTACTAGAATGTCCCATTATGCACCACTTAAAGCATTCAACTGCTTTTCTAATCCAAAGTCCATATTACTCCAAACAAAAGTGTGGTTAGGCCTATCACAGCAATATCTCATTCTCTGGGACCAACTTCTGTCCTAATTAGGGTTTTTATTACTGTGAAGAGACACCATGACCACTGCAACTCTTATGAAGTTTTATGAACATTTAACTTAGGTTGACTGACTTATAGTTCAGAAGTGTAGTCCATTATTGTCATGGCAGGAAGCATGGATGCACACAGGCAGACATGGTGCTGGAGAGGTAGCTTAGAGTTCAACATCTGGATTAGAAGGCAGAAGGAAGAGAGAAACAACAGGCCTGACATGGGCTTTTGAAACCCTAAAGCCCACCTGCAGTGACACACTTCCTCCAAAAAGGTCACACCCTCTCCAACACAGCCATACCTCCTAATAGTGCTACTCCCTGGTGAGCAAGCCTTTAAATGTATGAGCCTATTGGGGCCATTCTAATTCAAAGCACCCCATAATGCTCCATTGGGATCATTAGTTTTAATTGTAAATGTGCCACAACCTATGATCACCTGGAAAAAATATCTCAATTGTGAATTTTGTGTATCAAGTCATCCCATGGATATGTAAATGAAAAATAGTCTTGATTGTTAACTGGCATAGCCCACTGAAGGTGACACTATTCCCTAAGCTGGGCCCTGAAGTCTATAAGAATGAAGAAGGTCTAATTACACAATTGTTAGTAATCCCAAAGATGAAAGTGCTACTATTGTAGCATTGGGGTTATCTTGTCTGGATAGTCTTTGCTGTGGTTCATAGGCTTTGCAGCTCAGTAAGACAATTGATTTCTTTTCTCCCTTGTCAGCTTGCATATTATCTTCTAATACGTTGAGAGCTAGTGCTCAGATAGGATTCCAGGTCAGTTCCAGCTTGATGTCTCCAGGTTCTATGTCTGAAGTATGTACTGTCTTCAGCAATGGGGTCTTACCTTTAAGTTTGGGAGGCAAGCAAGGGCAATTGGAATACTCTACATTGTTTTGGGAGTCTCTTGGACATCACTGACCAAGAAAACCAAAGGATTTTCCTATAATCCAGACCCAGGAAGACAATTATCACATGTTCTTTTTTATTTGTGGATCCTAGTGCTGAATCTCTAGATTTGATTATATAACCTGCAGTGACCACAGAAGCTGAAAAAGCAGAAAAGGAACATGTGGAGTAAAGGGCAGAAGGAGCTCTGGAGAGGGGTAGTGCACAGGTACTATGAAGGAGGAAGGGGAAAGCAAGAAGAATGACTTTAACTGGGGTGGAAGGAAATCCAGAAGAATAGGGCAGAAGGAGAAATAAATAAAACCAAGGATGTCGTAAAAAGCCATTGGGAAATAATATTTTATAAGCTCACTTAAAATACATGTATATATAATATATAAATGTGTGCATATACCTACACATATAGTTTAAATAGAGTTGTACCATATGAGGAGATAATACTCCCCCCAAGAGCAATAGACTACCTAAAAACCCCAGGGTATGCCTGGTACTGTAAAATTAGCCAACTTCCCAAGGCTGGAGAGGTCATAGACTACAGAGTATAACTACTTCCATTTTCGTAAACCAATATAAATTCAGCTGCATTTTAATTACTTTTCCTCATACCAACATACAAGTATAGCTCTTACCCCTCATCAAAGAACTTTCAGTTTTTCAGTAGATGGAGATGATTACAGAGATCCAAAAATGATCAAAATACACAAGATAAATGATAATGGAGTTTCCAACCCAGTTCATCTACAACACAACCACCATACTCGGGGCTCAGAGAACCTCATCAAAGAGAGGGTAGGAATATTGTAAAGGTGAGAGATCAGTATGCTTGTTGCAAAATAGTTTCTAGACATAGATGCTATACCTGTGAAATCTTAACAACATGGTTGCCTAAATAAGACTTGCATATTTATAACACCAATTGACATTTCAGCATGGATAGGAGAAATTTCACAAGGCCCTACATCAAGATACTATAGGCAGTCAATGGCTGTTGAGAGAGGAAGAATAATCAGTTTTCTCCAGGGAAAAGCCTACCTCAGGATATCCAATCCCAAGTGGTCAGCCCTAAACACATGTACACAGAAGCATCACTACATGGACTTAGTAGGTCATGTGTATGTATATGTGCATGCCTGTGTAACAATAATGACTGAAGAGGAAAGGGTCATGAATTTGAGAGAGCATTGGGTAGACAGGGAAGAGTTGGGGTGGGAAGAGGAGGGATGATATAAATGATTAAATATAGTGTTCATATACAAAATTCTCAAAAACTATAGATAAAAAGGTGAAAAAAGATAAGAGGAAAGTAAGAATTCATGTCTTCTCTTTTTTTTTTACTATATATTTTATAGGACTTGCTTCATGCCTTAACTTACACAAATGATGAACTATAACTTGGAATTCATTGTAAGCCAAATATACCCTTTCTTCCCTAAGTTTCTTTTGGTCAAGGTTTTTATCATAGCAGCAGAAATGAAACTAGATCATCAATTATGACACTAAAATGCTGAACTATGAAATGATAATGATATATTATTACATCACAACACTGAATTTGGAGACCACAATGTTGCAATATGTTATCACAGTGCTTCATTTTGCTATCACAGTGCTGCACTGTGATTAAAAAAAAAAAAAAAGGTGCATTATGGCATCACAACATCATGATGGTGCATAGTGTCATCACAATGCTGCATCATGACAACACAATATTACATTGTAGCATAGCAATGATGAAACATTGACATCACAATGCTAAACTTTGACAACACAATAATAAATTGTGACATCACAATGCTCCATTTTGCAACCACAATACTGACATTTGATATTACAAATGCTTAACTGTGATATTACAATGCTATATTGTTCCCTCAGAATGATGAACTGTGACAGCACAATTACTGAATTTTGATGTCACAATGCTGGATGAGAATGTTCCATTGCACTGTGGCTACACTGGACACAAACACCACAATGTTGCTCTCTATAATCATAGTACTCAATTTAACGAGCACAATGATGAACTGTGATATTACAACACTGAATTGTGAAATTATAATGCTATCTGTGATACCACAAGTTACATTATATTATTTTAATAGTATATTATTGTGATCTCACAATACTCTATTATGATATGACATCATAATTTTCTATTGTGACATCACAGTGTGTCACTGCTCCATATTAAAACTGATTCATTTGTCTTGTATACAACCTAGGAAATGGCATAAATTGGGAGAAAGACAAGAGAAGGTGACAAATTTTTGTGAAAGGAGGTTGAGATGTCTGAACACTGTTTGGGGGAAGGGCAGCCAGCTGAATTCAGCCACAGGTTTTCATAGTCCTTTGTTGATTATAGGCAATCATTTGGGATATGCAGCTCTGGAATATGTGAGGAAGATTCCTCCAAGGATCTTCCTGGGTTGGAGCTCAGTAGAGGAAACCTTTAGCTTTTCACTTGCTCCAAATTCTGGCTGCTATTCATTGAACATGGTTTTGAAATATAATTTCTGGATTCATTGGGTTTTAAGACTCATATTATGGGGTGGAGACTACAAGAAGACCTAGTATTCTGGAGCAAAGCAGCAGGAGGGGCATGGAGTTGGGGCTGTTTGCATGCCAATTCTGACTCATACTAGCATTCTTCAATTTCTGCTTCTTGACTGAGGACATAATGTGACCAGCTATCTCAATCTTCTGCTGCCTTGACTTGCCCACCATGATGGACTGTACACTTAAATTGTGAACCAAAATGAACACGTTCTTTCTTAAGTACTTTTGTCATGTATTTTACTATAGCAATGTAATAAGTAGCTAGTAGAGAAAGTAGTATTCACAGTTTCAGGCATGGGCTGTGTCCTGGGACTACAAAGATAAACAGTGATGGCCTTGTTTTTATTTATGTATAGTTTACAGTTAATAGAAGACAGAACAAATGCAAGAAGCAGTTGAAATCCAGTGAGATTTCAATTTGACAGAGATTTCTGAACATATAGTAAGGAAACCTATGGGAAATCTTTAGGTATGGAAAAAGCCAAACTAAAGCTTGAAGAATGAGAAGAAGTAAAGCCTGTATTTTTGACAGGATGAAAATGTTATAAAAAGGGCTTACCATAGAAGCATAACGTAATCAAAGAACTGAGAAAGTGAATTAGCATAGTAGATCTGAGGAAGAGAAGCTGATTCAAGATTACTTCAAGGTTGCCATGTTGGGGAGACTGGTGGGATAGAGGCATACAAGCAAGTGGAGGACAAGCAAGGATGAAATGAAGCTTGATCAGGGACTATCAGTATTATAAGGGAGATGATGAGTACCACTGAAAGATTTTAATGATGAAATGGCATGGTTATGTTTCTGTGATACAAAGAAGATTGTGGCCAAAATGTAGCTGAAGCAACTATTGAAAATGGAAACAGCCAGGGCACAGAGTAGAGAGTGTCCCAATAATTCATATAAGATGCTTAATTAGGTGGTGTGAGGATATACTTAAGGATTTTTGTAGGATGTATCCTACTATTCATAGATTATTTCAGTGTTTCTTGCTATAATAAATGCACAAGACACAGGACTTTATTTAAATTATTTTCCCCCTTACACTCTCCTAAATTCATGACTTCTTTTTCTTTTATTATTGTTGTTATATGTAATAAATATAAATATGTTAATATATTATATAATTTGTCTAATCCATTCAATATTCCTTGTATGAATATGATTTCAGGGCTCACTTGTTATTTTATAACTAATTATGGTGCTCATCCTTGGAAAAGAATAATTATCTTTTTCTCAGATTTTAGTTTTTTGAGACAAGGTTTCTCTGGGTAGCTTTGTCCCTTTCCTGGAACTCACTCTGTAGCCCAGGCTGGCCTTGAACTCAAAGAGATCCGCTTGGCTATGCCTCCCAAGTGCTGGGATTAAAGGCGTGTGCCACCACCTCCTGGCTTGTTTGCAGTTCTTTGTATATGGGTAGGGCCTTCTGAGATTTCCCCCTTCCATGGTAGCATGGGTCTTAGATTGCCACTGTTTGGGTCTTGTTTAGACAGTCATATTATTGAAGAATCACAAGCATAGTTTCCCTGTTATTTCTAGGAGACATAATCTTCTAGAAGACTTCTTTTTCATCCTCTGGTTTTTCTTTCTACCTTCTCTTTTGTGATGTTTCCTGAGCCTTGGATGCAGGACCTGTGTTATATAAATGTATCCACTGGAGTAGACGCCCCAAGATAATTTTTTTTCTCTGTATTTTGACCAGTTGTGGTTTTGTGTGAGGGTTTCTATCTATTGGAAACAAGAGCTTCTTTGATGATGGGTGAGAACTACACTAATTAGGAAAAGATGGCTGGTCCATGGGTCTGGAGCCAGGTGAAGCAAAGACCATTCTTGAACAAAACTAGTTTGCAGGTGACCAGTCTGGGGAACAGGTTTGTGAACCAGACACAGGAATCTACAAGGAGTAAAAGCTTACTTAGCTCAGAGTCCTTGAGTCTATGAAGTCCAAGAGCATATCACTGCTAGCTATTTGGATCTGATGAAGGCCTCATGCTGCATGCATCCTAAAATGGCACAGAGAATCAACATGGTGAGACAAAGTAACTCTGTTAGCTTAAGCCTACTTCCTCTTCTGTAGCCACTAAGGCCATCATGGGGCTCCAATACTTATGACTTTATCTAATTCTAATCACCTCCAATGCCCTACTTCTAAATATTAGTAATTTATGACTTTTGAGGATTAAGTGTCCAACCCAGGAACCTTGGCATTTATATTCAAACAAATTATGAGTTTTATTCAATATCTGGACAAGGAATTTGGGGCAAGGCAGTTTCTAACCATGCTCAGTTTTCTTTTACATGGGTGCTGGAGAGTAAAGCCTCATGCTTATGTAGCCAGCACTTCACCACTGGGACATATCACCAGGCCTCTTTACTAATTTCTTTCTGTGTATAACCTTATTAAATCTATAGTTCATAGCTTCATGGCCTTAGTTCCACTCTAATCCAGAACCACCCTAAAGTGTCTTCTTTTAGGGTCTTATGTCTATAAGTTGATCTTCAAGGTTAAAATCTCTAGGCTTCCACTTACTAAATATGTAACTTTAGACTGATAACTAGGAGAATATTAAAAGTATTAAATGTCACATGTCTGATAATTCTTGGATATCATCATTTTCATCACTAGATGGGCCCACATGGATAGGTGAGGACTCTGATACCTCCCCTTAATATTTTCATTCTTAGTTGGTCCCTTTCATTGTAACTGTAGGGACCTTTCCTATATTCTCATTCTCACTTAATTCCAGCACTACCTTTCCAGTGTCCCAAGTCAGGAACCTAAGTTAGATATTGCCTTGCCCCCAATTTCTCTAACAGATGTTGAAGAAGACACGCATTTTGGTTTGAATGCAACTGTCTAAGTTCCTGGGTTTGATATTTATTCCTCAATTCTGGGGAGGTGAAGATGTGAGGATCCCAAGGGTTTATTTGCCAACTAGCCAGCCAAATTGATAAGCCCTAGGTTCTTATGACAGATCCTGTATCAAAAATCACGGTAGTTGACTTCTGCAGAATGATACTCAAAGTTGACTTCTGCTCTCCACAAGCACTTTAAAGACAAACACACAGATTGAGATACATACATATACACACACACACACACACACACACACACACACACACACAAGCATGTACATACACATACATATTATTCTATATATATATGAATACATACATATGTATGTACTTACTGGGTTGAGTATGCAACTCTGGAAAATATTAACATTTAACTATTGGGCCATGATATTTCAAAGTAGATAGAAAATACAGTGATTTATGTGGGTGATATCATATAGACAAAGCAATGCACAATATGAAATACTACTGTACACATACTTAGTAGCAGTTCAGGAGATTAGTTACAGTCTTTGTCTTTATAGGTCTTGAACAGATACACAAATGCACAGTTACTCAGTAGAATGAGAGCTGTCTGTAGGAAATCATACTGAAGTCCACAGGAAGGAGCTTTTTATTACTCTGAGAATTCAGGAATTATTTTATAGATGTGAGCACACCTGAGATGAGATCTAAAAGAAGAGGAGTTTGTCTGATTGACAAGGAGATAAAAGGACATTGCTTCAGAGGGAAGTGTACACTGAATCACTTGTTATTCCTGTGTACCATGAACAAATAGCTGCACAAACAATAGATTAATGCAACTCAGAGCAGGTATTATCGTGTTGAGGGTCATGATTGCATGATCACATAAAGTTTATAGGCTTTTTTTTTCATCCATTCCCTCTCTTGTCATTTCCTTTGTGTTACAAATATTTATTGCCCTTTGGTTTCAAAATAACTATTTCATATAGGTATTTCTATATCTACATTATAGTCAAAAATGGCAAAAGGGGGGGAATAAAAGAGTACATATGCTGAGTGCATAAACTGTCTTTCAAACATATCACATGACTTACAGGGAGCCAATTGGTTATACTTAGCTTAAAAAAATATGTGAAAAATAATAGTGTTACTAGCTAGATACATTGTTGATCTTCCATCCTGAGAAAAAAGGGCAATGAATGTTGAGTAGATGTCTAACATATTGCTAATAGAAGAATTGTGGGTCTGGAGAAAGGTAAGAGTGTCATTACTTGTAGTTAGAACTTTAATTTTCCTATATCATATCAAGTATTTCATTATTGGCACATGTGAAAAACTTAGGTATAATCTATGATCTTCACTTATGTAACATTATCATTTGTGTCATTATGGAAAGCATATCAAAAAGTACTTAGAAGATGAGGTAAAAAGCTTTACCCACATGTAAAGAAGTATTGAATTGTTCTATTAATATTTTCGAGTAAGAGACTCAGGATGTAGACCACTATCCATTTGAAGAATGCTCTTTGGGGCCTTAAGGATACACAATCAGTGTTTATCTCAGCAATAGGCAGTTTTAGTATATGCATCCAGCAACCAAGATTCTTGCAAATGTAGCAGATAGGTTTATAAAAAGTAGTCACAGATAAAAAGATGTTTTGTTGGAATGCACTAAAACCAGATCAGTCTAAGGAACAGCAGCACTGAATTAAGCACAGCACTGCTTTGCTAGTAGCTTGTCACCCTGAGTCACTAATCAGAGAGGACATATCTGATGGGAAGGATGTAAGCTGTAAGGCTGCCTCCTCCGACAACTCATCTTCTTCCTTCATTTCCTGAACAATCTCACCAATGGAAGGAAAGAGAGTGTCTGGCATTCTTGCCGCCTGCTGCTGAGCAGACCCACAATGATTAATTTTCATTTGCAGAAGGCTGAATTATCTCTGCCCCCACATGCTAGCATACATAGTCCAGTGATTTCTTATTTCCTTCAACTTCATTTCAAGATGGATATAGATGTGTTTCTGGGTCAGAAATAGAGGGTCACTAAATGGCTATGTCTTTTAGAAATTAGTGTGTTTGCCTAAAGATGGGATTCACAATGTATTTATTATTATTAATAGTAGTAGCAGTTAACAAATGCTGAACACTTACTTTGTATTGCATTTAAATGTGATTTTTGTTTCTTTCCTTTTGCTTTGTTTTGAGGCAGATCTTATGTAGCCCAGGTGGGCTGCTAACTCATGATCTTCTTTCTGTCTCTCAGGAACTGGCATTATAAGCATGCAGCACCATATGTATGATTTTTGAGATGATGGAGTAGAGGTTGGGAGAGTTTTTAATGCTTAGTTATTTTAAAGCTATGATTCAAATGCAGCTTTCCCTGCTGGTGGAATTCTTAACTTCTGTAGTACACAATGAACACAGAAATCATCTTGTATATGTGCTGGTCACTGTGCTAGATGTGTGACTGCAGTCCTGACTGTGACAGGATGGGCTTGCAACACTCAGAAATTTGTGTAGGAGGCTGTGATGAAGATTGAAGTAGCAGTCTTACCAGGAGGATAGGACACCACAAAGAAGATGAGGCTTACTCAAATGTGCTTGCTCCTGGACCTGATTTAGAAATCCTGAAAGTCATTCCTTCCTTATTCTAAGTGGTTGTGTGACATGGAGTCATTGCCTCTTTGAGCCTCTGATTCTCCATCTATAAAGTGACAGGAACTGCCAAACTGAATGGTAGTGAGGACTTGTAACTGGATAGAGCTGCAGGGCCCATTGTTGTGATATTTTATTTGTGCTGGAATGTGGTGATATTTTATTTGTTTGTTAATAAATAAGTTTGCCTGGAGATCAAAGGTCACAGCCAGACATAAACAGAAGTCAGGCGGTGGTGGCACATGCCCTTAATCCAATCACATGGCAGGCAGAGTCTCTGTGTGTTCAAGGACACAGCCAAGCATGGTGACACATGCCTTTATTCCCAGTACCAACCATAGAGACCTGGAGGTCTGTGTAGACAGGCAGTGACAAGGAAGTGAGGTGGCTGGGCTAAGAGCCAATGAGAAGGCAGAACAGCAAGGCAATAAAGGCACAGGTTAGAGAGAAAGAGGTTCACTTGGGAAGCTATGTGGTAAGCTGAGGTTAGTTTGTGGCTATCACTTTGATCTCTATGGCTTTCACCCCTGTATTTGGCTCTGTGTTTCTTACTTAATGAGACTGTTTAGAAATTTGTCTACAGCCCATTACTGTGTACAATCTCTTATATTTGGGGGATTGAGTGGGAAAATTTTTTTACTAATTTCTCCTCCCTGAGGCCCCCATAATTAGTATGCATGTTTGTGTGTTTCTCTGCATGGATGACTCTGGATATGTGTATGTGGTTTTGTATGTGTGTGTGTGTGTGTTACATGTGTGAATTCTATGCAAGTGTGTGAATGTGAATGCATGTGTGCATGCATGAGAAAATGATATTGAGTCTCTTCACTTTATTACTTTGAGTCAGAGTCTCTCATTGGATCAGACACTCATAGTTTTGTCTATGCTGACAGGTCAGAAAGCTGCTGAGATCTACCTGTTTCTTGCTCCCTAATACTGGGGTTATAGGAACATGCAGCCATACCTGGCTTCTTACATGGTGCTGTAAGAGATCCCATGTTTACATAGGAATTTCTTTTTGATAAACAGTTTATGTCCACCAGTCTTTTCCTAAGCTCCAGAAAGAAGCTGTCAGGGCAGAGTATTTGCACCTGGAATCTAGATATTAAACTGCTGGCAACACTGAATATCTTCTGTAACTTGCATCTAAACTTAGCCTATTTAATGGAGGTAGATTGAGTATTGATTATTTGATTAATTCAGCCAATATATATTATTGAATTCCTGCTACATTATTGAGAGCTGTTCTGGGTCTTCAGTCACATTGTGGCAATAGAAATAATGGCGATAAATAAAGAATCCAGTAAATGAGGAGCTAAGGAAATCTTGCACTCAAGTCTTCAAGTCTCATACATTTTCCTGGAGTTCACACCACCTGTCCCATCATCTTTCTTAATGAATTGCTAGCGGTGCACTGACAGGGTCATGTTCTTCCCTGTAAATGCAGTTCCTACTGTATCAGGCTCTCTGTAGTCTTTTTTTTTTTTTTTTCAAGACAGGTTACTCTGTGTAGCCTTACCTGTCCTGGAACTCTCTCTCTGTAGACTAGGCTGGCCTCAAACTCACAGAGATCCACCTGCCTCTGCCTCCCAAGTGCTGGGATTAAAGGCATGCGCTACTGCTACTCGGCCTCTGTAATCTTAGCTGGATAATTCTGCCTCATCTTTATTTGCCACACCAAGAAAGAAATTCTTATACCTTTCTCATTTACTCTGTTCTCCTTTCACTATAGCATCTTGTGGTATGTAAGATTTTTCTGACTTTATATTTTAAAGACAAATTCAAGTTGTACCTGTCTTAATTTGTAGAGAAAACATTACAAGAAATAACATCCCAATATATTTTATAACATAATGATGAGAAAATTATTTTGGAACTATGCAAATTAATAAAGTTGACAGAAGAGGAACTGGAAAAGCTTAAAACTAATGTTTAAGTCTATGAAAGTCTGAAGTTAGTTATTAAAAACCTGCATCTAGGGCTGGAGAGATGGCTCAGAGGTTAAGATCGCCAACTGCTCTTCCAAAGGTCCTGAATTCAATTCCCAGAACCCATATGGTGGCTCACAACCATCTGTAATGAGATCTGGTGCCCTATTCTGTGTACTAAATAAATAAATATAAAAATAGCCTTCATCTAAATAAAAGCCCAGATGCTTCAATAGCAATGTCTTTAAATAATTAAGGAAGAAAGAACATTTTTACTCAATTTGTAGAATCAATATAAATAAATAAAATATTGTTTTGTACCTCAAATTAAATATGTTGCATTCTAAACTTAAATGGGAAAGCTGAAATTACAATTAAAAAAAAGAATAAAAGATGAAAAATGTTCCTTGGGGAGAAAATATAGGTGTCAATGTTACAGGAAAAGATTGAAAAAGTAAACTGCTATTCTTCAAAAGCCACGACAAAAGAAAAGTATCTGTGAGATGACAGGTGAGTTGATGTAATTTATTATAGTGTTTCTTTTTTTACTCTCAATGTGTGTCACAAAAATCATGTTAGTTGTACCTCTTAAATATTTAAATGATTTTGAAAAAGAAAATAAAAAATAAGCCAGTAACTGGCTGTATCCAAATTACATAATTTCTGTAACCCAGTAAAAAGATGACAATAAGACCCAACTTAAAATGTGTAAATTTTAGCCAGATGAGATAGTATAGGTCTGTATTCTCAGTATTTGGAAGGCGGAGGCAGGAGGATCAGGAGTTTGAGGTCAACCTAAGCTATGAGATGAGACAATCTTAAGAAATGCTGGAGAAATTTTCAGTATATACTTCATAGTAGAAGGCATATAAATGACTAAGAAGCAAACACAAAGCAAAATACAAATAAAAATACAAGACATTAACACTGTTAAGAATAGCTAAAACTGAAAGTAAATACATAACAGAAAGAAAGAAAAACAAAATAAATTTTGATATAATCAAATTACTGGGAGCTATAGAACAAAATAACCTAAAGTAGGTCTGTAAAATATGGACCAGATATGAAACAAAGAAAGTTAAGTGAAAGGGCAGTGTCATAGGAGGCAAGTATACAGGATATCATAATAAAATTCTTTTAATATTTTCTATACATTTAAAAATTTTATCATAGGAGTAATTACATAGTGCCAAAGAAACCAGAGAAAATAGCAACTGAATTATTCCCAAATTGTGAAGTTACAGAATTGGTATAACTATTCTGTCAGATTGGCAGTTTTCTAGGCTGGAAAGCAAGTAAAGTTTATTAGCAAAAAGACAAGAAAGAATGTCTATGGTTATGGAAATGTCCTATGGTATATCTGTTTTAAGGAAATACTGTATTCTTGTCTATGCATGCAAGAGAGAGAGAGAGAGAGAGAGAGAGAGAGAGAGAGAGAGAGAGAGAGAGAGAGAGAGAGGGAGATTAAACTATTGTTTACTTGAAATGAGTGCATTCATTTACAGCATTGAAATTTTAGCTTCATCAATTTAATTCCATGTTCTTTCTAATTATGCAATCCAAGTATTCCTGCTAACAGTCATATCCAGATGGGAGTGGGAAGAGGGAATATAATTAGTACCTGCCAGCCTATGCCCACCTAGTCTGCAGAATTTCATGTTTCCTCATTTTCCCATTGGTAATCTTTTCTATACTCACTCTGAAATGTTAACCAGAGGTCCCATATTTAATGTTTAAGATATTCAAAGCCATTCCAGATTGGTTTTTTCTCTCCTCTTCCATATGAGAAAAAGTTTGCTGACATGTAAACAATGTTAAGACTTTGTGGGCCACATCTCCAAAGGGGAGGGTTTGGGCATGTAGCACTTCCCATTATGGATGGAGCATTCAACACTGCCATAGGCTAAGGTGAGTCATTTACTCTGGATTCTGTCATGGGCTTGGAGTCAATGTCCTTCAGTATATCTGGGCAGATACTCTTCAGGAAACAAGTCAGTCCTGGACAGGCTCCAAGTTTGGATGCCATTCTGAGTCCACTCAAGGCTCTAATTAGCTCTTTACCTATTTAGCTGCTTCTCTGACTCTGGTGGTTTTTATATTTCAACCTTTATTTACAAAGGATCAGATGCCATTCTAAGGATGGCTTCTTGAGACTCTGTCCCCGATTAGGCACATACAACCTGCCATGACCTGAGAATACCTTACTTTCTCCCCACTAATACCAAGTCTCTATTCTGGACTCTGACTCACAGATCTCAACAGATACACAAAATTTTCTCATAACTACTTTGATGAAATGGGCATGCCATGTTTATTTTCTAGCAGGCCTCTGCTCATTTTATTTAAATATCCTGTCTCCTAGGAGAATGGCAGCATTTTGAGGATGAGGTGGGAGCCTTGTCTCTACCTGTATAGTCAGTGAAGTCTTGGCGATGTTACCTAAGTGAGCATTTATTTTCCAAGCTTTGCCTACATATATTAGCCATAATTAGGCAGCAAAATAAAGAGAAGATGTATTGGTTTTTCCTGAAGGAATGTGTTCCCCTGTCATGAAGATAAATCATTTCTACATAAAACAATTAGGAAAAATACAAGTGAATACAGTGCTTGCTTCTGGCTTTCTTACAGCAATTTTTCTTTCATGCTATGGAAAGGCACAAAATGAAAAAGATTGTATAGGTGTTCCTGAAGTTATTAGGAATACTGGTGTGAAGGGAGTATAATTGGAACTAGTGTGTTGTGGGCTGGTAAATTTTAGGTAGAGGAAGAGGAGAGTGCCTTCAGGGCAGGACAACTGTGTTAGGAAGTCTCATACATTATCACAGCTTGCTTGTAAATACCACTGCTGGCAATCTCCCCATGTATAGGTACTGGGCTGGACTCTTGATTTTTTTTTTTCATGCAGAAAGATTTGAGGAGATGCTAATATTTCTTACCAATTGTTCTGTGTTATTTAAGCATGACTCATAAAGAGACAGATCCCAGATTTCCTTTTTCAAATATGTAATGGGACTTTCTATCTTTAGGAGAGAGCTCTTCAGGTCTCTCTACTGTCACCTTTGCCAGTGGCTGACTGTGTTACCATCAGTTGACACTTCCTGAAAACATCAGATTCATGGTCCTTTCCTTCAAACACCTTCCTCATTTGTACGTAAATACTTTCTTGCAAAGAAAGCAAATGAATGCAAGTCCTTAAATAGCCCAAGCAATTGCTTATTCAATTGTGATTGTGCTGTTGTCATCAAAAGTGCATTTCATAGTGCCTAATACTCAGGAATAAGAATTTCCATTTCCTCTCTGTTAAGCTTTAGGATGGCTTGGTTGGAGAGATGACTCAGTGGTTAAGATCATTTGCTGCTTTTTTCACAGAACCAGGATTTGATTCCTAGCACCTACTCTATAGTTGCAGGGAATCTGATGCCCTCTTCTGATCTCCATGAGGACTGCATGCACATGGTGCATATACAATATGAAGTTCCAAGTCTGTCTGCCTGTGAGAACTGTGATGTCACTAACTCCTCTTGCACTGTTGTTCTCTGTAAACCAAGTGGGGTAGACCACAAACCCCAACACCTTCACCTCTTTTATGTTCTTGTCATGTCTCACTCTTTCATTTACAGTTTAAAATTTTCCCAAGTTTTCTATTCACTCTTTCTTCCATCCTTAAAAAGAGGGAGAGTGTTTAGTCATCTGATCACCAGACTAGGTCAGATCAGGCTTTCTCTCGACCATTGCCAGCAGTCTACAGAGGATATATCATTGTGGATTTCTGGGGACCTCTTGAGCACTCTGCCTATTCCTGTTCTCATGTGGTCTTCTCTCATCCAATAACTGATGGAAGTGGATGCAGAGATCCTCAGCCAGGCCCCAGGTGGAGCTCCAGGTGTCCAACTGTCAAGAAAGAGGAGGGACTGCAAGAGCATGAATTGTTGAATCCAAGATTGCAAAAAGCACAGGGAATAGCCAATCTAATGGAAGCACATGAATTATGAACCAATGACTGAGGAGCCCCCAGCTAGATCAGGCCCTCTGGATAAGTGAGACAATTGAATAGCTTGATCTGTTTGGGAGGCACCCAGGCTGTGGGACCAGGACCTGTCCTTAGTGCATGAGCTGGCTGTTTGGAACCTTGGGCTTACAGGGACACATGCTCAGCCTGGAAAGAGGGGACAGGCCCTGCCTGTACTGAATCCGCCAGGTTTAAATGAATTCCCAGGGGTGTCTTGGTCCTGGAGGACATGGGAATGGAGGGGAGGGGCTGGGGGGAAGGTGGGGGTGGGAGGGGGAGGACAGGGGAAGCCATGCTGATGTATAAAATTAAAACACATAATAATAATAAAATAAATTTAAAAAAAGAGGGAGAGAGTTCTATTTGTTAGATATTTTACATCTCCACTTTGAAAACTATTCATGGAAATAAAACACTTGCCTATAATTTCTTGGATATTCTATTTATATACATTCTTTCCTCCCATAAAACATTCTTCATGCTCTTCTCCTTGTTAAGACTCAGGTAGTCCATATATCTATAAATGAGCTCAGGCTGGACTATAAAAGTGTTCTGGAGGTTAGATTAAAGCCAGCACTCCTCAGGAACTTGTTAAACTGGCTCTTCCATCTGCCAAAAGGAGTCATTTTTTCTTACCTCTGGCAGAAGGGACATATGGTTACCTGTGGTGCCGATTAGCATATCAAAGATCACAGTGGCCTCCAGGCTCCCTTAATATCAGAGGTACCTTTGTATTTCAAAGTACATGCTAGCATCCAGGTGCTTCTCTCTCCCCAGATGCTTATCTTCCTTATAATACACATGATTTGTTCACCTCTCCAACTCTCACTTGGTCTCTTTTTCTCTCTCACTCACTTTCTCTTTCACATGTCTTCTTCCTCTCTACCTTTTGCTATCCTCTCTCTCAATATGCTCTATTCACTATCCCTTGTTATCTTCTATTTCCACTCTTTACTTCCTGCTTCCCTAGCCCTGGTTATGTCCAGTCTGCTTTCTTTTCTCTTTGTTCTGGACTCTTCTGGACACCTCTGGATATTTTCTTATTCACAATAAAATCTTTCCCCCAAATAATGAAGAAGCCATGTTGTCCGTTTCTTTACTGTGTCCACTTGCACACACACACATCTACCTGGAAAACTTCAATGTTAAAGGTTAAATTTTAATCCCAACCCCTCTGAATAACCCTCTATAATATTCACAGAAGGTGAATCTTTCTTTCTATATCTCCACATAATCATGTATTTAGCACCTTTTTAATTCAGTATTTAGCCTTGACCCAGATATTTGTACATGCAGGGCAGGTACTTTACCACTGGACCATACTCTAGTGCAGAGGGAGTCTTTCATGTACAGCCAAATATTTGATTGAGAAATTTGAGGCCTACACCTTTTTCATACTCCTTCTTCTTCTTTTTTTTTAAATCATTGAACTAAATGGCTTTGGATCATCCCCTCTATTCTGCTGTATTACTGGTGATGAGACATCACAAGAAAAGGTTTGTTAAATGAATACACTGCTGTAATCACATTCTATTAATTATAGAATTCAAGAGAATTCTGTCAATTCAAGATCTAGCAGAATACAATTAAGAAGTCAAGTTTCTTTACTGTAGAAATATTTTACAATTCCAAACCCTAAGCTAGTGACCTTCTTGGTTCCTGTCTATGATTCCATAATTCATGATACAAGAATGTCATGACAGGAGAGATGGCTTGGAGTTGATGGGCATGAGTATGCCAAGCACATGTAGGTACAGATTCTAGATCTTTCACTCACAGGGGATATGGTTTTGGATTAGTTTTCATTTCCACAAAATGAGATGATATTAGCACCCATTTTATTTGATTTTGTGACAACTAAATGAGTCAAGCCTTGAAATGTATTTAGAAACTTGCCTAGATGAATACTAGCTTTGCCATTGAGCCCATTTTCCCTGGGAGGAAAAGAGTAAAAAGAAGAAAATGATAGCACAGCAAAGAATTATCAGTGAATCTTAGAGGAAAAAGAGCCAGATGTGTAAGCAGCATTGGGGTTGCAGACAGGAGCCAGAAGCTGATGCCTAGCCTGAGAGTATAGAAGTCTTTAATCTAGCCTAGGTTAAGAGATGTCCCAAACTCCTGGGGCATGGAGTCTCGTGTGTGCAAGTGCTTCACCAGCAGGGCAAAAGCACACAGGTGCAAGACTGGGAACCATGCACACAGTGGACATGGGCGAAATCAGTGGCAGGCTCCAGCTACCAACTTGATTACACAAGATTGGTGTGCTCTGAACACCTCTCTCTTACTCCCAAGTCCTTCCTGGAATTCCTACTATTTAATTTCTACATATAAATAAACTTAATGGTGGTATCAGTGATGGTAGCCAATACTGGATGAGAGTTTATAATTTGCTACATGCAGAATACATTTGACAAATGAACTTACTTAATTTTCAAAACTATCCTATGAAGAAAGCTATTTATTTATTTTAATTTTATAAATTATGTGTTGAAGCACAGCGCTAATGGTGCCTTGGAGCTGAAGAATTAGGGCTTGCATGAACCAATGTGAGATGACAATTACATTTTCAGGAATTTTGTGAGCTAGTGGTTAAAAAGAGCACTGTGACAATTATTTAAATTATTTAAAATGTTAATAAATTACATCTAAAACAAACAATAAGTATGTAAAACTCACTACTTCTTAACTATTTTACTATTATTTATGCACTTGAGTTATTTGTGTTTTCTGTATCTATATGGTGAAAGTCTAAAGTGGTAACCTGTTATATCTCACTTTTGGTAACATCATATAGAAGCCAACTATAGTGGATATATTTACATAATTGAAAATGGATGGTACTGTGAAATAAATGTTGATCATGGACATCCTCCTCTCCCAGAGTATTAAGATATATTTGACTCCAAGAGCATATTCTGTGATTCACATCCCTGGAGGAATGACATTGTCATAAACAGCCTACTTCATACTTCATGAAAAATATCTTTCCAAAGTTGTGTTTTCTCTGACCTCTTGCCTGACTCCCTCCCATATACAGAAGTATTGCCTCTTCCTGGTCATCTGCTTTCACTGACCTACTTCCAGATGCTTAACAGAATCTAAACTCTGCCATGCAAGGACTCACAGGTCTGTCTTTTTTTTTTTTTTTTTTCATCCAACTTTCAACAATAGTGCTTGCCACTATATATAATTAATTGAAAACAATTATGTCCATTTCTTATTTTTCCCACATGAATGTATGTCTTTTGAGAACTGGCTATATAACGAATATCCAGTGCTAATATTTGAAGTCCAAACACAATGTCATATGTAGCTAGTAACTACTTGTATTGATGAACAAAGAAGATCAGAATTCAGTGGCCTGGTATTCTTTTGTTGTTGTTGTTCTTTTTCTCACAGGTAACATCCTGAGAGAAGTTTTTAAATTAATTTATTCTTTGACAATTTCATACATGTATATATAATGCAATCTGATCATACTCATCCCCATCCCTATTCTATGTTCCTCCCACTAGCACACTCTTCCTCTCATCATACACCCATCCCACTTCATGCCTTTCCATTTTGCTCTGTGACCCACTGGGTTTGACCAGGACTACTTGCGTGGGCATGAGTATGAAACCATCTACTAGAAGAAGATCAATGGCTTACCCACTAAAGACAATGACTTCCTCTTTACAAGCATTTGTTAACTGCTGTTGGCTCCTGGGTAGAGTGGAACACTACATTTCCCTTTCCCTGTCTAAAATTGAATGGTAATGGGTTCAGTCTTGTACCGACCTATGTGGGCAAATGAATCTTCAATGACTTCTATAGCCATGTCATGCCCCTAAGACTGCTTGTCATAGCCCTCCTTCTCTTTATCCAGCTCTTACATTATTTCTGTCCTTTTTTTCTTCATTGTTCCCAGAACCTTTGAGGAAGGATGATATGGATGCTCTATTTAAGAGTAAACCCTCAAAAGACACTTGTTCTCAGTACTTTGACCAGCAATGGATCTACAGAAGAGAAGCTTCTTGGTCAAGGTTGAGGACAGTACTAATCTACAAAGATGATTTTAATACTAGTGGAAGAAGGGCTGACAAAATCAGAATGCTGGATTTCAGAGCATAGCGTGTCCCTGACCATGTTGCTGAAGTGTAAGATGCTGATGATAGGAGGGAACAAAACTCTAGCAGATTGGCTCTGACCATCCTTCTTCTCAACACCCCACTTTTTTGAGGCTCAGTCCTACAGATATCAAGAAGCAAAGAGGTCTCTGTGTGGGCTTACTTCTTAGTGAGACAAAAGTGATCAGTAATTGTGAAAATAACCTTACACAGGGCCTAAGGAGACCTAGGTTTGAATGCTGGGTGTGTTAGATTGCCTGAACAGCTCTGATTTTGTGCTAGTCCCTGTGTCCACACTGTCACTGAACCTTGGGCAAACTTTGCTGTGATTCTGGGCTTATTGTTTTCATCATCTGTAGCCAACAGAATGAGAAGTGACCATATTCCAAGGTCATGTATATGTTTCTACTTACTCTCTTCAATCTTTGCTGAAGCTCTGAGTAAGATTTTCTCCATCAATCCATCGGGAGGGAGAATGGCACATGGAGCAAACCTATGTCCTGTAGAGCCAGTTTTGATTAGCTTACTATCTGTGCCATGTCAATGTGTTCCTGGTCATAAGTGGTTCTTGTTAAGTGTCTGAGATTCAGAGTAGTTTATTAAACAGCTAGAACCAACTGATATGCAGGATCCTCTGATTTAATTCTGATCTTTACACTATAAAATGGGTGTCTTTTTTCATTTTTCTTTATTAAGAAATTTTCTACTCGCTCCACATGCTATCCACAGAACCCCCTCCTCCCTCCTCCCACTCCCCAGCCCTCTTTCCCAAGCGACCCCTCATCCCCACATCCCTCAAAATCGAGGTCTCCCAAGGGGAGTCAGCAGAGCCCAGCACACTGAGCCTAGGCAGGTCCAAGCCCCTTCCCACTGCACCAAGGCTGTACAACATGTCACACCACAGGCATTGGATTCTAGAAGCCTGCTCATAGACCAGGGACAGATCCCGATCTCCCTGCCTGAGTGCCCCCCAAACAGTTCGAGCCAAACAACCATCTTCCATATCCAGAGGGCCTAGTGCAGTCCCATGAGGGCTCCACAGCCACCAGTCCACAGTTCATGGGCTTCCACTAGTGTGGCCAGTCATCTCTGCACATCCTCCCATCATGATTTCGATGTCTCTCACCTGCAGTATCCCTCCTCTCTCTCATCAATTGGATTCCCAGAGCTCAGCCGGGTGCCTGGCTGTGGATCTCTGTATCTGCTTCCATCTGTCACTGGACAAAGGCTCTATGATGACAGGTTATTTGCTAGGCTGGTCACCAGAGTAGATAAGTCCAGGCACTCCCTGGACCACTGCCAGCAGACCAAGGTGGGATCATCCTTGTGGATTCCTGAGAGCCTCCCTAGCACCCTGCCTCTTCCTATTCCCATGATGTCCTCATCTATCATGGTATCTTCCTCCCTGCCCTCCCACTCTGTTGCTGTTCCAGCTTGACCCTCCCATTTCCCTATGTTCTCATCCCCCACTCCTCGCCCTCTGCCACCCCCCTGCACCCAGTCCACTCATGTAGATCTCATCCACTTCTCCTTCACAGGGTCATCCATGTGTCCCTCCTAGGGTCTTTCCCTGTTAGCTAGCCTCTCTGGAGTTGTGGGTTGCAGTCTGGCCATCCTTTACCTCCCATTTAGTATCCACTTATGAGTGAGTATATACTATGTTTGTCCTTCTGAGTCTGTATTACCTCACTCAAGATGATATTTTCTAGATCCATCCATAAAATGGGTGTCTTAACCACCAAAAATTTATTTGCTAACAAATCCAGGGTCTGGGAGGCCAAGATGAAGATGTTAACCATCAGTTCCCTATAAGGATCTTTGTGGTTTGTACCTGGTTTTATTATTTTTTTTGCTCAACCTTATATAGATTTTCCTTTTTAAAAATATAAAAAGGGAAGATTGAGAAAGAAAAAAAAAAGAGGCCATTCTTTGGTGTCTCTACCTCTAAGGACATTAATCTTGAAGGATCAGGTCTCACTCTTTAGACTTCATTCAAGCATAACTACATTTTATAGCACCATCTTCAAATACAGCCACTCTAGGGGATATAGAGGTTACATAAAGTAATTTTGTGTTGTGACAACATACTATAACATACTTTGATATACAACATACTAGAACATACTTGACAGAACATAGTTTTAGAAAGTTTAGTCCAAATTCACTTAAATCCATATACTTATGCATATCATCATGGTGGTAGGAGCATGTGGTAGAGGGGAGCTAATCACTTCACGGCCGACAAGAAGCAGGGAGCATTATAGGAAAGAATAACATTACCCCCAAGGACTTGTCCCCAGATACCTGTTCATTCAAGTCAGGTGTCACCTTTCAAAGTTATCAAAACTTCCTTGGATAGAGCCACCTTCTTGGGGAATACTTCATATCCAACTAAAATAGGGTTCTGTGCTTGAATTTTGAAATACTAAATGCCTCACTCAGGAATCTTTTATTTATCTGAAAAATATGGGTACCTAGTTATAATACTCATTCAGTAAATATGTAAAGCAAAGAGACAGAGATGTTCTTTTTTTGCCCCCAAGTCCTGCAGAGTTGATGATGTATAAGAGAAATCATTCTTCTCTGCTGAGGTTAAGGGTTAGGTGAGTAAGGGGGGTGACAGATGCCTAATGTTTGAGTACATTTAAGTGTATTGAGCAGAGATTATAATGATTTCATGTGATTAAAAATCTTTTAAGTCAGTATTTAGTACCTCAATATGGTTATTTAATTAAAAATGAGTGATTGAATTTATTAGGCTAATATTAGTATTTGTCTGTCTATCACTGTCCATAAAAATTCAAGGACACAAGGCAGAATAAAGTCTGAATCATGGGGAAGCTGAGTTCTGCTTGACTAATAAGAATCACATAGGTGAAAGAAGGACTGCTGGTTGACCTGCTGGCTCAAGGGCTTCCTCGGGCAGTTAGCAACTCCTGCTTTCCACCTCCACATCCTGCAAGCACACCAGGGGCAATTGATTGTATGCCACACCATTTCCTTGTATTTTTCCAAACCTGACTGTGATTGGCCTCAGTGCCTGACTAGTTTTTCAAATGAGAGATCTGAGTCACCTTCAACTCCCTCACAGCCTGGATGGAATCCATGGTTGCATTTCTCCACTGACATAAAGAAATCTGACGTTGCTTTAACTGTAAGCTCTGAGGGATACACTGTGTTCGAGATAACAAGCATAAGGCATTTCTCTAAATCATCACCATAATCCAGGATGTGGGTGTACTCTCTCTCTTAGAGTGAATAAACAGGATTCTCACTGTGGCTAATGACTTTTTCAGAACCAGGGATTTGAACCTAGTCTGAGCCCTTTCTGTACTGTCAGACCAGCTACAGTCCAGATGTTCCCATTTCTTCTTCCCACCCCCATGATTAAATTTTGTAACTGGGCACTTGTCTCTGCTCCCCTGAGACTTCCATAGTTGTCCAACATCAATTTCCTCATCCAACATAAGACAGTAGTTATTTGACTGGGAGCTGCATACCACTTGTCTTAATCCTCCCTCCATTGCCAGTATCAGCTCTCTGGCCCATGTCTGTGTACCTGCTCCATACACATGCTTATAAATTGAATTTCTTCACTTCTACTTACCAAGCATGACATCTTACATAGAAAAAGGAAGAGGAAAACACTCCCCTCATCCATCTGTTCTTTTCTTTAAGAAAAAATTCTGACGAGTTTCCAAAATGGCCACAACTCCCTTCAGGAGCTTCTGCTTTAACACTAGGGCAGCAGAAGTTGTGTGCTACTTAGCTTTGCCCATCAACTAGACACAGCCTATCTGAGAGGCTAGCCTGTGAGCATGCAACAGAGGTTATCTTGATTATTAACTAATGTACAGGGGCTCAGCCCATTCTGGGTAACAGCCTTCCCAAGGTAGGTGGTCCTAGAATAGCTAAACATGAACCTGCCAGAAAGACAACAGGCAACAATCCTCCCATGGCTTCTACTTTCAGTTCCTGCTTAAGTTCCTGCCCTGACTTCCCTCAGTGATGTCTAGAACCAGTGTGCTAAATAATAAATCATTTTTTCCCCAAGTTGATTTTGGTAATGGTGTTTATAACAGCAGTAGAAAGGAAACCAGGACATCTCACAAGACCCACAATTGGAGGGGACAATACTTACTGTGGCTTGCCGCTATACATGTCCTAGGAAATGCTGGCAAATGTTGTTGGGAAATGCTCTGTATGTCCTGCTGAGAGCCTGGTGAAGCCAGAACATCCCTTCCTTCCAGAAATCCCAAACAACTCCACTCTTGCTTTCTTATAGGCTTTTGTAGACCTTACAGGCAAGATACATTCTTTTAAAAAATACAATAATGAAAACAAAACAAAAAATAGTGATGCGTAGCCCCAGGTATGTAAAACACGTCCTAGCTGCCTTACCTGTGTTTCCCCTCTCTTCAATGCCACTGCTCAGCATTTTCTTTACTGTTCCACTATTTCTTCATTCCAGAATTAATGTCTGGGCACCAGCAGACTGAAGAAAAGACGGATGCCTGATGCTCCATTAAAAAACAAACCAAAACAAACAAACAAACAAACAAACAAACAAAAAAACCCAAAAAAACAAAAGCAAGGTGAACTGGTTTCCTGAGGAGGGAAAGGAGGCAGACATTTTAGCTGCCAATCATTCCAGCCTTTAAGAAATCCCTGGGTTTTCCTGGCAGAAAAAAGGCCAATGTTTACTCCAGGACAGGAAATAAGATGGATTTTCTTCTTCTGCCTTCTTTTCTTCCTTGCTTGCCCACTTTTTCCCTACAGGGAAAAAAATGACTGAAAGAATTTTTTAAAAATCATAGTCTCAAACCAAACAATCTCACCCTAGCAGGAGAGAGATTATAAAGTCCAGCTGTATTACTTTCTGCAGTGAGGATACTTCTATGTTGTTCTGCATGAGCAGAAACCCAGAAAAAGGAGTGGGTGAGCTGCCCTGGGGTGTGAAGACTAGGGCTTAGCAAATCTCATGTTCTGTAGACAGCAAAAAGCATGAGTTACTTCCAATACTTAGTCATTTTCTCAGCATTGTTTCTGTCCCAATTTCAAGCTTCAGAATCTTAGGAACATAGGTGCAGTGACTTCTAAGGCCAACTACCCTGTGCTACATTTGACTGTGTCCCTAAAGCTTGGGTGTTGGAAATTTAATGGTCAACTAACAATCAGGAGGCGGTGGTTAAGAGGTTGTTGGGTCAGCCAGATGTGTGTGGTGGTGCATACCTTTAATCCCAGCACTTGCGAGGCAGAGGCAGGTGGATCTCTGTAAGTTTGAAGTCAGACTGGACTACAGAGTGAGTTACAGGTCAGACAAGGCTACACAGAGAAGAGAAACCCTGTCTTGGAGAAAAAAAGAGAAAAACAAACAAACAAACAAAAAAACAGAGGTTACTGGGTCAAATATCTATGCATGGAGTCACATGGTTTTCAGGAATCAAGCCTATTATACCAGCAAGTCCTAGTATATGGGATCTCCTTTGCCTCTGTTGCTTTTCCTTCAGTGGGGTGATACAACAAGAAATGCAACCCCTCCATGTTGCCTTTTGACGTTAGAAGCCTTAGCTTCCAGAACTATAAGAAATTACTCTCCACTCTTTATAAATTATCCAGCCTAAGGGTTCTGCTATAGCAGCAGAAAACAAAGCAGACCTCCAAACTGAGCAAAACTTCAAAGGTTAAATGAACAGCCCTATAGAAGCTTGCCTTCTTTCATATATCAGCACAGTCAGTGCACCTACCTACTCTCACTTCTGATGACTGACTACACACTCAGGGTTCCTATGACAACTTCCAGTTTGAAAATTCACTAGAAGGATTCCCAGAACTCAGGAAAAATGCTGCCCAATACTCATTTGGGTATATGCCAGAGACCATTCTAGTACATTAAATATGCACCCCCATCCTATTATAAAGTTTAACTTGTAAATTAGCTACAATTAGAGATAAATAGCAACTGGCAAGATAGAACATAAAATTATGACATATGTTATGATGAGTCTAAAACGCACCCAATGGACTTCTGTGTTTGAACACTCAGTCCTCAGATGCTTGGGAGTATCATAGGGATTGGGAGTTCCCAGTTAGTACAGATGGATCACTGGGAGTTTATAGTGCCTTTGCTCTGGCTTTCTGCTTCCTGACCTACTATGATGTAAGCAAGCTAAGCCTCAAATACCATCATGAATTAAGGCTTTCCAGTTGCTATTTGCTATGCCTTCCCTACCATGATGGACTATTCTTAGTAATTTCCTCACCCTCCTAGTCTCTGATAACTGGTATTCTATTGTTGAGTTGTACAAGATCAATTTCCTTAGATCACCATAAAGTTGATATCGTATAGTACTTGTCTTTCTGTGATTAACTTATTTACCTTAAAATAATGACCTTCTAGTCCCACCTATGCATAGACATAAGGTAGGATTTCATCTTTTTATGGCCGAATTGCATTCCATAATACATATATACCATGTTTTCTTTATCTCTTCATCAATTTATGAATACCTGCACTATTCTCATTTCTTGGATGGCATTCTCAGTCACTGTATCTTTACAGTAATCCTTACATTTTCATGGCATCAGTCTTCTCTCCTAGTTCTTCAGAATCTTTGGCCATTCTGAGTCTTCTGTTTCTCCACTTGAACTTTAAAATTAGTTCTTAAGTATTCACAACTTTGACTTGACAGGGATTGTGTTGAATCTCTTGGCCAAGGTGGGATGAACTTTTCATCTGTGAACATGAGATAATCTCTCTATTTTTTTCTGGTCCTTTGATTTCTTTCATTGGAGTTTTAGAATATTCCTCATATGGTGTTTGTGCATATTTCACTAGATTAGTTCTTCAGTATTCCATTTTGGAGTCTAGTACATAATATAAAAACATATGGTTTTTAATTTCAAATTACAATAGTTCTTTGCCAGTCTATAAAAAAGTGATTGACTTTTGAATATTTACTTTGTACCTTTCAATCTTTGTATATATAATCACTTTGCAGTTCCAAAAATTTTGTTGTCTTCAGGATTTTCTATATAGATAATTATACTGTTAGCAAGTATAATTTTATTTCATCTTTCTTCTATTTAAAAAATATCGTATACCAAGGAGGGTTTGAATTATTTTTGTTCATCTCATTTATTCCCTGAATGTAACAATAATTACTGTTCTAGTTGTATTTTACAGACACTTTCAATGATTTGTAGATGGGTGCATCCTTACAACTTTGACACAGAATTATTCTTACTCTGTATTCAGACTACAACTGTTTTCTCTTCATTCATCCACATTATGCCACAGTAGTCCATATAGCTGCCTTTTGAGATGTATAATCACACAGAAAGGAAGTCATTTCTCAGCTTCCACTGTCACAGAGAACATTACTGCAGAGTGTATCTGTGCCAGAATACACAAGAATATGTGTAGTATGAAACTCTAGGAAACTAAGTCATATTTAAATTTTGATTGGAACTTGTTTTCAATTTTGACAGTTAAGGGGCTTATAAATCATTAGTCTTGTCTTTCAAAGAAAATCTGAGAAAATTGAAAGTCAATGACTTTTGTTGGATCAATTAGAGAATAAAACAAATGTGTGGAAATCTATGTAAGACAGACACACTCAGAGGCACACAGCAAGTCAAAAGTGCTGGAGACATGGAGATGCTTATGTGGGCTTTTCATGGATTTCTGCAGATTAAGTGTAGATGCTGTACAACTAATTCCTGAGTGCAGATTCTCTAAACTCTGCTTTATCTCCAAGAACAAACCATGTTTTACTAGTTCCAATGAGAAAAAGGAGAGATATTTTTTGTGAAATATAGTCATAAATTCTTCTACTGAAAAGCCCATTTTCTAGGAAAATGATTGCTGAGACTCATTCTAGATGGGGCATGGGCCCACAACCCCTACTTGGCTTCTAGGCTTATTACATGGGAAAAAAACAGAAAATTAAGAGGGATTGAGTATCTAGTAAACAGAATGAGAAATACTGACGTCAGTACAGTGGGGATAGTGGAGAAAATAAAACAGAGGAAGAAAGACTTGCAAAAGTCACAGCACCTGCATTTTCTCTTTAGGCAAATGTATTGCTTTTCTGCAAGTCAGTTTGTAGGAGGTGAAGAGAGAATGAGGCTTATGTGTGTAAAGAATGGGTCCTTATAAGATCAGAGAAGTGATTAGGGAAGGCTGCCAGAAGAAGCAGGTATAGTAACAGAGTGTGACTTTCAGTCACTGGGTAGATAAATAAGCTCTGACATCTATGTTGAAAATATTATTTAGTAGTAAAAAATGAAATGAGCTATTAAGCTTCACAATAGATGTGGACTAACCTTGGCACATACTCCTCAATAAAGAAGCCAGTCTGAAGACACTGTCCCCTGTTTGATACTTCCCTCTTCTTTATAGCTGAATAAAACTCTAGCATGTGTGCTGCCTGTTGTTTATCTGTTCTCCAGTTCAGGGGGCACCTGCGGTGCTCTCTTAGATCTTGTGTCCCAGAACAAAGAACTGGAGCAAGGACATGGATAGTCATAGAAGCAGATGCTATAGATGTCTGGGTAGGTTTATATCATGCCTATTGGGAATAGTGCAGCACCAAAACTGATGTGAAGTCTCTCTGGTATGTTGAGTTCTTAAGAGTTGCTGAGGCTGAGCCGTATGGTGGCCCCCATTTTGGTGTTTTGAGGAACCTCTGTTCTGATTTCCAAAGTAGCTGAGCCCATTTTCACCTCCATAGCAGTATACAGGATTTCTTGTCTGCCTGTGCTCTTGTTATCACTTGTTTGCTTTGATGACAATTGTTCTTACTGGAGTGAGAAAGAGTCATTGTAATTTTGACTTACACTTCTCTCCTAGCTGAGGATGTTTGTAGTTGGTTGCTTTTTGGCTCTTTTGGGGGGCCCACCACTCAGCTCCCAAATAAATTACAAGGAGGCTTATTCTTAATTGTAAATGCTCAGCTTTATTTTGGCTTGTTTCTTGCCAGCTTTTCTTAACTTAAATTATCCCATATACCTTTTGTCTCTGTTTTTTTTTTCCTTTTCTTACTTCTCTATATCTTACTTTTACTCTTATACCATGGCTGGCTGGGTGGCTGGTAGCTGGGTGGCTGACCCCTGGCGTCCATCCTCCTCTCCTGCTCTCTTGCTCTTTCTTCTTTCTTTTCCTCCCAGATTTCTCCTTCTATTATCTCTGCCTGACATCCCTGCCTACCCTTTTCCTGCTCACTATTGACCATTCAGCTCTTTATTAGACCATTAGGTGTTTTAGACAGGCACGGTATCAGAGCTTCACAGGGTTAAACAAATGCAAAATAAACAAATACAGCACATCTTTGCACCATTAAACAAAGGTTCCACAGCATAAACAAATATAACACTTCTTAAAATAATATTCTACAACAGATGTTGAATATCTATTTTTTGGCCTGTATTGTTGAGAACTCTTGTTTCATTTCTTTAACCAACATATTGATTGAATTTTGGTGTTTTTTTTTTTTTTGTATTTAGAGTTCTGAGTTATTTATATTTTGGTTATTAGGCTTCTATCAAATATATATATATATATATATATATATATATATATATATATATATATATATATATTTCCTCCATTTTATAGAGTCTCATTGTATGAATGGGCAAATGACTTTTTAAAAAAGATCAAGAAGATTGAGAGATCCAAGATGATTTGTAGAATATTATCTAACTGCATCACAAATATATGTAGCAACTTCACAGCTGGAGGTAGTGGCATGGAATGTTAACCTCAGTAATGTTGGAAATCAATGGAGCCCATAAGAGCAAAGGCAAGAATAAACATGCATAGCCCTGATAAAGCTGTTTCCCAGTAGGTGCAGGCTAACAATGCTAAAAACATGTAAATTCTAAACACATGTAAATTCAACAATTAAGTAAATTGATGGTGTCTAGTGGAAGCCAGGCTTCTTACTGCTAGAGTGGGAGGTTACAATAAGTAAAGAAATAAAGGAAGAATAATCTGGGTGGTAATGGATTAAAATCGAAGATGACAGTATGAATACATGTTTTGCCTACTGTGGATTTGGTTGTTTGCATATAGAAACATAAATAGCTATGTATAAATAAAGAGATTTGCATACACAGTCAGTCATTTTCTCCTTCTGTCAGCTGGGAGGATCTCGAAATAAAGACAGCACAGAGACAATGACTGTGCTCTCTGGTCTTAGCTGCTAATACTATAGCCTAATAAAAAGAATAAAGCCTCTTTAGAAAAATGTCTGATTATGAGATGGAACAGCATGTGGATGAGGTGAGCTGGAAACATCTTGTAGCACTGGAAAAGGAGGAACTGTTGTTTTTAAAGATAGTAGTAGGTTGTATTAAAGAGAAGATTGAAGCCTATTGAATGAGCTCCCAAGGAAAAACCTGGAACAACTTCAGCAATAAAATAGATAAACTAGATCAGATTAAAATTTGAAGCATAGATAAAACCCATGCATTGCAGGTATAAATAAATGTTGAGTAAATAAATGAAGACAGAAGTCTCCTGTTCAGAAGAATGCCAGATTATTTTAAGTAGATAACCCCCTATGAAGGAGTGTGAGTATACCTTTCCTCTCCTACAGGTATAGATCTGAGTCCAGCAGGCACCAGAGATCACTAAATTCTGTGTCTCAGAACAAAGAACTGGATGGACATATGGACAATAGTAGAAAAAAATCAGTTTTGTGGGAAAGAGGAAAGGTCTTCTGAAAGTAGAAGTGGGCTAAAGTGTAGCTGAAGTTATCCTGTTCCTGCCCAGCTCCTGTGGCCCTTAGACTCAAGCAAACACACAGAGACTTACATTATTTATAAACTGTATGGCCTAATGACTAAGGCTTTTTGCTAGCTGTTCTTATATCATAAATTTACCCATTTCTATAAATCTGTCCTTGTCATATGGCTCATGGTTTACTGGCACTTTATATCCTGCTCCCCATGGTGGCGGCTGGCAGTGTCTCTCTGCCTCAGCCTTCTACTTCCCAGACTTCTCCTCTCTCTTTGTCCCACTTATACTACTGGCCAATCAGCATTTTATTTATCAATCAATCATCCACTAAAGGGCTTAGAAAGGTCTCTGGCTCAAAATCCCTGGGCATTAAGCTTTGTGACCCCATGTTCTTTCACACTTGGAAACCATGGGCTTTTTGCTCATGTAGTTTTGCCATATGTAGCCTCTCTCTCTCTCTCTCTCTCTCTCTCTCTCTGTGTTTGTGTGTGTGCGTGTGTTCCAGTCTTCTCTTGCTATTAGTTTTTTTCACAATTTAGTCTTTTTTTTTTTTTTTTTTTATTGGAGACAGGGTCTCACTGTGTTGTCCTGGCTGGCCTGGAACTCACAGAGGTAGATTCTCAAAAAGGAAACTGGGTAGTTAGATCAGGATCCCTGCAGACAGAGAAAGGTCTTTAGTCTGGTTTCAGGGTTTAATCTGTCCTGGGGTCTGGTGGTTATCCAGTTGGTCATGAATATGGTATTTTAGAAGAAATTCTTTCCTTGTATTTTAAGTAATTTCTTTCTCATGTAAGGTATTGATGAGTGGCCAAATGTTCCTTGGTGACACCACAGCACCACCTTCCATCTGCCTAACTGCCTTCTGCAGGGAAGGGAAGAATGCTTTTCATACAGTGTTGATGAGGATGTGCACAGCTTGTTTTCCTTGGCTAATAGGTTATGCATTAAGACTGGAGTTTAGATGCTTCTTGTCCTAATGATCCTGCTGCCTCAACAGTAATATAAGATGCTAATAACTAGAGAAATGTATGTGAGAAATATAAGAATCCTCTCTCCTCTCTATTTTCATATAAATCTAAACCTTTTTAAATTTTAAGATTAATTAACATTTTATTGATATTGACAAATTACTCAATAGAACAGTCTTAATACACACATGCACCAACTATGCATGAGGTATTATATCTCTGGACCCTTGACAGAAATGAATATTATCAGTCCTTTTAGTATTTGTAAATTTGAAAGATGATAAATGATATCTCATTGCTTAAATTTGCATTTTAAATAACGAATGAGTTTTAGAGTCCTCCTACTCATTGATTGTCCATTTATATGTTTTTCCTTCTAGCAGCATGCTGCTTTCCATTGCTCATTTTTCAAACTGGTTGTCTGTTTTTTTACTTTTTTTTCTCTTTTTCTGGTGTAGAACTTTTGATATGGTAAAAACAAAAAATTAACAGTTTCTTTTCATACATTGGTAAACGTTTTTTCAAACTATTTCTCTTGACATTCCCTCTCCTCTATCTTTTAGTATAAAGACATTTTAAAGGCTTTGTGTAATCATATCTCTATCTTTATTCATAGTTTCAGGATTTAATCACACTCTCATTTCATCCCCAAATTATGCTCCTAGTGGTTTGATTATTGTAAATGGTTCTTTTCAAGCAGATTCCTACTTATTTTAGGTGTTCTCATGAGGATGTCCTCATGGGTTCAAAACCTACCGTCACCTCAAATTCCTTCTGAGATTTATTTTTTGTTCTTAATCTTCTTCAGCTATGCCTCTGATGTTTTGAAGCCCACATGGAAGCAGGCAACTTTCTGAAGTTTAGAGACATCCACAATTTCTGTCCTTCAAGGTGTATTTAAATGGACTTTGGTTTCTGGGATTAAGAAGAGACTTCATCTGGTGTGGTGACAGGAATGTCTTTTACTTTCATGTGGTTCCTTTACACCTTTGGAACCTTGCAAGCTATTCTTTTATTGTTAAGATTTTTAAATTTGATTTTTTATGGGCATTAGCATTTTGTGTGCCATGTATGTATATGCATGATGTGCCTGCAGTGCCCATAGAGGCCAGAAGTGGGCATTGGATCCCCTGAAACATGAACTACAGATGGTTCTGAGCTGCCATGTGAATGCTTGGAACTGAACTCTGATCCTCTGCAAGAGCAGTGAGTGCTTTTGACCACTGAGCCATCTCTACAGCCCCTAACCAGCTATCCTTAACATCCTTTTCTGGTACTCACTGGTTCCTGATGATCACATGCTGTATTTGTTTTCTATAAGGCAGTCCTGACCTCTTCTTTTCAATAGCAACAATAATTTTCTCAACAACTTTGGTTAATTTCATAACTATAGCTACCACTTCCCAATTCTATCTTGAGACTCATTCCTGCCTTGATTCACATATCCCATTGACTCTAGCATTTCTTCTTGCTTATCTCATAGATACCTTATGGTTTGCACAGCCAAAACTGGCTTCTTTATCTTTAAATCCAATCCTCAGTCTTTTTAGTGACTGGTAAATCCATTACTCCAGTTTCTAAGGCCAGTAAGTTTGTAATCATTCCTTATATTGTATCTCATTCCCTACAACCAACCTTTCTAGAGATCTAGTTAGATATTACTTCAAAATATGTCCATAACCCAAACATTTTTCAGCATTCTTGGTGATAAGATCTCATCCCAAGAAACCATCATCTCTCTTCTAGAATACTGCTTGTAGTCCTAACTGGTCTTCTCACTTAAGATTGTATCCCTGCAATTTATCTTCTAGATAGTCTCCATAGAGATTATTTTAAACTACATCAAAATATTTTACTTTTATGTTGAAAAGCCTCAAATAGCTTGCTGTATTTCTTAATTAAACACCTCTAAACCTTACAACTGGCATTAGGACTCTAAATTGTTGTTCCCATTGTCAACTCATTTTTCTTTACCTTGCACATGCTTACTTGAGCATTAAACACATGAGGTTTTTCTGCCAATTTTTCATATACTAAGTTATGCGAGCTATGTCCTCTATGCAACCATCTCCCTGGACAAGCATGTGGCTGTTCTCACCAGTTCTCTGCACAGGACTGCCCACAGAGCAATTCTCCAATGTCCTCTCTAAACAGTGGTTTCCCCAGCACTCTCTGCTTTACTTTTCATCAGTATCTTAACTGTCAATAGATGGACCATTAATATTTATTATTCAGCTGCCCTATAAGAGCATGTCTGATGTAGAATTTGAATTTTTATTATATTCATGGCTATATCACTAGCCCACAAAACTACAATATATAATGCTTAGCACATCTGTGACAGATATTTGTTGATGAGTGAATACATCATATTATGTGCCTGGTAACTAAACCAGAAATATAGATTCCAAACTCTTTTCTGAACCCATCTTTTCTTTCTCATTTAAGCTGTGGCTATGTAAGCTTGGAGCCTCAGTGACCAGTACACTGTAGGCATTTCATGCTTCACTCACAAACAGAATTAAATTTCAAGAACTTCCAGTGAACTCAAAGAGAATAGATATAAGGTCAGATCCTAACCCTGGGAAAATAAATAGAAACATAGGAAGACATGGGTGAGAAGTGGCATTGTAATGGAAAGGGTGTCAAGGCATACTCAGTGTACCTCAAAACTTGTATGTGATGGTTTGAGAGGCAGGTTTGGAAGGGAGGATTCGGAGAAGAGTTTTGCATAGTGCTTTTGTTAAAGAAGCCCCAGAGAGTATCCTTGTCTACCACCATGTAAGGACATAGTGGGAAGGTATCTTCTATGAGCTACATCAGACACCTCCCCTGCTGACATCCAGATTTTAAGTTCTTGCCTTCCAAAATGGACAAATAATTTTCTGTTATTTATAATCTACCTAGTTTATGATATTTTATTGAAGCAACCATGATGAACTAAAATAAAACAGAAGCAGAGAGAGACAGACATGACTGTAATAGTTTTCTGTGCCATTTCACATCCCACAAATATTTCATTCTTTCTTATGTTTGCTGCATTGAAAGGTAGCTTGATCACGAGGTGGTAGATTATATGGGAAGTGTCCTACAGTTACTTTAGAATCATAATCTTATGTTTAAATCATGGTTCTGATACTTAGAGCTGAACATAACCAAGTAAACCATTTAATCATTGGGGATGTCATTTCTCTTATCTTTAAAAGTCAGCTAACAGGGCCTTCCACTGTGGGATTACATGAGCATTGAATGACAAATGTAGAAAAAACATTAGCACAATACCCAATTCCCACCCTAGGACAGGGTATTATAATTTTATGTTGATCCTATCCTGTTGGCAAAAATTGATAGAGTATTTGTATTTGACCTGAAATTCATCATCTATAATGTCAACCACTGGAATTTGTCTTACCTATCTGTCTCTTTTTTTTCACTCCTAACTTCATTGAAGGTTGTTTTGGTTTGTTTCCTGTTTCTATAACTGAATACTCCAAACTGAGTCATTTATAAAGAATAGAGGATTGTTTAACTCACAGTAACAGAGGCTGAGAAGTCTAAGATCATGGAACCAGCACCTGATGAGGGCCTGGAACATCACAGAGTGGAGGGCATCACACAATTTAAATCCCCCCTCCCCTTATAAAGTTACCAATGCCATTCTGGGGGCCCCATTTGCAGGATTTCAATTTTGATATTCTCTGAAAGTCTCATCTTCAAACATCATTAACACAAGAATTTGAGAAATTAAGTTCATAATACATGAACTTTTGGAGAACAGATTCAATCCATACCAACTCTCCCCATGTCTAATTCTTTGGGCTCACAGAATCCTTACCCCATATGCACAAGACCCTAATTCTCACCTTCAGGGCAATCAAGAACAAAATGAAGGGTGCTTGGATATGTCAATCCAGAATAGAGGAAACAACCCTGGCCTCCCTCCTCCCCTGGCAGAGAAGATTGGCTGATAGAACCCTAGCAAGCTCCTAAGTACATCACTCACAGTGTGACCAGCAGGTCCTATCATCAGGATATAGCACTGCTAGGCAAGGGCTTCAAATGCCTCTGGCTCTTAGGGCACAGAGATGTTTTGATGTGGACACATTGGGACACCTTGGGGACTTGGGCTTCTAAAGACAGGGTATAGAAAGAGGCTTCAGAATTAGAACCAAAATTGGACCCTGAAAGGGGGGTACTATTCCACAAGAAAAGTAAGAGTTACCCAGGGTGATACATTTGAAAGCATCCATTCATATGCAAGCTACCCCTGGGATGTCTTGATATAGGCTACTACTGCAATTTTCTTGGCTTCCCCTCTGAGCTCCAATCCAATGCACAGTAATTCTTATCTTGATTTAAAAAGAGTTTCTTTTATACACTTGCTTTCAAACAGTACAGAATTTAGGGTCATAAGAACTGTGTCTGAATTTCATCTAGGCCTGTTACTGATGGCTGGCTTTTGGGACATCTCTTTCCTTCAATGCCTACAGCTTCCAAAGTTATTTCCTCCCATATTCAGAAAGACAGCTTGTATGCCTTTGGAGGACTCCACTCTTCTGGTCTCCTAAGAAATGGACACTTTGTATTGTTTCTCTATTCCTTGTTTCTGATACCTAATCAGAAAGGTTCAAATACTCTATACTTGTAAACAAAGACAACTGAGCATGTAAGTAATGAATACATAGTTCGCTGCTTTGCTCTCCTGTATTATTCCTCTACATGGATTTCTAAAGATGCATTTTATAAAGCATAACTTTCACATGTCTCCCATCTCATCAAGGGTAAAGATGAAGGCCTTTCTGTTCTTTTTCAAAGCTATCCATTTGTCTTAGATTATAGCTTTCTTCTCTGGGATAAAAGTTAGGTAAGAGTGTCATGCAATTCTTGTACCTATTGTGCTACCAGGTCAATACAATAATCTTCCTAAGTAAACAGCCACACAACTTCACTATGACTATAAAAATATATGTTGACTTATCTTTGCTGCTTGGGGGGAAGTGATTGAATTCATGATTGCTATAATTGGAAAGAACCCACCTTTACTTCCTAGGTAGAATCTGTGTGATCTTATCAGCCAAAGCTGTCTTTTTATTTGTTTGTTTATTTCTAAAATGTAGATAAAGAGCTGGGGAGATAGCTCAGTCTGTGAAATGCTTTAGAAAGAAAAGCTGAGTTCCTCAATAAAAACTTATAACCCTGGCAATGGGAAGGCAGTGGGGAGGCAGAGTCAGCAAATCCTAGATCCTGGAAGCTCACTGCCCAGCCAGTCTAGGGGAATCAGTGAGTTACAGGTTCAGTGAGGGACTGTGCTTTGAAAGAAAGAAAGAGAGGGCGGAGAGCAAGAAAGGAAGGAAGGAAGGGAGGGAGGGAGGGAGGACAGAAGGAGAGAGAGAGAGAGAGAGGGGGAGGGGAGGGAGGAAGGAAGGAAGGAAGGAAGGAAGGAAGGAAGGAAGGAAGAAAGAAAAGAGAGAAATTGAAGAAGATACCCTAAACTAACCTTGGCCTTCACATGCATCATTACATATGAATACACAAACATCGACAGCAAGCGGTCCTTCGGTAAATTTTTCAGTGAAATGCCTACCATTTAATAGGTATTAAAAAATGGTGGCTATTTTACTGAGTGACTTGACAGACCTAATTTTTTTTCAGCATGAAAAGCCCTCTTAAAATAATTTGAACCAACCTTCCTTTTAGATTTATCCTGCATTTCTGTCCTAATGGATATTACCACCAATTCTGCTTAAGTTGTCATTGTCCCTAAGGAAAGCACATTTTGCCTGATTGCCTTGCCTTAGCAGAGACTGGCCTTGATCTCCATTCTTCCTGATAATCTTCAAGAATCAAATGTTGGTTTGGGATAATGACCTGATTCTACTTGCCTTTGAATGACTTTAGTATAAAAATCTCTTCATATGATAGAAATGATACTGTAACAATAAACCAATAAACACTCAAGAATACCAGGAAATGTAAAAGCAGGTGGACTATAATTTTGATGTGTATTTAAAATACAGAAAGTGGCCATAGTATCTTTCTCTGACTGAAAAACTTTTCAAAAACCTCCTGAAAGTAAACAAAACCCCCAAACCCACTGTAGATGACAAGTAAAATATAACAAACATACTTTTGAAGGTATGTCTACATTTCTGAGAAGGATTTACATATTTCAGACACCTAGGAATGGAAGGCACCTGAAAATTAAAGCTGCCAGAATGCCCATGTAGTGACAAACCTAGCATCATTCACTATGCTTACTAACCCAGAAGTCTGAGTATTAATGACTGCCAGGAAAGAAAATATGACTTTGGGTCTTTTATGAATGTGAGAGTTGGAACTGAGTCCCTGTATAATCAATGATAAAACCCTCAAGAGGCTATACCATAGACAAAATAATGGACTAGAAAGTAAAAGCTCTGCTAAGAAAAGAGATTAAAATTTAAAGTGTTTATTTTTATATGAGCTTTGAGAGGAAAAAAAAACATTTTTTGCATATTACAATCACAACTGCCCACTAAGGAACTGGGGTTCTGAGAACCATCAACCATGCCACGGCCCCTCTCAATAGCCAATGAGACACTTTCTGGAAAAAAAAAATGGTTGGTACATGCTTCATAGGCTTTCAAAGTTGGAAGATGCATTTATAAAGATATCTAAGTTCAAAAATAAAAACAAAATAGGGAGAATTCAAGCCAGAATATATGACTGAATAAAAGGTAAGCTTGGGATTTGGACCTTCAATAGCTCCATCTAATAGGATTTTTTGATTTAGAACATAGTAGGAAAAATATTTAAGGGTAGGTTTGAAACAAAAAGAGACAGTATAAGATAAAGTATGTAAGAAGAATGCATCAGTAAGAAATAAATAATACTATAAAAACTGCTTAAATTTGATTATTTAAAAAAATTCTCTACCTTCATGTGTTCACATAGTAGGGCAATATAATTTTAGTTTCCACATTGGTAGAGAGGATGACTCTGAGTGAATGACCTAGAGGGTTAATATTTTCCCTCAGAGAATATCACCTTCCTTTTTTATGTGGGAAGTCGTCTTTATCTCCTCTGGACCTTTAGGGAAAAACAGCCATTCCTTATCTTTGCTGGTTCTCCAAGAGAAAGACACCTTTGTAACATAATAATTAACTCCTGGGCAAAGAAACTAAAAACAGTCACAGGCTTCTCAATCAGCAGCTTTCCTCTAGATTTACAGACCCTAAGCTTACCCAGTGACCTATAGATAGCAGTAATTAAAGTGACAAGAGAAGAATACCCAAATCAATAATTTCCTCTATATGAAATGCCTCTATATGAAAACTATATGAAATGCCTCTCCACCACATCCTGGTTAAGCTCTGTTCCCAAAACCTGGATAAGATAGTGTTTGTTGGTGACAGTCTCTCTGATTTTTGCTTTGCTAGCTTTCCAAATAAGTCTTTTTATCCTGTCCCAACTGTTCTTAGGTCATTGTTCATCTCAGGTGGTAAGAAATCAATATGGATTTAAAGTTACATGATATTTTGCTTTATGTGTGTGATGATTGGACTTCATTGTCATCTTGACTAGATTTGGAAAAAGTATAAACAAACCTAAAGAGCATATCTGTGAGGGTGTATGCAGAGAGTCTTAACTGAAGAGTAAGCACCTTCCCAGTCTGTGGATGTCACCATACCATGGGCTGTGGTTATAGGCTGAATATAAAAGGGAAGAAATGAGAAAGTCAAATGAGTGCCAACATTCATTTCTCTGTTTCTTTCCTGCAGATGCATGGGTAGCCCTCATGCTTCTGCCATGTTTGTAACAACAACAACAACAACAACAACAACAACAATGTAACTAATACAGAGAACTGGTGTTGAAAAGTGGGGCTGTCCATATGGCTACCTTGCTATCATCAGAGCTTAATGGGTCATTTTGGCAAAAGTATAAAAGATTAGAATGTTGAGTGAAATATGAGTAGTGAAGTCCCAGCTTAGGAAGTTTCACAGAGGAATGAGGACATTTTCAGGAACTTAGCTAGAAGCTGTTCATGTTTTAATTCTGGCAAAGAATGTGGCTACATTATGCCTGTGTTCTGGGAGCCTGAATGAGGTTGAAGTCAATGGTAGAGGACTAAATTATTTGGCAGAGAAAATTTCAAGACAATTTAATATCCATGTGGTGGATTGGTTATTTGTAATTGCTTTTAGTCACATTTACAGTGTGAGTAAGAGGGAGCAAAAATATATGAAAAATGCATAGTTTGGTGAGAAAAGTACTTAGAGCACATTTAAGGTTGCATACAGGGTGGCTATAGAGAAAGCAGCTCTAATTCTTCAAGAGATTAGCCATTCATGAGGAATCTAATGCTTCACACATGGGACAGTAGGAAATGTACTTTGAGGGCCAGACTTCAGTCTTGACAGCAGAACCAATGTGACCTGCTATCTCATACTTGTGCAACTATTCCATCTCCAACCATTGTGGATTTTATCCCCTTAAATTGTAAGCCAAAATAAATACTTGCTTCTTTAAGTTGATTTTATAATATATTTTTGACACAACAAGAAAAGTAACAAATACAATGTATATGGTGATATTTTATTTGTACTGAAATGTGATTTTACTTGTATGTTAATAAATAAAGTTGCAAACAGCCAGCTCATTACACAGGGACACTTTGCTCAGCCTGGAAGGAAGGGACTGGATCTGCCTGTACTGAATCCACCAGGTTGAATTGAATCCCCAGGGGAGTCTTGGCCCTGGAGGAGATGGGAATGGAGTGGAGGGTCTGGGGCGAAAGTGGGGGCAGGGGTGGTGGGAGGAGGGAGGACAGGGGAACCCATGGGTGATATGTAAAATTAAAACACAGAGGAGATCATGTGGTTGGGTTTACAACCAATGAGAAGGCAGAACAGAAAGTCTATAAAAAAGAAAAAACACAGGAAGTAGGTCTTTTGCGGAGAGGAAAGACAGCAGCAGCAGTGAAGGGTAAGGTTTTCAGCTCTCAGCTATTGCTCTGACCTCTTTGCTTTTAACTCTGTATTTGGCTCTGTGTTTCTTATTTAACAAGATGGTTACATCTACAAATGTATATATTAGGTAATGAAAATCTTAGGGTTTTTCACATTAAACTGTTATCATTGGTTCATATTAAATGCATTCAAAATAATCTTTATATTTTGAATATATTGCTTAGAATCTCATTATTTTGAACAAACATATCAGTCAAAGTGATTTAATTTAATCTATGATTTTAGAGATTTAATTATTTTACTTTATGTGTATAGGTGTTTTCCTGCTTGTGTATATGTGCACCATTTGTGTACAGGTAGCCATAGAAGTCAGAAGAGGGTATCAGATCCCTTGAAACTGGAGTTAGTGGTGGTTGTGAGACAACATGTGGTGCTAGGAACCTCTGCAAGAACAGCAAGTGTTCTTAACTGCTGAGCCCTCTCTCCAACTCCTAATCTAAGGTTTGAAAGGGTCAAAGACCTTGACAGACTCCTCACCAATGAAGATGCATATATAGAAAGTAAAATTTTAAAACAAACTCTATATGACATCAAGGAAAATAAAATTAAAACAATGAAAAATTGTACAAAGCATTTACTACTTCACACTTACTAGAATTATGTACATTCAGAACAGTAGAAAGGACAAATACTGGTGATGCAGAGCATACCATTCATTGCTGGTAGGAATACAAATGCGTCCCAGTTGGTGTAGAAGAAAGTTAGGCTATTTCTTCCAAACTGAGCATTTCCTGCCATCACATACAAAAGTCATCCTTTTGATATTTTGCTCAAAAGTTTTGAAAAATTATATCTATACAACAATGTTTATACTAGCTTTATTTATAATTGCCCAAGTCTGAAAACCAAGAAGGTGCCCTTCAAAAAGTGATGAAGTGTGGTGCATCTAGACAATGGGCAAGATATTCAGACAAGATATTCAGGAAGAAATCTGTTCTCATACCATGAAAAGTTGGGGAAGAAATTTAAGTACATACCACTAAGCTGAAGAAACAAATCAGAAAAAAATCTGCATATTGGTTTCAACTATGTGACATTCCAGAAATGTCAAATTAGTAAAATCAGTAAAGTACTTAGTGGTTGACAGGGTAGGTGAGAGAAAGTTAAACAGGTGGAGCACAGAAGTTTGCAGTATAGTGAAAATGCTGGGTGTGTCTTCCAAAGCAGAGAGTGGCTGACAAGGAGTCATACTGGCCTTATAAAAACAAGAAAAATTATTGAAAGGAAGGATTTAACAAATGTGTTTTAAGAGAGAATACATGTATTTCTGAGGTGGGATGACTATTTGGAAATTGCTCAGGAGATAGTACAGAGTGTAAAAGTGATAAAACACCCTAGGCAAAAAGACTAGAATGAGAAGTTTACAAGAGGCTTCTGACCAGATCACTGGGGAAGAATTTATGTAAGTGATGATGCAACAATTGTTGGACTTACAATGATCAAGGATTTTTCACAGTTGTTGAAGGAATTGTACTTTCAGATTAGAAAATCGAAAGAATTTTTTAAAAAAGGACACATTAAATAAAATCCAACTGAAGATATAAGAGTAAAGAATTAGAATTTACTACAGCAGAAGGGAAGAAAAGAGAGAAAGAAAAAATAGCTCTCAATTAAACCTTATTTATTATTTATGAAGAAAAGAATATGGTAACAAAAGTATTTTACTAAATTAATGTCAAATTTACACACCAAGAAGAAATTTGGGGGCTAGAGGAAGGATTTAAATACCAGAATAGATAAAGCACAAGACATCAGATAAATACTGTCTACATTTTAGTGTTGTTTATGTGAAACTATGATAAAATAGTAGCTAAATTAGAAGATGTTATAAACAAGCAGGAAACAAAAAATATACCCAGCAATAAAAATAATAGAGTATATGATGATGGTATTTCCCTGTTTCCGGTACAGTTATGGAGATCTAAAAACTTAAATTTGAGTATGAATTACATAAAAACAAGAAGAAAAACTATTTGAGCAATGACAGGCTTCAGGAAGGGGGTTAGTAGATGTAAACTAAGTAAAGTAGAATGCAAACAAGGTAGATATAAATACATATATGTTTAAATATGTGCATTTAAAAACTCATCATTATGGATTGGATTGTATCCCTCCAAATCTATACGTGGATATTCTCTCCATCTCTCAGTCCCTCAGAATTAAGCTTTATTTAGAAATAGCACCACTGTACATATAACTAGGGTCAAGTCATGATGAAATGGACAAATTCCCTAGTACAGTACCACTGTACCTATAACTAAGCTTCAAGCCATGAGAAGAGGAAGGTTGTGATTTCAGGTGAGCTCCAACAAGTTGAGTGGTGCTGAATGCTATCAGTGAACTACCAGAACCCAGACAAGAGATGTGAATGGATCCCTACAGGCAGAACCAAGTCTGGCAGGGTCTTGACCTCAAACCTTCAGCTCCTAGAATTGTGAGAATGTTTTGTGCATAAGACATCCACTGTGTGATACTTTGTTATGAGTGTGCTAGCAAGCCAATAAAATTCAACTCATTTCATCTTATAAGAAGTGCCTAAAAGAAAATGACACAAAAGAGTTAAATAATATTTAGGAATTCCTTAGGAAGAAAGATATATCAGGTAAATTCTGGAGGAAAGAAACATAATGCCCTATAGCAATATCAGAAAAAAGATTCAACTTCACTTATTTACCCACTTGTTATTACTATTTTCATTTTATGAGATAGAGACTTTATAGCTTAGGATGGCTCAGAACTCACTATTGCCAAGGCTAGATTCAAACCTATGGAAGATCTGCCTCTATCTCCCAGTGCCTGTGTTACAAGTATAAACTACCATGTCTGGCATTAAAAATTAGTATTAAACCCAAAGCTTTATAGTTAAAACATGACTAATTATATGATGTTAAAAATGTGTTTCATAGGAAAATATGGCAATTCTAAATGTCTATGTGTGTGTTACATAAGAAAATACAAATTATATACAGATACACATATGCATACATAAATACAGAATTTAGAATTTAAAATGGAAAATAGTATGCTGGGTACTTTTTTTTGTTGTTGTTTTGTTTTGTTTTGTTTTTCGAGACAGGGTTTCTTTGTGTAGCTTTGCGCCTTTCCTGGAACTCACTTGGTAGCCCAGGCTGGCCTCAAACTCACAGAGATCTACCTGCTTCTGCCTCCTGAGTGCTGGGATTAAAGGCATGCACCACCACCACCCAGGTCAACTTGACACAAGCTAAGAGTCATTGGAGAGGAGGGAACCTCAATTGAAAAAATGCCTCCATAAAATTGGGCTGTAGGCAAGCCAGTAGGGCATTTTCTTAATTAGTGATTGATGTAGGAGGTTCCAGCCCATTGTGGGTGGGGTCATCTCTGTGCTTGTAATAAGAAAATAAGCTGAGTAAGCCATGAAGAGCAAGCCAATAAGCAGCACCCTTCCATGGCCTCTGTATCAGTTCCTGCCCTGACTTCCTTCATTGATGGGTTACGATGTGAAGGATAAACCAAATAAACCCTTTCCTCCACAACATAATTTTGGACATGGTGTTTCATCACAATAGTAATCCCAAATAAAACAAATAAAGTTTCAAAAATTAAGATTATTATGGTAATAGTAAAATATCTTCATATATAATTTTCAGAAAAAACTATGTGAACAATTGGGCAAGACAGTTGACAGTATAATAACAAAATTGATCTAAGTCACAGTAGAATGTTATTCTAAAGTATAAAATAAACAGTTGCAAAAATCAATCAGTAACAGGTCATAAAAATAGTTCAATTTCCAAAAAATTAGTTGTGTTACATTTCTCAACACAAATTAATTCAATTTGTGTTGTATATTTATGCTTAATTTATGAATAATAAAATCAATATTTCAGAAATAAGCAGCGAATACAATCTTGCCAATACTGCCTGAGTTTGAACTTTAGGACACACGCAGTAGAAGAAAATCAACTCCTATAAATGTCCTCTGGCTTCCACTTATACCCATATAAACACACACAATCAAAACAAATTAAGTGCATTAAAAATTTCAAGAAAAAGAATGTAGAATAAAATAAAGTGCAGTAAATAATAATAATAATAATAATAATAATAATAATAATAATAGAGAGTGCTGGCCTTGCCCCTTGCTGGAAGCCACTTGTTGGTATCTGTGGTACCTGCAGAGGGAGAGCTGGACCCACTTGGCTGAGGCCTGGGCTGACCAACCCAGCTACCACTTAGGCCCAGATTAGGCCTTTGAGTTGGCCCACCTCTACATTTACCCATCTATGAGCTTCTGGATCACATGAAGGGGTCAGTCCTGTGCTGCAGGATCTCCATGACTTGGGGCAAGGATATATGAGAGGAGTTTCAGTGACAGTCCAATATTGATGGTGTAGCAGAAGCCAGAGGCCTTGAACCAGACCAACCACACACTGCAATGAATATTTGCATGTAAAGCTGTTTAGGCAAAAGGGTATGCTGTGTGACATACTGAAGCTTCCAGTGCCACTATAACGAATGACTGACTATCTGAAGGAAAGGTGGGAAAGACAGAGGAGTGGGGCAGACATGAATTGAAGACATGGCAGTCATAAGGGGTATGAGAGAAGGCTGCAAATGATAGAGGAGCAGGTTGTTTCCCAGTGGGGTTGACAGATATGCAACAGCCTGGAGCTTGCATGGACTCAATCCCAGAACAAGCTCCCCAGCCAAAGGATGGATGACATTAGAGAGCAATAGGATGTTTGAGATGAAGAATGGTCCATTTACCTGATTGGACCTTCTCAAAAGACCGGTCCATGCTTCTTCAGAGGACCATTTGATATCATTGGGTCAGACAGCAAACAGGTATTGGTCCTTTGCACAGATTGATGCTGGAGAACAAGTGAACATTTTTTTTTTTGAGCTGAGGATCTAACCCAGGGCCTTGCGCTTGCTAGGCAAGTGCTCTACCACTGAGCTAAATCCCCACCTCCCACCCCCCCCTTTTTTTTTGGTTTTTAGAGACAGGCTTTTTCTGTGTATGTAGTTAGAGTTTTCCTGCCTGGCCCAGTCAGGACAAATCTCTGTTACCCGCCAGTCCCACAGTTGCTCAGACCCAACCAAGAAAGCACACCGAAACTTACATTGTTTAGAAACTGTATGGCCATGGCAGGCTTCTTGTTATCTACATCTTCTATCTTAAATTAACCCATTTCTGTTAGTCTATACTTTGCCACATGGCTTGTGGCTTACCAGTGTCTTTACATGTTGCTTCTCATGGCGGCAGCTGGCGGTGTCTCTCTCTAGCCTTCTACTCCCAGAATTCTCTTCTCTCTTGTCCTGCCTATACTTCCTGCCTGGCCACTGGCCAATCAGAACTTTATTTACACAGAGTGATATCCACAGCACTTCCCCTTTTCTTTTTTTTAAGGAAGGTTTTAACTTTTACATAGTACAATTACATATAACAAAACAATTATCAATCAAGAATTACAGTTACAATATTAAAGAAGATATCCTATCTATCTTATATTTGTGAGTCTAAGGTTTTATATCTAACTTATCTTTTATCATAACTGAGGAAATTATAACTATCTAGTCTTCAACCACATCAAAGACCTCAGAAGGATATAATATTACCTGAGAACCGGGAGAAGGATGCAAGCAACTTTCGGGAGTCTTGCAGGGTAGACAGAGACAGCTGGCAGCCTGGACAGTCACATAATGTTCTTTTGTAAAGTTGGGGCATTTGTCTTCAGCCCATAGTGCTAGAGTCTCTTGGTTACTTCTCTCAGTGTCCTGTAGAATGTCTGGCAGTTTCCTCTGTGAAGCAGGAACCTGAAGGACCATTTCATCAAGCAAATTTCAGTGGTCACCTTTCTATGGGTCCTGCATGTCCAGTTGATAGAGCAGTCCAGGCAAGAACAGTTTCTTGCCCAAATGGCTATTTTTGCCAAGGTGAAGATAAACTCCATATGAAGTGTCTTCAATGCCCATCCTCCTCTCTGAAGTAAATCAGTGCTTCCAGGAGCAGACATGTCTCACTGTCCAGAAAGTCTAAATTTTAAAAATATTTTAAATGCCATATTCTGTAGACCTTTGAAGTGTTTGAGGATTACCTGTCTATCTGAAATATCTCTCTGTATAGCTAGAAGACTTAACTAACATGACTACAAGTATGATTATCATAGATGACTAATTATTAATCTACTTTTAATTATCCATTTCAATTTAAAATGAGCTGTACAAACATAATACCTTAAACAAGAGTAGAAATATACACACAGTATAACAAAATTAACTTTAAGTTTGTATCAATAGACTAAAATCTATACCAATGTAAAACATTTTAAATGAGCTGTTGCTCTTTAGAAGTAAGTTCATTAATCTACCCTTTCATCCTATCATATCTATATCATATCCCCTTTTTATCTTTAGAAAAAGATTGCATTTAACCTGTTTTAAATAAAATAGTGTTTTTTCTCTGTCCCATACCAGAGGGCTCTTCTGATTTGGGACACAAGAATCTCTTAACCTTTTCTTTTAGCAATATGTCTGGGTTTAGAGAAGGAGTGAGCCAATTCCATCTCCAAAGCCAGCTGGGAATTTGGGCGTAGTTTCTCTTACTACTTCCTGCTGTAGGGGGGCGCTGTATCTTATGGGAACACAAAGAAAATTTTAGGATTATGGAGTAGTCCGTGAGGGTAAACCTCTGAGCCAGTTGCCTTGAAACCATTTTGGATGTTGGATCATCTGGGCCATGGTATCATCGGAGACCTTTCAGGTGGTCTTGGCTGATCAAACCTGATGTATCTTAATCTGGAACAAATCCACAGCCTCTGGCTTTCTGTGGAAACAAAAGCAGAGACTCTTTTCCAAAGCAACATATCCTGATAGCCAAATTTTGAAGTCAAGGTACCTTTAAAATTTACATATTTGTTTAACTCAACAGCTTTTATGATCAAATCTTTTTCTGTAGTTAAAAATCCCAAAGACAACATAAACTAGATTCTCTGTGTAATATCCATCTTTGTAAGACTGAAATGCCACTGTGGCTGCTGGCTCTGCCCACCTCAGTTTCCCAACATGGCGGTGGTACAGTTTACCGCCAGCTCTGGGTCTGGAGCCATGTGTACCATCAACTATCAGAAGCAGTTCTATCAAAGCAGCGCATAGCCCAGAACCCCCCCCCCCTTTTTTTTTTAACTAGCAAAGGCTAAATCCACCACACAGCAGAGTAAAGTGTCGCTTGTAGACTTCTCATTCCCACCGCTCTGCAGATCAGATGCACACGCCGGGAACCCGCCATAGGAGCTCAAACTGGCAGGCTGCTGCTAACTTGAAAGAGACAATTAGGAAGCTATTTTTAGCTCTGTTTTAGAATCTTTTTTCTCGGGTTTTAGGTGGAAACTCTTGCCAACAAGTTGGGAGCCATTTGTAGTTAAAATTTTCCTGCCTGGCCCAGTCAGGACAAATCTCTGTTACCGGCCAGTCCCACAGTCACTCAGACCCAACCAAGAAAGCACACAGAAACTTACATTGTTTAGAAACTGTATAGCCATGGCAGGCTTCTTGTTATCTACTTCTTCTATCTTAAATTAACCCATTTCTGGTAGTCTATACTTTGTCACATGGCTTGTGGCTTACCAGTGTCTTTACATGTTGCTTCTCATGGCGGCGGCTGGCGGTGTCTCTCTCCACCCTTGTACTCCCAGAATTCTCTTCTCTCTTGTCCTGCCTATACTTCCTGCCTGGCCACTGGCCAATCAGAACTTTATTTACACAGAGCAATATCCACAGCATGTGTAGCTTCGCGCCTTTCCTGGATCTCGCTCTGAGGACCAGGCTGGCCTCAAACTCACAAAGATCCACCTGCCTCTGCCTCCTGAGTGCTGGGATTAAAGGCGTATGCTACCACTGCCCAGCACAAGTGAACATTTTTGATTCATGCTGTAGCCAGAAACCATGAGGAAGCCTAGGGTCCTTGCTCCTGTTGACTGTGAAGGTCAAGAAAGCTATTCTTACAGTGCTGGCAATGACTGTAGACTCACAATTGAGAGGGAGGAACATGGAAGGCTTCTGTCATGACCCCTACCTCCACCCTACCCTTTCTCTACCCACAAAGAAAAGAGTGACAATCTGGAGAGGAGGCCATCAAAGAGAACTTAAGAGAAAAAAAAAATGTGGTGTAGATACTGAGGTGTGTTTCTTCACAATTGATGGCTTCTAGTGAGAGTAGAGAAAGACTCAACTTCCCTTAGGGCACTAGCCACTGAGAGTTTGACTATGCTCCAATGAGTATATGGACAATACAAAATTAACCGTTGGTTTGTTTTTGTTTTTGTTTTTGTTTTTATTTTCCTTTCTTCTTTTTTGAGGGTTCACGGGGAGAGAGGCAGACATGGGAGAAATGGGAGGTGAGTGCAATTAGGATCCATGGTGTGAGTTTCCAAATAATCAAAAAATAAAAATATTATGTTAAAAAAATAATTGAGTATAGTGAGCAGTGAAGCTAACAACTAACAATAAGATATAAAGTAAATTTAAAATAAACCCAAGTTGTATTTTTTCTTTACAAACTAATAAACTAGATGAACTAATAAAATAGATGAACTAACATGATTTTTTTCAGAAAGAAGAAGATAATGTCCAAATTAATAATATGAGCATTGAATTAAAAAAAGAGGACACATCCAGGACAAAAAAGACTCAAAAGAAAAGTAAAGGAACACTATTTTTTAAATGAGAGTTATATAGATTTGGGAATTTGAAGGGAATTAACAATTTTAGAACAATTTCTTAAGTGCAAACAAAACATAACTTACTGAAACTAACATAAAGAATAAAATACTGGGGACTAGAGAGACAGCACAGTGGTTAAGATCACTTGATGTCTTGCAGAGGACCTGAGTTCAGTTCCTAGCACCCATATGGTGGCCACAACTTTTTATAATACCAGTTTCAGTGACTCTGATGCCCTCTTCTGGTCTCCAAAGGCACCCACACCTCTGTCTCTCTCTGTCTCTCTCTATCTCTCTGTGTCTCTGTCTCTGTCTCTGTCTCTCTCTCTCTCTCACACACACACAGATAAATCTTCTAAGAAAGGAATAAAAGTCAGATACCATTCAGGCAGATACCATTTAAAGAATTGGAAAAGAGTTAAAATACACCACCCAAACAGAGCAAAAGTTGAGGTTCACCAGAGCTGTTCTGGGATACTCACAGAAAGTCAGGCCATTTGTAGGAAATCCAGCCAGTCTTAGTTTGGAGGACGATAACTAACACTAATGCTAATAATCATTGTCTTCTCATACTACAAAATTACTCTTGAAGAGATAATCACATGTCTACCAAACTTCTGAATATACAAGCTAAAATGATCAAAATAGCTTAATGAATGAAATATTATACTTTCTCTGTTGTTCATCCTTTATATACATATAATTAGGAGGAATTTTCATTTATTTAAAAAAAACAAAAGGATTTAACTCCACATAATCCATTATTGCAATTCATAATATTAAAAGATTATGGAGAAAGTTATGTGATTGCCTTTTTAGGGAATGAAAAATATTTGTTAAACTTTAATTCCCATTAAGGACAAAACTGTTCATGATTAAATGAGAAGGGAGCATACATAATTCTGCAAAGTATATTTGAAAAGTCTGCTGAGAACACCATTGTTAATGGGCAAAGCAGAATCCTTCTTAAGATGTTGGAACCACAGCAAGGCTGCCTGTTTGCATTGCTTCTATTTTTTTGCTGATGTTGTACTCACAATAGACATCACTATGCAAATGAGGTTCCCAGAACTATGCAGATCTTATTAGCATATTAGAGAAGAATACAAAGATGTCAGTGATGAAAGCTCTGTGCTAACTTGCATGGACTATCACTACCTGTTTGCAAGAGTCAAGAGAATTTACACAGTTAAATTAATAAGAGAAAGTATCTGGAAATAAGACAGTCCTACAAAATACACTTCTATCTCTACACACTAGCAAATGGCAGTTGATTAAATAATGATTATTTCTAAAGTATTAAAAAGTCAGGTGTATAGAAGGAAGATGTCTAAAGACAATGTACAAAAATTTATGATGGACATTCTAGAACAGTGTTATTGATGATGTAAAACAAAGGAAAATTAGCCCCTTTACACTGATAAATTAAAATTGTAATGCTGTGGGATGTCCTTCTGTATACTGTGAATGTGTGTTGCTCCCATTGGTTGATAATAAAATAGTTTTGGCTGATGGAAAGGCATGACAAAGTTAGACAATATAATCAAATTAAGGACAGAGATGAAGAAGGGTGAAGTCATGGCAGATGCCAGCCAGCTGCCAAGGAAGCAAGACATGTAAAAAATGAGGTACAAACTATGAACCATGTAGCAAAGCATAGATAAGAAATATGGGTTAATTTAAATATAAAACCTAGCTAGTAATAAACCTGAGCCATCAGCCAAGCATTTGTAATGAGTATAAGCCTCTGAGTGGTAATTTGGGAAGTTGCTGGGTATAATATGGTGTATGAGACAGAAAACTCTGCCTCTGATTACATATGGCATTCTAATGTGGGGCCAAAATATCCACGTAAAATCTGACAAAGCTTAAGAAAGGATTCTAGACACACAAGAATGGAGTCAAGCATGGTTTCTTTGCAGCAGCATTTTCTTGGGTGGGCTCTGTTTGCTGTCAACTACCAGAGGCATGGCTCCTTTAAGAGATGGCTTCCTGACTCAATGGCAAAAGCTGGACAGCTCTTTTAAGAGGTCCTGAATTGGTGAAATTATTAAGGCCACGCCACATAGTTAAAAGGGAGGTTTGTTTTGTGGGGTAACTTACAAATGAAGGGATACGTTGTAGGGTCTGGCAAAGGCATGGCACAGTCCGGCAGTGTTCACTGGAGAACTCTGTTCAGTCTACCTCCAGCATCCAGCATCCCAGAACCAAGAGAGACCTCTCCTCTTGATCCTGGGTCTTCAGCTTCCTCCCTCAGCACCACCTTGTGGGCGTGATCATTACCGAAGCCTCAATGGGGGTTGGAACTTCCAGGCAAAAGGTTGGGATGGCTACCCACTACAGTCCTGCTACCAAACACTTAAATAGGGTTCCTGATCAGCAGGGGGCAAAGCTCTACTTGTTGGCAGTGTGGACCCTAAAATTCCCCATAGTTGATTAATAAACATGACTCCCACCAGTATTTCTGCCATGAAGCTAGGACTCAGGGAACAAAGAACTGGGGCAGAGTCAGCTGCCAGAGCCGCATTGATCCTAGCCATGCCTGATTAGCAGTTTAAGGACTCGTGGTCAGAAAGAGAGATATGCAGGAAAAAAAAGATTCAGACAAAAAGGTCTCCAAATGGGTCATAGTATATTTGAAAAATGTGTGTAGACTTGAGAAAGAGAAACAAAGGGTAAATTAAATAATAGTAAAATTTTTTTAAAAAAAAGAATAGAATAATAAAAAAATATAATAGTCATGTAAAGATGGGAAATACACAGAGAGTCTGGATTTTATATTTTATTGTGTTTTCTTTGAAATTTTTACTGTTAATGAACAAATGATAACTGTTAATAGACATTGAATTATAAAAGCTGCTAGATTGAACCAAGTTATATATTTAAAAAATATCTTGACTCATCTGGATTAAGATAAATTAAGTTTGATTAAGGAAGACCCCTTGAAATCCAAACTACAGACATGATAAAATAACCCTAAAGTAGCTACAAGACACAATGCATATTTTACCTGCTCAAACATAAAACAAAAGATTATCTTTGGCTGGCTTATGTACAATACATAGTTTATATTTATATTAATACAGACATGTATGTTACCCTTAAAAGTTTATGTATTTTCAGAACAAGGGGACCAGACACCAATAAAAACAGCTCAGATAATCCAGCATTCAAAAGAGCTTCAAGGTACTGACTGAAATGATCCAGCTTCACAAATACTATAGCCAAGATTTAACAATTATCCTACATTTTCTCAGGGGCCCCAAAATACTACCAGTGCTGCCAATTAGCAGGAAGTAGTATAGAGAACTACTCCCACATTGCCAAAAATAGATTATGAATGTTTGTCTTTGTTTAGGAGTTTGTTTATAAATTGTTATTTGTCATAGTCAACCTCTTTCTAAAACAGAAAGGGGGATATCATATAAAAATGATGGTGAAAAGAGCAAATTTTTATGATAGAACAAAAGGGTAGATTATTGAATCTACTTTAATCCAAAAAACAACTGTTAATCTCAAAATATTTTATATTAGTATGGATTTTAGTTTATTGATACAAATTTAAAGTCAATTTTGTTGAACTATATGTATATTTGTACTCTTATTTAAGGTATTATATTTATGTAATTCATTTACATTGTAATGTATAATTAAAAATATAGATTAATATTAATCTATAATTGTAAAACTTATAGCCATATTAGTTAGGTTTTCTAGGTATACAAAGATATATTTCAGCTAGATAGGTAATCTTCAAACACTTCAAAGACCTACAGAATATGGCATTGAAAATGTTTAAAAAAAATTTGTCAACAGTGAGATGTATCTGCTCCTGACAGCACAAATTACTTCAAAGAGGATGATGGATACAGAAAAAACTCCTTATGGAGTTTGCTTTCAATGTGGTAAGGCTAGCCATTTGGTCAAGAAACTCCTCTTGTATGGACTGCTTGGCAATAATATGTATAAACTGGACATGCAGGATACACAGGAAAGTGACCACTAAATTTTTTAAAAACAAGGGGGGGATGGCCCTTCAGGTTCCTGCTTCACAGGAGAAACTGCCAGACAGTCTACAGGACACAGAGAAAAGTGACTGATAAAATTTGTCAATATATGTGGAACAGTTCTTCAAATTTCCTGCTTCACTAAAAAGTCTGCCAGATATTCTATACCTATAGCCTGAAGATGGATGCCCCAATGTTACAGAACTTTGGGTGACTGTCTAGACAGCCAGATGTGTCTGTCATTTCTGGAGTTTTGGAAGTTGCAATGCACTTCTTGTTTATTCAGGTAATATTATATCCTTCTGGGATCTTTGATGGAGTTGAAGACTAGACAGTTATGTGTGGTGGTATTGTGATCCACAAAATATTGTGCACCCTAATAAATTTATCTGGGGTCAGAGAACAGACAGCCACTAGACATAGAGCCAAAAATGGTGGCTAGAAAATGGGTCAGAGCAAGCCATAGCAGAAGCTGGGCGGTGGTGGTGCATGCCTTTAATCCCAGCACTTGGGAGGCAGAGCTAGGCAGATAGATCTCTGTGTGTTCAAGGATACAGCCAGCATGGAGACACACACCTTTACTCCCAGAAAGTGAGCCTTTAATCCCAGGGAGTGACAGCAGAAAGAAAGACATATAAGGCATGAAGACCAGAGACAAGAAGCATTTGGCTGGTTAAGCATTTGACTGATTAAGCATTCAGGCTTTCCATCAGCAGTTCAGCTGAGAACCATTGGGATGGGGACACAGAAGTTTGCAGTCTGAGGAAACAAGACCAGCTGAGGAACTGGTGAGGTGAGGAAACTGTGGCTTGTTCTGCCTCTCTGATCTTCCAACGTTCACCCTAAAACTGGCCTTGGGTTTGGTTTTATTAATAAGAACTTCTAACAATTCAGCTACAGTTATGATTATAGTTTACCTTAGTTATGATAAAAGGTAAATTAGATATGAAAATGTAGACTCTCAAAGATAAGATAGACTATTTTCTTTAATTTTGCCACATATAAAAAGACTGGATATTATAACATTCTTATTTGATATCTGTTTTTATTGTATATAATTTTTCTACATTAAAGTTAAAACCTTCCCTTTTGATTAGACAGAAAGAAGGAAATGCTGTGCAAAGTCCTTCTGTATGCTGTGACTGTGTGTTGCTCTCATTGGTTGATTTTGGTCAATATATTGTACACCCTAGTAAACTTACCTGGGGTCAGAGAACAAGAACACCACTACATATAGAGGCTAGAAAATGGTGGCTCACACACCTTTAATCCTAGCATTCTAGAGGCAGAGATCCATTGAATATCTGTGAGTTTGAAGCCATATTGGAAACAGCCAGGCATGGTGACACATGCCTTTAATCCCAGGAAGTGATAGCAGGAAGCAGAAAGGTATATAAGGCATGAGGTCCAGGAACTAGAGCCTGGTTAAGTTTTTAGGCTTTTGAGCAGCAGTTCAGCTGAGATTCATTCTGGATGAGGACTCAGAGGCTTCCAGTCTGGGGAAACAGGATCAGCTGAGGAACTGGTAAGGTGAGGTGGCTGTGGCTTGTTCTGCTTCTCTGATCTTCCAGCTTTAACCCTAATACCTGGCTCTGGGTTTGATTTTTATTAAATAAGACCTTTTAAGATTCATGCTACAGTGGATAAAAAAGCAGTTTTGGCCAGTGGCAAGGCAAGATAAGATTAGTTGGTATAATCAAATTGAGGATGGAGATCAGGAAGGGAGGAGTCAGCCAGCCACCAAGGAAGCAAGATATGTAGAAAATGAGGTAACAAGCCATGAACCATGTGGCACAGAAGAGATAAGAAATATGGGTTAATTTAAATGTGATAACCTGGTAGTAACAAGCCTGAGCCATCAGCCAAGCATTTATAATTAACATAAGCCTCTGAGTGTTAATTTGGGGAGCAACTGCTGGGTATGATTGGGTGTACAGGACAGAAAGCTCTACCTCCAATTACATTGTAATACTTCAGTTTGTCCTTAAAACAATACCTAAATGTTTAGGATTATTCTAAATAATATCTAAGTGCTTTCGGGTTACTTCTTTGTCAAAACAATTTAGATTTCAGAGTATGTTCAGAAAATTGAAGGACTGAACATAGCCAATTTCTTTCAAAAAGGGGAAATATGAATGGAGCACATTCTATTATATATGAAGAATAATTTCTATAAGTCCCTTTTACTTAACAGTGTATAATACTATTAGTTCTATTTTTGCTTTCTTATACACACTTCATACTGTTTTCCATAGTGCTTGCATTACTCTATCCTCCTACCAAGAGTGAGTGAGGGTTCCACCTTCCTAAAAACCTCACCAGACTCTGTTGTCATTTGAAGTTTTGACAGTAGCCATTCTGAATGTGGTGAGATGGAATTTCAAACTAATTTTAATTTGCATTTCCCTCATGGGTAATTATATTGCATACATTTAAATTATTTATTAGCTGTTAGTATTTCTTGTTTTGAGAACTATCTACCCAGTTCTACAGTCCATCTTTTTATTGAGTGGGTTTTTCTCAATGCAGTTATTTTTCAGTTATTTGTATATTCTAGATTTTAGTCCTTTGTCACATGTATTTCTGGAAAATATTTTCCCATTCTGTGGGCTGCCTACTCATTTAATTGATGGCTTCCTTTGTTGTAAGAACCCTTTTAACTTCATGAAGTTTTGATTGTTAGTTGCTGGCCTTATTCCTTGAGTAATCATTTTCTATTTAGAAAGTCTTTGCCAATGCCTATGTCTTACAGAGTGTTTCCTACCTTTTCTTCTAAAAGTTTCTGATTTAAAGTTTTATACTGAGGTTCCCTGATTGACATCAAGCTCATTTTTGTGCATTTTGAGGGGAAAAGTTTCCTTCTACAAAAGAGGATGTTTTTCAGCACCATTTGTTAAAGAGGCTGACTTCACTCCAGTGTGTATTTTTGGTGCACTTTTAAAAAAATCAGGTGGCTGTGGTTGTGTGTATGCCTATGTACTCCACTTTATGTACTGTTGACTTCATAAAACTTTTGGAAGCATTCTTTCTTTTTCTGTTTTATGGAATAACTTCAGAAACCCATTGGTCTTGGGTTGCAGTGAGCTGCCTTGAATGCAGAGACTCATGGCTGCTTCCATTGCTTTTTATGTGATGGCCGAGTGCTTATGCTAAATAGAACATTAATAACACTACAACCCAAGCTCATAGAATATCACAGAAGAGAGAATGGGAGGAAAAGGAAAGGAAGGAAGGAAATATAGGAGAAAGATGAAGAAGGGAAGAAAGGCAGGGGAGAGGGAAGAAGTTTGTAAGTATAATCTCTCAGAAGCAATTGCATAGTCCCTGCAGGAGATTGGGCCTATCACCAGCCAATCATGGATTGGGAGGGGCTCATTAAGTCCTCTCCCTCATTCTGAATTATTGGCTACTGATGGTTTATTAGAAAGGGACAATAATTTTCAGTTGTATATCTAACATCAAGCTCCCTATCCTGGCTCAAATAAGTAAGTCAAAAAACAATAACAGAAAGGGAATAAATGAATACCACATGAGAACAGGAATAGCAGAGTGCTGCAGAGGTCCCCAGAAATCCACAATGATATATCCTCTGTAGACTGCTGGCAATGGTCGAGAGAAAGCCTGATCTGACCTAGTCTGGTGTTCAGATGACTAAACACCCTAACAGTCGTCTTGGAACTCTCATCCAAAAACTGATGGAAGTGGATGCAGAGATCCTCAGCCAGGCCCCAGGTGGAGCTCCAGGTGTCCAACGGTCGAGAAAGAGGAGGAACTGCAAGAGCATGAATGGTTGAATCCAAGATTACAAAAAGCACAGGGATAAATAGCCAATCGAAAGAAAGCACATGAATTATGAACCAATGGCTGTGGAGCCCCTAGCTAGATCAGGCCCTCTGGATAAGTGAGACAATTGAATAGCTTGATCTGTTTGGGAGGCACCCAGGCATGAGCTGGCTGTTTGAAACCTTGGGCTTACACAGGGACACATGCCTGGAAGGAGGGGACTGGACCTGCCTGTACTGAGTCCACCAGGTTTAAATGAATCCCCAGGGGTGTCTTGGGCCTGGAGGACATGGGAATGGAGGGGAGGGGCTGGGGGAATGGTGGGAGTGGGGGTGGGAGGGGGGAAGACAGGGGAACCCATGGCTGATGTATAAAATTAAAACACATAATAAAAAATAAATAAATAAAAATAAATAAAAACAAAACAAAAAGAAATGAATAAGTGAAAGGTAATTGTAGGAAAGGAGGAGATGATAAGGGTCAGAGGGAAATAAGAGGAGAGTGGGGGAAAGAGGGCATACACAGAATGCATTATGCATATGTATGAAATTGTCAAAGAACAAATTTAATCAATAAAAGATTTATTTTAAAAGGCAGTCCTTATCAGCAGAAAGAGTTTTTTAGCCAATAAAGTGCTAATTCATGGACAGGATCACACAATACTCAGTAAAATATGAAAATATATGGTTTTCAGCAATATCCAGGAGAGTTAAAAACAATAGAACAGAATTTGTTTTTATATCTGTTAGACATGTAAGCAAAGGTTTACAAAAACACAAGTAAACAGAATTTAGAGAACATAATGGCACCAAACATTGTGAGTATGTGGAAAAGGGTTAGGTCTCTTGTGCTGGTTAGGAATAGAAAGTGTTTGGTCTCCTTAGAGCAATATGGTGTCTGTTATGGTTGAAGATAAACACACCCAGTTAGTGTGATTATGGTTATAAATCATGGGACAACACAGCAATGGTACAAAAAATTAGATAAGAAGGATGTAAGGAAGGAAGTAGAAAGCGGAAAAGGAAGAAAAAAAAGAAAGGAAGGAAGGAAGGAAGGAAGGAAGAAAGAAAGGAAGAAAGGAAGGAAGGAAGGAAAGATTCAGAAAATAGAAAAGGGACTGGAGAGATGGCTCAGTGGTTAAGATCACTGGCTGCTCTTCCAGAGAACCTAGGTTCAATTCCCAGCACCCACATGGTAGCTCATGGGTATCTGTAACTCCAGTTCCAGGGAATCTGGCACCCTCACACATACATGCAGGTAAAATTCCAATGCACATAAAATACAAATAAATAAATCTTTAAAAAAAAGCCAGGTGGTGGTGGCACACATGTTTAATCCCAGGTCTCAAGAGGTAGAGGCAGATGGATCTCTATGAGTTCAAGGCCAGTCTGGTCGACAAATTGAGTTCCAAGACAGCTAACGCTACACAGAGAAACTCTGTCTTGAAAAACAAATAAACAGACAGACAACAAACAAACAAAAACAAAAAAAGAAGAAAGTAGAAAAGGAGGAAAGGAAGAATATGAAGAGGGACGAAAAAGAAGGGAAGAAAAGCAGGGGAAAGAGGAAAGATCAGAAAGGAAGAAGAAAGAAAGCTGATTGCTGTAGAGGAAAAAATCTTAAAGGCACGTGCAATTCATTTTGAAAAGTTAAAGTTGTTTCCACACAAAAATCTCCAGAGAAATAAAAAGCTAAGAGTAAACAAGCACAGAGAGCTGGAGGGAAATAATCAGAGAAATTAATTCAAAGATTAAATGTGAGGCAGCTCTACACTGTACTGTTCTCCCTTGTCTGTACCAAAGACCCAGTGGCAATGGTTTCTGCCTTTGAGGGCAACCTCAAGAAGCAATATATAAATGGAATGAGTGGCTTCTCTTGGAACATTTCTTAGTGTGGGCATTGGCACATAAAAACAAATGTAGTAGCCCAGAATCTGCATAAGTATGTAAGAACACATGGATATACATACATAAGGGTTTATTTTTTATGGTATTTTTACCTTTTCATGAATATTTTTTGTATTAAGATTTTAAACTTTTATTTAAAATATAGCCAGGTAGTCATTGTGAATGCCTGTAATCTCAGCACTCAGGAGGCAGAGGCAGGCAGATCTACAGGATTGGTTCCAGGACAGTCAGGGCTACACTGAGAAACCTTGTCTTGGAAAACAAATAAACAAACAAACAAATAAAAATATAAAGTAAAGTAGAATTACTTTACTTACCCCTAATCCCTTCTAATCTTTTTCTAAATCCCTTTGATGTTTTCCACCATCCCCCATTCACTCTCTCTCTCAAAATTATGGTCTTATTTTTCATATATATATATATATATATATATGCATATTATCCATTCCTGCCATCCCTAGTAAAGACTCATTCTCCCCCTCTCAGATTTTATTCAATTTTTAATTGATTAATTTTTTTCTTTGACAATTTTATGGACATATTTAGTGCATCCTATTTACTATTTCTGCCTACCCACTTTTGTTTATATCCCACCTCTGCCATTCCCTACTTATCCTCACAGGTCACCAGCCTTTTTTCCTTTTTCTTTTGTGAACCACTGATTTTACCCAGGACCATTTGATGGTCACAGGTTTGGAGCAAGACAATGGAGCCTCAAGGGTTTCTCTCCCTCCCTCCCCCCCCCCCTCTCTGAAATGGTCTCAGTATGTAGCCTAGGCTAGTCTTGAGCTTGGGTGATTCTCCTGCCTCAGTCTCCGTAGTGCTTGGATTGCACCCATGCATCAATTTATCTGGCTTAAGAAAGTCTTAATTTTGAAAGTGAAAGCTAATGACTACAGAAAATCCATAAGTACAAGTTTAACACAGGAGATTCAATGAATCGTTCCATGTCTAGAATCACCCCAAACTGTGACTGTGCACCCTTCCTCTTATTTGTGACTAGTTATAACAATTTGAATTTGGATTTACAACAAGAAAGCAAAGACATGTATTTGGTCTAAAATGGCATGTTTCATCTTCCAATATTGTTAATTCTAGCTTTTAAGTACAAATGAAAAACAAAATCAAATATTTGAAAAAATAAACCTTGTACCTTTAAGGAAGCATCAGACTGGATAATGAGAAAAAGTAGACCCTTCAAAAGCAAATTTACCTGATGATGTAGAAAAATTATATTTCAGAATAGATATCCTCCAGGGCATTAAGAAACTGGCTGCTATGAACTGGAGCTATATTTCTGGAACTCAGAAGGAAGATAATTAGGATATATATGAGATATAAATAAGATATATGATATATATTAGTAGATAAATAGTAGAATAAAATAGCCAAGGAGTCAGCTAATGTGCTGAAAAACTGAACAAAGTAATTAGCCTAGAAATGTTGAGTAGTGAGTCAGGAAGTATGAGAAAGGAGTTAAAAAATATGAAGAATAGATGCAGAAATTCTAATAACTATCTGTTAACATTTCCAGAACAGTCATATGCAAGGGGAGTATGGTAGAAAGAATTTTTGAGAGTCTGGAGAAATGGCTCAGCTCTTAAGAGCATTTGCTGGTCTTTCAGAGGGCTCAAGTTAAATTCCCAGCATCCACATCAAACGACTCACACTTGCCTGTAACTCCAGCTCCAAATGATATTGCATCCTCTTCTGGCCTCTGTGAGCACCTGCTTACACACACACACACACACACACACACACACACACACACACACACACACACACACACACACACACAAACACATCTTTTTTTTCTTTATAAGAAATTTTCTACTCACTCTACATACCACCCACAGATCTCCCCTCCTCCCTCCTCCCATCCCCAGCCCTCTGTCCCAAGCCACCCCACATTCCCACATCCCTCAAATCAAGGTATCCAATAGGGAGTCACCAGAGTCCAGCACACTGAGCCTAGGCAGGTCCAAGCCCCTTCACACTGCACCACGTCTGTGCAAGGCATCACACCACAGGCACCAGATTCCTAAAAGCCTGCCCATGCACCAGGGACAGATCCCGATCCCCCTGCCTGGGTGCCCCCAAATGGTTTGAGCCAAACAAGTGTCTTCCGTATCCAGAGGGCCTAGTGCAGTCCCGTGGGGACTACACAGCCACCAGTCAATAGCTCATAGGCTTCTACTAGTGTGGCCAGTAATCTCTGCATGTGTTCCCATCATGATCTTGACGTCCTTCGCCTGCAGAATCCCTCCTTTCTCTCATCAATTGGATTGCTAGAGCTCAGCCTGGCTGGTGCCTGGCCATGGATCTCTGCATCTGCCTCCATCAGTCACTGGACAAAGGCTCTATGATGACACCTAGGTTATTTGCTAGACTGGTCACCAGAGTAGACCAGTCCAGGTACCCTCTGGACCACTGCCAGCAGACCAAGGTAGGGTCATCCTTGTGGGTTCCTGAGAGCCTCCCCAGCACTCTGCCTCTTCCTATTCCCATGATGTCCTCTTCTATCATGGTATCTTCCTCCCTGCCCTCTCACTCTGTCCCTGTTCCAGCTTGACCCTCCCATTTCCCTATGTTCTCATCCCGAACTCCTTGCCCTCTGCCACACCCCCACACCCAGTCCATTCATATAGATCTCATCCACTTCTCCTCTGCAGGGTCATCCATGTGTCCCTCCTAGGGTCTTTTCCTGTTATCTAGCCTCTCTGGAGCACACACACACACACACACACACACACACACACACACACACATCTTTAAAGAAAAAATAATTATGGACCCCTAAATCTGTTTGTGTCCTAATCCCCAAGTCCTAAATCTGTATTGTTGTCCAGCACAATAAGTTGAATTGGCCTTTCAAAAGGTGTCCATGTTGTAATCTTTAGGAACTGTGTAACCTTATATAGATAAAGAAGATACTGTAGATATGAATATGTTAAAGATCTTGAGATGAGGATCACTTAAATGGATTTACTGGATCTTGAATGGTCTTAATGAATGTCTACTTGGGTGGTAGCCAAAAGTAACAAGATGATTTGACTAAGAAAGCAGAGATTGGAGTAATGTGGCCACGAGCAAATGAGTGCTGTCAGCCTTGGAAGCTGAACTTGGACACAAGAAAGAGATTATCCACTGGAGCTGGCTCTGCTGGTATTTTGGTGATGGCCCATAAAATTCATTTTGAACTGCTGACCTCCAAGGTTGGGGGTTGGGATTGAATAACTTCATTGCTGTTAGACACTACATTTGCAATAATATGTTACTGCAGCAACAGGAAGGCAGAACATGGAATGGAGGAATTAAATTTGCAGACTGAATTAAAAGTCAATTGGCCTACTAACATTTTAACATTTGAAAGTTAATATGATTCATATGGTTTGGATGTAAGCTATCTCCTCCCAAAAGGGCTTATGTTTGAAGACTTGATATCCAGCTGATTGTGCCACTGGATATCAAATCTGGGTTTCTGGATCTTGAGGGCACTGACTTCATTTGTGGATGAATCCAAGAAAGACTAGGGGATGAATTGATTAGGTGGTGGGAGTCTCATTGGAGGAAGTGGGTCAAAAGGAATATGGGTTTGAAGGATATTCTTTTCTCCAGGCCTTTCCTCTGTAATTTTCTCTCTGCTTCCTGTCTACCATGAGGCAAGCAGTTTTATTCTGCCAACTTTCCTTTCCAAGGAGCTGCCTGGAGGCTTTGCAGTCACCCAGATAAAAACAAAGAACAAAACATGCTGAAAGAAACAGAGACTAGATCAATTGCCTAGAAGCAAAAGACCAGTTGAGCTGCCTAGAAACGACACTCTCCAGCCTGTTGAGCTGCCCGCAGTACATGGAATGTGGTTTCATATAGATGAATTTCTAAATAATCTTATTAAATAAAAAAAAAAAAACATGGAGCCAAATATAGGGGTGAAAGCCTTAGAGAGCTTAGGAAAATAGGGAAAACCACCAGCCAACCTTACCTCACCAACTCTGCAGCTTCCAAAGAGAGCAACTTCCTGTCTACTCAGGCTTATATGCCTTGCTGTTCTGCTATCTGATTTTCTCTCTGTCTAGCTACATCGCTTCCTCTTCCTGGCCAGCTCTGTCACTTCCTGTATGTACAGACCTCCAAAACACTATGGTGTTCACAACTTGAATTACAGGCATGTGTCACCATACTTGGCTCTGTTCCCTAGTGTGGCCTTGAACACACAGAGATCCTGCCCACTAAATGATGGGATTAAGGGTGTGTGCTACCCCTGCCTGACTTTTGTTTACTTAAAATGTCTTGCTATTTCCTCTGATCTCCAGGCAAACTTATTTATTAAAGCACAAATAAAATATCACCACATTTTGGTGTTTCAGCTATCCTTTTTTCTGCTCCTGTAAGTAACCCCCACTCATATTCTTATAAGTAACACCAATAAAAATGTTGATTCAGTAAGTTCTACTTTGGTGCTATCTATGCTTTGGTTTGTCATGAGCTTCCTTTCTGGGGTGAGTAGATATGTGTTGTGTCCCCCCAGGAAAAGTCTGTCACCCAACTATGTCTATATAAAACTACAAGAAGATTAGAGGATGATCTAAATACTGAATCAATGTGTGGTAATTTCAAATTGGAAAACTGCACAATTCAAAGAAGGGCAGTTTTCCCTTAAGTTTATACATAGATTCAACATGTCCAGATAAAGACTCAGCATTGTTTTCTTATGGGAATTAATGAGACCATTCTAATCTGCACATGGAAAAAGGAAAAACAAAAAATTGCCAAAACCAAATTGGAAATGAAGTAGAAAAGATTTGAACTACCTAATTTAAAGACTTATAAGTTTACAGAAGTATAATAGTGGTGTAAAGACAGAGATATCAAGAGTCAGAGTAAATTTGACCCCAACTTAAGTTCTCAACTTTCAAAAAAGGTGCAAAAGCAATTCAGTATACAAAGTGTAATTTTTAAACAATGTAGAAGTAGTTCTATCTTTCTACTATCTATCTATCTATCTATCTATCTATCTATCTATCTATCTATCTATCTATCATCTATCTATCTATTATCTATCTATCTAGCTAGCTAGCTATCTCTCATCTATCTGTTTATATGTCTACCTATCTACAAATTTCCAGTCACACTGGTTTTTTTTTTCTTATAAAAATTGTCTTTCTGAAAAGAACACAATTAGTATAGGCAATATGATCAATGATTCAATGAATCAATAAGATCAATGGGTCCTTATGAAACTGAAAAACTTATGTAAGGCAAAGGACAATGTCATTTAGACAAAGCAGCATCCTACAGAATGGGAAAAGACTACCAACTCCACATCTGATAGAGAAGTAATATCTAAAATATATAAACAACTCAAAAACCTAGATATTCAAAACCCAAACAATCCATTTAAAAATTGGGTAGAGATCCCAACAGAGAACTCTCAACAGCAGAAACTCAAATGGCTGAGAAACACTTAAAGAAACGTTCGATATTCTTATCCGTCAGGAAAATGCAAATCAAAACTACTTTGAGATTTCATCTTACATGTTTCAGAGGGCTAAGATCAATATACAAGTGACAGCTCATGCTTATAAGGATGTGTAATATGGGGAATACTTTTCCATTGTTAGTGGGAGTGCAAACAGCAACTGTGAAAATCAGTGTGGCAGTTCCTCAGAAAGACAGAGATCAATCTACCTCAAGATCCAGTTATATTGGATATAGCTTGAACATATACCCAAAGGATGTTTTATTCTACCACAAGATCACTTGCTCAACCATGTTCATTGCTGCTCTATTCACAATAGCTGTAAATTGGAAACAACCAAGATGTCCCTCAACATAAGAATGGATACAGAAAATACAGTACATTTATGCGTGGATGTTTGTTGGGTCCCACAAGGCCTGGGCATGAGGCCCAGTGTAACTTCCTGAGCCTAGCTCTAGTTTGGTGACCTGTCCTGGGACATGTCTTCTGCATATGAGCGACTAAGCCCTACCGGACCTAGAATTGCCTCTGTCTATTAACTGCTGAGATGGCATTATCTCATTGGCCCACTATCCTTACCCCATCCCCCATTTCCCCAACCTATATAAGTTCACTTCTGGTGCAATATTGTGAGTTCCTGCTTCAACAAGACTCCCAGCCTAACATGTTTGTCTCCACTCTGGGCCATCTGACACTCATCATCCCGCTCAGCCCAAAGGAGAGACCGGCTGGATGGTTCCTGGCTCCACCCTATCTGTCAGTCAGACCAATAGATGTTACTCAGCTGTTAAAAATAACAGTATGAGATTCATGGATGGAACTAGAAAAAAAATTATAGTGACTGAGGTAATCCAAACCCAGAAAGGTAAGTATGGTATGTATTCACTTGTATGTGGATGTTAGCCATTAAATGATAACCAAGCTATAGTCTGTAGACCCATAGAGATTAGGTATAGAGGAAGGGACTAAGGGGGACATGCGCATCTCCCTTGGAGAGGGAAATAGAATATATTTTATGGGTGGACTGGAGGCAGAGAACTGGAACAGAAGGGTTAAGTGGGGGGTGGAATACGGGCAGAAACACCTAGAGTTGAGGGGCATCTGAGGAGTGGTATGGAAACAGTGCAGTTGAAACTTCCTAAAATAAACAAAGGTGACCCTAATGAAATCTCCAAATAATAGGGGAGACAGAGTACTAACTTGCCGTTCTTGTCACCAAATGAAGCTTCCAGGAACAGGGACTAGGTGACATCCAATTGAGTTACTGGCCAAATGGGTCCCAAGGAAATCTCCAAACAACCCACACAACTCATTAAACATGAAGAGGTTGATCTGGTGCCTCTATAGAACCTTCACTCATATGTTCTAGTGTCTTTGGTATGGAAGATACTCTGCAGGCTACCAAAAGAGAGATGTATATACCAACCCCACCACAAAACCTTCAATCTACAATATGTCCTGCCTCCAAGATATGCTAGGACAATGGCGGCACAAACCTTGTGGGAGTAACCAGCCAATGTCTGATATGACTTAAGGCCCACATCACAAGATGGAACTCATATTCAACACTGCTTGGGGACCAAGTACTAGAGACTATATATAGCCCAGAAACCTAGCATAAAACTACATACTACTAGTAGTAATTAAAAAAAAAAAAAGGTAGTAGCCGGGCAGTTTTGGTGCATGCCTGTAATCCCAGCACTCAGGAGGCAGAGACAGGAGAATCTCTGTGAGTTCAAGGCCAGCCTGGGCTACAAAGTGAGTTCCAGGAAAGGTGCAAAGCTACACAGTGAAACCCTGTCTTGAAAAATAAGAACAAAACAAACAAACAAAAAAGGTAGTGATAAAATGACTCCTGATGATATTTTGCTATACTCACAGGTCAGAGACAGACAGAGAGACACACTTTGGCACACATATCTCTAAATGGGATATCACCATCAAATTCCTTAACTCATCAGGGAGCCCCATAGAAGGGATGGCAGAAAGTGTAAGAGTAAGAGGGGGACACCAGGAGAATAAAGCCCTCTGGATCAACTGAGTAAGGCTCATAGGAACTCAGAGATTGAAGAAGCAAGCACAGGGCCTGCATGGGTCTGCACCAGATCTCTTTGTATATATTGTGGCTACGAGTTTAGTGTTTTTATGGAACTCCTGAGTGTGTGAGTAAGTGGGTCTCTGATTCTGTGCCTTCTCTGGGGCTCTTTTCCTTCCATTTCTTTGCCTCATCCAACTTTTATATAGTGGTTTTTGTTCTATCTTATTATATTTTGTTATGTTTGTTATCTCTTAGAAGCCTGTTCTTTTCTAATGAGAGACAAGAAGGGAGTGGATCTGGATGAAAGAGAAGCGAGGAGACAGTGGGAGGGATAGAGGTGGGGAAACTGTAACCAGCATGTATTATATGGAAAATAATCTATTTTCAATAAAAGAGAAAAAATTATTAAAAATCCTCAAATTTAAAACCTGTAAATACAAAACTTAAGAGAGAAATAAAGGGGGAAAAAACTTGAATTTAGGGTGAAACAAAGGCTTTTCAGACATAAACCCAAATCATAATAGAATGAAATATGGAACCACATTAAAATTAAGTTTTTTCTCTTTAAAATTTACTTTTTAAGGCAAGAGAAAAAGACAGAGATAAATATTTGCAAATAATATATTTGACAAAAGCTCTTATATTTGTACCACATAAATGTTTGTTAATATTCATTAGTAATAATTTAAAAACTGTGAAAAATGAGCAAGAGATACTGCACCCCCTCTGCATTTCCTGCCAGCACAGGAACTAGCCTATATTACAATCATCTGCTTAATTTCACCTCATCCCATATTAAGTTGGAATTTGAGTTGGCAGAAATGATGCTGTTTACCTTTGCAATCTTGGTTTTTGAGATGGTAGTTGTTAAATTAATGTCTGTTAATACATAAAGGAAAAGATGTAAGAAGTATGCCAGCCCTGTAATCTTACCAACTGGAAACCGCAATGTCCTTGGAGGAGGCACGCCTCTCCAGTCAGATAGAACATCTGGCAGGCATATGCACGCCCCCACTTTGTTTAGAAGCTTCTGGGAAATCAGAAATATGTGAAACAAAAGGTTTGGGCTTTTCCCTCTGTAGGGTGTTCACTGAGCCCCATGGAGAGGTGTGGGTAGGAACTCAGCATAGCAGCCAAGCAGAACCTGATTACAGATCAGCTGTCAGATTGCAAACTAAATCCTTCTTACATTGGACAGATTGTTGCTGAGGATCATTAACCATTTAGGACACACTCCAGGTTTTTTTTTTTTTCTTGGAATTGCTTTCTAACATAGCAATATGAAAATAAAAACCTATTACAACAAAATCATCTTCCGTTTGTTATCAGAATCTTATCCTTCAAGTATGATTAGGGGAAATTTGAGGTTGTCTCCTACTCCTGGGTTTAAGCCCAGATGAACTGGTAAAGGTTAGGTTTAGAAGGGGTTACTTTACTTGATGACAAGAGCATGAAATGTGATACATTTACCCTGGATATGGTTACAAGGCTGAGTCTCAAGTGCTTAGGCAAGGTCTGACGTTAATGAATGAATTTGTTCATACAACAAAGAAATAATTTCTGAGTGAATACATAAACTTCAACTCAGGGAAGTAACATTTAGAAAAAAAAATAAGCCACTGTGTCACAAACCTCCAGCCTGCTACGTACTGAAGCCATGTAGATCCAAGGAAATCAGAGTGTATATTAAAGCCTGGCTTCTTGGAAAATGTGACATTAGTACTAATTCCTATAGGACACATGGAGTGTAGGCAGGTAACAGTGGGGAAAGGATATTTCCAGTTAGAAAAAGAGCAAGTTGAGGTCTTGGGGTTGAGGAAGAATGAATCTGGCTTGCTAGAAGATGGGAAGTTGAGGCTGGAGAGCCAGCAAGTGTCAAGGGGCTTGTCACCACAGTACAACTCTTATTGTGACACACAATGGGAAACCTCTGAGTTTATATCAGGGTGGCACCTAGATAGTGATGTGCCATATCCTTGGTAACCCCAGGTACTGTGCAGGCAGTAGTACTCTAGCTCAAGTGGTCTTATGATTTATCTTCAAAACAAGGACACATCTGAGAGTGGAGGATATCATTAATAACCATGTAACAACAAAACACAGACTTTCCCAAGCAAAGATGGGTCACTTAAGGAATCCACAAAGTCATTATTGTTATCACCCCCATTTTGTAGGTGGGGACATGGAGACAGAGAGACATTAAGTAGTTTCCCCATGGGTATAAGAAGCATGCATGTCCCTCTGATTAATGAAATTGCAGATTTGCTTTTATTTAAGACTTTTTTTTATCAAGCAACAAATATTAATTGATTTTCTACTTTGTACAAAATCCCCAAGCTACAGGGAAGAAGACATGGAAGACACTGTGGAGCTTCTTCATTCCAGTGGAACACAGCTAATGGAATCACCTTGCACACCATGCATGGAAGGCACTGTGGGGCTTCATTCTAGTGGAACACAGCTAATGAAATCATCTAATGCGCCATGCATGTGCTTAGCTAGAAGACAAACCAAGGAAATAGTATATAACATAAAGCCAAGCAGTGGTAATTGCTAAACAGGCAATGAATAGAGCTAAGGTTCTCTAACAGGAATATTTGTTCCCTACTAAACTGTCAACATCATCCAAAGGTATGTTCACAGTGGAATCAGTGGCTGTGGTATCCAGTACGTGAATTTGGGGGTGTTGCTTAGCATGAACAAGACAGGTACCTCCAACACAAAAAGGGAATTATCCAGGGAGTGAGGTCTTGTGAAATTTCCCCATCCATGTCAGAATGTCCACTACTGTTGTCATTGTGCAGGTGTCATTAAAGTGGCCTTGTTATTAGGAGCCCATGCATGCAATTTGCTATCACATGCTATCCAATTATAAATGGTTAGCTTAAACACATGCACATATGAACAACACTAAATGGAATCAGTATATACACATAGATGTATATATATATATATATATATATGTGTGTGTGTGTGTGTGTGTGTGTACATACATATTTATGTTGTGTATACATACTTATGTGTGTGCAGCAATAATAATTAACAAAGAAGAGGTTGTGAATTTGGGAGGGCCATGGGAGAAGTTGGATGGGAAGAAGATGAAGTAAAAATGATATCAAGACACTATTCACACATGAAATCCTCAAAAAACAAAATAAATGTAAATAAAAAGATAATTATCCAATTGACATTAGTACTGACGTTTGGCTATCCCAACACACTCACACTCACACACACACACACACACACACACACACACACACACACAGCCATAGCCACATAGCCACAGCCATGCCACACAGCAGCCCCCAACACACTTGTAAGTAAAAAGCAATAGCAATACAGTTTACCCAAGTCTATCTATCACCAGCTTCAGTAATTATTCACTATGTTCAGGGATTCATGTATTAAGCCCTGCTTTCTCCATGGTTGGACTATTTTGAGGTAAATCCTAAAGAGTATAGTGCAACCTCTGAAAGTTTTAAACACTCATTTCTAAAGGAATTAAAACTTTCAAAACATAACCTTGCCATTATCACATTAAAAATAATAATTCTCAATGTTGTAACATTTCCTCAATTATGTCAAGCTTTTATTTTTATGTATAAATATAGAAATACAGTTTGCTTGAAACAAGATACAAATAGGGTCAGTAAAGATAAACTCTGGTAAATATATCTCTTGATCAATCTAAGCTAGAATTTTGTGACTGATGTTTGGATCTGAGTCTGAAGGCACACTGGGCTCCAAGGTCTGGGGCATGGTTGTCATTTACAGTGGGACACCCATGGAAACAGTGCTGTGGATATTGCTCTGTGTAAATAAAATGCTGTGTGGCCAGTGGCCAGGCAGGAAGTATAGGTAGGACAAGAGAGAAGAGAATTCTAGGAGATGGAAGGCAGAGGAGGGGAGACACAGCTAGCCACTGCCATGACAAGAAAGATGTAAGGTACTGGTAAGCCGTGAGCCATGTGGCAAAATATAGATGAATAGAAATGGGCTAAATATAAGAGTAAGAGCTAGACAATGATAGGCCTGAGCTAATGACCAAGCAGTTTAAAAAAAAAAGTTAAAAAAAAAAGTGTGTTCACTTTATAAGTGGGCTACTGGACTGCTGGGGCTTAGTGGGACCTGGAGAAAAACTCTAACTACAGAACAAAGACAGTCTTGGGGTTGTGGTGGGAGGTGGGGAAAAGATAATGGATTCAACTTTAATGGCCCATAATACACAAAATTTTCCACTTGGAAAAGAGAGGAAAGCTTAAGAACACCTAACAGAAGACACAATTCTGGCTCAGGGATCTGTAAACAAAACAACTCATGTCACAAGACACTGTGAGGTTATCAAGGAAAAGTTCTCAGAAAGACATGAGAAAACCTGGAAGGATAAAAAAATAGTTTAATTTGATTGCTTTTCTAATAGGACACCAAATATATGTATGCATATGTGTGCATATATGCACACACATACATACTCTCTGTCTGTCTTTCTGTCTGTCTGTCTCTCTCTCACACACACACACACACGCGCACATACACAAACTCACAATCACTGCCATCACCCCACCTTTCTTTATAAACGTTTCAGCATTGAAGTAGGCTGTCTCTACAGTGAAAGAATCAAATCCTCCCCTCCCCACTTATGCAGTCTCTGGTTATCACTGATCATCCCAAAGTGTACAAAAAAGCTTGAGTATTATAAATTAGTATTATAAATTTAACCCTAACCAAAGTTTCCTGAAATCCATAAAATAGAAATAAAGAGAACAATACAAAGGATTAATGAAACAAAGAGTTGGTTCTTTGAGAAGAACAACAAGATAGATGAGCCCTTATCCAAACTAACCAAAAGACAGAGAGAGAGCATCCAAATTAACAAAATCAGAAATGAAAAGGGGGACATAACAACAGACAATGAGGAAATCCAGAGAATCATCAGGTCATACTTCAAAAACCTCTACTCCACAAAACTGGAAAATCTAAAATAAATAGATAATTTTCTGGATAGGTACCACATACCTAAGACCAGATAAACCATTTAAATAGTCCAATAACCCCTAAGGAAATAGAATCAGTCATTAAAAGTCTCCCAACCAAAAAAAGCCCAGTTTTCCTAGGTACTTTCTATGTTAGTAATTATTGTACAAAAGTAAAGGTGGTAATTACTGAGGGATATTGGTAATACAACCTCAGGGCTTTAACATTCTTTAGGGGTATTTTAGAAAATCTTTCATATAGAAATCTTGGGATGTGGTGGTTTGAATAAGAAATCCCCCCCATAGGATCAGATATTTGGTCCATAGTTGGTATGACTTTGGGGAGGTGGTGCAGCCTTGCTTGTAGTATATCACCTAGGGAAGGATTTGAGATTTCATAGCTTTGCCCCACTTTCAGTTTGCTCTCTGTTTCCTGTTTGCTGTTGAAGATGTGATCTCTCAGCTTCCATCTCCTGCCACTATTCCTGCTCCTTGCTGTCACACCTGCCACAGTGGACTCTTACCTCTCTAGAATTGGAAGGCCAAATAAAATATTTTTCTTATTTTATAACAAATAAGAACACTTTAATCTTGCTTCCAAATCCTAAGAGCTGAGGTTGTCTCTTAAGAGAAATAAAGGGTATAAAACAGTAAAAAGAATACAGAATAAAAATTTATAAGCACCCATGAACTTGAAAACAAAATAGTCACCAAAATATAAAGACATTCATTAATGGCATTCATGTATCATTGACTGTATGCAAGAGGGCTCTGTAAATAACACCCCTAGTACTCAGCTGTCTGGTCCGAATCTAATTCACTTACAGGAACTGGTGACAGCATGAAGTTGAAAAGCATGCCTGGAATGAAGAATTAACCAGTAGTAGACAAAACATTCTCAAGTTTACAGTTATATTCCTTGGAGAAAAATTTAGAGTAGTGGCAAATAGTACAGGCTTAGAGTTACACAGCCCAAGATCAAACCTCAGCTCTGTCACCTAATGGCATGACCTTAGATAAGTCCCAACATTACCTGCGCCTCCTTGTTCATCTGCTTTCATGTGGTAGGAATACAAACTGCCTCGTACTACAAAGGGTTCATGTAAGCACAGTTTCATAACAAGGCTTGTCTCCGGCCAGATGTCATATACACATCATGTGCCAAAATACTGTGGCTGTAGATATAATTTTTACAAGTAGGTAAGTAATTCCATGATAGGAGAGATGACAGCAGAGCATGGACCTAAGTGTGTGGAGGGATGACAGATGCAGTAGAGTCTGCCACATCTCACCGTACTCTGCACTTTCACCAATCGGCCTTTCTTCATCTTTATTTATTTATTTATTCATTTATTTATCATTTATTTATTCATTCATTCATTCATTCATCCACTTATTTATTTATTTTATTTATTTATTTATTTATTTATTTATTGGTGAGCCCTGTCCACTGCTGGAGGGCATACTTGCGCTGCTCCATCAGCATCTCTTCTGCTTCTAAGTGAAGCTTGGCTTTTGACACTCACAGACCAGTTTGTGCACAGAACAAAGAGACCTCTCTCAGGTGAGGCTATGTACTTCTTGGCTCAGAGCGCTGTCCTCACTCCCTGTTTCTTCACAATGACAACCAGTGCCCTTACAATGATCTTCTGGGTGCCTGTATTCCAGTTGGTGTTGCCCATCTTCCTGTTACTTTCCTTCCCATTTTCCCCTCCAGGTCCAAGATGGTCTCAAATTCCCCAGACGTGCTTTTCCTCTGTTCAAGATCTCCCTTTGTTCAGAGCTCCTTTTCCAAATTCAGCCATTTAGTTAACTTTTACCCACTTTATCTCTTAGCTCAAATGTCCATTTTACTGTGACCAACCACACTATTTAATAAAGCTTCCTGCTTCTGTCATTTCAAAGCTCTGGTCCCACTGAATCCCTTACTCTTGAGATACTCTGCCACCATTACCCATGCTGTCCACCCCAACCCCTTAAAAGATGTTTGCCTATACCCTTACCACCCAGTCTATTCCCCAGAACAGTTGGAGGCATTTATTGTTTGGGCCTAGAAGGGAACATATCATTATTTTGTTCACAGATCCTGGCACAAAGAAGTTGCATAAAGTATAAACCATAAAATGAAGCCTTCAACCTCTTTCAGGACTCATGGTGGGCAGACATTACAGCCAATGAAAGCCTCACGGGCTAGATAGTTTAAGTACATATACCCTCTTAAACTCATAAGTTGTTCTTCAAACCTCAAGGCTTTGAAAGAGTAATCAGGTTGTGTGAGCTTTACCCTTGTGAATGAATTTTTTTTTGAGCTGAGGATCAAACCCAGGGCCTTTCACTTGCTAGGCAAGCGCACTACCACCGAGCTAAGTCCCCGACCCCGTGAATGAAGTTCAGCCCACAGAATACATTTCTATTGCTTTACATCCTCCAGTCTATGGTACTGTGTTGAAGTAAGACTTACATACTAAGACAAGAGTATGTGTTCATTTATCCAATCTACCCCCTGCTAAGGTATACTGGGTGCCTGCCACACTTTGATATCTCTATTAGATACTAGAAAACAATGAGTTTTGATATCTGCCTCTTCCTACTTCCCATTCATTTCATATGGCATCTAATTTTCCCCAAACATACAATGGTCTTTCAAACTCTGAAGACCTTCCCCTGTGATTTCTGCTGCCTGATGAATAATAAGTAATAGCTAGTTTCAGTGAGTATACAGCGCTAATGTCCTGTACGCAGTTACTTTTTCAACCTTGATAGTAACACAATGAATTGGGTATAATTAATGTCTTGTTTACAGTGGAAGAACCCAAGGTTCAGAATGGAGAATTAAACTATTCAATTTTATATAGTTAGGAAAAGAAGCATTCTACCTAAAGGTGTAGGCCATTTATCTCTGAGATATCTCCTCCTGTAACTGCTATCAAACAAAGAAACACCCTTATTCATTTTTATATGCCCTAATCTTGTGTTTATTTAAGTTAGGGGATCATGATCTTAATTGTATTCAAGAACCAGGCAAGTAATAAGCACGGGTGAGGTGTTGAGTGAAATGAAAATTGTCAGCCTGCAGCAAATTAGAGACATTCTGTGTGCACCAAGCAAAATGGATTTTCTGGATTCAGTCCATGGGCTGGGAAATAGCAATGCTGCTTTGGGTACATTGTAGATGTCACTCTGCCAATGAACAGCAGTCTTTCCATGTTTGATGTACCCATGGACTTTGAAAATTTGGCAGTTCACCTATCACAACACTGAGGAGGTTGCTAATGCACAGTGACTAAGATCTGGACAGGGTCTAGGCAAGTGTAAAATGGTGGTATCTGAGAGCAGGCAGAGTGGCCTTGGGAATCGTCCAATAGGGAGACTTGAAGCAAGGGCCCTTAAGTACTATAGTGTTAAAAGCCTGTTCATAGTTGCTGAATAGGGAACAAAGGAGTGAGGTGAGAATAGTTATTAAAGCCCCCAAGGAGGCAGTGGCTCCTGCATCATTGTGGTAGCTTAAATGAGAAATGCCCCCCATAGGCTCACGTATTTGAACATTTGTTTCCCACTTAGTGATGCTCTTTGGGCAGATTATGGAGCCTTTGAGCATTGCTACAGAAAGTGTGTCACTGAGGGTGGGTCACTTCCTCTCCATGTCTCTGCTTCTTCCTGCTGCTGCCACACCTTGTTGTTCCTTCCATGAAGGACTCTAGCTGTCTGCAACCAGAAACTTAAAACAAGCCTTTCTTCCTTAAGATGCCTCTGCTATGGTCTTTCATCACAGCAACAAAAAGTAACTAATATAGTCATTAAAGATAGAAGAGCATTGTCAGCTAAAGTGGCAATAGGCCAGGGTAGCCAGGGATTGCAGATAGTATAAGCAATGTCATGGAGGCTTGAATCAGCCATAAACCATCCAAGGGAACTCAAGTATATTCACATGGTCAGGAGTATAGAGTTACAGGGGCAATGTGGCAGAAACAGAGAAACAAGAGGCCACCAAAGAGTTGTTTCCTGGCTATAAAATTTACACTATGACTTAAAGCCATGATTAGAAGTTTTAATGGAGAATGGAACATGACCGAGAAAGTTAGATATAAAATTAATAAGAATGTGAGAGCTAACATGGAAAAGCAGAATTTTAAGGACTTTATACCTGATTGGATCCAAAAGAGAGTAGAGGAAACTACAGCAATGACCAGGTTCCTAGATTAAGTAGATAGCTGCATTGTAGTACTCTAACTGGATCAGAAAGCATGATTGTAAAGGAGTTGAGGGGATACAAATAGAATTTAGTAGAACATAGAATGCATAAAAATTAGCTAGGTGGAGGTTTAACACTGGCTCTGGGAAGTAGTTGAATGCATAAAACTGATGTTGTCAGTGGATGGAGATGTAGAATAGTGCAACACTTCAGGGGGTTTGATGTTTAGCATTTACTAGAGAGAAGCAGAGAATGCCAGGACTTTCAGTGAACAGGAAGCGCTATGGAGGGAGAAGGACAATATAGGCAGGCTTGCAAGGACAGCTGAAGAAAACATGGCCAGAGATGAAAGAAGCGTGACAAAAAGAAACCCAAATCAATGTTCTTAAGGCTGCCAATGTATGCATTGCATTTGTTAGTGGAGTGGTCAATGGTGATGATTGCCAGGCAGACAATTAGGAAGATCCTTGCTGGAGCAATTGGATGATAGTAGGCAGTGGAAATATCAAGTGCAGAGGACTTCTGAGGACTGTGATTCTGAAGATAAGGCAGAGAAACAATTAGAGGGGGAATTCACCATTAAGCATGCCCCCCCCCCAACTGGTGAAGATATTTTAACAGGTTTCTGTAGCAGTTCATTTGGGAAAAGTGTGTAAAATTAGGAAGATTGAGCAATGCTGAGGTTGAGATTGAGACACAATGGCCACACAGAACACAAAACACTGGGGCTTCTACTGGGAAGAATCAGGTAAAAGTGAAGAGAAAGAGATTGTAGAGAGTCTGCCAGGTGGGTATGTGGGAGTTTCCACCAGAAACCAGTAAGGGCGGTCCTCCATACAGAGCTGCAGAAGGGCTTTCATCTCTGTGTGTCCATGTCCTTTTTTATGCAATCGAAGGACTTTCACTACCATAACAACAGGATGCAGTAATTTAGACTGTTTTTTTTAAAAGTGTGTGTGTGTGTGTGTGTGTGTGTGTGTGTGTGTGTGTGTGTGTGTTCTATCAAAGCTGTTGTGCTGTAACTATGGGATGGAGCATGTATGAGTATCTTTAGTAGGAATTTATGTGATTCTGAATATGGATAAGTTGGTGACTGTATATGAGTTCTTCTTCCATGTTAGAAGATGATGGAAGGTGTGAGCACTACTTTGAGATGTGACTATTTTGACACTATTAACCTGAAGGAATGTTTGTAAAGAAAGTTTTGATATTGGAGCAGAATGTGGATGGTTTTCTGTGGGGAATGGTTAACAGGTGTATGAGTTGTTAAAATAGTTTAGCAAATGTATGCAGGTATATCTTGAGTATATGTGATGGTAAATGTGCATATCTGTGCACATGGAAGGTGTGTTCTGAAGTCTCTTGGTGCACATATATAAGCCTTTACCAGAGCACACGTAACTAGCCCATGATGACTAGTTAAAATATGTGTGTTTCATTTTATTTCTCCACTTTTATTTCAAATTTTATTTTGGCTGTCTTCTATGTTAACTAGTCCTAAAGAACAAGTCTTGGATTTTTACCTGGTAATAAAGGCATGCTTAGAGACTCTGGGAAACCAAGTAGTGGTATAAATATGAAAGTATGAAGGAATAAGCATACATTAGAGGATATGAGATGGTGGGTGAGGAATGTGCTTAAATCTGTGTATAAACTATATGCAAGAGCTGACACTGGTTTGAGAGAAATGGGGCAAAATGCAGCTTTTCTAAGCAAGCATTTATACAGAAAATTCAGTGTCAATCATTCGTGCAAACACTGTAAGACAGTAGTAACAGGAGAGCTAAAGTTCCTGCTCTTCAGAAGCTGATATTCCAAATGAAGAGTGACAGGCTAAAAACTGGTGGAGTGATGGTGTAGAGGACTACTCCAGAGAATTATGAAGCAGATAAGGGCTGTGGAAAGTCAATAGAGGTACCATTTTATATGAAATTATCCAGGAAAAGCTCTCTGAGGAGGTTACATGTAAATAGGCTGGTGTGGGGCAGTGGTGGAACACAGGTGACATAGCTGGGGAAACAGAGCCCTTTGTGTGACTGAGAAAAGCAAGGAAGCTGGTTTGGTGGGGAGTATGGGGGAGTGGAGAGTATAGAATTGGAGGGAAATCAGGAAACACAATATACATGTATAGTATGGTACTGTAATATTTTGTTTATGTGCATCTGAGTCATCTGTGTGTATGTGCATGTGTCTGCACCCATGCTAGTACTAGTACAGGCCAGAGTTGATGTTTAGTGTCTTCCTCAATCACCTTTCACCTTATCTTTAGAGATATAGTCTCTCTCAGAACCTGGCACTTGCCATTTCAGCTAGAGTGGTTGTCCAGGGAGCATGAGGGATCCTCCCATCTCTGCCTCCCCAAATACACACAGCCTTTTTACATGGGTGTTGGAGGCAAACTCTGATGCACAGCAAGCATCTTACTGACCAAGCTGTGTCTTCAGTCCCCAGACTGCTGATCTGAATCTGAGCTCATGAGAAAGCAGAGGACAGTTTTAGCTGATGAGTGGTGGGAAGTAACAAGTATTTTCTAAGTATTTCCTGCTTGCTGGGTAGAGTATATAGATCCTGTAAGAGTATAATGAAAGGCAGGAGACTGATCTGGAGTCTATAGCAAAAGTTAATAGCAAGGGAGATGGTAAGAAATTGTCAGATTACAGACACATTCAGGTCACACAAAACTAGATACTTAAAGGGTCACAAGTGTCTGATTGATGGCATTCTTGGCTCCTGCACTTGCCCTCTGGACAAGCAGCTTCTTGTTCCCTAGCTGCATCCCATTCAGCCCCATAATGACCTGTTCTGTAATGTTAATGTCCACATACTCATAGAAGGCACAGCCCTTGGAGAGCCCCATGACCAGGTTGAAGGCCTTCAGAGGCCCAAAGAATGTCAGCAGTTACTTTACCTGGTCATCATTCAGGTAGTTGGGCAAGCCCCCGATGAACAGTTTGTGGGCAGAGTCTGGGACTACAGTAGACACAACTTTGGGAACATACACAGTAGGGTTATCTGATATGTCAGGCAGTGGCTGGTAGTCATGAGGCCTTCGAATCTTCAATGACTGACCCTGGAAGATGATGCCATCAAAGGAAGGGGTCTGGGCAAGTGCACACAGGCCCACACAGACACATGCACCCACACAGACACAGAGGGAATGGCCTGGGACAGGGACTGTGTGCACAGCAGGGCGGGTAGGACCCCCAAACCCCGTCCCAAATGGCCTCCTCTTATCCCTTACACCCCTTTCCTCTTCTCTTTCCCCATAGTAGGAACATAACGTGTTTATATTTTATGGCCAAACTATTTTAAATTTTGTTGTCTGGCCCTCAGTGCCCTGCCCTCTCTTTGCAGGACCCCAGCTCCTGTTCTCTGGTCTTCCCTGTTCTCCACCCAGGTTTCTTAAGTAGTTGATTCTTCTTTTTAGTCTTATCCTGACCCTCAACCCTTGGTCTCTGTCCCACTTCTCCTCTCTGTGGCAGTTTCATATTTGCTAATATGAATTTGCTCATTAAACATTTTGTTGTATTTTAGAAAAAGACTAGATACTGTCTCAAGTAGTGTGGGCAAAGAATCATTGTAACGCTAAGGTTTTTAGCTTAAACAATTGGTAAGATGAAGGGATCATATACAAAAATAAAGAATGCAGCAAGTGCAGGTGAGTTATGTGGCTAGGAATAAATTATTAGATGAGCTAAATTCAATATCCTTGCTTGATTTCTGAGTGCAGATGGCAGTAGGTGTTGTACTGATGAGCCTGTGGTATGAAAAGAGCTCTGTGCTGGAACTAGAAGTCTGGTGCTCTAGAAATATGTGGACGGTTTCTAGAACTGAGTCTAGAGAGCTGAGGAGTTCAGGAAATATTAAAAAATCTGAACAGGGCACATCAAGAAAGATAGCAGCAAAAACCAAGCAATTATTTTGTGCTAGACTCAAGTAAAAAGGAAGAATCATTGCATGTATCAAATGCTGCTGCTGAATGTGTTACTTGAAATGAGCAATGACCACGGATTTAGCAATATACAGTCATTATTAACTTTGATTTGAGCGGCTTCTAGGAAGTGCTAGGGATGGCTGCTTGGTGGGAGCACAAACTGTGATGGAATGAACTGTAAGAATGTAAGGCCAGTGCTTATGTCCACATAGCCCATTGGCTGGGGAGACTGTGGAGTGGTAGCTTGTCTCTGGTCGCAGAGAAAGGTGGATCTGCACTTGAAGTTCCTTCTGGGAAATGTACAACATAGTAACACTCACCATGATCTGTGTTTGGTCAATGAGAGACATTGCAGACTTCACATTGTTGACTGGAATTTGGTGTGGGGAGAGAATTAGCCCAGAGGATCAGATCTGCCAGGAGGCAAAGCCCATTTTCTCTCCATGGCAGTGCCCTACCACTCAGAAGGAAAACAAAACAAACAAACAAACATGAGAATGGCCAACCTGCGTAGCTGGCTATGGGAAAGAGTGCTGTCTGTTTTCAAGTTGTGGAGTTTGGGTTCATGAAAAAAAAAAAAAAAAAAAACCTTACAATATGCCTCCACTGAAACTGAAACTGAAAACATCTTTTGGGAAATTTAATTATTTGGGGCATGAATTTGAATGTTACCAAACCTCAGATAGTACTGGATCTTTAAATATTTAACTTTCCATCACAAAGTTTTTCTTAGTGTCCATAAAAGATATGAAGTCAGACTTTGCCTGAGGGCAGGAAAAAGAAATAGGAAGACCTTGACCACAATGAGGAACAGCAGAGGCAGAGCTGGGATGAACTGGGGATCTTAGAGGGAAGCATTGATGTGCCCATCTTTTAACTATAACTTGATGGAAATGGTAATAAAACACAAAAGCAGGGCTCTATCATCTAGTTTTCAAGCCAGACTACTAGACCACCAAAGTGCTTTTATATTGCATGATTGTCTTACTTAGGTTTCTATTGCTGTGAAGAAACACTGTAACCACCACAACTCATATAAAGAAAACATTTAATTGAGGATGGCTCCCTTACCGTTTCAGAGGTTCAGTCCATTATAGTCATGAAGCAGAGCATGGCCACCTGCAGGTAGATGTGATGCTGGAGCTAAGAGTGCTACATCCTGCAGGCAACAGGAAGTCACTTGACTCTTACACTGAGGGAAGCTTGAGAAAAAGAGACCTCAAAGCCCACCCCCACAGTAATGCCTTCCTCCAACAAGGCCACAATTCCTAAGAGTGCCTCTCCCTTTGGGGGCCATTTTCTTTCAAACCACCACAGTGATCGTTTTAGTGTTTTATTGTTTGTTGTGAGGGATAGGACCTGGGGCTCCACTCACACTATGCAGGTGCTCTACCACTGAGCTGTATCCCTAGCCCTATTACATGATCTTGAGCAAGTTGTTTTACCTCTTCACATTTCTAAGACACAAATCCTGTAATAGTGTTGTTCTCAGGACAGAAGATCGGTTAATATATTTGTTATAAATTAACCTGTGGAACTACTAAGATATTGAGAATAAACAGAACTGTGTTATAAAGCTCACTTTTTAATATGTTGGTTGTCCTCCACACATTCAATAATTCCTAGGGACAAGTTAGCTGAGAACTTGTAAGAGATGATTTTATAACTCCTACTCTTGGATTCCATTGCAGTTCAAGTAGTTACCAGTATTGAGATACTGCTTTATATTCTGAAAAGAAAAGGAAAAAGAAGCCTGAGGTTTCTGAATCATTTACAGATGGATGTTTGGAAGCAAACCTTGGCTATTTCTCTCCTTTTGATAGTAGAGCTATGGATGAACCATTGTGAAGCTGATCTTTAACCAGTATAGCCAGCTAAGGGCCTGACAATTTTTCCCAGCCCTCTATCCAATCTATGAGACTTCAGGAGGGTGTAGCAATGAGGTTAATCATTCCCAAATACTTCTCTGTTCCATTTTTATTGATTGCATTATAAAAAGAATACCTGAGCTGTTCTTGCTTTTTGCTGAATCTGGTTGCAAATCATAAAATTTAAACATGTGCTCCCAATTCTTCTGGGAAAAAAAAAAAAACCTGCTTGAAAAATCTGTTTGTCTCCAGACCCTGTATATAGTGTTAATCATTCCTAAAACTTTGAGAAAACAGAGGCCCTGGACAGAGATAACACTGATCACTATTGCTATAAAGACGAGCATATAGTTTCAGATCTGACTCCTGAAGAGATGCTGTGCAGCTGGAGACAATAAAGGCAAGTCTTATGTGACAGTCATTGTTCTGAGTGCTTATAGAGATTAGTTTACTTCACCTCTGGGATGGAAATATGCTATCCTGTTATTAGCTGGGAGCCTGAATCACAGACGTTAAAGTCAGAACTGGCAGTGTAGACCACAAGAAGCTGGGTTTCTGCTTCCCCCTTTGACTCCAAACTGTCTCCTGGTATGGTATGAACTGATCTCTAAAGAGCTTGAGGTGACGCTACTGTGAACTTTTAAAAAATGAAAATATGATTTTGGTACTTGCCTTAAAATCTCCAAGTGGTCTAGGGTGTTTCTCACCAATGGAGCACTTGTCTAAGAATGCCATTGTCTTTGAGATCAAATCACAAATTGGACTTGGCATAGTGTTGATCTCTACTTGTCTGTTGTTTTATCTCACCTCCACCTTCTCTCACATGGTGACCATGTGGAGAAGAGAGTGTCATTTAATTTATTTTACAGTTTTTTTGACTCAGTTTTTCCTTCTTCAGCACCCTTTGTGGATAATGATAAATCATTGAATTATAAAATACATCATTAGAGCAAAACATATTTTTTTCTTTTTTTCATTATTATATTTGTGTTTTAATTTTACACATCAACCATGGGTTCCCCTGTCTTCCCCCTCCCGCCCCCACCCCTACCTTCCCCCCATTCCCTCCCCTCTATTCCCATCTCCTCTAGGACCAAGACTCGCCTGGGGATTCATTTAAACCTGGTGGATTCAGTACAGGTAGGTCCAGTCCCCTCCTTCCTGGCTTAGCAAAGTGTCCCTGTGTAAGCCCAAGGTTCCAAACAGTCAGCTCATGCACTAAGGACAGGTCCTGGTTCCAGAGCCTGGATGCCTCCCAAACAGTTCAAGCTATTCAATTGTCTCACTTATCCAGAGGGCCTGATCCAGCTGGGGGCTCCACAGCCATTGGTTCATAATTCATGTGCTTTCTTTCGATTGGCTATTTGTCCCTGTGCTTTTTGCAATCTTGGATTCAACCATTCACACTCTTGCAGTTCCTCCTCTTTCTCGACCGTTGGACACCTGGAGCTTCACCTGCTTTTTCCAATCTTGGTCTCAACAATTCACTCTTACAGTCTTTCCTCTTTCTCAACAATTGGACACCTGGAACTCCACCTGGGGCCTGGCTGAGGATCTCTGCATCCACTTCCATAGAAAATGGAACCCTAGGAAAGACACAGGGATCACCCAATGACAGAGAAATGGATGAGATCTACATGAACAACCTGGACGACAGTGGGAGTAATGAAGGGCAAGATTTGAGGGATAGAAAGCTTAGGGAAGCAGGAGATCCCAGCTGGATCAAGAACAGAAAGAGGGAACAAGGAATAACAGACCATGATAAATGAAGACCACATGAGAACAGGAATAGGTAGAGTGCTGGAGAGGTCCCCAGAAATCCACAATGATACATCCTCTGTAGACTGCTAGCAATGGTCGAGAGAAAGCCTTATCTGACCTAGTCTGGTGATCAGATGGCCAAACACCCTAATAGTTGTGCTGGAACTCTCATCCAAAACATATTCTTTTAAAAGAGATCAAAATTGTCTTCAGTGCAGGAGTGCCTTCTATCTCCCTGGAACCTGAGAGCACTACAGAGTGTTCCCACTTTCCATTTGTATTGTGATAGAGATGTGAAATATTTCTCCCACAGATTCACAGATTTGAGTGCTTGGTCATCAGCTGGTAGTCCTGTTTGAGGAGGTCATACAGTCATTTGGACATGGGGCTGAATTGAGCCCCAAGCGTAGAGCAAGAGAGTTATTGACCAACTGGGCTTCCTGGTGGAGTTTTCTGAATGCTGGCTGGTACTGTGATGTAACCAGTCACTGCAAGCACCTTTCACCATGAAATGTCACATATGTGCCTCTCCTGCCATCAAGGACTACATGCACTTAGAAGTGTGAGCCAGAATCAATCTCTTAAGTTCCTTCTTTTCAGTTATTTTACTACAGCGATGAGGAAAGTCATTAACACATTGTGCTTTTTAGAATCCAAGTTTGCTCAAGTGCTATTCCATTTACTGCTTTCATGTTCAGTTCCTGCTCCTCAGAGCTGTCTCCTGATTATTCCCCCACTTCAGTGGGGCCAAGATCAGTTGGGTGAGTGACATGAGCAGGTGAAGGAGGGGCTTCTAACAGGACACTTCTTCATATCTGCTCTTGTCTCTTTTCTGACTCTCCAAGGACCGTGGGAAAGCTACCTGGAATCACACAGCCAAGGGTTGATCCTCAGGGAAGTAGCAGAGAAGTTGCAGAAGCAAGCTAAGGTCATGGAAAGACTCCTTTACCTATTGTGTGCTCTGGAAATTGCTCTTTGCATTCTGACTTCTCTGGTGGCTTGTCTCTGTGTGGTCCAGTGTGTTTACCATCCTTTCACATTCCAGCTAGAAAGCAGCAGGAACAAAGAAGGCCATGCCAGGAACCTGATATGCTCATTCTGCTAGTTCTCTATTGGCCAGAATCTAGTCTGTGCTGCTAACTTTCTATGCATGAGACCAAATTCTACTATTCTGTAAGAAGGGCACAATAGATATTGTTGTCAATGTCTCTGCCCACACGCCTGAGATTCATGATAGAATATCTACTTTTAAACTGCACGCAAATGGGGCATAACCTAGTGGCTAAAATAGTTATTTAGAGCACAGCCTCTCCATATCTACTACCTCAATTCAAATTCCTAACTTGCTGTTTACAAGCTGTGTGGCCACATAGAGGCATAAAATGATAATATCAAACCTATTAGAACTAATTATACACATTCATTTATACCTATGATTAGCTTAGACTATAACCTATAAAATATTACCTATTATATTCATTATTAAGTGTTATCATAGACTCAATAGCCTTATAAAATAATATACATAACTAGTTTCCTCTGAGCAGTGATATTATTGATTTATGAATTTTGCATACTAGTTGGTATGCGATTTTCACCAGACATTCATTATATAAAAATTTACTCTAATAAACTCATTAAGTCCTAACATTTTGTTGTAAGGGCTTATAAGTGACACACCTACAGCAATCTTGTATGTTGTGTATGTGTATGTGTGTATAACTTCAGGAAATGTATCTGGCCTAGATACAGAAGATCTTAGATTCATATGACCCTGGTATGTCATTAACCATTCTGAGTGCTAGTTACCCCACACTGTTATCCAAGGAAATCGTGATGTCCATCCCAGGGTGTGGCTGAGAAAATTATTAGATGAAGGAGTGAAGCAGAGACTCTGGGGCATTTTTCCTGACACTGCTCAGGTGTGCAGCAAGGTCCAGCTGGTTATTCCTAAACTCAGTTATGTCCTTGTCACTCTCTGAGCAGAGTAGTTATAGGCAACTTCTTCCTGTGAGTGATTTTGGAAAAGAACTAGCAAGTTAGAAATGAATGGCTTTGTGAACATTTTTGCTAGAAATAAGAGAAACACATTCCTTGTAGAGTTAAGTACTGTGCTAAGGAAATGTCTTAGCAGCTAGAGTACTTGACGTGCAAGGTGATGACCTGAGTTCAGATCCTCAGAGCCTATGTAGAGCTAGATACAGAAGTGGGCATTTGCAACCCTACTGAATTACAACAAATTTACGTCTTTGAAGAAAGAAATTGAAGAAGATACCAAAAAATGGAATGATCCCCTATGCTCTTGGATAGGAAGGATTAACAGTAAAAATGGCAATTTTACCAAAAGCAATCTACAGATTCAATACAATCCCCATCAAAATCCTAATAATTCTTCACAGACCTTGAAAGAACAATAGTTAATTTTATATGAAAAAAAACCAGCATAGTTTAGTTATTTTTGATTGTTTGAGAATTTCATTCATGAATGTAAGGTATTTTGACCAAGCCTACCCTCATTCTCTCCCTCTAGGTATTCCTGCAACTCTTTCTCCAAACTCCTTGTGTTATTTTGTTTTCTTTAAACCTACAGAATCCACTCAGTATTGTCCTCTGCTGGAACAGGGGTAGTATCTCAGGGGCTGCCTCAAGGGAATGTCCCCTGAATTTAACGGAGGAAAAAACCAGATCTTTGAAAGATATAGTAGAAGTCTTGTGCAGCATTATGAACTAGTTCAGTGGTTAGATTCTAAAACTTTCCATGCCCACTATCTGAAGTTGCAAATGAGAATATGAGGTTGAAGAAAAAAGTGCTAAACTTTCTTGAAAAGACAGAGGATAGTAAGCTTCTTTCCTTTTAGTCTTGTAAAGCAAACCCAAGAGACATGAGCAAGCAGAAGGACAAAAAAAGATTTAAGAGAAATGTGATTTAGTTGGAGAATATGAAGAGCCAAGGAGAGATAAGGAGGAGGCAGCAGAGACAGGGGAGATAAGCAGCTGCTTCTCTCTAATGCAGAGTCCTCCCCAGCTTCCCAGTTCCAAGAAAATTCTGTCTCAGGAAACTGTCACAGGAGACATAATCCACCTCTGAAGGACATCTTTGAAGGCAAAAAGAAATAGAAGTAGAGAAGGTGGCAACAGAGAGACCTTGTCATCTCAAGGTCATTATCATCTGTGAGGTCACCATAAAAGTGTTCCTCCATTTGCTGGAAGTGAATGATTAAATGTAATACTCAGAACTTAACTCATTCTTTTTAATTTTTGTGTTTTCTTATGCTCACACGTGTACCATGGTATACATGTGGTGATCAGAGGACAACATAAATGTCAGTCCTTGCCTTCTACCTTATTTGATCCAGGGTCTTTTGTTCACTGTTGCTTGTTTATGCCAGGCTAGCTGACCTGTGAGTTTCTGGGGATTTTCCAGCCTGTGCCCTCCATGGTCCTAAGGGATCAGCAGGGTTGCAAATGCACACTTCTGTATCTAGCTTTATATAGGTTCTGGGGATCTGAACTCAGGTTATCACCTCACACGTCAAGTACTCTAACTGCTGAGACATTACCTTAGCACAGTAGTTAACTCTCCAAGGAATGCCTTTCTCTTGTTTCTAGCAAAGAAAATGTTTGTAAGTCATTCATTTCGAACTTGCTAGTTCTTTTCCAAAATTACTCACAGGAAGAAGCTGCTTATAGCTACTCTGCTCAGAGAGAGTTACAAGGACAGATGCAATTCAATCATCATCAAAATACCAACACAATTCTTCACAGGCCTCAAAAGGACAAAACTCAACTTCATATGGAAAAAAAAAAAGCTCAGAATAGCTAAAACAATCCTGTACAACAAAGGAACTTCCGGAGGCATAACCGTCTCTGAATTCACTCTCTACTATAGAGCTATAGGAATAAAAACAGCTTGTTATTGGCATAAAACAGACATGTTGATCAATGGAATCAAATCAAAGACCCTAACATAAATCCACACACCTACGAACACCACAAAGAAGCCAAAATTGCACAATGGAAAAAAGAAAACATCTTCAACAATTGTTGCTGGCATAACTGGATGTCAACATGTGGAAGAATGCAAATAGATCCATATCTATTGCCATGCACAAAACTCAAGTCTGAGTAGATCAAAGGTCTCAACATAAATCCAGTCACACTGAAGCTTGTAGAAGAGAAAGTAGGCAATAGCCATGAACACATTGGTACAGGAGACTGCTTCCTGAAAATGACATCATTAGCACAAACACTGAGATTGACAATTAATAAATGGAACCTCCTGAAACTGAGAAGCTTCTATAGGGCAAAGGACATGGTAAATAAGACAAAAGGACAGCCTACAGAATGGGAAAAGATCTTTACTAACCCTACATCTGACAGAGGGCTGATCTCCAAAATATATAAAGAACTCAAGAAATTATACATCAAAATACCAAATAATCCAATTTTAAAATGGGGTACAGGTATAAATAGAGAATTCTCAACAGAAGAATCTCAAGTGGCTAAAAGACATTTAAGGAATTGCTCACTATCCTTAGCCATCAGGGAAATGCAAATGAAAACGACTCTGAGATACCATCTTACACCTTTCAGAATGGCTAAGATAAAAAAAAAAATTGATGACAGCTTATGTTGGAGAGGATGCAGAGTAAGGGGAACACTCCTATACTGTTGGTGGGAATGCAAATTTGTACAGCCACTTTGGAAATCAGTATAGCAGTTTCTCCGAAAATTGGCAATCAATCTACTTCAAGACCTGGTGATAGTACTCTTGGGCATATACCCAAAGGATGCTCAATCATACCACAAGGACACTTGCTCAGCTATGTTCATAGAAGCATTATTTGTAATATCCAGAACCTAGAAACAACCTAGATGCCCCTTAACCTAAGAATGGATAAAGAAAATGTGGTTCATTTACACAATGAAGTATTACTTAGTGATAAAAAAACAATGATATCATGAAATTTGTAGGAAAATGGATAGAGCTAGAAAAAAATCATCTTGAGTAGGTTAACCCAGACACAGAAATACAAACATGGTATGTACTCACTCAAAAGTGGATATCAGATGTAAAGCAAAGAATAACCAGACACATTCCTAGAGAAACTAGGTAACAAGAAGAACCCTGATAGGGATGCATGGATCACTCTGGGAAGGGAAAATAGATAAGTTATCCTGGGTTAACTAATGGCAGGGGAGGTGATATAAGGGAGGGAATGGGGGATGGGAATATGAAGGATCAGATGGTTCAGTTGCAAGAGGGACTGAGAGGGAGAGCAACAAAAGGCATATCTTGATAGAGTGGGGCATGATGGGGTTAGGGAGAAACCTGGTGCCAGGGAAACTCCCAGGAATCCACAAGTATGAACCCAGCTAAGACTCCTAGCAATAGAGGAGAGGGGCCTGAACTGGCCTTCTCCTGTAATCAGATTGGTGACTACCCTAATTGTCATCATAGAACCTTTTCCCACTAACTAATGGAAGCAGATGCAAAGGTCCATAGCTAGGCACTAGGCTGAGCTCCAGGAGTCCAGTTGAAGAGCGTGAGGAGGGATTACATAAGCAAGGGAGAGGTCAAGATCATGATGAGGAAACCCAAAAAGACAGCTGACCCAAGCTCATGTGAGCTCCTGAACTCTACACCAACAGCTAGGGAGCCTGCATGGGACTGACCTAGGCATGGGGATGATAGTTGTATAGCCTGGTCTGTTTGTGAGGCCCCTAGCAATGGGATCGGGACCTGTCCCTGGAGCATAAGCTGGCTTTTTGGAACCTATTTCCTATGGTGGGATGCCTTAGCTTAGCCTTGATGCAGCAGGGAGGAGCTTGGTCCTGCCTCAAATTGATATGCCATGCTTTTTGACATGCATGGGAGACCTTACCCTTTCTGAGGAGTGAATGAGAATGGGGTGGAAAAGAGGTGGAGGAGAGAACAGAAGGAGAGGAGGGAGGGGAAGCTGTGGTTGGTATGCAAAATAAATAAAAATTTTTAATAATACAAAAAATAACTTAATATAATTTTAAATAGTCAAGAAAATTACTTAAGGGACTTAGCACATCTCCTAGAATGGAATCACCATTATTTTATTATTATTATTATTATTATTATTATTATTATTATTATATTTTACACAATAATTTATCATGGAGCCCCAATTAGCCTGCATCTTTGTATGTAGACTAGGCTGTACTGAAAGATGGCAGAGGTTGGGTCTAAGTCAATGTTGTACAGGTGTCTGGGTAACATTTGCCAGTCACCCATTGCAGAAGCAGTTTTCAGAAAATTGGTAACTGATGAAAATGTTTCAGATAATTGGACCATTGATAGCAGCGCTGCTTTTGACTAGAATATTGGCTGGCCCCCAGACCCCAAGAGCTGTCAGCTAAGAAGTCATGGCATTAGCACAGCCCATAAGGCAAGACATATTACAAGAGAAGACTTGCCACAATCTATTATATACTATGTATGGATGAAAGCAATCTGAGAGATTTGAATAGAAGAAGTAATCAACTTAAAAACTGCAAATCTAAAATTAAGCTACTTGGGATTATTGAAGATTCCTATTATGGCAATGATTCTGACTTCGAAGTGGTGTACCAGCAATGCCTCAGGTGCTGCAAGGTCTTCTTGGAGAAAACTCACTAGATGGTCCTGCCCACCAACATTGAGCAACTCACTCACCAGAGCCATGCCCAAGGGTGGTGGCAGTCCTTAGCCCCATGACACATCTGTCTTTTCAGATGACTTACTGTCATCTTTAAAATAACTGTAGGTGTAAATTAGGTATATGTTCAGAAGGATAAAAATATTTGAGTAAGACAGTTTGAGGTGTGACTAAGCATTCTTAGACTAATTGAACCTCTCATCTTGTCCTAATTACAAAATAGTGGAACAAGCAAATATGGAACAAAATAGAATTCAATGAGTAAGAATGACTTGCAAGGTCCAGTTCAGCATCTGAGCCCAGCCAGCCTGAGTAGTTTGGTCTAAGTAGGGTGTGTGCATGGGCAACACCCAGTGGGGCCGTTTGCCTGGCTTATCTGTTCTAGACTCTTATGACAATAATTCCATCCATACCAGCCTTCCATTTAACATTGGAAGAGTTTAAACTCAGACACTGAGGGCATTCAAATATTTGAAAGAGGATTAGCTAGATGTGATAATACAGGCCTGAAATTCCAGCAGGCCATCATGGGCTATACAGTGGAGATGGGAACAACAGATTGATAAAATGAGCACTTTTACTTTTTCTTGGTTTTTGTCTGGTGTTTTGAGCTTTGTTCCTATTTTGCCTCACTAGTGGTATGTTTGTAGTGTTCTTTCATCAACATTTAAAAAAAGTTACAGGCAAGTATAAGTAATTTTAGTGCAATTTCAGAAAAATGATCTCAAATTCGCATGGCTGAATGTCATAAAAGAATGTGAGTTAAACTGGGAAGTTAACAAATACCATTGAAATATTAATCTGGAGTCTGCCTGCTTTCCTATTGATGACTAAAAAACATCAGAAAAGAAAGACTAGGCTGGCCTCAGACTCACAGACATCTATCTGCCTCTGCCTTTTAAGTGTGGAGCTCAAGGTGTGTGCCACCATGCCTGGCTTGTGCTTGCCTTCTCTTACTCTGTTTACCCCCACTTCCTTCCAGTTCTTTACCATAATGACTGTAGGCTATGTATCTGCAAACAGCTGAAGCCCTAACAACTTTGAACTGAGTAACCAGCAAAAGAGATGAATCTATTTCTTGTTATCAAAGAATCGGATTCTAGGTTTCTCAGCATCTACTGTAGCTCAGGTCATTTTATGTCATTTCATATGTGTGAATTGGGTTAAAATCTTCCCAGTAAGGCTGAGTAAAAGTATCTTTATCATTGGGCAGAGGTTACAGACATTGCCCACCAAGATGAAAACGGCAGAATGTTAATCTGATTCCCGACATCTTTTGTGAGTCTGGTGAATGCTCTTGTCATAGCTCCAGGTTGCCTCTCTCTTTGGGGACTGAGATGCTGTCTGGCCACTCAAGAATACAGAAAGTATGTAGACCAGAGGGAGTTTAATATAAGAAGGTTCACTGAGGGTACTGGGGTAAAAGTCAAACCTACAGCCACATCGAAGTTCCAGTAGGAGAAGCTGTTACTCCCTTGGGGGTGAGAGGCATAGTGGGAGTCTCCTCAGTGAAAGCTAGAACAGCAGCAGAGATGGATTCTTGAGCAGATCCATCATGAGGTGACTGTGTCTGGAGATGTTTCTCAAAGCCAGAGAGAAAGAGAGTCCCAAGATATTCTTCCCTGTTTTCAGTTCAGTGTCTCATAGTAGCTGAAGCCACCAAGAGTCTAAGGGACATAGGAGCTGAGGATGGCTGTTCCCTACACTGACCATGAGAACAGGGGAGGAGTATTGGAGGGGCTTTTCAGAAAAAAAGTACAGCAAAGGATGAACTAGAGGAGAGTTTAAAAGGTCTTAATTAGCAAGAACCAGAGAGAGAGAGAGAGAGAGAGAGAGAGAGAGAGAGAGAGAGAGAGAGAGAGAGAGAGAGAGAGACTGAGGAAAGGTACCTATAGAGGAGGGAGTGTGTCACCTTAGAGGTGGTTCTCAGCTGGCTTGCTGTCCTTGACTGAGGACAAAGCAGCAGCTTGTCTCTAACTTCTAGTGTTAAGATTGAATTACTGCCAGGTTTTCAGTCACTGTAGCAAATACCTGAAGAAGCAGATTAGAAGAAAGCTCTATTTTAGGTCATGACTTCAGAGATTTCCAACCTTCCTTGGTCAGTTTTAGGTCTGACGCAAGGCAGGAACATCATGGCAGTAGCAGGAGAATGGAACAGTGTGGCTGCTCACCTTATAGTAGCTGAGGAGGCAGGGACGATTATATGGGTTGAGAGAGGAGGCAGACACATCTGGCACCTATCCTTATTACACAGTATGTAGATGCCCAGAACTCCCCTACACCTTGGTTTCTGAGTGAGTTCAGTGACTACAATTCACCTTCTGGAGTCTGAAGGTGCAGCTATTGTTCTTTTTGCTCCCTCCTTGCCAGCTGCAGGCAATTCCCTCCCTGAGGTTATAAGCTCTTGAAGTATAGGATAAGTGCGTCCCAGGGTCACTAATTTCTAGATGCTCTACTAGCACTTCTTGGTTTTCCCAACTGCTGTACATGGTCCTTTTATTATTTTTATTTATAGTAAAGGAATGAGAGTGTACTGTACCTATTAGACATCTGTGCAGTCACAAATTACCCATAAACAGGACATGAATAAAACCTAGACAGTTTCAGCAGTAAGGCATCATGAAATCCAACTTGCCCATTTTGCTGCTGCTGGGGCTGGAGAAGGAGCTGGTTCCACAGCTTAGGTTTAGTAAGAAAATACTTATCTCATATGATTTCCTATATTATGCCAATTTGGAATCTAAATGTAAATAAAAATAATTTTATGTGTTTAACGACCTTATAAAACAGAGGGGGGGACGTTTTCATATTCTTATGTAACATGAGGATTCAGTAATCTAGTGTTAAACATAACCTGCATTGAAGATAATAGTAATTTATATTAAGACACATCCCCTTGTTTATACTAAACTCTGAAGTATTTATAGAATAGGAAATTCAATTTCCATTTACTATATGTGTGTTCAGTCCTCCTTGTCTGTGAACTTTAAAAACTGGCATCTAGCATTATAAATTGTAGACACCCAATGGAGACTGACAGGATTCTGTTGTTACCCTGCACATGATGGTGTTACAGGCTATAAAAGTGCAGGGGACTGGGAGCAGATCTATTTCAACTCTTCTTCAAAGGTACTCTTTTACTTGGTCATTAAAAGCTTGAAGATTTTCTCCCCTGCATGGGAGACATTGTGCAGAATGCTAGGATGTGAAGCTTGGGGAAAAAGGCCTGGAGGAGGTGGTTAGTCTGCTGGAATCTCTGTATTACTTTTAGAAGTCAAGCTTAATCATTCTTTGCTTTCTCTTTCCTATTACCTCACTTGTAGGCTACTGATGATGCAGCCAGAGGTGACCAGAAAGTTCGAGTTCCTGTTGAGCACCCATGACACTTGCTGAATGCACCACTTGGAGTCACCCACCCCATGGCTTTACAATGCCACCTCATCATATATGAGGGCATTATGACTCTAACAGCATTGTCAGAAGTATGTACCTTAAATTGAGCATGTGTACCTTCTCCAAAGCACCTTTCCATATAACTATGCATGGGTATCCTTAATAAGTTCCTTACTTATTCTTTGAGGAAAGAATGCTATCTCAGGAAACTCCTGCCTGCAGATAATAAAATTCTTCCTCACTGTTGTGCATGCTAGCTGTAACTTTTGTCTTTTCACTCACCAAGTTGTAAAAACAGTGTTGGCTTCTATGGTGCCAACAACCCCGGTCTTTGCAAGGAGTCTGGAGAGTTCTCACCTATCCTTCACAAAATGAACATTTCTCCTAGTGAGTTCATTGACCTTGCTTCACTTCCTTCATGCTCTTTCACTTCCTTCATGTTTATTAGGGATCCTATATCTTTGGCCATGGGAGATAAGCCTTTGAGATGAGAAATGGTCTGTCACTTAACTGTATGCCTGCCCCAGGAATTTGGACTAGAAGAAGGAGAGAGTTGAAACCAGGAACTGAACATATTCTTACTTTGGAAACATGGTCCATGTTCTATCTATAAAGACTTTGTACTGTTTATTTAGTTTTCTATTGATTCATTGCTTAAAGCATGAGCCACTTCCTTAAGGATGAAGACCAGAGAGACAAAATGATGAGCAAATGTCTCTTTGTGAAGAACCCATCATGTTGCCTCACCCAAGTTCCAGAAGCCCCTTGAGTAAATGTCTGTATCTTTCTCTTGCCATGAATAATAATGTCTTTATCTTGTACATGAGAAAAGGAGAGAAGAAGCATACATAGAGTATGGTAGATATTCAACTCAGAGAAGGACCGTACATCTGGGTTACTGACTTGCTACCAAGCTTCCCACCTTGGGGGCTTGATCCTAGTAGTTTTCATACCCATGCCTCCCTTAGGGTTGATGTCAGCCTGAGAATCACACATGGTGGAATTTTTGCCAAGTGTGTACAGGTGTCACCTGTCCTGAGGATCTTCTCAGAATTGTCTGAAGCAGTTAGTGAGACACAAACTCTTGGGATTCACTGTCAAGATATTTATTCTGGGAAGTCTGGTGGAGTTTTAATTACTTATCTCTTCAATTTTCTTCACTAGTATTTTATTAGCATAGGTCATTCCTTTCCTTGATTAATTGTAGTCCTAAGTGTTTTATTTTATCTTTGTAGCTATTATAAATGGGATGGTTTTCCTGACTTTTTCAGAACCTCGTTGTTACTACAAACTCTGCTATTTTGTGTATTTTGACTTTGTAGCCTACAATTTTATTGAAATCATTTATCAAGTCTAATAAGGTTTTTTTTGGCTCTTCCTGGATTTCATATATAAGATCAGATAAACAGGAGCAAGTTAACTTCTTCTTTTCCAATTTTGACATTCTTATTTATTTCTAAGATCTCCAAGGTTTTGAGGGAAGAATGTACATCCAAAGTTATATATGAAACTTCCTGGTTTAAATTTAGCAATCCCTCCCACTACTTTCCACCAAGTGCAAGATAGTGCACATGTGCTGATGGCTGGGTGCAACCTAGAGAACATGCCCTTATTTAAATCAGATTCTACTACTGTATGTTTCCCTTTGATAAGAACTTGGGTTTCAAAAGGAGAACAGAATAGGGTTAAAGAGCAAGTTAGAGGTAGAGTAAATGCTGAAAGGTGGGTTTCCTGACTCCTGAGACAAGATGCACTTTCTCTGTTCTGTGATGTGTTACCAAAGGGGTAACTATATTTCTGAGCAGTAGGATGGACAGCCATCCCCTTCCCTGAGTCCATGTTGTATTAGTTAGTTTCTTGTTGCTGTGATAAATAGCATGTAATAATAAATCAAGGAAGAAAGGATTTATGTGGTTCATGAGTATAGTTCATCTTGGTAGCAAAGTCCTTATGATGGGAAGGGAAGGAGGTAGCTGGTCACACCACATCTGTAGTTGTGAAGAAAAGAGAGATTAATGCAGGTGTTCAGCTTAATTTCTACTTTTTATTTAGTCTGGAAGTTCATCCCATGGCATACTGTCCCCTACACTGAGAGTGGATTTTTCTCCCTTTGAAAGAAATAGTCTCAGAGGCATGTTTCCATGGTGACTCTAAATCCATTCAAGCTGACAACGAGTATTAACTACCACAATGTTCCCTTCTAAATTTAGGAAAGCACGTATCATCATCCATCCATTCATTAAACAAACTGAGTGTCCTCTCAATGTTGGAGTTTTGGTACTGAATATATAGTAGGGGATGAGATATGCATGGTTTGTAAACTGATGGTGCTCACAGTTTAATAAATCACTCCAACAACAATGGCAGTGGCTTTCCCATGAGGAACACTCAGCTTATCTCAAGCATTTTTCCAGATACCCTACATGCATTCATTTAAATACTATGGTCTTTTTTCATTGCAATAGGTACTTAGGAGGAATGTGGGCAGGATATAGTAAAAGCACACACAACTTGCCTACCCACTCCCAAGCATTTAGGCCATTTAGAGAATCTAAAATGTCAGGCTAAATACCAAGGGAGTGGCAGTTTAGGACTTCCAGGATCCATCAGCTGATGAAATATAAATAAAATGTGGGAAATGAGCTGATAGTATATTATCCAGCAATGTAACTATTATTGCTACATATTTCTGTTCTGTTTTTCTTTCTGGTGCTGTGATAAACACCACAAACAAAACCAACTGGAGGCATGGTATTTTATCTTATAGGTTACAATATATCACGTAAGGAAGCCAAGGTAGGAACTTGAAGAAGAAACCATGGAAGAATGCTTCTTAACTAGCTTTCTCCTAGGTTTATATTCAGCTATCTTTCTTATATACTCCAGGTGCATCTGCCTAGGGATAGTACTGACCTCAATATATCCACCAACACCCTCAATATCATCAAATTAGTAAGTAGAGCTTGTACTCATAGATATCAAGGGAAAAAATGTCTAGTCCTTAACTTAGGCAATTGTTCTAGTCCCAGACTCATAAATTCCCTACACTTGGCTTAATGTTCTACCTTACTATCATGAATTTCATAATGATTTGAGAAGATAAATCACCATAATTTTTGACAAACCATATCTGCATACATTTATAAGTCTAAAGTAAAAATGTTAATATGAGTTTTGAATATAATGTGGGATGATCAATTCAACTAACCTACTCAATCATCTCAGGTACTTGTCATTTTATTTTCTCTTTTCCCAATAAGACTATTTGAGATATACCCTCTGTGATAGTTTTAATTGTCATCTTGACACTATCTAAGATCATCTGAAAAGAAAGCTTCAAAAGAAAATGTCTAGAGCAAGTGGGCCTGTGAACATGTCTGTGGGGATTGTCTTGATTACATTAGTTGAAGTAGAAGGACTCACCCACAATAGGTGATACCATTCTCTAGGCAGGGGTCCTGAAGAGATTAAAGGCAGAGAAGGCAAGTTGACCACAATCATGCATGTATTAACTTATTCTGCTCTCCTTTTGGACTATGATGCAACATTCTCAGCTGTTTTGAGATCCTGCCACTGTGACTTCACCACAGTCATGGACTATAGCCTAGAATGGTGAGCTCAAATAAACCCTTTTCTCTTAAGTTGCTTTTGCTAGGGTATTTTATCATGGCAACAAGAAGTAAAACTAAGACATCTTCCTACCAATACAAATAGTACTCAGTTAGCAGCTATAAGCACCATACTGTGCCAAAAGCATTCAAAAAGTAAAACACCAAAATTATTCTTGTCTCATTGAAGATTTGTATCCTTTAATTATCACTGCTCACTCTTCCTGTCCCCCCAGATTATCACCAACAAGGATGAAATTGTTATGCTAAATGGAAGAATCCCAATACAGAAAAAGTTATATGTTGCCACTTATATCTGGAATCTAAAACAATCTAGTTTAACAGGAGTAGAGAGAAAAATGGTACAAATTCACAATCATTTTACATTGCATATGAACATTTTTTCAGTATATATCTGCATTTAATCATACAAGTTATCTTGATTTTACATTTTTATGTGCAATTATAATTTCTACACACTTAATTTACTTTAGTGGTCATTTTAGGTAATGTACCCTGAAAACTGCACAACCAATCCTGCAGTTAATATGAAGATGTTAGACATATGTACAATTGAAATCTCAAAGGATTTCAAATGTCATTCAGCATAAATGCTAACTGGACCCATAAATTCTGTTCATAATACCTCTAACTTCTGTTTTAATAGAGTTTGTATCAGGGAACTTGTCTGTCAAGACTGCCCACTGTTCCTGAGTGGAGACAGGATACTGTCTGTGAAAATATTAATGGACTTGTATCCAGGATATCCAGGAGACTTTGAACACAATTGCCTCTGGAGACAGGGAATGCCCTCAGTGGGTCTCCATTCACTCTGATGTTATCTCAAAGATGACTGATGTAGCTGCTCTAGTTATCAAAATGCTGAGTTAGCTGGCATCGTGGAAAGGCTAATCTGTATGTAATGGCATAAAATGCTTTCAAAAAGTGGAACAAATCTTTAATAGTAATGAAATGTTTGAATACCTGGAGAAGTTTCTGGAAGCTCTCAGAGTTGTGTCCTGGACAGATTACAAACTGTAGACAGAACTTAAAAACCTCTGATACTTTCTCTGGTCAGTGTATCAACCATATGACCTTTTCCACCTATGAATGAGAAAAGGGTGATAATAATACTTTCATCATGATTTGCAGTGAGAATAGAAAAGAACCAGACAGACACACAAAATCTCTAGAGGAAAGGAGCACTCAGAATGTAACTCCTCTCCTCATCTTCTCCTTCAAGAACAGAATAAAAATAGTTTTAGACTGCATCAAGATAATAGATGAGAGTAAGAATAGAGTGCAAGGCCTTGGGGATCATCTAGTTCAACCTAAGCATTTTGTAGACAGATAGATGGAAGCATTAATAATGAAAGTTGGGTATAATGGAGAACTTTTCAAGAAGAAGATTGCACAATCTCTTGTACAGTTTATTTTTTTCTTCTTTGTGGAGAAGAATATATTTATACACACAATGACATTGCCTGCAGGATGAAACTTAGATCAAATAAATTCAAAGTGTCATTGGATAATACATTCAAACAGCCTTGTAAACTGGAGAATTGAAGCTAACTCACATTTTAGGGCATCTATTATGCTTCAGATGCTATATTTGTACCTTTGACTTGTTTTATCCCTACATAATCCCTGTGAGGAGAGCATTACCTCTCTGGTTTGCAAATATGAGACAGAAATGAAATCTGTCTTGCAATGAGAGCCAAAGATGTGAAATGATAGAGATAAGATATGAACCAGGTCTAGTTTAGTTCCAACCCATCCATCTGACATCTCAGCAAGAGTATCACTTGTGTGCACATTCACCAAAATGTTGGCATCATTGATTATTAAAGCCAAGTCTCAGCCAGGTGTCAGTGGGATGGTGGCACACACCCTTAATCCCAGCACAAAGGCTAGCTTGGTCTGCAGAGTTAGTTCCAAGACATCTAGGGCTACACAAAGAAACCCTGTCTTGAGAAACAACAAAACAAAACAAAATGCCAAGTCTCATTTAGGGCCTGGAGAAGAGACTATTTCCTTACAAATGAAATAGAGAGGTATAGAACCCTGAAGTTCATCCCTAGCAGTACTTCTACCCCAGCTGCCATGCTCATTGGCTGTGTGAACAAGGGTATCTCTGATCAGCAGATGAACAGTGGCTTGTCTGACCTGAGCACTGAGCAGAAAAGTCAATTACAGGAAAAGAGCAGATGCTTGGTGATACCTCTTTCTTGAGGGTATGTCCTGACTGTGATATAACTAGAGAAGAGGTAGTTGAGTTGAAAAGTTGTTAAATTTATCCCATTTCACAAGGAATAATAATAATATAAAGGACATGAAATAGAAGTTATAGAGGATCTTCACTTATGAAAAAAAAAATTTTTTTTTATTCCTCAAAAGTGTACAAAGTTTGGAAAGAGGATTTGCAAGGTCACAAGGTCCCTGCCATTGTATGTGTATAAAAACAGTCTGCATGAATTTCTTTAGAAGAGACTATTGGCATTTGTGCAAAAAATGACTTACTTTACTATGAAAGACTGTAAGTTCATTCTCTTAAAACTGGGATGGGATTCTGATGGAAATATAGTCAAGAAAGCTAAGAACAACCTCTCCTTATGATGTTCTTAGGCAAGCTACTTACAAGGAGAAACGTAAATAAGAAAAATATTTTGTGATGGATTGGGACATTGTTTGACCTCACAAGAGAACATCTGGTGCAGAGTTGTTAGAGCAATGTAGGAACATTGAGGTTTCTATCTTATAGCATGTTCCAGTGGATCTTAACATCATGAGCTCCACATCTTGAGGCACTGTTCATGAAAACAAAATGATCACAAGCTTGTTGGATATGCATGCAAGCAAGAAACAAGAAGTAATAATAGCTGGACATTAAGTTGGCTATAGCTTCTAAGCCCTCTGTGTGGAAAAAAACATGGAGGGAAAAGCCATATGCATCATGTGAGTCACACATGGTAACTCTGCCCTAGCAAGGCAAAATTTATGGCCTGAAATACCACCCACTAAATTGGCAACTCCCACAAGGGAGAAGAAATATCCCTTTCCACCCACATCTTCTTTTTTTGACACTTTATAGTGGATAAAATGTAGAATGGCCAATGAGTAGAAGTTGTAGTGAGCTGAAATTTTTGTGTTTTATTTTTGACTGCCACATAATAATCATAAATATTTATTGGATATAACATTCATCTATTATACATGTGCACACTGTACAATGATCAAATCAAGGTAACTATTATATCTGTCATCCTAAGGCATGCATAGTATTCCTATTGCTCTTGTCCAGAATACTCTGAATGTACATCAGAAAATGTGTCTAATGGGTCTGCTCCAAAGTAAAGAAAGCTACCTAGACAGTACAGGATTTTTCACAGCAGGGCGGATTCTTGATTATTTGTGTGTTGTCTAAGACATCTATTACAAAACTTGTGGCAGAGAAAATATTGAGTAAATGTTCACTAAATGTTGACTGAGCCACAGCTGTATGATATTTTGAGGCCAGGAAGTTGTTCAGAATGTTCCAGTGGTGGTAGTGGTGGGCAAGGAGGTGGTTTACATAAAGTCAGTCATTGCCCTTCATGGCTTTTAAATATTCATGATATTTGGGACTTGTGTATTTTAAAATGGTTCTATTGTAATTCCTTGTGGTAGTTAAGCCATACCCAGTGTGGTGGTATTGTGTTTCCCAAAATATTGTGTGCCCTAATAAACTTATCTGGGGTCAGAGTCAGAACAGACACAATATTAAACATAGAGGTTAGGCAGTGGTAGCACACACCTTTAATCCTAGCATTCCAGAGTCAGAAATCCCTCTGGATCTCTGTGAGTTCAAGGGCACATTGGAAACACCAGGCATGGTGACACATGCCTTTAATCTCAAGAAGTGAGCCTTTAATCCCAGGGAGTGATGGCAAAAACAGAAAAATATATAAGGTGTGAAGACTAGAAACTAGAAGCATTTGGCTAGTTAAGCTTTCAGGCTTTGGAGCAGCAGTTCAGCTGAGATTCTTTTAGATAAGGACTCAGAGGCTTCCAGTCTGAAGAAACAGGATCAGCTGAGGAACTGGCAAGGTGAGGTAGCTGTGGCTTGTTCTGCTTCTCTGATCTTCCAGCGTTCACCCCAATACCTGGCTCCAGGTTTGTTTTATTAATAAGACCTTTTAAGATTCCTGCTACAACCCAGGTGCATGGTCTGAATTTTAAAGCTGGGGGAAACTGTGAGCCACTAGAACAGTGGAATTTGGATTTCAGAGTCAGAGAGAAATGGGTTTAGGTATCCATTACATGAGCTCCAGACTGTAGACAGATTGGAGTGGGAGATATCATGGATACATTAGACTGGGCCTGAGCACCAGCCCTACACTGCTGGAGAAGCAGAGAATAGGTGGAGGATGGCAGAGATGAAGAGAGCTTAATGTTGATGTGTTAGTTTCATTAGAGAGCTTGTGGCTACATTTTGGAATCTTCAAATATCTCTATTAGCTAAATGATCATGGAGTTATTTTAAAAAGTCACATGCATTTTAGAATATTTACCTATGATATACCTTCTGTTCTTTTTCCACTGAGTACTACCTCCGGATTCATATCACCATCCTGAAATTTTTAAAATTATTATTTGTGTATCTGGCTCCATAATTACATATATAAAACTTAGGCATCTAACCAGCCCCTCCAGCTGGAATACTCCACACCTGTTCCCCCTACAGTTATGTCCAACTTGGGGAATCACAAATTCATCTTCCCAGTGGTTCAGACCATGATGGTGAGTTTTAATTGTTAGCTTGCCATAATTTAGAGTCACCTGGGAAGAAAGTCTCCATGAGGGATTATCTAGATCAAGTTGGCACATGAGTATATATGGTAGTCTTGATTGATATGGGAAGACTCAACCTGAAAGTGGATGGTTCTACTCCCCAGGTTTGGTTTCTGGGTTGCATATGATTGGAGAAAGTACTAAATATGCATTTATTTATTTCTCTCAATCTTCCCTGTGGCTGTGTTGTGGCCAACTGTCTGAATCTCTTGTCCCTGTGAATTCCCTGAAATTATGGACTATAACTTAGAATTATAAGCTAAAATAAGCTCCTTTCTCCCCTGAGTTGCTTGTTGCCAGGGCATTTTATCACAGCAACAAAAAGAAACCAGGAAACAGGCCAGCCCATGTGGAGGCCAAAGCTACTCCATTATCCCTGCCTCTAGTGTGGAGCCTGGGTTTGACCATGCAGGAAATCCTGTACCTGTTCTATCAATGCTGTGATTTTTGTTTGCCTCTGCCAAGGGAAGATTGTCTTCCTTCCTCTTTTAAGCCCAGGATCAGTTTTAAAATGTGCTTTGGCTAGTTTATTTATTTGTTTGTTTGTTTATTTAATTATCTGTTTGTTTCTTTGTATATCACATATGAGTATGAGTTCAGGTCCACACATGTGTCATATGTGGAGGTTAAGGGAAAACTCTCAAGAGTCAATCCCATCCTTCCATGGTAGACTCTAGGAATCAACCTCAGATCACCAGGCTTTTAGAAAAAGCATTTTTATCTGCTTTGACACTTCACTAACCCCAAGGTTTCTTTTTTACTATCAGTGTCTGAGAAAGAAGCTTCTGTGACAGCCTAAGTTTATAGAAATGATAACATGGGTCGCCATAGCAAAGAATAAATCTTGGTTATTGTAGGCCACTGAGATTGTGATCATCTAACTGATAAAAAACATCCTTTGCCTTCACTGTACCACTCTTGTCTGGGTCTCCTTTATCTCCAGAAGGCACTATTGCAGTAGTTCTTAAGTCTTGTTCTCTCTTGTGTAGTTTATTCTCAGTGTAATAGCTTGCCACGGACAATTTTAAGAGCCATGCCATATTGTCTGCCTGAGTAAAGTCTCTGTTGTCCAGAATTAAGCCACTAACCAAAAATTTTGACATGCCTGGACAAGTCCTGAATTATTAGAAAATAATGTAACATTTTCTTATCTTTCTTTTACAGTGACCATTAGTAACAATGTTTTCTGGTTAGGTTGCTTGGCAGTCCCCTGATCTTTTCCCAAAGAAAGTTTCCTGGTCTGCTTACTATAAAACCCACCTGAGAAAAATAAAATTTTGCAGCTTGATCAGAATACAGTCTTGCTGTCAGTTCTTTGTGTCTCTTGTCCCTTTCATTCAACATTCTCCCTTCTAGGGTCTCTGCTAAAGATCCTGCTGGCTGGAACAATAGCTTATATACACTTTAAAAACACAAATTGATAATCCTTGTTCTCCCTTTCTGTTCTTGATCCAGCTGGGATCTCCTGCGTCCCTAAGCTTTCTTTCCCTGGAATCTTGCCTTTCATTACTCCCACTGTCGTCCAGGTTGTTCATGTAGATCTCATCCATTTCTCTGTCATTGGGTGATCCCTGTGTCTTTCCTAGGGTCCCATTTTCTAGGTAGTCTCCCTGGAGTTGTGTAGCAGTCTAGTCATCTTTGTTTTACATCTAGTATCCTCCTATGAGTGAGTACATACCATGTTTGTCCTTCTGAGTCTGCGTTACCTCACTCAGGATGATTTTTTTCTAATCCATCCATTTTCCTGCAAACCTCATGTCATTGTTTTTCTCTGCCAAGTAGTACTCCTTTGTGTATATGTACCATATTTTCTTTATCCATTCTTCAGTTGAAGGGCATCTAGGTTGTCATGATAAATGATGACCACATGAGAACAGGAATAGGCAGAGTGCTGGAGAGGTCCCCAGAAATCCACAATGATACATCCTCTGTAGACTGCTGGCAATGGTTGAGAGAAAGCCTGATCTGACCTAGCCTAACGGTTGTTTGGCCATCATTTACAAGACTCTACAATCATTTACAAGACTCTACATGACCATGTATGGCGTTCCCTGTTAATCCTGTGGCCAGCACCTCTATCTTTCAGATATTATGTCTCTCTCCCTTCCCCTATCAACTAACCTCTGTTCTCTTCCCTTGAGGATGATTACATCTTTGAGCTTTTTGCACATATTTGTCCCCCTGACTGGGTACTCTCCCTTCACATATCTCTGTGGCTTCTCTATCATTTCTTCCTTGACTATGTAGTGTGTAATGTTCCTATGTCTCAGTATTTACCTTCAAATAGTTCCTTGGATGTTAATATTATTATTATTATTGGATTTTTTATTTTATAATTTAATTTAATTTTACATATCAGCCATGGATTCCCCTGTCCTCTCCCCCCGAACCCTACCTTCTCTTCAGCCTACTCCCCATTCCCATCTCCTCCAGGGCAAACACTCCCCTGGGGATTCAGCTCAACCTGGAAGATTCAGTACAGGTAGGTCCAGTCCCCTCCTCCCAGTCTGAGCAAAGTGTCCCTGCATAAACCCCATGCTCCAAACAGCCAGATCATGCACTAAGGACAGGTCCGGGTTCCACTGCCTGGGTGCCTCCCAAACAGGTCAAGCTAATCAACTGTTTCACTTATCCAGAGGGCCTGTTCCAATTGGGAGCTCCTCAGCTATTGGTTCATAGCTCATGTATTTTCATTAGTTTGGCTATTTGTCCCTATGCTTTTCTTGGTCTCTACAATTCATGCTCATGCAATCCCTCCTCTTTCTTGCCAATTGGACTCCTGGAGTTCTATCTGGGGCCTGGCCTTGGGTCTTTGCATACATTTCCCTCAATCATTGGATGAGATATCTAGCACAATAGTTACGGTGTTTTTGGCTATCCCATAACCAGAGTAGGTCAGTTTGGACTTTCTCTCGACCATTGCAGTAGTCTACAGTGGAGGTATCATTGTGGATTTCTGGGCAACTCTCTAGCACTTTGTTTCTTCCTATTCTCATGTGTATTTCATTTATAATGGTCTCTTATTCCTTGTTCTCCCTCTCTGTTCTTGACCCAGCTGGGATCTCCCGCTCCCCTAAGCTCTCTTTCCCTTGAAACTTGCCCTTCATTATCCCCATTCATGTCCAGTTTGCTCATGTAGATCTCATCCATTTCTCTGTTGTTGGGTGATCCCTGTGTCTTTCTTAGGGTCCTCTTTTTGAGGCAGCCTCCCTAGAGTTGTAAGGAACAGTATAGTCATCCTTTGTTTTACATCTAGTATCCACCTGTGAGTGAGTACATGTCATGTTTGTCTTTCTGAGTCTGGGTTACCTCACTCAGGATGATTTTTTCTAGATCCATCCATTTTCCTGCAAACCTCATGATGTCATTGTTTTTCTCTGCTGAGTAGTAATCCATTGTGTACCACATTTTATTTACCCATTCTTCAGTTGAAGGGCATCTAGGTTGTTCCCAGATTTTGGATATTACAAACAATGCTGATATGAACATAGTTGAGCAAGTGCCATTGTGGTATGCTTGAGAATTCTTGGGGTATATGCCAAGGGTGGTATGGCTGGGTCTCAGGGGAAATTGATTCCCAATTTTCTAAGAAAGTGCCATATTGATTTCTAAAGCATTTGTACAAGCTTGCATTCCCACCAGCAGTGGAGGAGAGTTCCCCTTGCTCAACATCCTCTCCAGCATAAGCTGTCTTGAGTGTTTTTGATCTTAGCCATTCTGACGTGTGTAAGATGGTATCTCAGAGACATTTTGATTTGCATTTCCCTGGTGATTAGAGATGTTGAGCAATTCCTTAAATGTCTTTTAGCCATTAGAGCTTCCTCTGTTGAGAATTCTGTTTAGTTCTGTAGCCCATTTCTTAACTGGACTGTTGGGTGTTTTGATGTCTAATTTCTTGAGTTCTTTATATATTCTGGATATCAGCCCTCTGTCAGATGTGGGGTTGGTGAAGAACTTTTCCCAATCTGTAGGCTGTCCCTTTGTCTTGTTGACCATGTCCTTTGCTCTACAAAAGTTGCTCAGTTTCAATAGGTGGTGGGGAAACTTTTAATGACTGATTCTATTTCCTTAGGGGTTATTGGACTATTTAAATAGTTTATCTGGTCTTGATTCAACTTAGGTATGTGGTACCTATCCAGAGAATTATCCATTTCTTTTAGATTTTCCAGTTTTGTGGAGTAGAGGTTTTTGAAGTATGACCTGATGATTCTCTGGATTTCCTCATTGTCTGTTGTTATGTCCCCTTTTCATTTCTGATTTTGTTAATTTGGATGCTCTCTCTCTCTGTCTTTTGGTTAGTTTGGATAAGGGCTTGTCTATCTTGTTGGTTTTCTCAAAGAACCAATTCTTTGTTTCATTATTTATTTTATTGTTATCTTTGTTTCTATTTTATTAATTTCAGCTTTCAATTTGATAATTTCCTGGTGTCTATTCTTCCTGGGAGACTTTGCTTCTTCTTGTTCTATAGCTTTCATGTGTGCTGTTAAGTCACTAGTGTGAGATTTCTCCAACTTCTTTATGTGGGCATTTAGTGCTATGAATTTCCCTCTTAACACTGTGTTCACAGTGTCCCATAAGTTTTGATATGTGGTGTATTAATTTTCATTGATCTCTAGGAAGTCTTTAATTTCTTTCTTTATTTCTTCCTTAACCCCTTGGTTAACTGAATAATGCTCAACCCATGCAGTTGAGCATTATTCAGTTTCCATGAGATTTGTAGGTTTTCTGAAGTTTTTGTTGTTGTTGAAATCTAACTTTAAACCATGGTGGTCTGATAGAATGCAGGAGGTTATTACAATTGTTTTGTATCTGTTGAGATTTGTTTTGTGGCCCAGTATGTTGATTCTAGAGAAGGTTCCATGGGGTGCTGAGAGGAAGGTATATTCTTTTTTGTTCAGATGGAATGTTCTGTAGATATTGGTTAAGTCCATTTGAGTCATAACTTCAGTTATGCCCTATATTTATCTGTTAAGTTTCAATTTGGCAGTTCTGTCCAGTGGTAAAAGTGGGGTGTTGAAGTCTTCCACTATTAATGTGTGGGGTTTTATATGTGACTTAAGCTTTAGTAATGTTTCTTTTACATATGTGGGTGCCCTTGTGTTTGGGGCATAAATGTTTAGAACTGAAACTTCATCTTGGTGGATCTTTCCTGTGATGAGTATGTAATGGCCTTCTTGATCTCTTTTGATTGATTTTAGCTTAAAGTCTATTTTGCTGGATGTTAAGATGGCTATACCTGCTTGCTTCTTAAGACCATTTGATTGGAAAGACTTTTCCCAGCCTTTTATTCTTAGGTAGTGTCTATCTTTGAATTTGATGTGTGTTTCTTGTATGCAGGAGAAAGATGGGTCCTTCTTTTGTATCCATTCTGTTAGTCTGTGTCTTTTTATAGGTGAATTAAGTCCATTAATATTAAGGTATATTAATGACCAGTGATTGTTCATTCCTATTATTATTATTATTATTATTGGTGGTAGTGTGTGTGTACTTCTCTTCTTTGGGGCTTACTGCTGTGGTGTTAACTATTGCCTGTGTTTTTGAGGGTGTGTCTGACTTCCTTAGGTTGGAATTCTCCTTCTATTGCTTTCTGTAGGGTTGGGTTTGTGGATAAGTATTGTTTAAATCTGGCTTTGTCTTGGAATGTCTTGTTCACTCCATCTATGATGATTGAAAGTTTTGCAGGGTATATTAGTCTAGGCTGGCATCCATGGTCTCTTAGTGTCTGCATTGTATCTGTCCAGGTCCTTCTGCCTTTCAAAGTCTCCATTGAGAAATCTGGTGTTATTCTGATGGGTCTGCCTTTATAATTTGCTTGGGCTTTTTGCTTTGCTGCTCTTAATATTCTTTCTATATTCTGTGTGTTTAGTCATTTAATTATTATGTGGCAAGGGGAATTTTTGGGGCGTCTAGTCTGTTTGGTGTTCTATAGGTTTCTTGTATCTTCATAGGCATTTCCTTCTTTATGTTGGGAAAGTTTTCTTCTATGATCTTGTTGAATATATTTTCTGTGCCTTTGAGTTGGTATTCCTCTTCTTCCTCTATCCCTATTATTTGTAGGTTTGGTCTTTTCATGGTGTCCCAAATTTTTTGGACATTGTGGGTTATGACTTTGTTGGCTTTAGTGTTTTCTTTGACTGATGAATCTATTTCTTCTACCGTATCTTCAACACCAGAGATCCTCTCTTCCATCTCTTGCATTCTGTTGGTTATACTTGCATCTGAAGTTCCTGTTTGTTTACTCAGATTTTCTATTCCCAGCATTCCCTCTGCTTGTGTCTTCTTCATTTTTTCTATTTCCCTTTTCAGGTGTTGGACTGTTTCCCTCATCTGTTTCATTGCTTTTTCTTTATTTTCTTTCAGGGATTTATTGTTTTCTTATGCTTTATTTGTCCTTTCTTCTAGTTTTTTTTGTTTTTGTTTTTGTTTTTTGCAGTGTCCCTCCCATTTTTTGTCTGTCTGTTCCTCCACTTTATTTTTGATTTCTTCTTTATAAGCCTCTAGCCTCTTCATGATGTTATTCATAATGTTGTTTTCTTCTGCTTCTTCCATTGTGTGATGTTCAGGTCTAGCTGTTGGAGGAGGGCTAGGTTCTGGTGATGCTGTATTGCTCTTTATTTTGTTGTATGTACTTCTGTCTTGATGTCTGCCCATCTCCTTGTGGATTTGTTCTTGGTCTTATCAGAGATGTTGGTCCAGACAGAGCTGACAGATTCAGGAAGCCTCTCTCTGGTCCAGATGAAAGCTCTCTCTGGTCCACATGAGTGTTCAGTGCCAGATGGGAGCTGGGGCTTTTGTCCAGATTGGAGTTCCAGGGCTGGATGGGAGCTGGGGGCTGGTCTCTGAGTCTCAGGAAGTGGCTGGGGTCTCATGTGGATGGCTGTGGCAGCAGTGTGTGGAGATTGCAGCATCTGTTGGGGATCTTGGAGAATGAGAACCTTCCTGATGGAGGTTTTAGGGGGCTTCCCAATGGCCAGAACCTGGGGCCTAGTTGGGCATGTCTTCTGTGGAATGGCTTGTGCCCAGTAATGGGACCTAGGGGCAGGTATCTCTGGGTATGATCCCAGGCACTCACCTCTTGTCCAGATGCTAGTTCCTGGATGGGATGGGAGCTCTTGTCCAGATGTGAGCTCCAGGCAGATGTTAATATTATTCATGTTGTCACCAATGTATAGTACATTGTGGATAAATTATGCATTTACTAGAATTTAAGCTTCATGGAGGCAATCAATTATTTTTCTAACAGCTATATATTTGCCTGCCCCAATGTATACTTGGAACCTAGTCAGTAATATCTTCTGAGTGAATGAGAAATAACAAAAAATAGTAAATCAACCAAGAAAGGGGGTAAAAAAACAAAAGGCCACAGAGTTTTCTTAAAATATGAACTTAGAAGTGGTAGAGATAGGTTCATAAGAAAAGTCTCAAACTGAAGACCCATGCTGATGACTGCCATTCTTGAGTGGCATCTTATATCATAATCTTATTACTGTGAGTTGAGTTAGTCCCTATACAATTGACACAAACCTACCAATTTATCACTTTAAAGTAAAATTCCCCTAGAAAATGGCTGTGATCATTTGATACATTTATAGAGTCAGCTTTGAAAAAGCCACAGTTTTCTGCTCCCCCAGATCAAATCTCCCAGCCTTAACCCCTCTGCAGCAGAGCACTTATGGCAGCCTTTCTCGCCCCACTGTTCCAGTTTCCTGTAGATTTCACAGATCTTCCACTTTTAACTACACTTCCACACTCATTGCTTTCTCCCATCCCTCAACCCCATTGCTAACCCTAGGGCAGCTTCTGGCAGGGCAACAGGAAGACTGCCAGCAGATCTGTCCATCTTTTTCTGATCCTCCAGATTCAATTGCCACAACCCCACCACAGTCTCATTCCCCAGCTCTGTAGGAGAAAACCATCTGTGGTCTCCCTTTTCTCTCTGACACAATTCCCAATGAATCACAAAGATCTTCTCCTCAAACCTTCTTTTCCCCAAATACTCCCATTATCCTAAACTCTAACACCAGCAGGCATATCTGGGAACACACCAGCTGAGCAGGCCAGGGAATAGGTCCACAGAAAATTTCCTACCATGTAGCACAAAACACCACACCCTCCTAAAGTCCAGGGGGGAGGCAGAAACCAAAGAACAAAATACTCACCCGACAGTGACTAAGCAGGTATCATCATCTATAGTCATTCCAATCCCAGAAGCCTAGATATCAGCATAAAAAATGAATGGCAGCCAGTACAATGTCTCCACTAGATCCCAGCAGCACTAACACAGTAGGCACTAAATATTCCATCACAGCAGAAGGCCAAGGAAAAGATCTAAATTCAGCCTGTGTGAACATAATAGCAACCCTTAAAATGAAAATAAATAAATCCCTTAAAGAAATTCAGGACAACACAAATAAACAGACCAAGGAAATGAATAAAACTGTTCAAGAAGATGGAAGTACAATTGAGGAAGTAAACCAAAACTTAGGTAATGCTTGAAATGAAAAATTTGGGAATTCAAACAGGAAACATAGAGACATGCTTCACTGATAGAATACAAGAGATGGAAGAAAGAATCTCAGGCATTGAAGATATGAAAGAAAATATAGATAAATCAGTCAAAGAAAATGTTAAATCTAAAAATTTCCTCAAACAAAAAACCAGGAAATCTGGGACACTATGAAAACACCAAATCTAAGAATAATAGGAATAGAGGGAGAAGAAGCTCAAAGGTACAGAAAATATTTTCAACAAATTCATACAAGAAAAAATTTCTAACCTAAAGGAGAATATACTTATAAATGTACCAGAAGCATATAGAGCACCAAATAGATGGACCAGAATAGAAAGTCCCCTTGCCATATCATAATTAAAATACTGAACATACAGAACAATGTAAGAATATTAAAAGCTGCAAGGGGAAAAGACCAAGTAACATATAAAGGCAGACATTAGAATTACACCTGACTTTTCAATGGAGACTCTAAAAGCCAGAAGGGCCTGAACAGATGTATAGCAGACTCTAAGAGTTCATAGATGCCAACCCAGACCACTATACCCAGCAAAAGTACCAAAAACCAGAGACAGAAAAATAAGACATTCCATGGTAAATCTATGTTTAATCAATATTCATTTACAAATTTAGCCCTACAGAAGGTGCTGGAAGAAAAACTCCAACCTAACGAGGTTAACTACTACCTTGAAAACACAGGGAATAACTAATATGAGACTACAAAATCAAAGGAAGAAACACACACACACACACACACATACACACACACACACACACACACACACACATCACCACCGCCATGACAAAAATAATAGCAACAGTTTTGGCCATTGATATCTTTCAATATCATTGGTCTCAATTCCTGCAATAAAAAGACATAGATTAACAGAATGTATGCAAAAACAGAATCCATCCTTCTGCTGCGTCCAAGAAACATACTTCAACATCAAAAATAGACATTACAACAAAAGATATCCTAACCAAATGCACATAAGAAACAAACTGGTGTAGCCATTTGAATATATAACAAAATAGACTTTAAACCAAAAGTAATCAGAAGAGATAGGGAAGGACACTACATATTCATCAAAGTAAAAATCCACCAAGATGACATTTCAATTCATAACATCCAAGCCCCAAGCACAAGGGCATCCATATTTGTAAAAGAAAACACTACTATAACTTAAATAAGGTATTGGTCCTCATACACTAATAGTGGGAGACTTCAACACTCAACTCTCACCAATAGACAGGGCATCTAGAAAAAAGCTAAACAGAAATGCTAGAACTAACAGACTTTATAAACCAAATGGACCTAACAGATGTTTACAGAACATTTCACCAAAACACAAAAGAATATTCATTGTAACCTGTCTTAGTTAGGGTTAGGGTTTCTATTGCTGTCAAGAGATGCCATGACCACAGTAACTCTTATAAAGGAAAACATTTAATTAGGGTGGCTTCTAGTTTCAAATGTTTAGTTCATTATCATCATAGCAGGACATGGTGGCATGTAGGCAGACATGGTGCTGGAGAAGGATCTAAGAGTTTTACATCTTGATCTGTAGACAGCAGGAAGTGAACCGTGTCACTGGGCATAGCTTGAACATAGGAGATCTCAAAGCCCATCCTCCAACAGTGACACACTTCCTCCAACAAGGCCATATCTACTCCAACATGGCCACACCTCCTAATAGTGCCATGCCCAATGGGGCCATACCATTTTCTTTCAAACCACCACAGAATTTCATGGAACTTTCTGCAGAACTGACAACATACCCAGACATAAAGCAAATCTCAACAGATACAAGAAAGTGGAAACAACTCCCTGCATCCTACATACTATCACTAATTAAAGCTGGATGTAAACAACAGAAACAACAGGCAGCTTACAAACTCATGGAAACTGAACAAATCTCTACTGGATGAAAAATCGGTCAAGACAGAAATAAAGTTAGAAATTAAAGACTTTCTAGAATTCAATGAAAATAAATACACATAATACTCAAACATGAGACACAACGAAAATGTTACTAAGAGGCAAGTTCACAGCAGTAAGTGTCTACGTAAAAAGCAACCTAATAGCATACCTGAAATCTCTACAACAATAAGAAGTCACACCCAAAAATGAGTAGATGACAAGAAATGATCAAACTCAGGGTTGAAAGCAATCAAATAAAAACAAAAAGAATCAATGAAACAAAGAGATGTTTTGTGAAAAAATCAGTAAGATCAACAAATACTTATAAAAAAATTAACCAGAAGGTAGGGAATTTCCAAATTAGCAAAATCAGAAATGAAAAGGGAGCTGTATCAACAGAAACCTAGAAAATCCAGAGAATCAAAAGGATAAACCTTAAAAATCTGTACTCTACCAAATTGGAAAATATAAAAGTAATAGATAATTTCCTTGATAAACATTTACTAAAGTTAAATCAGATAAACAATTTAGCCCTACAACCCCTAATAAAATAGAAGCAGTCATTAAAAGCCTTCCTACTCCTCTATCTGACTCAAGGCTGTGCAGAGTATCCCATCATAGAAGCGGGCTCCAAAAGACCTGCTTGTGCACCAGGGATGGATCGTGATCCTACAGCCAGAGGGCCCCTTAAGCAGATCATGCTACACTTGCCTCTACTAAAATATCTACCCATGGGAGGCCTTACCTTTTTGTAGGAAGGAATAGGAAGGGGTTGGGATGAGGAGGCTGGAGGGGTGAGAAGAGGAAAGAGGGAGATCTTTGCTATGTAAAATGAATTAAAAAATTGTTAATAAAAACATCTTCCCACCAAAAAATTTTTTTCAGGGCCAGATAATTTTAGTGCAGAATTACACCAGACCTTCATAGATGAGTTAATGCCAAAACTCCTTAAATTATTCCACAAAATAGAAACAGAAGGGACATTGCCTAATTCATTCTATGATGCATAGTTATCCTGACATCCAAACCACAGAAAGACCCAGCAAAGAAAGAAAATTAAAGGCCAATTTCCCTTATGAACATAACTGGAAAATGCTCAATATAATACTTGCAAACCAAATCCAAGAACACCTCATAAAAGATCATTTACTAGTATCAAGTAGGTTTCATCCCAAAGATAAAGGGATGATTTAACATTTGAAAATCAATAAATGTAATCCACTATATAAACAAATGGAAAGAAAAGAAACCACACAATTATCTCATTAGAGGCAGTAAGGCCTTTGACGACATATAACACACTCTCATGATGAATGTCCTGGAGAGATTATGGATACAAAGGACATACTTAAACATAATAAGGACAGTTTACTACAAGCCCATAGCCAACATCAACTTAAATGGAGAAAAACTCAAAGCAATTCCACTAAAATTAGGAACATGATAAGGTTGTCCACTCACTCCATACCTATTCAATATAGTACTTTAAGTTTTAGCTAGAGCAATAAGGCAACTAAAAGAGATCAAAGGGGTACAAACTGAAAAAGAAGTCAAAGTATCATTATTTGTAGATGATATGAGAGTATACATAAGTGACCCTAAAAATTCTACTGGGGAATTTTTATTGCTGGTAAACATTTTGAACAAAATGGAAGGATACAAATTACCTCACATAATCAGGAGCCCTCCATATGCAAATGGCCAATAGATGGAGGAAGAAATCCAGGAAACATTGCCTTTCACAGTATCCTCAAAAAATATAGAATATGTTGGGGTAGCTATTATCAAGCAAGTGAAAGACTTGTATGAAAAAAAATTTAAGTGTTTGAAGAAAAAAACTGAAAAAGATATCTGGAAAGATTTCTCATGCTCATATATTAGCGGGATTAACATAATAAAAATGGCCATCCTACCAAAAACAATCTGCATCAATGTTCCAACACAATTCTTCACAAACTTTGAAAGGACCATTTTCAACTTCATATGGAAACACAAAAAACCCAGAGTATCTAAAACAATCTTGAACAACAAATAACTGCTAGAAGTATCATCATCCTTCATTTCAAGTTGAATTATAGTAATAAAAACATCATGGCATTGGCACAAAAACAGTCACATTGACCAATGGAATCAAACTGAACAAAGAGACATAAATCCACGCACTTATGGACACCTGATTTTTTATTGAGAAGCCTGAAATACACTGAAAAAAAGATAGTATCTTTAACAAGTGGTGCTGTTTAAACTGGATACCTGCATGTAGAAGAACACAAAAAAATCCATCCTATCACACTGTACAAAAGTCAACTCCAAATGGATCAAAGAACTCAACATTAAACCAGACATACTGAACCTTATAGAAGAGAAAGAGGACAGCCCTGAACACATTAGTACAGGAGAAGACTCTGAATATAAGCACCATTAGTGCAGGCACTGAGATCAGCAACTAATAAATGGAGCCTCATAAAACTTAAAATTTTCTGCACTCAAAGGACAAAGCAGCAACCCACAGAATAAGAAAAGAGTTTTACCAACTCTACATCTGACAGAGGGCTAAAACCCAAAATATATAAAGAACTTAAAAAATGATATAAAACAACAAATAACCCAATTTTAAAAATGGAGTACAGATCTAAACAGAGTTCTCAATAGAGGAAATTCAAATGGCTGAGAAATACTTAAATTTTCAAAATCCTAAGCAATCAGGGAAATCCAAATCAAAACTACTTTGAGATTCTGTCTTAAACCTGTCAGAATGGCTAAGATCAGTAATTCAAATATCAGCTCATGCTTAGAGAATGTGGAACAAAGAGAACCATCCTCTATTGCTGGTGGGAGTGCAAACTTGTATAGTCACTGTTTCAATCAGTATGGAGGTTTCTTATAAGAGGGAAATCAATTTTCCTCCAGATCCAGATGTACCTCTCTTGGATGTATACCCAAAGAATACTGCATCATACTTCTTGAAATATGTTCATTGCTGCTCTATTCACAGTATTCACAAAAACAATCTAGATATGCTTTAACAGAAGAATGAATAAAGAAAATATGGTACATTTACACAATGAAGTATTCCTCAACTACTTAAAAATATCACATCATAAAATTTGCAGGCAATTGGATATAACTAGAAAAAAGTCATTCTGGGTGAGGTAACCCAGACTCAGAAAGATAAACATGATATGTATTCACTTATATCTGGATATTAGCCATTAAATAAATGATGATCAAGCTACAACACAGAGATTAGGCATAGAGGAAAAGACTAGTAATGACACAGGGATATTCCTGGGAGGAGGAAATAACAGATGTTATGGGTGTACTGGAGTGGGGGTGTGATAAACAATGAGAATGGGAGGATCAGATGGGAATGGAGAGAGGAGATGGGACTCAGGAGAGAGATAGCTGGAACTGAGTGGTGATATGGAAACCTAGTACAGTAGGAACTTCCCATATATGAAAGCAATATATGAAAAGAATCCTGGTGAAGTCTCCAAATAAAGAGGGAGATAGGGCTGGCCATCTCTTGTCATCAAATGGACCTTATAGTGCCAGGACTGGGTTTCATCCAATTGAGCTATTAGATGAGAGGGCCCCATGGAAATCCCCAAACAACACAGGCTATTGCCAAGACAATAGGTTACTCTCCACAAAGTGACACCAAAGTCCCCTTGCTGAAGATAACACTCACACAACTCATTGAAAATGGAGTGGTTTAGTGGTGCCTACATAGAACCTTCACCCCATGTTATAATGTCTATAACATGGAAAAGTACTCTGTAGTCCACCAAAAGAAAAAAGTAAACACCAACCCAAATACAAAGCCTTTGATATACAATCTGTTCTACCTGCAAAATATACTATGGCAATGGTGGCACATACCTTGTGGTGAGTAACCAATGTCTAATTTGGCTTAAGTCCCACTCCATGAGATGGAACCCATACCTGACACTACTTGGATGACTAAGGACCAGAGACTAGATAGCCTAGATACCTAGGGTAAAATCAAATATTAGTATTTTTTTAAAAGAAGTAACAATAAATGATTCTTAGTGATATGGAAACAAATACAGAAACCCACAGCCAGACATTACACACAGAGAGAAACCTTGGAACACTTAGGTCTAAACAGGATGTCTCCTCAAATTGTTCTTCTCAGGTCTCAGGACACCCTTCAGAAAAGGAGTCAGAAGGAATGTGGGAGTCAGAGGGCGTGGAGGACACCACAAGAACAAAGTCCTCTTAAATCAACTGAGAAAATCTCATATATACTCACAGAGACTGAAGCAACAAGCACAGGGCTGACACAGGTCTGTACCAGATCCTCTGCATATATATTATGGCTTCCATTTAGTGTTTTTATGGGATTCCTAAGTGTGATAACAAGTGAGTCTCTGATTTTTGTGCCTTCCTTTGGGTTCTTTTATTTTTCTGTTGATTTGGCTTGTCCAACTTTGACATGATGGTTTTCATTTTATTGTATTAAATTTTATTTTGTCCTTTTCTAAAGGAGAGAGAGAGAGAGAGAGAGAGAGAGAGAGAGAGATTCCAAAATAACCACATTTTATATTTTTGCAGTACTTTATCATTTTTAGAGGTCTTTCACTTTCTTTGTTGGGAACTTTGAACAGTCTTGTTTCTATCCCATTTTACAGATGGGGAAACAGATGGACTCAGAAAATGGCAATGATAGTTCCAAAGACACAGCAAAAGGAACACATAAATATTACAATTCTAACCAAGGTCTCCATATGTTGGGGCCAATGCCCCTTTCTAACTTTTATCACTCTCTGTAAAATACTAGGAAGCAAAATCATGTTGTTGAAACTTTTGCAAACAGAAAAGCCTCTGTGAAATCCTCTATTTTTATTATTCCTGCTACTAACAACACAGAGCTTGTTTTGAAAACTGTGACCTGCTCTGAGAGTGAAGAGTTTGACAAAAACATCTCCCAGGTTTTTTACCCCAGGCTGAATAGTTAATGGTTTATTTTCCTTTAAGATCCTCTGGCATTAGTAAATAGGCCTGGGCATTCCTTCCAGAGAGGGTCAAAGAAAGTGCTGTCAAGGAAGAAAGGCAAACATGAGAACAACACCTCAAAAAAATCATTATTTCGCAGCAGTAGAAGCCAGCCAACAAAAACATCATGCTTGAAGGTTTCAAATGAAAGTGTCCTTTCCACCATATCTTAAATGGAAACCACTAATGAATCAGGGTACCTGGTAAGGAAAAAATAACAACTTCAAAGGAGGTTGGAGTAAAAGCAAATCCAGAGACAGATCTAAGAGAGTCAAATGGAACAGGAAAGTTGGCTTTTTTTGAGCCAGACCAAAGTAGCCTCCAGCATATTTGTTTTTCATTCAACAAATGTTTGCTGGATGCCTACTTTGTATCAGCCACTGTTCTCAGAGAGTATTTACTTTTTAGCTGTGATAAGTTGTATGGAGGCTAACAGAAAATAATTAGTCAAGATTTTGTGACATCTCAGTGACTTAACTATTTATCTTCTTCCTTAATTATTAAAGACATAGAAGTAGCTACATAGAAAAACTAGAAAAGAAGCATATGCTGGTGGAGGGAGGGCTGCCATTCAAACACATTGCCAATTTAGTGTCTTAATAGAAATGATTTGCCTCACAGTTTTGAAAAGTTCAAGACCAAGGTGAAATCAGGACCGATTCTCCTGAGTGTTAGTAGTGAGGAATCCAGTCCAACATTCTTTAAATATCTTTGTCTCATAACAATATCTTCCTTTTTGGTGTTAATCTATATCCATACTGCCCCTTCTAAAATGGAATCCAGTGATGCTGGATCAGGCTCTATCATACCGACTTCATTTTAATTTATTACTGCAAAGGCCTTATCTCTGAATAAGCTCACACTCCCAGGTTAAGTTGTCAATGTATAAATTTTGCATTGTCGCATTTCTGTCCCTAACACATTCTCTTTTGATAATCAGCCAATGATATGTGGTGTGTAATGAGGTAATATAACCCATTTCAAGCAAAACAAAATGACAACCTTAAAAAAATCAAGCAGTGGGGAGACAAGCCCTATCCTTTAACAGAAATAAAATTTATGTTATAATCGTGATGCATCAGCTTCCCCCATAAATGCCAAGATTTCTGCTAACTGATAGGCATAGAAATGTGAGAAGAGGTAACCCCAACTGTCCAGACAAACCATCATTATAGAACCGGACAAATGGATGTAACCCAAGGTTGAGACTCCAAAGACAATTCCACTTTGGAGTGGATCCTGAAGGATAAATGTGTGCAGGTGTCCTCTACATTCATTGCTGGTAATCAGAAGGCCCATGGAAGAGCTGATACTGTGGATGATTCCAAAGGCAGCCCACAGGCAGAACTCTGCCTTGCTTTTTTTCTCCTAAGATTCATCCAATAAATTACTCACCTTCACTTAAGAAAGCAATTGGCATTTTTCAAAGTCTGCTAATTTGAATGCTAATATAATCTAAAATGCCTTTATAGTGACATTCAAACTAGTGTTTGAATGAATACTTGTTTTGTTTATTGTTTGTTCGTTTAGCCTCAGTGATATAAGGCTGCTACACCTCTGTCTCCTGTGTACCAAGGGACATAGCTTTATTTCCCATACTGGTTGTGTTTTCACATAAAATCATGGTTTGTCTTGTCCTATTGCATGCTATGATTGGTGGTCTTTTAAACTAGCTCACAAATGACCTGTCTGTCATGAAAGGCAACATCATATTGAGAGAAGAAAGATCATCCATGTCTAGTTCACAAACACATACTGGTTCAACTTAGAGAGAGAGAGAGAGGTGGTTGACAGACATGGTCTCAAAACCCAGGCTATGTCCCCAGACTATCAGATGTGATGTGTAAGGTCTGAAAACAAAGGTGAAAGTGCTCCAGATAATGTTCTACCTGACAGAGCATTCCTTGCATGACACTGCAAGGCTGCTTTTCCATCTAGGACATCTCCCAGATGCTTTTGTGCTGCCTCTTATGAGAGACCTGTTTTCATATTGGCCAAGCATTTTCCTTACTCTCTACAAATATTGCTATGATTCTTGGGGATAAAAACCATATTCCATTTTTTTTTATAATAGCCACATTACCTGGCATGGAATTGTCTGTTTTTCTTCTGTGCCAAGATGCAAGGACACTTAACCCACACTTTTAACTCTTTGTTCATTGAAACTTCTGTACTATTTTGGAGAGTGACACAAAGATATGGAGAGGGGAAAAGAAGGAAGGAAGGAAGGAAGGCATATAGGATAGGGAAAAAGATATCAAGTGAAAGAAAAGAATGAAAAAAAGGAAAGAAGGAGGAGAGAACATAGGAAGGAGGGAAGGGGAAGGATACAGGAGGGTATGAGGGAAGAGGAACCAGGGAGGAAAGGAAGTAAAGGATAACTGGAGATGTGAAGCAAGGAAGGAAGGAAGAAGGAATAGCTGATACTCAGGCTCAATATATAAACTTTTTTTTAATATAGGGTCTTATGGTAAAGAGAATGTATTGGAGTCCCTGGGAACATAACCCAACTCTGCTCCAGTTGCTGGCCAGCATGGAATACTCCTGCAGCCAGATTCCCCCACCAAAACTCCCCAATTGGACCCTCCTGCAATCTACAAGACCCATGCCTTATGCCACTACTCATTTGCCTGAGACAGATTTATTTATCTGTCATTTCTATGCTGCTGTGCATAGACAAAGGTTCTGAATATGCCTATGCACCAAATTGACCAGGAGGATTATTACCATCCTTTTTGTGCCATTTTCTTAATATCTCATTCATATCACATTCCTTTCATATTTATAACCTTTTAAGAATGATGGTAGGGTTGGTAGATAGATAGATAGATAGATAGATAGATGGATAATTACAGAGAAACCTATAATTCTTACTACCTTTGGTATTTGTGATATTTTTTCTGTTGTTGGTTGTAGTGTTAGTCACATTTTACAGAGAAGGCAATAATTTAACATACTTAGGATGCCCGTGTGAAATTAGGGCTTCACTTTACTATGACTCCAAGCACGAGTGTATATGATGTGATGTTTGTAGATAGTATGTGACTGAGGGGGAGATTTCTCTTTCCTCTCCTCTCCTCTCTTTTCCATGCTTGCTACTTCTCCCTTTTTTCACTACATTTTTTTTTTTGCCTTTGCTGCTAACCAAAAGAGGAAAGAGCCTTACTTAGTTAGAACTCTCAGCACCAGTATTTACTTTACAGCATTAAATTTAGATGATTCATTCATCTTTCTCAGTTGGGTTGATGAGTATAATTATCAGGGGTCATTTGTGTAGACCAACAGGCAGCATTGAAACTCATGGAACATGGCTGAGCAGTCAGCAAAGCCATGTCTGAATGATCCTTGGATAGATAAAGCCCCAAGGACTATGTGCCCTGAGGACCATGTGCAGCTATTGAGCTCTGATTGTTGCCTTCATAATCTATGGGTTGTATGAAACTCTCAGAGAGTTTCTATCCCTTCAGTGGGCAATGTTACTGGTGCTTACAACAAGTGATTGACTTTTTGCAAACATTGCTGCTGGAGCAGATTAATGATTCAACAACCACCCTTTGAAAGAATTTAGACATATAGATTGTTAGTAAAATTAAGTTAAGATGTTTTTGTTAAACTTTGAGGTGGAAAATCTTGGGGAAATATTTAAAGTTTAGAAAGACACACTCTTAATACTTGAGCGAGGGAATTGTTGAGGTCAGGGGACAAAACAATGGCCTCTTGGCTCTTGCTGGCTGACATTCCTATCTTGCTAGAATGAGTTGGTGATCAAAGGTAATGATTAATTCTTTGTACCCATTTCTATCTTCAGCTTCCTGATCTAAAAAAAAAAAAAAAAAAGAAAGAGAGAGAGAGAACAGAACAGAAAAATAACAGAGTAGAACAAGCAACTGAAAGAATTAAAAAAAAAAAGAGCAGCCTTTACCCCTCAGAAAAGAAGTCTGTATGTAGTTTCTCATCAACTGCACCTCATTCCCATTCTCTCTGACCTGCAGAAGGCTGGTCCCTCTGCATGAAATGGAAGTTTTTCCCTGTGGGCATAGTTTATTACCAAGCTACAGAAGATGTTCTTTGTCCCTTCCCATTCCTTTTCCCCAAAGCCAAAAGAGGTAGTGAGACAGGAGCATACAATTCAATAGTAATGGGCTGTAATTGAGTTCTTGGTTTAACTACTCAGGTGTGATTGCCTGTGAAAGTGGTATTATTTTGTGCTCTTTGTGGGGCTTCTTCAAGCCCCATTTGTAATAACAAGGGCCTTCCTTTCTGTTGTTTCTGCTCATACTAAATAGAAATGAGGAGAGGGAGAAGCAGCTTCTAGGAGAATATGCTGGAGAGGGACTGTTAGTGTAGTATGTAGAGGTCAGCAGAAAGATAAGCCATGCCATCAAATTACCCTTGGACTGACTACAGCCTTGAGGAATGACAGGTGGAATATACTTCTGGAATCTTCCAAATATCTCCAATCTGCAGCTCTTATGTGAAGCCTGATTGGCAGGCAATGAATGAAATCTTCTTTTCCAAGGAAAATGATACCCTCTTAAGGGAAAAATAGATGACTTTACGGTTGAGATATGCTGGCCAGGGAACTGTAGAAGCATTTGAGACTCACAAAATACCTTGACCTGGCTGTTTTTTATAGAAACAGAACTCAGAGTTGTGATGCTCACTTTGATATACACTATCCACCTGTGCTACCAAGCACTTGAAATATAGTTAAACTGAGAAATGCCACACAGGAAAAACATAACTAATTTCATGACACAAAAATGTAAAATATCTAACTTATAACATTTGATGTTGTTTATGTTCAAATAAAAATATTTTGGATGTAATAAGTTACATATCTTTAAAATTAATTTCACTTGCTTGTCTTTTATTAATTAGTATGTCTACTAGAAAGCATAAACTTCTATAAACTTGCCTGCCCTGAGGACCCATCTGTGGGACTCAACCAGTCCCTGGGAACCCACATCCAACTCTGTCCCAGTTGCCAGACAGCAGGTAAAACTCATGCAGGAAGGACCCCCCTCACCAAAAACCCCTACCACACCCTGCAATCTACATGCCCTGCCCCAATACCCATGTGCCTGAGACCCCAGAAACTTCCTGAGGCACAGAAATCAAACTACCAGCTCTCACTGAACCAAGAGGTGAGTGACTCTGCTCATATCCAGAGAGTCCTGCCCCTAGGATGCATCCCTGGGCTACAACCAGTCCCCAGGAACACCTACCCAACTCTGTCCCAGTTGTTGGCCAGCAGGCGAAAATCCTGTGGGAAGCCACCCCCCAGGCCAAACCCCACACCGCACCCTGCAATCATATGCCCTGCCCCAATACTCATCCACTTGAGACCCCAGAAACTTCCTGAGTCAAGGAAACCAAACTGCCATCTCTCATTAGACAAAGAAATCTCATTGGACCAAGCAAGAGTAACCTCCTGAGACCAAGAATCATTAGACCAAGAGTAGCTTTCTGAGACACAGAATCTGCCACCTCTCATTGGACCAAGAGAGGCTTCCTAAAAACAGAATCTGTCAGCTCTGACTGTACCAAGAGCTCTGGTAAGGCCAAGAGTGGCACCATAAGTCACAGACTCAACTAGCTTGGGTTGACCCAAGAGCAGTTCCCTGAGACACAGAATCTGCCTGTTCCAATTAGACCAAGACCTAAGATTGGACCCAGAGGGGCCTAGAAACTAACTTGGACACAGGCATCTCTAATAGGTATAAACCTATTATAGGAGGAGATAGGCAGAAATCAAGGCAAAAATAATACAACAACATAAAGAGCAATATAGCATCACCAGAACCTAGCCCTCCTCCAACAGCAAGACCTGAACATCACAGTGTAGAAGAAACAGAAGAAAGCAACCTTAAGAATACACTCATGAAGATGCTAGAGGCCTTTCAAGAAAAACTGAAAAATGAAATTGAAGAAAAGACAAACAAAAAATTGGAAGAAACCAATAAAGAAATTTAAAAAAGACAAATAAAAAAATGGAAGAAATCAATAAATCCCTTAAAGAAAGGCAAGAATACCACAAAAAAGCAATTAAACATGTGAGGGAAACAGTTCAAGACCTAAAAAGGAAAATAGAAACAATGAAGAAGACACAAACAGAGGGAATGTTGGAAATAGAAAAGCTGAGTAAATGAACAGGAAACACAGATGCAAGCATGACAAACAGAATACAAGAGATGGAAGAGAGAATCTCTGGTGTAGAGGACACAATAGAGGAAATAGATTCATCAGTCAAAGAAAATACCAAAGCCAAAAAAGTCATGACACAAAACATCCAGGAAATCTGGGACACTGAGAAGGCCAAATCTAAGAATAATAGGAATAGAAGAAGGAGAAGACTCCAACTCAAAGGCAAAAAAAAATATTCATCAAGATCATAGAAGAAAACTTTTCCAATGTAAAGAAGGAAATACCTATGAAGATACAAGAAGCCTATTGAACACCAAAGACACTAGACACCCCCAAAAGTCATCTTGCCCATAATAATTAAACAACTAAACATATAGAATAAAGAAAGAATATTAAGAGCAGCTAAAGAAAAATGCCAAATGACTTATAAAGGCAAACATCAGAATAACACCTGATTTCTCAATGGAGACTTTGAAAGCCTGAAGGACCTGGACAGATGTAATGCAAACACTAAGAAACTATGGATGCCAGACTAATATATGCAGCAAAACTTTCTTTCAATCACCATACACAGAATGAACAAGACATTCCAAGACAAAACCAGATTTAAACAATACCTATCCACAAATCCAGCCCTATAGAAAGCACAAGAAGGAAAATCCCAACCTAAGGAAGTCAGATACATCCACAAAGACACAGGCAATAGATATCCCCACAGCAGGAAATTCCAAAGAAGAAAAATGCATACACACTACCACCAAAAGGTATCAGGAACTAACTAACAATCACTGGTCATTAATATCCCTTATTATCAATGGACTTAATTCACCTATAAAAAGACACAGGTTAATAGAATGGATACAAAAGAAGGACACATCTTTCTGCTGCATGCAAGAAACACAGCTCAATTTCAAAGATAGATACTACCTCAGAATAAAAGGCTGGGAAAAGTCTTTCCAATCAAATGGTCTTAAGAAGCAAGCTGGTGTAGCTCTCCTACTATCCAACAAAATAGACTTTAAACTAAAATCAATCAAAAGAGATCAAGAAGGTCATTACATATTCATCACAGGAAAGATCCACCAAGATGAAGTTTCAATTCTAAATATTTATGCCCCAAACACAAGACACCCACATATATAAATAAATATTATTAAAGCTTAAATCACACATAAAACCCCACACATTAATAGTGGTATACTTCAATACCCCACTCTAACCACTGAACAAATATGTCAAATTGAAACTTAACAGAGAAATAAGAGGCTTAATGGATGTTATGACTCAAATGGACTTAGTCAATATATACAGAACATTCTACCCTTATAGATATATATTTATTTACCTTCTCAGCACCCCATGGAACCTTCTCTAAATAGACCACATACTTGGTCACAAAGCAAATCTCAACAGATACAAAACTTGGAATAACCTCCCGTATTCTATCAGACCACCATGGTTTAAATTAGATTTCAACAACAACCAAAATTACAGAAAACATAAAATAACATGGAAACTGAATAATGCTCAACTGAATCATCAATGGGCCAAGGAAGAAATAAGGGAAGAAATTAAAGGCTTTGTAGAATTAAATGAAAATGAAGGTACTACATCCCCAAACTTATGGGGCACTATGAAAGCAGACCTAAGAGGAAAATTCATAGCACTAAGTGCCCACATAAAGAAGTTGGAGAAATCTCACACTAGTGACTTAACAGCACACATGAAAGAAAAATAACACATGATCATTTTATTAAATGTTGAAAAAGGCCTTTGACAAAAGTCAACACCCCTTCATGAAAAAGGTCTTGGAGAGATCAGGAATACAGGGAACATACCTAAACATAATAAAGGCAATTTACAGCAAGCCAACATCAAATTAAATGGAGAGTAACACAAAGCAATTCCACTAAAATCAGGAACAAGACATGGCTTCCATTCTTCCTATATTCATTCAATACAGTACTTGAAGTTCTGTCTAGAGCAATAAGACAACAAAATAAGATCAAGAGGATACAAATTATTTCTAGTCAAACTTTAACTATTTGCAGATGACATCATAGTATAAATAAGTGCTCCCAAAAATTCGAACAAAGAGCTGCTACAACTGATTAAACGCCTTCAGTAATGTTGCAGGATACAAGATTAACTAAAAAAAAATCAGTAGCTCTCCTATATACAAATGATAAATGGACTGAGAAAGAAATCAGAGAAACATCACCCTTTACAATAGCCATAAATAATATAAAATACCTTGAGATCACTCTAACTAAGCCAGTGAAAGACCTGTATGACAAGAACTTTAAGTCTCTGAAGAAAGAAATTTAAGAAGATATCAGAAAATTGAAAGATCTCCCATGCTCATGGATAGGTAGGATTAACATAGTAAAAATGAAAATCTTACCAAAAGCAATCTACAAATTCAATGCAATCCCCATTAAAATACCAACACAATTCTTCACAGACTGGAAAGAACAATACTCAACCTCATGTGGAAAAACGAAACACCCAGGATAGCCAAAAGAATCCTGTACAATAAAACAACCTCTGAATGCATCACGATCCCTGACTTCAATCTCTACTATATAGTGACAGTAATAAAAACAGCTTGGTACTGGTATAAAAATTGACATGAGGTCCAACTGAATTGAGCTGAAGACCCTGATATTAACCCAAATATGTATGAATACCTAATTTTTGATAAAGAAGCCAAAACTGTACAATGGAAAAAAGAAAACATCTTCAACAAATGGTGCTGGCATAACTGGATATTACCATGTAGAAGACTGATAATAGATCCATATCTCACCATGCACAAAACTTAAGTCCAAGTGGATCAAAGACCTCAACATAAATCCAGTTACTCTGTACCCGATAGAAGAGAAAGTAGGAATTAGTCTTGAACACATTGGCACTGGAAATCTCTTCCTAAATATAACACCAGAAGCACAGAAACTGAGAGCAACAATTCATAAATGGGACCTCTTGTAACTGAGAAGCTTTTGTAGGGCAAAGGACATGACCAATAACACAAAATGACAACCTACAGAATGGGAAAAGATCTTCACCAACCAAAACATCTTCAGCCCCCACATCTGACAGAGGGCTGCTATCCAGAATATATAAATAATTCAAGAAACTAGACATCGAAATAATGAACAATCCAATTAAAAATGGGCTATAGAGCTAAAGGGAGAATTCTCAAAGGAAGAATTTCAAATGGCAGAAAGACTTTTGAGGAACTGAGCAGCATCCTTAGTCATCAGAGAAATACAAATCAAAATGACTCTAAGATACCATCTTACACACAGCAGAATAGCTAAGATCAAAAACATGAAGACAGCCTATGTTGCATGTGGGGCAAGTGGAACACTCCTCCACTTTTGGTGGGAATACAAACTTGTCCAACAACTTTGGAAATCAGTATGGCGGTTTTTCAGAAAATTGCGAATCAATCTCCAACAAGACCCAGCTATACCACTCTTGGGCATATACTCAAGGAATGCTCAATCATACCACAAGGACACATTCTCAACTATATTCATATCAGCATTATTTGAACCTGGAAACAACCTAGATGCTCTTCAACTGATGAATGGATAAATAAAATGTGGTATATATACACAATGGGGTACGACTCACCAGAGAAAAACAATGATATCATGAGGTTTTCAGGCAAACTAGAAAATACCATGCTGAGTGAGGTAACTCGGAAAAACAAACATGGTATGTACTCACTCGTAAGTGGATAGTAGATATAAAGCAAAGGATAACCAGACTGCAACTCACAGCTCCAGGGAGGTCAGTTAGTAATGACCTAGTTAACCCTAGGAAAGACACAAGGATTACCTACCAATGGAGAAATAGATGAGTGCTACAAGAACAAACTAGGGGAGAGGGGAGGTAATGGAGGGCAAGAGTCAGAGGAAAGAGAGCTTAGGGGAGTGGGAGGTCCTGGCTGGATCAGGAATAGACTGGGAGAACAAGGAAAGAGATACCATGATAAATGAAGACCCCATGGGAGTAAGAAGAAGCAGAGTGCTAGAGAACTCCCTAGGAATCGACAAAGATGGTCAGAGCAATAGCTGAGAGCTGAAAACCTTACCCTTCACTGCTGCTGTTGTCTTTCCTCTCCACAAGAGGCTTACTTCCCGTGTTTTTCTCTTTTTCATAGACTTTCTGTTCTGCCTTCTCATTGCTTGAAAACCCAACCACATGACCCTCTCATCACCACCTGTCTATACAGACCTCCAGGTCTTCTACGGTTGGTATTGAGATTAAAGATATGTGTCTCCATGCTGGCTGTACCCTTGAACAAACAGAGACCTGCCTAGTTCTGCTTCCCAAATGCTGGGATTAAAGGCATGTACCACCACCACCCAGCTTTTTCTATGGCTTGTTATGACCCCAAGGCAACTTTATTAACATACAAATAAAATCACATTTCAGTACAAATAAAATATTACCATAACAGTGAAGAAGAATCAAATGGATGTGTGCTCTATTCAAAGCTTCAGGAATGAGTGTGGGTGGTGATAAAAAAAACCAAAACATTCAAGACAGTACAATGGTCATGAGAAACCACTCTCCTCTTCCACTATCCACATTCATTCCCTTGTTTTTATTCCTTCCCTTTGTGCCATTTTTCTTCTTTCTTTGCTTTTCCTTGCCTTCTCTGCAAGGAAAAAAATACAAATATTCATTGAACAGCTACATTAAAGTGAGTACCTGCCTATAGTCACAATTATTTTCATATGAGGAAGAAATTAATGATGCAAGGTACCTGGTGCCCCTCCCCAAAAAAAGGTGAGGAAACTGAAAGTAGGAATGTTGAATGCATTCACCTGAGGTCACACAGCCAGTAAACAACAAAGCTGGCACTCAAAATCCAGGCATTCTGAATACAGTGCCTGTACTAACTCAGTCACTTAACTCTACTATTCTACTTCCCATTTTGACAAAGCCATCTTTAGCTGCTGATTTTTAAACACTTATGTATTCCTCACTCTTAGCACAAACAATCTGGGATTCATGCTTCAGAATAAGATCAGGAAGGAAGAAGTTTTATCTTCTTCTTGGCTTACCTCTTATAAAAACAACTTGCCATGTTTTTCGCTTCTTGTCTCAACTTTACACTCAAAATTTTCTCTGTTGTAGCCTAGCATTCATGTCTCTGGAAGACTTTAATTATGAGCAAAGGATGTCCTAGATATTTCTCAAGTAGCTGCACAAAGGTTTGAGGGGAATATCCACTGATGAGCTGACCCAAGCATAACAACAACTTAAGAAGAAGAGAAGGGAGTATTGTAGCTAGAGTTTTTCTGCCTGACCCATAGTCAGGACAAATCTCTCTCACCTGGCAGATGCTCAGACCCAACCAAGTAAACACACAGAAACTTATATTGCTTACAAATTGTATGACCGTGGCAGGCTTCTTGCTATCTAGTTCTTATATCTTAAATTACCCCATTTCTGTTAGTCTATAAGTTGCCATGTGGTTCTGTTAGTCTATAAGTTGCCATGTGGCTCGTGGCTTACCAGTACCTTACAACTTGCTTCTCATGGTGGCAGCTTGCAAAATCTCTCGCTCTGCTTTCCTGCTCCCAGAATTCTCTTCTCTGCTTCTCCCACCTATACTTCCTGCCTGGCTACTGGCCAATCAGCATTTTATTTACACAGAGCGATATCCAAAGCACTTCCCCTTTTCTTTTTTTTTTTTTAAAGGAAGGTTTTAACTTTTACATAGTAAAATTACATATAACAAAACAATTATCAAGCAACAATTACAGTTACAATATTAAAGAACATATCCAATCTATCTTATATTTGTGAGTCTAAGGTTTTATATCTAACTTATTTTTTATTATAACAGGAAATTATAACTATCTGGTCTTCAACCACATCAAAGACCTCAGAAGGATATAATATTACCTGAGAAACGGGAGAAGGATGCAAGCAACTTTCGAGAGTCTTGCAGGGTAGACAGAGACAGCTGGCAGCCTGGACAGTCACCTAATGTTTCTTTGTAAAGTTGGGGCATTTGTCTTTAGCCCACAGGGCTAGAGTCTCTTGGTCACTTTTTTTAGTGTCCTGTAGAATGTCTGGCATTTTCCTCTGCAAAGCAGGAACCTGAAGGACCATTTTGTCACGCAAAGTTCAGTGGTCACCTTTCTATGGGTCCTGTATGTCCAGTTGATCAAACAGTCCAGGCAAGAACAGTTTCTTACCCAAATGGCTATTTTTGCCAAGGTAAAGATAAACTCTACATGAAGTGTCTTCAATGCCCATTCTCCTCTCTGAAGTAAATTGGTGCTTCCAGGAGCAGATATGTCTCACTATCCAGAAAGTCTAAATTTTAAAAATATTTTAAATGCCATATTCTGTAGACATTTGAAGTGTTTGAAGATTATCTGTCTATCTGAAATATATGTATGTATACCTAGAAAACTTAACATGACTATAAGTTTAACTATCATAGGAAACTAATTGATCTGTATTTCTCAATTATCCGTTACAATCTAAATGAGTTGCATAAACATAATACCTCAAACAAGAGTAGAAATATTATGTATATATATATATATATATATATATATATATATATATATATACAGTATAACAAAATTAACTTTAAGTTTGTATCAATAGATTAAAATCTATACAAACATACTTTAAACAAGTTGTTGTTCTTTAAAAGTAAGTTCATTAATCTACCCTTTCATCCTATTATATCTATATCATATGCCCTTTTCTTCTTTAGAAAGAGATCACATTTATAATCAACATGCTTTAAATAAAAATACTGGGTTTTTTCTGTCCCACACCAGAGGGCTCTTCTGATTTGGGACACAAGAATCTCTTAACCTTTTTTTAATCAATATGTTTGGGTTTAGAGAAGGAGTGAGCCAATTCCATCTCCAACGCCAGCTTGATAAATTTGGGAAATTGGGCATAGTTTTTCTTACTACTTCCTGCTGAAGGGGGACACTGTATCTTATGGGGACATAAAACAATTTTAGGATTATGGAGTAGTCCATGAGAGTGAACCTCTGAGCCAGTTGCCTTGGAACCATTCTGGATGTTGGATCATCTGGGCCATTGTGTCATCAGGTGGTCTTGGCTGATCAAACCTGATGTATCTTAATCTGGAACAAATCCACAGCCTCTGGCTTTCTGTGGAAACAAAAGCAGAGACTCTTTTCCAAAGCAACATATCCTGATAGCCAAATTTTGAAGTCAAGGTACCTTTAAAATTTATATATTTGTTTAACTCCACAGCTTTTGTGATCAAATCTTTTTCTGCAGTTAAAAATCCCAAAGACAACACAAACTAGATTCTCTGTGTAATATCCATCTTTGTAAGACTGTGGCTGCTGGCTCCACCCACCTAAACTTCCCAACATGGCGGTGGTACAGTTTACCACCAGCTATGGGTCTGGAGCCATATCAGAAGCAGTTCTATCAAAGCAGTGCATAACCCAGAAACTATTTTTTTTAACTACCAAAGACTAAATCCACCACACAGCAGAGTAAAGTGTCACTTGTAGATTCCTCATTCCTGCCACACTGCAGGTCAGACACACACCAGGAACCCGTCACAGTAGCTCAAACCTGCAGGCTGCTGCTAACTTGAGAGAGACAACTAGGAAGCTGTTTATAGCTCCATTTTAGAATCTTTTTTCTCAGGTTTTAGGTGGAAACTCTTGCCAACACATTGGGCACCATTCATAGTTAGAGTTTTCCTGCCTGGCCCACAGTCAGGACAAATCTCTCTCACCCGCCAGATGCTCAGACCCAACCAAGTAAACACACAGAAACTTATATTCTTACAAACTGTATGGCCATGGCAGGCTTCTTGCTATCTAGTTCTTACATCTTAAATTACCCCATTTCTGTTAGTCTATAATTTGCCACATGGCTCGTGGCTTACCAGTACCTTACTTCTTGCTTCTCATGGCAGCGGCTTGCAATATCTCTGCCTCTGCCTTCCTCTTCCAGGAATTCTCTTTTCTGCTTCTCCTGCCTATACTTCCTGTGTGGCTACTGGCCAATCAGCACTTTATTTACACAGAGCGATATCCACAGCAGCATATTAAAATCTAGTTCATGTTGCACCCCATGTAATGGTATTAAATAAGACCATTCTGAAGGCTAAGGGGCAGTTAGGAAGGTAATACCTCCAAAGAGATGAACTTACTCTACTGACAACAATACTTTCATCTTCCCAGAAAACTGTGTTACAGAGGATGATCTGCAGTTATCTTGAGATCTCCAATACTATTTTTTCCTGTATAACCTGAGATTCCCAATAGTATTTTTCCTGTATATCCTGGGATTCCCAATAATGTTTTCTCCTGAGATTCCTAATACTATTTTTCCTGTATATCCTGGCCTGCTTTAACTTTCAAACTCATCTTTGATGATGGAAGTGTTCCTGGTCAGCAAGAAATAACTGTTCTCAGTACCTCCCCATTGTTGGCTAATTAGCTTCTTTTAATTTTATATCATTATGGTGACAGGTGCCTTCTCATCTTCTTCATCAGGGTTTGACATTGAGGTACATTGTGTTAAATGCATGGAACCTGGAGATAAAGTCTTGAGTTCATAGGTTAGGTCTGACACTTAGAAGCTTCATGAACTTGTGAAAGTTCTAGAATTTTCCAACCCTCAGCTTCTTTATCTCTAATGTAGACATAACACCTAAATTGCAGGTGTTATGAGTACCAAAGTAATGTGTGAATGAGCTGATTGTAGTATCTCATTAACTATCTACTAACATGGTAATTAGTAAATAGAAGGCAACCCTGTGTTGAATTAAAATAGGTTTGCATATCAGTTAAACCTCTTATTAATCTTTAACTTTATGTGTCTCCTTAAGCTTCAGTTTCATTTTTACTTATAATGGAAGTAATATACCTTTGATGGGGTTGAGATTAAATATTGTCATATATGAAATACACAACACAGTGCCTCGCATAAGGCATCAGGCATTCATTTACACCTTTATTGAATGACTCATTTGTTAAACAGCAAGTAAAACAGTGACTACAGTTGTAGAGAATTTATACTTATTCAAAATCTACATAACTACTATTGAGGGTCTGACAGAAAATTAAATCATAATAATTCTGATAGCTTTTAATGAACACCATCTCAACACATATATCCAAAAATGGCATCTTGTGAACCAGTGAGGCAATTACTCCAAAGAAAGGTCTAAGATTCATGCTTTAAGATTTATATGTCTCTCCTGCCCCAGAGATCCCATCTGGACAAGAGGTGAATGCTTGGGGTAATACACAGAGAACCCTGCCCCCAGACGCATCCCTGGGAACCAGCCATTCCAGAAAGACCTGACCAACTTGGTCCCAGGTTCTGGCCATCAGGAAGGATCCCCCAACCCGCACCAGGAAAGTTCCCCTTCTCTAAGAACCCCGGCAAAACCTGAAATCTTCTTGTTCTGTCCCCACACCCATCTGGCCAAGACCCCAGCCACTGCCTGAGACTCAGAGACCAGCCCCAAACTCCCATCCAGCCCAGAGCTTCCATCTGGAACAGAGAGAGGCTTCCTGAGTCTGTCAGCTCTGTCTGGACCAACAGCACTGATAAGACCAAGAACGAATCCACAAGGAGATGGGCAGACATCAAGGCAGAAGTGCATACAACAAAATAAAGAGCAATACAGCATCACCAGAACCCAGTCCTCCTCCAACAGCTAGACCTGAACATCACACAATGGAAGAAGCAGAAGAAAACAACATTATGAATAACATCATGAAGAGGCTAGAGGCTTATAAAGAAGAAATCAAAATGAAGTAGAGGAACAGACAAACAAAAAATGGGAAGAACGCGGAAAAAAAAAAAACTAGAAGAAAGGACAAATAAAGCATAAGAAAACAATAAATCCGTGAAAGAAAATCATGAAAAAGCAATGAAACAGATGAGGGAAACAGTCCAAGACCTGAAAATGGAAATAGAAAAAAATGAAGCAGACACAAGTAGATGGAATGCTAGAAATAGAAAATCCGAGTAAATGGAATAGGAAATTCAGATGCAAGTAAAACCAACAGAATGCAAGAGATGGAAGAGAGGATCTTTGGTGTTGAAGATATGTTAGAAGAAATAGATTCATCAGTCAAAGAAAACACTAAAGCCAACAAAGTCATAACCCAAAATGCCCAAAAAATTTGGGACACCATGAAAAGACCAAACCTACAGATAATAGGGATAGAGGAAGGAGAAGAATACCAATTCAAAGGCACAGAAAATATATTCAACAAGATCATAGAAGAAAACTTTCCCAACTTAAAGAAGGAAATGCCTATGAAGATACAAGAACACCAAACAGACTAGACACCCCCAAAATTCCCCTTGCCACATAATAATTAAACAACTAAATCTACAGAATAAAGAAAAAATATTAAAAGCAGGAGAAAGGAAATAGGCCAAGTGACTTATAAAGGCAGACCCATCAGAATAACACTGGATTTCTCAAAGGAGACATTGAAAGCCAGAAGGACCTGGGCAGATGTAATGCAGACACTAAGAGATGCCAGCGTAGACTAATATACCCAGCAAAACTTTCAATCACCATAGACGGAGTGAACAAGACATTCTAAGACAAAGCCAGATTTAAACACAGCACCCCATGGAACCTTCTCTAAAATCGACCACATACGGGGGCACAAAACAAATCTCAGCAGATACAAAATAATTGGAATAACCTCTTGCATTCTATCAGACCACCATGGTTTAAAGTTAGATTTCAACAACAACAAAAACTTCAGAAAACCTACAAATCTCATGGAAACTGAATAATGCTCAACTGCATGGGTTGAGCATTATTCAGTTAACCAAGGGGTTAAGGAAGAAATAAAGAAAGAAATTAAAGACTTCCTAGAGATCAATGAAAATTAATACACCACATACCAAAACTTATGGGACACTGTGAAAGCCGTGTTAAGAAGGAAATTCATAGCACTAAATGCCCACATAAAGAAGTTGGAGAAATCTCACACTAGTGACTTAATAGCACACCTGAAAGCTGTAGAAGAAGAAGCAAAGTCTCCCAGGAAGAATAGACACCAGGAAACTATTAAATTGAAAGCTGAAATTAATAAAATAGAAACAAAGATAACAATAAAATAAATAATGAAACAAAGAATTGGTTCTTTGAGAAAATCAACAAGATAGACAAGCCCTTATCCAAACTAACCAAAAGACAAGAGAGAGAGTATCCAAATTAACAAAATCAGAAATGAAAAGGGGACATAACAACAGACAATGAGGAAATCCAGAGAATCATCAGGTCATACTTCAAAAATCTCTACTCCACAAAACTGGAAAATCTAAAAGAAATGGATAATTTTCTGGATAGGTACCACATACCTAAGTTGAATCAAGACCAGATAAACTATTTAAATATTCCAATAACCCCTAAGGAAATAGAATCAGTCATTAAAAGTCTTCCAACCACCTATTTAAGCAAAGGACATAGTCAACAAGACAAAGGGACAGCCTACAGATTGGGATAAGTTCTTCACCAACCCCACATCTGACAGAGGGCTGATATCCAGAATATATAAAGAACTCAAGAAATTAGACATCAAAACGCCCAACAGTCTATTTAAGAAATGGGCTATAGAACTAAACAGAATTCTCAACAGAGGAAGCTCTAATGGCTAAAAGACATTTAAGGAATTCCTCAACATCTCTAGTAACCAGGGAAATGCAAATCAAAATGTCTCTGAGATACCATCTTACACACATTAGAATGGCTAAGATCAAAAACACTGAAGAAAGTTTATGCTGGAGAACATGTGGAGCAAGAGGAACTCTCCTCCACTGCTGGTGAGACTGCAAGCTTGTACAGCCTCTTTGGAAATCAATATGGCACTTCCTTAGAAAATTGGGAATCAATCTCCCCTGAGAACCAGCCATACCACTTTTGGGCATATACCCAAGGAATGCTCAATCATAGCACAATGGCACTTGCTCAGCTATGGTCATATCAACATTGTTTGTAATAGCCAGAACCTGGAAACAACCTAGATGCCCTTCAACTGAAGAATGGATAAAGAAAATATGGTATATATACACAATGGATTACTACTCAGCAGAGAAAAACAATGACATCATGAGGATTGCAGGAAAATGGATGGATCTAGAAAAAAATCATCCTGAGTGAGGTAACCCAGACTCAGAAAGACAAACATGGTAAGTATTCACTCATAGGTGGATACTAGACATAAAACAAAGGATGATTAGACTGCTACTTACAACTCCAAGGAGGCTACCTAATAAAGATGACCCTAAGAAAGACATAGCGATCACCCAACAACAGAGAAATAGATGAGATCTACAAGAGCAAAGTGGACATGAGTGGGGGTAATGAAGGTCAAAAGTTGAGGGAAAGAGAGCTTAGGGGTGTGGGAGAACCCAGCTGGGTCAAGAACAGAGAGGGAGAACAAAGAATAAGAGACCATGATAAATGAAGTCCACATGAGAATAGGAAGAGGCAAAGTGCTAAAGAGGTCCCCAGAAATCCACAAAGATACATCCACTGTAGACTACTGGCAATGGTCAAGAGAAAGCCTGAACCTACCTAGTCTGGTTATCAGATGGCCAAACACCCTTACTGTCATTCTAGAAATCTCATCCAATAACTGAGGGAAGCATATGCAAAGACCCATGACCAGGCCCCTAGGGGAGCTCCAGGAGTCCAATTGGTGAGAAAGAGGAGGGATTGCATGAGCAAGAATTGTTGAGACCACAATTGCAAAAAGCCAAATAGCCAAACTAGTGGAAACACATGAACTATGAACCAAAAGCTGAGGAGCCCGCAACTGGATCAGGCCCTCTGGATAAGTGAGACAGTTGATTAGCTTAAACTGTTTGGGAGGTACCCAGGTAGTGGGACCCGGACCTGTCTTTAGTGCATGAGCTAGCTGTTTGAAACCTGGGACTTATGCAGGGACACTTTGCTCAGCCTGGGAAGAGGGGACTGGACCTGCCTGGACTGAATCTACCAGGTTGAGCTCAATCCCCAAGGGAGTGTTTGCCTTGGAGGAGATGGTAATGAGGGGTGGGCTGGGGGAAAGGCAAGGGTAGGGGCAGGAGGAGGTAGGACAGGGGAACCCATTTCTGATTTGTGAAATTAAGTTAAATTATAAAATAAAATAAAATAAAATAAAATTACTGGATGAAAAAAAACAATTTATATGTCTCAATTCCAGGTGAAGTTATCACTGAGCACATGGTGGAATCCAGGTTTGTTAAGTCAGATGCTATTAGTCTGAGTGATATCAGGTTCAGCCAACATGGAACTTTGGACTCATAGAGCTTGGAAAAAGCGTAAGGTTTCTCTAGGAATTACAACAGTCTGTTCTCTAGCAACCTCTAATGCATAGCACTGGGTTATGTTAACATTTGCATATAGGGTATCAAATAAAATGCCATGTGTCTTCATTCTCTTTCTCAGTTCCATTTGAAACACCATTTGCTCAGTGTTCAAGTTCACACTTATACTCTCAGCACATGTTTTATTTTTCCTCAGCAGCAGCCTTAGTCTTTAAACAGAGACCAACTCAGTTTGATGCTCATACTGGGCCCCAACATTTTTGTTCAAATAGGTTAGCACATGGATCAGAAAACAGTATGACAAGTACATGGAAAATGGATATATATGTTAAAAATAAAAATAAAACAAACTGAATAAACAAGTGGATGGATAGATAAATGAAAACATATTGGTAGGTGGGGATTATGGTTTGACTAGTGGATTAAAGGACGGACAGATAAGTAGGTATAGGGAATTTTATGGGTGATTGTTTAAAGAATGACTTACTAAATTGGTGGACATATAATATAGGTAAATGGATAGATGGGCAAAGGATTAGTGACTCTACCTATGCACTTGAAGTATACCTTTTCCTTTTAAATATGTATAAATTCTAGTTCTCTTTTGTAAAAATAGGCAGCCAGAGCCACCTTTCATTGATTTTGTTTTTCTGTGGTAATACTCTTGGAAGACATAAAGGGAGAACTGCTATCTTCCCTAAATAGACTGAAGAAATACATGTAGAAGGTTTACCTACTATGGCTTTCCCAATACACATTGTAATGCATTTGAGTATCTCACTGGAGGAAAATGAAATTTCTTAGAAATGTGTGACAGTACATTAATCTTTATTTGCCTTCTTCATGGATTAGGAGTGATTCTGTTCACATTGACTAGGAAAAGAAGACAGAGAGAGGTTGGAGGTGAATAGAGCTGGAAGATAGACTAAGTCAGTCAAAGTTAATCACTTTGACTTATGGGGGTCAAACAACACTCTAAAAGCAGATCTGCTCATCCCTCTAACCCACTCTTTGCTACACACCTGCTGTGAGACTCAGCTGCTCTCTGGACATTTTGTAATGGGCAGGAACAAAGTTAAGTGCTACAGCTAAGTCACAGAGAAAGATCATATAGATTCTTGGCATAAAATACATCACCTGTCCCTTTATCTGGCTAAATGGAAATAGAGTAGAATTGTCCCTACCTTAACATCAGATGAAATATGATTCAGAAACTATATAATTAGAAGAGGCAGGGAACCTTAGATTGATGTTCAAATGATTGAATTTACTGTGGACCCTCTTCTTCTGGAAGACGCTATGAAATCTCAGGCCAATTCTTGTGGGCTCACAGGCTCAAGCACAGATCTTAATATTCAGAGCCCACCCAAGACATGAAGGGATTTAACATAGGCAATCACAACATAACTAGACCCTATAGAGCTACCATCAGATATGTATCCCCTGGGAATATAGGAAGAAATTTCCCCATCTCCATAACTTCAATATGGTGAAGAGGAAACTCCCACAAGAATTACATAGAGAAGCCAGGTCACAACCAGATCAGTCAGAATTCCCTTCGTCTACTGACCATTTAGACAAGAATTCTATTTAATATGGTTTTAGTCTTATAGACCTTGTTCCATGCACTTGATAGAAATGAAGGTAAAGCTTTTCTGGAAAAAAACCATCTTAAATTATTATTATATGTAATGTAAAAATACTAGCTCTGGGTGTTTATGGTGGTTGTACTTGGTTTATCACCCCACCTGTGTAGATGTAACCATTTTGTTAAATAAGAAACACAGAGCCAATTGCAGAGTTAAAAGCCAAGAGGTCAGAAAAATAGCTGAGAGCTGAAAACCTTACCTTTCATTCCTGCTCTGTCTTTCCTTTCCACCAGAGAGCTACTTCTGTGTGTTTTTTTCTTTTTTATAGACTTTCTGTTCTGCTTTCTCATTGGTTATAAACCCAGCCACATGACCTCCTTGTCACTGTCTGTCTGTACAGACCTTCTATGGTTGGTATTGAGATTAAAGGCATGTGTCCCTGTCCCCATGCTGGCTGTATCCTTAAACACACAGAGATCCTGCCTAGCTCTGCCTCCCAAGTGCTCGGATTAAATGCGTGAACCACCAACTGCCCAGCTTCTGCTATGGCTTGCTCTGTCCCCAAGGCAACTTTATTAACATACAAATAAAATCACATTTCAATACAAATAAAATATCATTATACACCTGTGCTCTCCTTGGAGCCCAACCAATGCATCTTTCTCTAGAAGAACAAAACAGAGTAATATGTAGAGTAGGAACTCGAGGAGTACTATGCTTTAGATGTATTTTCCAAAGGCCCACTGCTAAACTCTTAGTTGCCAGCCTACAATGCTGTTGGGAGAAAGAACTTTAAGAGACCTATCCTAGTGGGAGGAAGTCAAGTCACTGGGTGCAAACTATTGATCTCCTCTTCCTGACCATCACTAGTTAAAAGCACTGCCTCTTCCATGTGCCCCCAACATGGTGTACTGTGCCAACATAAGTCCAAAGCAACAGAATCAAATGGCTATGGGTTGGAACTTGTGAAACATGATTTCCAAATAAATAATTCATATTTTTAAGGCTTTTAAAAACAGTATGGGAAGCTAATTAGCACAGAGGAAAAGAGGAAGATGAAGATTACAAAAAGAAGAAGGCTTATATGACAAACACTGGCTGGCTAGGTATAAAAGTGTATCCAATTTGGCCGGGCAGTGGTGGTGCACACCTGTAATCCCAGCACTCGGGAGGCAGAGCCAGGCAGATCTCCATGAGTTCAAGGCCAGCCTGGGCTACCAAGTGAGTTCCAGGAAAGGCACAAAGCTACACAGGGAAACCCTGTCTCGAAAAACAAACAAACAAACAAAGTGTATCCAATTTGAATCACTGTAAATAGTACTGTAAAGAATATCATTACACTCAAATATTTGACTGGTTACTTTGATTTACTTGAAATAACATTCTGAAAGTACAGATGCTAAAGTAAATGGATAGTCTTAAGTGTACAAACCCCTAGTAAAATACACAAAAGAGCCTTCTTCACATAAGCGATATAAAACATGAGAGGTACAGTAATTGTAAGGAAATATGGAGATAAGAAAGGCATCTGTTAGAGTCATGTTTATGAGGCTAAGATCAAAGAAGTCCTAGGTGATGGGGTTAGAACTGAAGTCACAGTCTTTGCTCTCCAGAAACTAACTGTAAGCAGAAACAATGGATAACTCTTTGTATTACAGAGCATAGAGCATGTCAGCAGAGCTACTGATACAAAGTATTTACTGAGTGAAGTCCTGCTGTAATACAGACACTGGGGAAGGTTTCAATGAGCCTACACAGAGGCAGGGTGTGGGTTTAATAGCAAGCTTAATTAAACAGCTTCCTGGTGAAAACTAAGGGCTCTCCAGCAAGATGTGAAATGCATATATTCTGTCCTTTGCTGGGAAACTTGTACTGAAAAGTGCGTCTTTGTTGCAGAACATTGAGAAGTAAAATTTGGCAGGGGTTGCAGGGGTACACAGTGGAAGAACACAATACCTTAAATTTGAGCCTTAATTGAAAATTCCCAAAATGCAAGTTGAAAACACATTTTGGAATTTTCCATAAATCCTGGCTGAACCACTTTTTTCCACTACAGCTCACTTACAGTAGCTGCTCCTGAAAGAGCCTTTCTGGTCTGCTTGAGAGTCCATCTTACTTTTTATCCTGCCTCACTCCCACTTTCCTTTATCTACTGCTCTGCTTACCTGCTTCTTGTTAATGCCCCTTTAAAGTTATGAGAGACACACCTAGCTCATGCTCACTGTTGCAATAATGCTGTTGCAAAGTAACAGTAGAAGTTCAGTAAATGTTTGTTTTGCAGATTAAATGGCTAAGAAAATAAAAGTTATTTTCCCTGAACAACTATCTTTATCAAAAGGTACTGTGTTCACTTTACTTTTTAACAATAGAACCTTTGCTATAACAATAAATGTACTGAGGAAACAGAAGTGAAATAATTATAACAGCCCTTCCCCATTAATCATTAAAACCAGCCTTAAACCACTAAAGAGAAGTAGGGGTATCTAAGACAATTTTCCCAACAATGGGCCTTAGTGATGTCAATCTGGTAATACAAAACTTCCTTCATTTCTATCATGGATAAAATAGCATTTAAATCAGGGCAAAGAAAGACCCAATGAACCACTGCACAATGGAATGAACAACAGCATAGTAACAAATATGAGATAAAGTTTACATTCTGGAAAGTTACTCTAACTAAACCTTCATTTGGGCTAAAGAAATGGAGAAAACTACAACATCTAAAATGCAGCTCTGGCTCCAGCTCCCTACTGGACTCAGAAGCCACTCATTCTTTGCATAAACACCAGAATCTTTCTAAACTGACCTCAGGATTTGTGTGCATGTGTAAGTATATGTATACATGTGTTTGTGTATATGTGTGTATTTATATGCCTATATGTATATGTTATGTGTATGTGTGTGTGTGTGTATATATATATATATATATATATATATATATATATATATATATATATATGTGTGTGTGTGCTTAGGTATATATATATATATGTATTCATATGTATGTATATATACCTATATGCACATGTTATGTTTATGTATGTATATTGTTAGGTATATATATATGTGTATATGTTTAAGTATGTGAATATGTTTATGTATATGTTTGTGTATACTAAAGAGTAAGTCTTATTTTTTAGACCAAGAAAGTTTCCATGACAAGAGGTTGTAAGGCATATGACTAATCCCAGTGGATTTTACCTAAAGTTTCTGCTTCATATAACATTGAGAGGAATTTGTGAATATTATATTAATTATATCACATAAAATCTCACAAAGCAATGTGAAGCCATGGGTTTTAGAATCAGGTCACCTGATTTCTTGTTCCAGCTCAGCCTCTGGCAAGCTCTATGATGTTGATAGAACCTCATTTTCCTCATTTACTAAATGCAAGCTCTCTACTCTCTCACCAACTTCATGGCAAGCATAATGCAAGTTAATATGTAAAAGCTCTTAACACACTCTAATTTGATGTACAAATCTGGCTGTACTTTTATAGCTATGCCCTCAGGGGAACTAAGTCTAAAATACCTGAAGTTTCTGGGCTTCCAAGTTTATCTTCCTCTGCATATTTCATTTGCCTGACTACAGAGAACAGGATCATTAATATTAATATTCAGACTTCATGAATTATGCACTTGAACTAAGACAATTTTGTTCTACCTTTTCTGTCTTATGCTTGATCTCACATGTCCACTGAGCTTCAGTCATGAGCAACGACCATCAAGGAAAATGAAGACCTATAGTATCTTTGAGAAGGTAGAACTTGTAGCCTTTCATGTATGAGGATCTGCCTATCAAAAAGGTCGATATCCATAGGTGCTAATGTACATTTAACTCTCCAATCCTTGATCTCAGTCTTCATAAAAATCCCATTGCATCAGTTACCCATCACTGATCCCTGACTCTGGAAACCTTTGCAGTGAAAGTCTGGTTGGAACACTCAATGGTGAGAGAGAAGAGTGATTATACGAGCAAGAGATATTGAGACCATGATTGGAAAAATCACAGAGACAAATAGCCAAACAAGTGCAAACACATGAACTGTGAACCAATAGCTGAGGAGCCCCCATGGAACTGGATCAGGCTCTCTGGATAAGTGAGACAGTTGATTAGCTTGAACTGCTTAGGGGGCCCCTAGGCAGTGGGACCAGGACCTGTCCTTGGTGCATGAGCTGCCTTTTTGGAATCTAGGTAGGGCCTATGCTTGAGACACTTTTCTCAGCCTTGGTATAGGGAAGTGGGGACTGGACCTGCCTCATCTGAATCTACCAGGCCGGGCTGATTTCTGAGAGACCTTACCTTGGAGGAGGTGGGAATGGGTGGTGGATTTGAGAAGAAGGCTGTGGGGTGGGAGGAGGGAGGACAGGGAGATGTATGACTGATATGAAATATTAATTATAAAATAAAAATATTTTTAAAAATTTCAAAAGCAACCATAAATTAAAACTGATAAAGATTAGATTTGGAGCTTCCCAAAGTTAGGGTTGGGGAAAGGTTTTGTTTTTGTCTTCCAGGAAAAGGAAAGCATCCAGCTAAGGAATCTGAAGACCACTGAACAAATGAGACATCTGAAGTGAAAGGATGAATCATTCAGAAATCTTTCCCAAGAATAGGATTTTCTACAGTGAACCATGACTAGGCCTAATTTTGAAGTCTCCAAAAATGTGATTGGACTCCACAAAGATAATTCCATCAGGATGATTATAATGCCACTAAGCTGACAAACACCACCCAAATATCAGCTCTGGACTATAAATTGCTCAGGACAATTTTGAGATGAGTAGCTGAGATGACCTAGTCTCACAGACTACTGGAGCAAGGACTTGAAACAAGCCCTATGTTTTCACATTATGCAGAGACTAGACAACAAATGACACAGCTAACTCTCACAGAACTTTACAATTAACCCCCAAATTTTTCTTTTCAGGTTCCCCTAAAAATGCTGTGGCCCTCAGACAGCAGGAAGTAATTTTAAGAACATGACACCCACATTCCCAAGAGTTGGGGTGGGTGGTTTTCATTGTTTAGGATGGTTGGTTACAAGTTGTTAATTGATAATGGTCAGGAAAAAGAACTTAACAGGGAGATTGGATTCAGGATTTTTGATTTAAAAAAAGGAAAAGAAAAGAAAAAAAGAGGATATAGATAAGAGATAGATTATTAAATCTACCTGAAAAGAAAAAAAGAGATGATACACATATGTTAACATAAAAGAGTAGATTATTGAATCTACTTTTAAAAGGAAACTACTAGTTTTAAATATTTTACTTGGATTGGATATTTGTATATTGTATACAAATTATCTATATTTGAGATTGATTTTGTTAGACAATACTGTACATTTATTTCTAATCTTGTTCAAAGTATTATACCTATACAATTCATTTAACAATGTAATCCAAATTACTAGTCCTTGAAAGTTATTACCAACTAATTAGGATATAAAAAAATGAAAGTTAGTAGTTAGTCATTACAGTCAAACTTGTAGTCATATTAGGTACATTTTCAAGGTCAAGCAGAAATACATTTTAGATAAACAGATCATCTTCAAACACTTCAGAAATCTACAGAATATGGCATTTAAGATGTTTAATGACATAGATTTTTTCCCCTTTTTTTATGACAATGATACATGTCTGTTCTTGGCAGCACCAATCTACTTCAGAGAAGATGATAGGCCTTGAAGAAACTCCATATGGTGTTTACTTTCACTTTAGCAAAAGTTAGCCACTGGGCAAGAAAGTGCCCTGGCGTGGACTGCTGACAGTGTGCTGTCCAAAATGGACAAGCAGGGCACAAAAGAAAGGACTGCTAATCCTTGCCAAGACAAGGTAGAAAGGCTCTTCAGAAAATCCTGCTTCACACATGAGTGTCAGTTATGCTAAGCTTGTAGGCCAAAGATTGATTCCCCAGTGTTGGAGAGAAACCTTGGGTGACTTTTCAGGCTGCCAGCTGTTTCTGTTATTCCTCACATTTTTTGGAAGTTGCTTGTTTGCACTTCCTTTTTAATTAGGTAATATTTTCTTCTTGGGTCTCTGAGGGGGTTGAAGATTAGATAGTTATAGTTTTAGTTTTCCTTGTTAACAAATTCAAAAAAGAAACACACTAAAGAGATGTAAAGTGTATAAGTTTAAAAGACATCAAAAGATAGTTTTTGGTTGATAATGTAAGTTAGGATAGAAAATGAATTAGAATCATTTTGACCTCACCAAAAAAGGATAGATAATAGAACATTTTCATTGAAGTTTTCAAATGTAAATGGATTGGCATTGTTGATATATTTATTGCTTGTATATATTGTATAGTTATTGTACTTATTGTATATAGTTTTTTCTTACATTAGTTATAAGTTTTTAGACAAAGGGGAAATATGGTGATATTTTATTTGTGCTATAACAAATAAAGCTTGCCTGGAGATCAGAGGATAAAGCTAGCCACTATATTCAGTATAGAGGTCAGGCAGTGGTATCCCACACCTTTAATCCTAGCATTTGGGAGACAGAGATTCATCAAGATCTCTATGAGTTCAAGGCCACACTGGGAACAGAGCCAGACATGGTGGCACATGCCTTTAATCCCAGTACTAATTGACCATAGAGGTCTAGATATCTGTATAGATAGACATGAAGTGATAGAGCTGGGCAGAAAGAGGAAGTGATGTAGCTGGGTGGAGAGAAGAATTAAGGAGGCAGGACACAGAAAGGTATACAGATGTGAGTATAGAGGAAATAGCTCTCTCTTGGGCTGAGGAATTTCTAGCAGTAAGAATTTGTGACTGTGGCTTATTCTATCCCTCTGATCTTTCAGCTTTCACTCCAATATCTGGCTCCAGGGTTTTTATTAAGACTGTTTAGCAATTTGTATTACATGGGTTAATTTTATTTAATCAAACATATCCTGGCATCATTAAACAAATGTTCTAGAGCATAAGCAAAAGTAACACTCCTTAAAATAATATTCTACAACATTCCCCCCTTTTGTCTAAATAAAAGATGAAAGGTTTTAACTTTAACATAGTAAGACTGTACACAATAAGAATAATGATCAAGCAAAGATTTATTCACAATATAATGAATTCCAGGTCATTTGTGTCTGGCAAATTAAACAAAAATACTCCATTATCTATCCTATCTTAATGAATTTAAAGTTTTTTACCTAATTTACTCTCTACCATAACTAAGGAAAACTGCAACTACATCTAGTCTTCAACTCCATCAAAGATCCCAGAAGGATAATATTATCTGAGTAAACAAAAAGTGCATTGCAAACAACTTCCAAAACTCTGGAAATGACAAAGACTTTGGCTGCCTGGACAGTCACCCAAAGTTCCTAGTGCAACATTGAGGCATCCATCTTCAGCCTATATGTCCATAGTACCTGGAAGACTTCTCAGTGAAGCGGGAAATTTGAAGGACTTTTGCATTATATTGGCAAAGTTAATAAGTTGCTTTACTCTGTGTCCTGCAGAATATGTGGAAGACTCTTCTGTGAATCAGAATATTGAAGGGCTGACCTGCCTTGTTTTGACAAACTTCAACAGTCTTTTTCCTGTGTCCTGCATTTCCAGTCTGGACAGCACATTGTCACCTGTCAAAGGCAAGAACAGTTTCTTTGCCCAGTGGCTAGCCTTGCCACAATGAAAGCAAATTCCATAAAAAGTTTCTTCAATGCACATCATCTCTGAAGTAAATTGGTACTGCCATAAGCTGATAGGTCTCATTGTCATGAAAAACTTTAAATTAAAAAAAACATTTAAAATGCCATACTCTATGGGTCTTTGAAGTACCTGAATACATCTATCTAAAATATATCTATTTAACCTAGAAAATATATATCACATATCTACATATTTGATTGTTATAAATGGCCTATGTTTCTTGATTGTCCTCTATAACTAATACCTTCCAAACACTAGAACTTTATCTTATATTTTTAAATGAACTGTGTACATATAATAACTTAAACAAGAGTAGAAACACATATATAATATGTGGTAACAAAACCCCTTAAATTTGTATCAATATACAAAACCCTTTTAGACCAGAGCAGAAACATATATACAGAGTAACAAAAATAACTTTAAATTTATATTAATATAAAAAAAATCCTATAAATAAAAGTAGAAATATATACAAGGTATTATAACAAGAATTACCTTAAATTTGTAACAATCCTTACAAATACAAAATATTTGAGATCAACAGTTGTCCCTTATTTTGTAATAGAATCAACAATCTACCCAATTATTTAAAGTATATTCAACAATCCTCACTTCCATCCTATCATTCTTATATCCCCCTCACTTTCTTTTCTTTTTCCTTTTTTCTTTTTTTCAAAGAAATTCCTGAATGTAATATCATTTGCATAATTTTCTCCCTTGCCAATACCAGTAACACACAACCCCCATAAATGATGACAAGCATCCATAAATCACCAAATGAACAAATACCATTCTTCCCACCTCTTACAAATGTGGATGTTGTCCCCAAAATTACTTCCTCTTTTCTGGGAGCACTGATACACTGAAAAAACTGAAATGTTGGCCAATGGAATTATTTTGATCCAGGTAGAATCATTGTAGTGAGACCCCATCATCCTTTTGGAGACTTCAGAGTTCACTGTTCAGAAAATTTATTGTTCATTGTGGAATATTTAAACATTATTAATATAAAAATAGAAAGTTTAAATTTTAAGATACTAATATACCTAAAAAAGTTTTCAAAAAGTCAAAATAAATTTTAAGAGAAAGAAATTTGTGACAAATGTAGTCTCTAGATTTTAGTTTTCTACTGTGCCATACCAAGTAGCTCTTCTGACATGAGACAGAGACTCTGCATTTCTTTTAACAACATTCTTGGGTTTAGAGAGAGCCACACTCCAACTCCAAAGCCAGTTTTGGATTGTAATTGAATTAGAACAACAACTATTTTGAGAGGAAAAGAGATTTTACCCAGTAGAAAGTAATTGTACCAACATACCAGATTGTTTCTTGGTAATTTTTTTCTCCCTTCTCTTTCAGATGTCTATTTGTCCAAAGATCCTTGTAGTCTTCAAGATGGATATTTTTATTTTCCTGAAATGGTGAAAACAAAACCCTGTCATGACCCTAATTTGGTGAGTTTTTCCTTTTGACATGGTAAATCACCACCTCGGTTGAGAACTCTCACTTCTCCAAAGCAATTTTATTTCCATTTGACAAATATATTTTTGACCTTTTAAAAGTTAAGGTATTCCTAAAGTTTATAGGCTGGTTTACTCCAACAGTCCCCTTTTCAATTCCAGGTTTCTTCGCAGCTGTCCTTTGCTTTTTAACAATCAAGAAATTAAAAATCTAAACAATAACATATAGAATCCAGACTCCCTAAGTATTTCCCATGTCATATGACCTTTTTCTTCTTTCCCTTATCTTATTATTAAGAAATTTTCTATTAATTTTACATATCAACCACAAATCCCCCTCTTCCTTCTTTCTGTCTCCCATCATTCCCCCCAAATCACCCCCAATCCCCACATTTGCCAAGTCAAGGTTTCCTATGGAGAGTTAACAGAGCCTGGCACACTCAGCTGAGGCAGGTCCAAGCCCCTCTCTCCCTGCCCCAAACTGTACAAGGTGTCATACCCTACCCCACACATGCACCAGGAACAGATCTCGATCCCCCTGACACCCAAACAGTTCAAGCTAAACAACTGTTTCCTTTATCCAGAGGGCCTAGTCTAGTCCGATGAAGGCTCCACAGCTATTAGTCCACAGTTCATGGGCTTCCATTTATGTGGCTGGGTCATCTCTGCACACGTTTCCATCATGATCTCACTGTCCCCTGCCCATAGAATCCCTCCTTTCTCTCATTGATTCAATTCCTTGAGCTCAGCATGGTACCTGGCTGAGGATCTCTGCATCTACTTCCATCAGTAACTGGATGAAAGCTTTATGATGACAGTTAAGATATTCACTAATCTGATCACTGGAGTAGACCAGTCAAGGCATCCTCTCAACTATTGCTGGTAGTAAAAGCTGGGATCATCCTTGTGGATTCCTGGGAAATTCTCCAGCACCTATTTGCATGATGCCTTCATTTACCATGGCATCTCTTTCCTTTCTCTCCCACTCTGTCCCTGTTTTAGCATGATCCTCCCATTTCTTTAGGCTCTCATCCCCCATTGTTTGTTCTCCATTACCCACCCACCCCCACTCCCAGTTTGTTTATGTAGATCTCATGTATTTCTCCTTTGCTGGGTTATCTACATGTCCCTCTTAGGGTCCTCCTTGTTAGGTAGCTTCTCTGGAGCTGTGGGTTGTAGTCTGGTTATTCTAGTATCCACTTATGAATTAGTACATACCATATTTGTCCTTCTGAATCTGGGTTACCACACCCAGGATAATATTTTCTAGTTCCATCCATTTGCCTACAAATTCATGATATCATTGTTTTTTAATGCTGAGTAGTACTCCATTGTGTATATGTACCACATTTTGTTTATCCATTCTTCGGTTGAGGGGCAGCTAGGTGGTATCCAGGTTCTGGCTATTATGAATAATGCTGCTATGAACATAGTTGAGAATGTGTCCTTGTGGAAAGATTGAGCATTCCTTGGGTATATGCTCAAGAGTTGTATAGCAGGGTTCTGAGGTAAATTGATTCCCAACTTTCTGAGAATTGCCATACAGATTTCCAAAATGGCTATACAAGTTTTCATTCCCACCAACAGTGGAGGAGTATTCTCCTTGCTCTGCATCCTCTCCAACATAAGCTGTCTTCGTTGTTTTTGACCATACCCATTCTGACAGGTAAAAGATGGTATCTCAGAGTCATTTTGATTTGCATTTTCCTGATGACTAAGGATGTTGAGCAATTCCTTAGGTGTTTTTCAGCCATTTGAGACTTTTCTGTTGAGAATTCTCTGTTAAGCTGTATAGATAATTTTAAATTGGATTGTTTGGTGTTTTGATGTCTAGTTTTTTGAATTGTTTATATATTTTGCAGGTCAGCCGTCTGTCAGATGTAGGGTTAGTGAAGATCTTTTCTGTAGGTTGTGATTTTGTCTTATTGGCCATGTCCTTTGCCCTACAAAAGCTTCTCAGTTTCAGGACATCCCATTTATTAATTGTTGCTCTCAGTGTTTGTGCTATTGGTCATATATTGAGGAAGTGGTCTTCTGTGCCAATACATTCAAGACTATTTCTTACTTTCTTTTCTAACTGGATTTATGTTGAGGTCTTTGATCCACTTGGACTTGAGTTTTGTGCATGGCAATAGATATGGGTCTATTTACAATCTTCTACATGTTGACATCCAGTTATGCCAGCACCATTTGTTGAAGATGCTTTCTTTTTTCCATGGTACAATTTTGGCTTCTTTGTCAAAAATCAGGTGTTCATGGGTGTGTAGATTAATGTCAGGGTCTTCAGTTAAATTCCATTAGTCCACATGTTGGTTTTTATGCCAGTACAAGCTGTTTTTATTACTATCGCTCTATAGTAGAGCTTGAGGTCAGGGATTGTGATGCCTCCAGAGGTGACTCTATTTTACAGGATTGTTTTAGCTATCCTGGGTGGTTTTTTTTTTTTTTTTTTTTTGCATATGAAGTTGAATATTGTTCTTTACATGTCTGTGAAGAATTGTGTTGGTATTTTGATGAGGATTGCATTGAATCTGTAGATTGCACTTGGTAAGATTGCCATTTTTACTATGTTAATCTTACCTATTCAAGAGCATAAGAGAGCTTTCCATTTTCTGATATCTTCTTTGATTTCTTTCTTCAGAGACTTAAAGTTCTTTTCATACAGGTCCTTTGCTTCCTTAGTTAGAGTTACTCCATGGTATTTTATATTATTTGTGGCTATTGTAAAGGGTGATGTTTCTCTGATTTCTTTCTCAGTCCATTTATCATTTGTATTTATGAGGGCTACTGATTTTTTTGGAGTTAATCGTATATCCTGTCACATTACTGAAGGAGTTTATCAGTTGTAGAAATTCCCTGGTAGAATTTTTGGGGTCAGTTATATATACTAATATATCATCTGTGTTTGACTTCATCCTTTCCAATTTGTATCCTCTTGATTTCATGTTGTCTTATTGCTCTAGCTAGAACTTCAAGTACTGTATTGAATAAATATGGGGAGAACAGAAGCCATGTCTTTTTCTTGATTTTAGTGGAATTGCTTTGAGTTTCTCTCCATTTAATTTGATATTGGCTGTCAGCTTTCTGTAAATTGCCTTTATTGTGTTTAGGTATGTTCCTTGTATTCCTGATCTCTCTAAAACTTTTATCATGAAGGGATGTTGGATTTTGTCAAAGGCCTTCCAGCATCTAACAAGATGATCATGTGTTTTTTTTTTTCTTTCAGTTTGTTTATATGGTGTGTTACATTGACAGATTGTTGTGTGTTGAACAATTCTTGCATTAATGACCAGTGATTGTTAATTTCTGTTTTTGTTTTTTTTGGTGGTAGTGTTGTATGTTTCCCTTATTTAGTATTTGTTGGTGTGGAACTGTCTATTGCCTGTGTTTTCATGGGTGTATCTAACTTCCTTAGGTTGGATGTTGCTTATAATGCTTTCCATAGGGCTGGATTTGTGGAAAGATATTGTTTAAATCTGGTTTTATCATGGTATATTTTATTTTCTCTGTCTATGGTGATTGAGAGTTTTGCTGGGTATAATATTCTGGGTTGGCATCCATGGTTTCTTAGTGTCTACATAATGTCTGTCCAGGACCTTCTGGCTTTTAGAGTCTCCATGGAGAAGTCAGGTGTTATTCTTATGGGTCTGCTTTTATATGTTACTTGGTCTTTTTCTTTTGCCACTCTTAATATTCTTTCTTTAATCTGTATGTTTATTGGTTTGATTATTATGTGGCCTTTTTTTGGATTCAGTCTATTTGGTGTTCTGTAAGCTAGTTGTATCTTTCTAGGTATTTCCTTCTTTAGGTTGGGAAAGTTTTCTTCTATGATTTTGTTGAATATATTTTCTGTGTCTTTGAGTTGGTATTCTTCTCTTTCTTCTATCCCTATTATTCTTAGGTTTGGTCTTTTCATGGTGTTCCAAATTTCCTGGATGTTTTGTGTTATGATTTTGTTGATTTTAGTGTTTTTCTTTGACTGACAAGTCTATTTCCTCTATTATAGCTTCAACTCCAGAGGTCCTCTCTTCCATCTCTTGCATTCTGTTGGTTATGCTTGCATCTATAGTTCCTGTTCATTTCCTCATATTTTCCACTTCAGTATTCCCTCAGTTTGTGTCTTATTTATTGTCTGGATTTCAGTTTTCAAATCTTGAACTGTTTTCTTCACCTGTTTAATTGCTTCCTCCTGGCTTTCTTTAAGGGATTTACTGATTTCTTACGATGTTTTCTTTGTCTTTTCCTCAATTTCTTAAAGAGAATTTTTCATTTCCTCTTTAAAGACCACTATTTTCTTCTTAAAGTTATTTTTAAGGTCGATTTCTTCTGTTTCTTCTGAGTTGGTATGTTCAGGTCTTGCTGATATAGGTTCTGATGGAGGCATAATGGTCTTTATGTTGTTGCCTGTATTTTTACACTGGTGTCTACCCATCTTTTTCTCCACTTGGTGCAAGTGGTGTCTGTGTCTGATAGAGCCTCTCTTGGTCTGATGAAACTCTTGGTCCATTGGGAGCCCTTGGTCTATTTGGGGCTCTTGGTGCTGGTGCTGATGGACTCTTTGTCTCAGGGGAAAGCTCCTATTCCAATTGGCACTGGTGAGCTCTTTCTCAGGGGACAGTTGCAGTCTTTGAGGGTGGATGGGGGTTGGAAGAGGTGGGACTTGTGGGTTGAAGGGCCTGGTGGGGCATGGTGGTAGTCTGACCGTTTTGCAGGTAGCCTGCCTACTAGCCTGAAATTGGGACTACAATGGGTAGTGGTGTGTGGGCACAGGATAGTGCCCCTGGGCCCAAAGCCTACAGGCTGGGGTGTTTGCCTATGAAAAACTCACCTCTTAGTCCAATCAACACTTGTGGGTAAACTTTTTCTTTCATATTACTTTTACTCTCTCTTTAAAGACTTTATTATTATTTTTAAAGTATCATTTTTTTTGTATGACTATACCCTTTTTCTTTCGTTTTTTTTCTTCTTTCAAGACAGACTTTCTCTGTGTAGCCTTGCGCCCTTCCTGGAACTCACTTTGGAGACCAGGCTGGCCTCGAACTCACAGAGATCCACCTGCCTCTGCCTCCTGAGTGCTGGGATTAAAGTCATGCACCACCACTGCCCAGCTGTCTCTTTTTCTTTTCTTAAGCCTATGCACATCGTTAAACACACTGTAACCTGTCTAGAGCTTTTTCTGTCTCAACCTCTTTTATTGTATATCTTCAGCTTTTTTTGAGTGTATGAGCAAACCTTTAAATTGCTAACCTACACCTGGATCCTCCACATATGGCTCTCAGTTTGCTTTGCCTGCACCTCATATAGTGAAAACTTAGCATGAAACTTGTGGCCAGTTGGAGGTTTGTCTGACCAGGAACTGCATTCAACCTTCCTAGATTTCTAGAATGCCAATTCTTGTGCTGTGACAGGCATTTTTACTTAGTTTTTTGTTTCTACTTAATGTACTGACTACTCAAGGACTTGCCAGCAGGCAGAAACTCTTAAAAGAACAGTATCCTCTTAAAAACAAAACAACAATAACAACAAAAAACTTCCTCAGGCAATATGGAAATTCCATTGCCATGTTGGTATGCCAAAATGTTGCAGTTTGGTTTTGCTCTTTTGGGGGCCTGCCACCCAGCTCCCAAATAAATCAAACACAGAGGCTTATTCTTAATAATGAATGCCCAGCCTTAGCTTGGCTTGTTTCTTGCCAGCTTTTCTTAACTTTAAATTATTCCATCTACCTTTTGTTTCTGAGCTTTTACCATTGTTGTACTTCTATAACTTTTACTTTTACTCTGTGGCTTGCTGTGTAGCTGGGTGGCTTGCCCCTGTATCTTTTTCATTCTCTAGCTCTTCTTCCTCTTCTCTTTTCTTCTCCCAGATTTCTCCTTCTACTTATTCTTTCACCCTGCCAGATCCTTTCTCCTGTCTTCCTATTCAGTTCTTTATTAGACTGTCAGGTGTTTTAGACAGGCACAGTTACACAACTTCACAGAGCTAAACAAATGAACATAAACAAAATAACATAACTGAACATAATGTTCTATAACAAGGAAGTGAACCCAAGACTATCCAAACACTATATTGCACTAGCCACCTTTCTTCCTGTCTTTCTTAGAAGAAGAGTACATGCAAAGAAATAACAAGGCAGGTGTGATGGTTAATGCAAATTTTCAACTTGAGTGTATATGTAATCACCATGTAAAGAAACCTCCAGCTGTGTCTATGAGGAGAGAAGATCTGCCCTGAATTTGATAGTATCATTTCACAGGCTTGATTACAAGGATGAATACAAAGGAAAAAATGACCAGAGTCACCATCATCTCTCTCTCTCTCTGTTTTCTGACTGTGGGTGCAATGGGCTGTCACAAGCTCCTGCCACCATGACTTGTCTGCCATGATGGACTGTGCATTCAAACTGTGAGCCAAAATAAACTCTTCCTCCCTTGAGCTGCCTCTGTCAAGTGTTTTATCATAGCAATAAGGAAATCAATACAATAAGAAATGTACAGTAGAGAATAAGCAATTTATAAGAATAAGCAACATAGACCACTTGTGGAACATCACACTTACTGTGCTTGTTGGTTCAAATATAGCCCTACACTGATTGAAGTGACAGTCAGAAAGCCTATTTCTTTCTTGTGGTCAATGAAAGAATTGTTTTCTTTGTCACAAAGAAGCAAGTATGCTTAGTAAGTAGTTACTTTTCTTTAAAAAATACTTTCTTTATGCATATGAGTATTTTTTCTGGATGTATGTCTGTATACCACATGAGTACTGTACCCATGGAGGCCTAAAAAGGGCATCAGATTCACTGGAACTGGGGATGACAGAGAATTGTGGTCTACCATGTAGGTGCTGGGAATTGAACCTGGGGCCCCTGAAAGTGTTCTTCATCATTGAAGAATTGTTCTAGCTCTTATTAGTTGCTTTTCTACTATTTTTTGATAAGATACCATGTATAGATAAAGGAGTTCATTTGAACTTACAAAGGATATGGTCCATCATGGTAGGGATAGCATGGAATCAAGAGGTCAACATGGTAGCTGAAGCTAGGGTCTGAAAGCTAAGAGCTCACATCTTGAAACTCAAGTAAGAGGTACTCAGGTTGGAATAGCATATGGCTTTGAAATGTTGAAGTCTGTTCCCAGTGAAACACTTCTTCCAACAAGGCCATAATTCCTAAGCCTCCCCAGACAGTGCCACCAACTAGGGATTATGTACTCAAATGTCCCTGACTATGGGGGATATCTAATTCAAACCACCACATTCCATTCATTGGCCCTCATAAGCTCATGGTATTCTATAATGGAAAATGCATTTAGTCCAATTTTAAAAGTTTACATAGTCTTTCACAGTTTCAATGTTGTTTAAAAGTCCAGACTAGCTTCTATTACTCAAAACAGTCTCTTAACTGTAAGCTCCTGTAATATCAAAAAACAAATTACACACTTTCAATATAACATGGCACAGAATGTACATTACCATTTGCAAAAGGATGCTGCAGGAGCATGGGTAGGAAATACTAGACCAACGTAAGACAGAAACACAGCAGGGCAAATGTTGAAGCCTATATCTTCATGTCCAGTGTTAAAGTATTTAGATAGCTCTATCCCTACAACTTTACTGTGTGCTATCTATCTATCTATCTATCTATCTATCTATCTATCTATCTATCACATTCTATCTATTTCTATCTCTTGGGCTGGTTCCACTACCTGTGTGCCACTCTACTTGGCAGATATCTCATATCTCTGACATCTTCAACATCTTAGATCTCCAACAAATTCTAGGCTTTTCTTCTACAGCTTCACAAAATGGCCTCTTGGGGACTTCACATAGTACTACCCTGCTTACACATTGCCAGGCCTCAATAGCTCTGTAAAACTGTGTAGAAGGAATCTATAATCTCCTTAGTCTTGTGTCCTTCATGACTCAATGCTAGTACCATGTGGACAATTTTGCCAAGTTAGGCTGCCAGTTTATGATGGAGCATGATATAGCCTCTTTTTTATTTGTTTGTTTGTTTCAAGACAGGGTTTCTCCATGTAGTTTTGGTGCCTATCCTGGACCTTGCTCTATAGACCAGGCTGGCCTGGAACTCACAGAGATCTGCCTAGCTCTGCCTCCTAAGTGCTGGGATTAAAGGCATGTGCCACTGCTGCCTGGCAATACAGCTTCTTTTCAAGTACAAATGTTGGCTGTAATATTAAGGATTTCATCTGAGTCTGACCTATGGCATCCATGTGTATATGAGAAGATTTTTTGTGATGCTGCTGTCTTTGAGTCACTCATGCTTCTGTAATTAGCCTCAGAACTAATTAGTTAACCAAGATGGTCTTGGACAAATTATTTTCTTTGTTCTGTTATCTATCTAGAATATATAGATATATCTTTATATCTCCCAGATAAATACCAAACAACACAAGTTTCACTTGGAATATACAGGTTTTATGTTTTGCTCAAAGCCACATAGGTGGTAAATAGTCAAAACAGTACAAAATAGCTTGACTCCTGGGTTGACAATTTCTATATTGGTAATAATGACTATTTAGTCAATAATTATTAATACTTATTAAGTATTTACTATATGTAAAGTGTAGAAATTTTTTGCCTTTCTCTGTTTAATGTTTATATAAATCCTATAAATTAACATTACAAAAATTAGGACAAATTGGTAAATGACACTCACTAAGTAATAAAGCAAGCAAATATTTGATTCCAGGTTATTTGACCTCCAAACCTGCAGTCTAAGCTGCTAAATGACTGATGGGAAAGTCAATTACTCTAGAAATTTACGTTGTTCCTTTCACTTCTCCTCACAGGGAAGGGATGTTAGACTCCAAGCAGTATCATCTTTAAAAACAGATGTATTTGAGCTCTGTCAAACTCCATCATCAACTTCTATATTGTGATCTGATCCTGGGAGCTGTTGGTTCATTTGTTGATCTATTTTTAGTAACTTTTTCCTATCTGAAAGCTGACTTTGAAAGTCTCTTTCGTTGTAGTGATTACATATTGCTTTTGTAATCTACCTTTCTCAAAGGCCATGCTGATTATAATCATCTAACTGGTAGCCAAGTTGTCTCCAGAGCTCTAATCTAGTAAGCTCAAAAGCATATGTACTTGCTGATTAGTGCTGTCAGCTTTGAGATATAGTGCTTAGTAAGGCAACCTTCAGTTAACAACTGTAAATAAGTAAAAGAGGTTGTCAAAGGAAGCTTTTCCTGTCATCTAGAATTTCAACAGAAGCCCTCAAGACATTCCACATCCTAAACTGGGTTCTTATGTGGGACATGAAGTAAACATGCTTACACAGAGTCTTCCAGCAAAACAGCTCACTTCAAGCCTACAAAACATTGAAATAAAAAGTTTTCAGGGAAGAGAAGAACTTTGGAGAGAGCTACTGGAGTTTTGTAAATTCTCCTTTCTACCTTCAGAGTGGATGAAAGTAGAGACACATCATGATGTTAATTAGGTGATAAAGGATTGAAGTGAGCATTGTATTTTCATAAGAGGCTGTAATTTTGATGTAGATAGAACTCTGTGGTTGAAAGACATTCGTGAAGTAGAGGATATATTTCTTTGATTAGATGTCAACCACATTGAAGGGATCTCACCTGAGGCATCTTAAAAGGATGTGTCTTCACAAAGATACTCAGAGTCAAGAAACAGAGGGTGGACTACTAGAGGCACAGGGGCTGATAGAGAAACACAAGCTTGTTCCCCAGAGAATGTCTGGACTTAAATTAGTCAGTTGTCTCACTAGAAGCTTCTGAGAAAAATTCAAAAAGCTGATCCAAGAAAGAAAAGCCAGCATTGATGCCCAAACATCAGCTTTCAACAGTACCAGACACAAAAAGCTGTACTTCCTTCCTCTGATTTTCTCTTTAGTTGGATAGACTCTGAGGTGAGAGAAGCAACAGATTGTGTGCAGGCCAGAAGATGAAAAACACAGGGAATATATATATATATATATATATATATATATATATATATATATATACACATATGTATTTATATGTATGTATATATACATATATATATATATATATATATTCTTACTTGAAAAGAGGAACTTCACCATGTTCATGAACCAAGATAATCTTTAATGGTAATTCTTTAATAAGTGGATTCATTCAGTATACACTGATTGAGATTTAACACAATTTTGGCTTACAGGAATATATATTGAACCTAACATATAGACGAAATCTTTGCTCTCAAGAAGCAGGTTAGAAGATTAAGAGCAGCTGGAAAACAAAAACACAAATTAGAAACATACAGGATCAATCCAAGATGTAATAGGAACTATCATGTAAAACAACATCATCATTTGACTGGGGTATCTGGGATATAATGACTTATGAAGTAACATAGTGCAAAAAGAGAGATAATCTATTTAAAAAACAGAGGGGAAATTTTTCTAGGTGAAAATAATTGCAGATGCCAAGCCACTAGGGAAGGGTGAAGGACAAAAAGGAGACCAATTCAATGATGATGTTCAAGGTCTTCCATTTGACTTTGACTTTTGCAATCCTGAGCTATGTTTTCTTCAAGTCAAATTCCCCAACCCTCAAATGAACAAATAAGTTCAGGATTAGAGTTAGCTTTAAATAAACTTCATTTGTTCTGTTGGGGAGTACCCTGCTAAGCTTTTAACTACAACCTAATATTTGGGCACATTTTATAGTTTTATGTAGAATTTGGCCAACAAGAAGGCACACAGATTGGTATAAGCCTAGAATCTTTTTTTAAAAGATCCTTATTTATTATGTATACAGAAGAGGGCGTCAGATCTCATTACAGATGGTTGTGAGCCACCATGTGGGTGCTGGGAATTGAACTCAGGACCTCTAGAAGAGCAGTCCGAGCTCTTAACCTCTGAGCCATCTCTCCAGCCCCAAGCCTAGAATCTTATTTAAAGACTAGATTCATATTATAGGATATAGCTCTCTTTCTGTGTATATTCTCTATCTCTTTCTCTCTCTCTGAAATGCATGTCTACTTGCAAAGAGATACCTACACATACATGTTTATCTCTTCACAATACCCAAATTACAGAAGTAGCCTAGATGTCTGTCCACAGATAGATGAATTAAAACAGGGCACATATACATAATGAAGTTTTATTAATCCATAAGGAACAACATTATGGCATCAATAGAAAAATGAAAGCCGGGTGGTGGTGGTGCACGCCTGTAATCCCAGCACTTGGGAGGCAGAGCTAGGTGGATCTCTGTGAGTTTAAGGCCAGCCTAGTCTACAGAGCTAGTCCAGGACAGGCTCCAAAGCTACAGAGAAACCCTGTCTCAAAAACAAAAACAAAATCAAAAAAAAAAAAAAGAAAGAAAAATGAATGGACTTGGAGTTTGCTACATTAGAAAAACTAAATGATTCAGAAAGACAAATATCGTATTTTCTTTCATATGTATAATATAGATTTCATACATGTATTATATAATTCATGTATAATTTCCTGTTTTTATATATACATGTGCATATGTGTACATATGTGTGTATGTATCTACTTACACATTACAGGAAAGTGGGATGGGGATTACTTGGGTGAAGAGAGGGTCCAGTGAGAGGGGAGGAGAGAAATACAAGAGCAGGTAACAGAGAATAAATATTGGCAAAGTATATCACATGCATGTGTTATGGTATCATAAGGAAACCCACTATTTTCATGTTAACCTAAACATACAAGAAACAAGTAAAAAATAGGCTAGATTATTTTGGACATGAAAGTGTGACCTTCTAGTACAAAGGAAAGTGGGGTAAAGGAGAGACAAAGATAAACAAAGAGACATTGTCAGGAAGAGAGGGAGTCAAAGGATGATGAGTGGTCACTTTTAGCTGTCCTTTTTAATTTAAGTCTTCCCATTCTATCGCTGACAGCTGCTCCTTCCTACTTTCTATCAAGGAATTTGAGATGAAGAAAGAACAAGTTCTTACTCAATGTCATATAGCCAAAAAGACAGAATTTGAAACCAAGAGTGGAAAATTTCTTACTATAATGCATACTTCTGTTGTACAAGGAAACAACAAGGTTATGAAGAAAATACAGTAATATGAAATCTACACATTATACTTCCATTGGTCTATAGCATTAAATTCTTCCCCCCAAAAATCATAATGTTTGCCTCAAGCTTCTCTGTGACACAAGTCCCAAGAAATATTTTATAATGAATGCTCATGGAGATCAGAAAGGTTGGAGTGTGCAGGTAGATCTGGCAGCTCATGAAAGGAGAGAAGTAAGGAAGGGTTATGGACATGGAGACTCTCTGGCTGTGGTTATCCTGGGAAGTCTCAGAAAAGCTGATGAGAACATTAGTTCACAGATAACCTGTTATAGGAGTATGACCATGGGCCTGAATGACCCAAATCCAGTCCCTGCACATTCTCAGTCCCTATCTAGATACAGCAGGGAAAGGGCAGCCTCCATGTAAATGCTGTGATGGGTCCTGAAGTTATGGACTGTGGTTGTATGTGTGTAGGCTACTTCATGCCTCTGCTGAAGAAATCTGAGTGTGATATTCCCAGCCTTATACGTAATAGATGTTCAGAAAAGCTAAGAATGCTGTCTCTATATATTTATAGAGAGAGAGTCTAAGCTAAGGCTATCCAAAATCAAAGTGTTTCCCAGTACAACCCCAACACACACAGAGATAAAAAGGACAGCAACTCTGAGGTCTGAGGTTTTCCATCTGTTTCTCTGGCCCATAGTTGTATCATCACTATTGTATCCAACCCTATCACTCAACTTTCCCTTCATCTTGCTTCAAACTTCAGCCATAAATTCTCTCAAATGCACCAGAATTCCAATCTGCTTCCTATATTCATGGTGTTACACATTCAGTTTCTCTATCCAAAATTCTGTGCTCTTGGCTCTAAGTGGCTCACTGCTGTAACTCATACACATGTCTACCTTCCCCTGTTGATGATATGGCTTAGTTTCAGTAGTTTGTCTGTGGTTCTTCTTGGTCTCAAAATTTTCTGTTCTACCTATAAGTCAGAAAGTATTTTTATAATGAATAAAAATGCTCAAAAATGAATTCATTATTATTATTATTATAACCAATAATTACTACTGGGCCTTTGGCTTTTCTTCTTAACCCTCATTTGTAGAACTAGGTAAAGATAAAAGGTTCATCCAAGCATCCCTATGAGGTCATTGCACCAGGTAATTATATTTATCAATTTCCAGCCTGTGTCAACTTGACAACATACAGGAACAATTGCCCTTATCTGCTACCATTATGTTGTGACTAACCAACAGGGCTTACATTGTATAATGAAGCCTAAATGGAAGTGATATATGTTACCTCCCAATATAACTGGTCCATGACCTTGTCATTCTTATCCTGCTAGAGAGCATCATAGAAAGCATATGCTGCAATAGAGGAGTCCCAGATGCAGCAACTTGGAATAAGACACCATCACCTAGAGGAAAATTGCTGTCTCACACTGGGCCTCACACTGACTATGGACACTGCAGAGTGGGAAGTACACTTTTGTTATACCAAAGGCATGCAAAAAATTTTATAGTAGATTTCTTGGTGCTCTAGGGCTGCTGTACTTGGCTATCTAAAATACCACCTCCAAATACAAGAACTAGCAAATAAGAAGTAGTATTTGCACACCCCTTTGTGTGTCTGACTTGAGCTTCTCAACTACAGAGTCCTAAGTCTGACCCATGGAAACTTGAGATGCAGGTTTATGAGTTCATGTTTCTAACAAGCTTCTTGTGATTAGCCAAATTTACAGGCATACTTAGGAACTAGCACAATACAGAATTTTAATTGTTGGTTCTTTTTCATGTGAGGAGTGTAGGTAATTATGCTCTGTGCCTTTTCCTGGCCATATATAAACCCTCTGTGACTTTTCCTGGGGATATATGGACCCCAGATAAGGAACCAATGATAGTCCAGAGTAACAATTCTACTTATAGAAGCTTGAGTGAAGGTTACCCAAAGTAGTATGGGCGATTCAAAAGCAGTTGCATCACTGAAATAACTCATGAAAGGTATATTCCTGGAGCTCTCTATAAGACAATTTGGCCATTCAGAGTCTCCTCTGTCCAGCAATTTTTATTACTTTCAGAACCCTGGGGAGGCACCTTGTGAATCACATAAATTTCAGGAACTCCTCAAGCCTTTTGCGTTGTTTACTTCCTGAATATTGATGAACCTTAATTCCTTAATGAGGAATGTTTCAATCTGGAGGAAATTACTACACAACAGTGAGGCTGAAGGGCCTTGCTAAGGATTCCCCACTAATGCTGGAAGATCTAGATTGGTGCCATAGTATTTCTACTTCTATACACTCCACCATGTAGCTTTGGGTCCAGTCTTTTCCACTTACCACCTGCATGGCCTTGGACAAGTCATTTTACCTCTCTGTCTGCTTGCTAGAATGTAATAGATAATACAGTTTCTGTACTGTGTTGTTAGGTGAATTTGAATGGCTCTGGTACATCAGAGGTGTTTAGGCAATGATACTTACCTATCATAAAGAAACTATAGCTTAAGGACATGCAGTAAATTTGTGGCAGAAGAGAGCACTTATCAAAGGAGGACCCTTACCTTCCAAGCTGTACATATATGTGATCTCAGAGTAGAACTTATGGATAAGAAAGGGACCACTGTAAGGACAGGAAGCACAGCAAATCTATTCTGTTCCATGAGGCACTGGGATAATGCTAGATACCTTGTACTTGGTATCTCAGGTAGCTTGTCTTAAGTGTGAGCCTGCAGCCAGGCAGCAGGAGGGCAATCCTTGCAATTAAAAACCAATGGCTTTTAAATGGAGCTGCTTCTTATGCCAGAAAAAGCCAAGTCACCCCCAGGTTGTAACATGGAGAGAGAGGAAGGTGTAGCTTTTAAGCTCAATCCAAGAGCATTAATTTTACATAATCTGAACTCTACTTTCCTTCTAGCCCATAGGCAATGTTCTTTCTAAAAGATGAATTAGCAGTTACATGGGTGGAAAACTTAAGCCACACCAGGACAAGTATTCTCTTTCCACATACAGCCACATCTCCTGGGGGTTCATCAGTGATTCATCAGCCACTTGACAAATGCTGGAATTGTTAGATAAAGTTTAGACTGACAAAGTCAGACAGGTGTAATGATGCCAAGAAAGTTCTGGGGAGCATGTTGAACCCTTTAATTCTAGTTCTAGATTCACTGCCTCTGACTGGTCATGTCCTTCCTTTCTTCCTCTTGATCTATGAAAGATTACAAAGGACTCAAAGTTTTGTCAGCAACCCTAGTGCTGACCATTTCTCAGGCATTGTTCCAATGGCCTTACACACACAAGTTCATTTAATATTGACAATAAAACTTTCTCTTCATTCCAGGTTTACAGACGAGTAAACTCATGAGTTGGGGGTATTTATATGACTCTAATAAGGACAGATTTGGTGAGCAACAGACCCCCACAGTCTGCTAGCATCTCATATTGGGGCCTCCAGACAGCTTAACTACCATATTTAGGTTCTAAAAGAGAAGAGCTAGACTCCTTTTCTTGTAGGTTTCTTCATTAGCAAAATCTACCTTCACCAAAAAGATAATGCAGAGTACAGTGGCCTAGAAAAGACTTCAGGAGTTCAAGGAAAGAGTCCAGTCTGCACTTCCATCTGGACCAGAGGTGAGTGCCTAGGTTATAGTCAGAGAGGCAACTGCACCTGGGTCCCACCACTGGACACAGGCCACTCCGGGAGGACCTGACCAACTTGGCCCCTGTTGCCTGCCAATCGGCAGGCCTGCTGGAAGGCTCCCCTTTTCCAAGACTGCAGGCAGACACTGAAGTCTCCACATCCTGCCCCCACACCCATCTGCTGGAGACCCCAGCCACTTCCTGAGACTCAGAGACAAGCCCCCAGCTTCCATCCTGCCCTGGAACCCCCATCTGGACCAGAGACCAGAGGAACTCCCATCTAGACAAGAGGAGCTCCCATCTGGACAAAATAAGGAGACATCAGGGACTTCCCAAGACTCAGAGCCCAGTCCCTCAGCTCCTATCCAGCCAGCACTCTCATCTGGACCAGTGCTCCCATCTGGCCCAGAGCTTCCATCTGGACCAGAGAGAGGCTCCCTAAATCTGTCAACTCTCTCTGGACCAAGTACACTGATAAGACCAAGAACGAACACAAGAGAAGATGGGCAAACATCAAGCCAGAGTACATACAACAAAATAAAGAGCAATACAGCATCACCAGAACCTACACTTCTCCAACAGCTGGACCTGAACATCACAGAAAGGAAGAAGAAGAAAACAACCTTATAAGTAACATCATGAAGAGGCTAGAGCCTTATATAGAGGAAATCAAAAATAAAGTGGAGGAACAGACAAACAAAAAATGGGAAGAATGCTATAAAAAACTAGAGGAAAGGACAAATAAAGCAAAAGAAAACAATGAATCCTTGAATGAAAAAGCAAGGGAGACAATCCAAGACCTGAAGAGGGAAATAGAAAAAATGAAGAAGACACTAGCAGAAGGAATGTTGGAAATAGAAAATCTGAGTAAACAAACAGGAACTTCAGAGGCAAGTATAACCAACAGAATGCAAGAGATGAAAGAGAGGATCTCTGGTGTTGAAGATACGTTAGAAGAAATAGATTCATCAGTCAAAGAAAACACTAAAACCAACAAAGTCATGACCCAAAATGTCCAAGAAATTTGGGACACCATGAAAAGACCAAACCTATGAATAATAGGGATAGAGGAAGGAGAAGAATACCAACTCAAAGACACAGAAAATATATTTAACAAGATCATAGAAGAAAACTTTCCCAACATCAAGAAGGAAATGCCTATGAAGATATAAGAAGCCTACAGAACACCTAACAGACTAGGCCCTCAAAAAAGGTCCACTCGGCACTTAATAATTAAACAACTAAATGTACAGAATAAAGAAAGAATATTAAGGGCAGCAAAGGAAAAAGGCCAAGTGAATTATAATGACAAACCCATCAGAATAACACCCGATTTCTCAGTGGAGACTTTGAGAGCCAGAAGGACCTTGACAGATATAATGCAGACACTAAGAGACCATGGATGCCAGCCTAGACTAATATACCCAGCAAAACTTTCAATCATCATACAGGGAGTGAACAAGACCTTCCAAGACAAAACCAGATTTAAACAATACTTATCCACAAACCCAGCCCCACAGAAAGCACTAGAAGGAAAATTCCAACCTAAGGAAGGCAGGTACACCCATGAAAACACAGGCAATAGATAATACCACAAAAGTAAACACCAAAGAAGAGAAGTACACACACACTACCGCCAAAAAATAAAAATAACAACAGGAATGAACAATCACTGGTCATTAATATCCCTTACTATCAATGGACTTAATTCACCTATAAAGAGACACAGACTAACAGAATGGATACAAAAACAGGACCCACCTTCTGCTGCATACAAGAAAAACACCTCAAATTCAAAGACAGACACCTCCTAAGAATAAAAGGCTGGGAAAAGAGTTTCCAAACAAATGGTCTTAAGAAGCAAGCTGGTGTAGCCATCTTAATATCCAGCAAAATAGACATCAAACTAAAATCAATCAAAAGAGATGATGAAGGACATTACATACTCATCGCGGGGAACATCCACCAAGATGAAGTCTCAATTCTGAACATTTATGCCCCAAACATAAGGGCCCCCACATATGTAAAAGAAACATTACTAAAGCTTAAATCACATATGAAACCCCACAAATAGTGGGAGACTTCAACACCCCACTTTCACCTCTGGACAGATCGGCCAAATTGAAACTTAACAGAGACATATGGACTTAACTGATGTTATGGCACAAATGGACTTAATCAATATCTACAGAACATTCCACCCAAACAAAAAAAGAATATACCTTCTACTCAGCACACCATGCAACCTTCTCTAAAATTGACCACATACTTGGTCACTAAGCAAATCTCAACAGATACAAGATAATTGTAATAACCCCCTGTGTTCTATCAGACCACCATGGTTTAAAGTTAGATTTCAACAACCAAAAAAAACTACAGAAATCCTACAATCTCATGGAAACTGAACAATGCTCAACTGAATCACCAATGGGTTAAGGAAGAAATAAAAAAAGAAATTAAAGACTTTCTGGAGATCAATGAAAATGAATACACCACATACACAAACTTATGGGATAGTATGAAAGCAGTGCTAAGAGGGAAATTCATAGCACTGAATGCCCACATAAAGAAGCTGGAGAAATCTCATGCTTGTGACTTGAGAGCACACCTGAAAGCCCTTGAACAGGAAGAAGCAAAATCTCCCAGGAGACACAGACGCCAGGAAATTATCAAATTGAGAGCTGAAATCAAAAAAATAGAAATAAAGAGAACAATACAAAGGATTAATGAAACAAAGTGTTGGCTCTTTGAGAAGATCAACAAGATAGACAAGCACTTATCCAAACTAACCAAAAGACAGAGAGAGAGCATCCAAATTAACAAAATCAGAAATGAAAAGGGGGACATAACAACAGACAATGAGGAAATCCAGAGAATCATCAGGTCATATTTCAAAAACCTCTCCTCCACAAACTGGAAAGTCTAAATGAAATGGATAATTTTCTGGATAGGTACCACATACCTAAGTTAAATCAAGACCAGATAAACCATTTAAATAGTCCAATAACCCCTAAGGAAATAGAATCAGTCATTAAAATTCTCCCAACCAAAAAAAGCTCTGGACCTGATGGTTTCACTGCAGAATTCTGCCAGATCTTCAAAGAAGTCTTAATACCAATGCTCTTTAAATTGTTTCACACAATAGAAGAAGAAGGCATATTACCAAACTCCTTCTATGAGGCTACAATTACCCTGATTCCTAAAACAAACAAAGATACAAGAAAGAAAGAGAAGTACAGACCAATCTCCCTCATGAACATTGATGCAAAAATACTCAATAAAATACTGGCAAACAGACTCTAAGAACACATCAAAACAATTCTCCACCATGATCAAGTAGGCTTCATCCCAGGGATGGAAGGCTAGTTCAACATACGAAAGTCCGTCAATGTAATACACCATATAAACAAACTCAAGGAAAAAAACCACATGATCATCTCACTAGATGCAGAAAAGGCATTTGACAAAATCCAACACACCTTCATAATAAAGGTGTTAGAGCGATCAGGAATACAGGGAACATACCTAAACATAATACAGGCAATCTACAGCAAGCCAACAGCCAACATCAAATTAAACGGAGAGAAACTCAAAGCAATACCACTAAAATCAGGAACAAGGCAAGGCTGTCCCCTCTCCCCCTACTTATTCAATATAGTACTTGAAGATCTAGCCAGAGGTATAAGACAACCCAAAGAGATTAAGGGGATACAAATTGGAAAGGAAGAAGTCAAGCTTTCCTTATTTGCAGATGACGTTAGTATACATGAGTGACCCTAAAAATTCAACCAAGGAACTGATACAGCTAATAAAAACCTTCAGCAACATAGCAGGATACAAGATCAACTCAGAAAAATCAGTAGCCATCATATATACAATAGATAAACAGGCTGAGAAGGAAATCAGAGATACATCACCCTTTATAATAGCCACAAATGATAAAAAATACCTTGGGGTCACTCTAACTAAGCATGTGAAGGACCTATATGACAAGGACTTTAAGTCCCTGAAAAAAGAAATTGAAGATGTCAGAAAATGGAAAGATCTCCCATGCTCATGGATAGGCAGGATTAACATAGTAAAAATGGTGATCTTACCAAAAGCAATCTACAGATTCAACGCAATTCCCATCAAATTACCAACACAATTCTTCACAGATCTGGAAAAAATAATACTCAACTTCATATGGAAAAACAAAAAACCCAGGATAGCCAAAAGAATCCTGTACTATAGAACAACCTCTGGGGGCATCACAATCCCCGACCTCAAGCTCTACTATAGAGCTAACATAATAAAAACAGCTTGGTACTGGCATAAAAACTGACATGTGGACCAATGGAATTGAATTGAAGACCCTGACATTAACCCGCATACCTATGAACATATAATTTTTGACAAAGAAGCCAAAAATGTACAATGGAAAAAAGAAAGCAACTTCAACAAATGGTGCTGGCATAATTGGATGTCAATGTATAGAAGGCTGCAAATAGATCCATATCTGTCACTGTGCACAAAACTTAAATCCAAGTGGATCAAAGACCTCAACGTAAATCGAGCTACACTGAACCTGATAGTAGAGAAAGTAGGAAGTAGTCTTGAACGCATTGGCACCAGAGATGACTTTCTAAATATAACACCAATAGCACAGACACTGAGAGAAACAATCAATCAATGGGACCTGTTGAAACTGAGAAGCTTTTGTAGAGCAAAGGACATGGTCAACAAGAAAAAGCGACAGCGTACAGAATGGGAAAGGTCTTCACCAACCCCACATCTGACAGAGGGCTGATATCCAGAATACATAAAGAACTCAAGAAATTAGACATCAAAATGCCCAACAGTCAAATTAAGTAATGGGCTATAGAACTAAACAGAGAATTCTCCACAGAGGAATTTCAAATGGCTGAAAGACATTTAAGGAATTGCTCAACATCCCTAGTTATCCAGGAAATGCAAATCAAAACAACTCTGAGATACCACCTTACACCTGTCAGAATGGCTAAGATAAAAAGCACAGAAGACAGCTTATGCTGGAGAGGATGTGGAGCAAGGGGAACTCTCCTCTACTGCTGGTGGGAATGCAAGCTTGTACAGCCACTTTGGAAATCAATATGGTGCTTCCTTAGAAAATTGGGAATCCATCTCCCCCAAGACCCAGCTATAGCACTCTTGGGCATATACCCAAGGTATGCTCAATCATACCACAAGGGCATTTGCTCAGCTATGTTTGTATCAGCTTTGTTTGTAATAGCCAGAACCTGGAAGCAACCTAGATGCCCTTCAACTGAAGGATAAAGAAAATAGAGTGCGTATACACAATGGAGTACTACTCAGCAGAGAAAAACAATGACATCATGAGGTTTGCAGGCAAATGGATAGATCTAGAAAAATTCATCCTGAGTGAGGTAACCCAGACTCAGAAGGACAAACACGGTATGTACTCACTCATAGGAGGATACTAGATGTAAAACAAAGATGACTAGACTGCTACACAACTCCAGGGATGCTACCTAGAAAGCGGGACCCTAGGAAAGACCCATGGATCACCCAATGTCAGAGAAATGGATGAGATCTACATGAACAACCTGGATGACAGTGGGAGTAATGAAGGGTAAGATTTGAGGGAAAGAAAGCTTAGGGGAGCAGGAGATCCCAGCTGGATCAAAAACAGAAAGGGAGAATGTGGAATAACAGACCATGATAAATGAGGACCACATGAGACCAGGAATAGGTAGAGTGCTCGAGAGGTCCCCAGAAATCCACAATGATATATCCTCTGTAGTCTGCTGGCAATGGTCGAGAGAAAGCCTGATCTGATCTAGTCTGATGATCAGATGGCCAAACACCCTAATGGTCATGCTGGAACTCTCATCCATTAACTGATGGAAGTGGATGCAGAGATCCTTAGCCAGGCCCCAGGTGGAGCTCCAGGTATCCAACTGTCGAGAAAGAGGAGGGTCTGCAAGAGCTTGAATTATTGAATCCAAGATTGCAAAAAGCACAGGGTCAAATAGCCAAATGAATGCAAGCACATGAATTATGAATCAAAGGCTGTGGAGCTCCCAGCTGGAAAAGGCCCTCTGGATAAGTGAGGCCCTTGAATAGCTTGATCTGTTTGGGAGGCATCCAGTCTGTGGGACCAGGATCTGTCCTTATTGCATGAGCTGGCTGTTTGAAACCTCGGGCTTACACAGGGACACTTTGCTCAGTCTGGAAGGAGGTGACAGGACCTGCCTGTACTGAATCTACCAGGTTTAAATGAATCCCCAGGGGTGTCTTGATCCTGGAAGACATGGGAATGGAAGGGAGGAGCTGGGGGAAAGGTAGGGGTGGGCTTGGGAGGGGGGAGGACAGGGGAACCCATGGCTGATGTATAAAATTTAAAACACATAATAATAAAGAAAATAATTTTTTATTTAAAAAAGAGTGTAGTCTGGGACTTTCTGGCACATCAGAAAGTAGAGTCCATCCCTGAATTGATTGGATGAGTATAGGAAGAGGAGGGAGACATGTCTAACAATAAGTAAGCAAAGGTACAAAGTCAAAACACACTCCAAGTTCAAGTCAGAAAGCATAGTGAGGGAAGAGACTATCCCTGCTTTACAATTACCTGTGTTCTTGGGAGACCACACCATCCTCCATATTTAAGTTTCAGAATGGATTCTCAACTCTTTGGAGATCACCCTTCATTCAACACAGGTTTTTCTGCCATTCTCTCAGGGATAAATTGTCTCAATAAACTCAAATCAACGATAACATCTGTAAAAAATAAACTTGGACCTGGTGAACCCTGAACAGTCATCAGAAGAGCTTGGACATGAATGGAATACAGACAGATGTTCTGTAACCTTGAAGAGAGGAGAGACTGCAAATAATCTGTTCTCTGAACTCTTCCCCTTGCTATAGATTTAAGATCAGAAGTAGTGACACATAACCCTATTCTGCAATTGTTGCTTGGCTCTTGATAAGTAAGAGGGTAATGGTTATGATGATGTTGACAATAGTGATGGTTCAATGTTGTCTTTTGGCCAATGCTACTTCAAGTTTCTGTTCCTTGAATAGGAAATATTTTTATTCTTACTTCTACTTCACCACTACATTCTCACATTCACGTTTAGGATGATACCTTATATACAATAACTTATGTAAGTTTAATACAGGAGGCAAGGGAAGTTTCTTCTACAGTGTCCAAACTTAGTAAATTATAGGTGGAACCACCTAATTTATCATTGCCAGGAAAGGTTGCCTACATTAGCTAGGAGATGCCTCAGCATTCTCAACACTGTGAAACACATAATTCCTTATAATGAATTAACCACCCCCTAGCTACCTTAGAGACACATAAGAAAGGGGGGGGGGGATGGATGATAAACTTAGCAGCCTACATTGCCAACAGAATTTTCTCTAAAAAGTTAAAAATAGAACTCATGATAAGTGATGACATTGCACCACAATCTTCTCTACTGCAAATACCCTACCAGCACTACTTATTTGGAGATATGTCTACATTTGCCACTCATGCTCCAGGTCATCAATGCTATCTACCACACCAAACTCTCCTATGCACATTCAAATAACAAGGAAGGTGCCAGAAGATGCTCTTATTCTAGAATTTGTCAAGACACTTAGCAGGTATTCTGATCTATTATCAGCTTAACTTGAATCACAAGATAGTGATTCAGAAATGATGACCAAGAAAACAAGCCTTCCTCACTGGAGAAATAAGGATCTGAAGTTGTGAGGACAGAAAAGCTTTCAGAGTATAATTGAATATCTGAGTTAAAACTACAGATTGCAGGAAATCTTCCTTTGCCCCAGACACATGTGGCTTCCACAGACAAACAGATCACCTGGATTTAGATTTCAGGTTCTCATTTCATGAGCTCCCCCAGAAAAATCTGCTTATCATTTGATAAGCCACTTAAGAAGACAGAATTCTATCCTCCATTAATCCTATCCCTACCATATTGGGCAATTTTGGTTCCTGAGACCAGGCAGCAAAGACACAATCCCTCATTGGGAATACAATATACCTTCAGTCCCTAAAACCCAGGACAGTCAATATGGTGGTTTAAATGAGAAGGCTCTTCATTCCACAGGCTCGTATTTCAATTCTTGTTCTCTAATTGGTAGATTTTGGGGAAAGATTAGGAGGTGTGGCCTTGTTGGATGAGGTGTGTCACTTGGGCTTTGAGGTTTCAAAAGCCCCCACCAGGCCCTCTTTCAACCTCTTGATTGTAGATCAGATGTAAGCTCTCAGCTATGGCTCCAGTACCTGTTATCACACTTCCTGCCATGATGGTCATGGACTCACCCTCTTTTTGGGAGCCCACAGAGACCTCAGCGTGAGGTTTGTTTTCATCTTGACTCAAGATCAGAGAGTCTGAGCTTCCTCCCTGCAAGTCTGCATAATAGGACGTTTTGGCCAAAGGTGTAGTCACCAGATATCTGGAGTACTAAGGAGGTATTTACACTTGATTGTATTTTGTACCTTGAACAATGGTGTCCTTGAAAGTGGGAGGTCTTTTTGCCCTCCTTGTTTTGAAGGCTTGTTTTGTTAAAGACTGTGAGTAATAAAATCAGGGTCTGTGGTATTGACTTGGAACCCCCCTGAAGCCATCCTGAATCTTGGTCCTTTTCTTCATCTATATCTATATTTCATAACTATCACTTCCCTATTCCACACTTCCTGCTTAAGAACTGTTCAACATGTCGAGTGGGACTCAACACCCTCTGAAAATTATAAGCAAGCACCCAAGTAAATACTTTTATTATGTTGCCTTGATCATGGTGTCTCTTCACAACAATGGAAAAGTAACAAAACTAGTCATAATCTGAGCTAAAAGGGATTGCTAAAAGCAAATGCTACACACTTAAGCACATGTACACCCTTCCTTCTCCTTACATCTCTGCTCACCACCAACCACACACTACTAAGACACATATTCACACCTTAACATATTTCATTCACACATGGTTGACAACACATTTAAAACCTAGCACCTCTACCCAACATTACTCATCTCCACCCTGACCCACCAGTCTCATTTAAACTGTCATTGCAAATTCCCCCACTGGAATCTTATACATGCTCATATGCACAGACATCCCAGTCTATCACCCACCCCTACATTAGTTTACTTATTCTTGTGCCATATACTGTTTTCAAAGTTCTGGTACACCAGAACACATATATTCCCTATGTTCCAGAAGGGCAACAAGTAAGAAATAAGTAAGAAAGAGTAAACAAGCAAGAAATCAAATGAGAAAATTAGAGAAAATTAATGAAAAAAAAAGAAATTGTAGAAGAATGATGCAAGAGAGAATCTAACAGTATCTACCAGAAGTTACTCCCTACCACTCATTTATATTACAACACAATCCCCTCTACCACAAATAGTTCTCCTCTATCACCTTATATAAATATAAATATATATATGCCACTACTACATCAGGTCACTAACAACTACTACCAAAACACACTCCCCTACAGACACATAAAAATACACATAACTCATTATCATGCTGTACCTCACTATCCACCTACTTACTCACTGTTCATATATTAAAACATCAAAGTCAGCAGTATGCACTTATGTACATGTAATGCACAGGGGATCTTTTGCACAATGAGCTGTTGAGGTGGGATAGTTTGAGAGGACATAACAGAGGCCATTCCTAGTGGGTGTGTCAGCTTTCTATTGCTCAGACAGCTACAACAGTATCCACTTATCAACTCAAAGATCTGTAGCTAAGGAGTTCCAACACTGTGTAACTTGCTTCTCAGCTTACAGGTTTGAAGGCAGAAATCATGAAGCAGCCAATCTGGGAACCATCTGGTAAAGCTAAGAAGATTCTTCTAGGATCATTTCCTCTTTCTCAAACTTTTTGGATTGATATCTTCATATTCTTGTTGGTCACTCATACCCCATACACTATAGCCTACATCAGCTACAAAACAGGACTAAGGCATCCGGTAAACTTTGTGATGACTACAGTGGACAATTCTTCACCATCTGTTTATGTGTGTCTCCTTCTGGGAATTAGACACATATTTTGACTTCTGGGTTTAAAAAAATAAGGCTTTTGAGATGGGCAATATACATACTGCAAGCCAAACCTCAAATGTCTGAAATAGGCTAAAGAGGAAACTGTGTTAAGAAACATGTCATAAAATAAATGATAGGTAAGTATCATAAACAGCATTCTTTTTGGCTCTGAAATCTGAAGGTTATGCATCTCTTCCTACAGGGATATAAAATTAACTACCCTCATGTCTTCTTGAATATGAGAATGTAGTTCATCATATTCTTCCAACCTGCCCATCAACTCTAAAACTCTTGTGGTCATATAGAAAAAAATGAGTGGCTAAGAAGATCCCAATCATTTTTTTCTTTATGCCTTTGATTTCATTTAATTAACATTGGTGATCTTCATGCTATTTATCATTTGTAAGTCATGAAAAATAAAAAAAAGCAAACTAAGACATAAACAATAACAACTATAAAGATTTCAATAACAACCAAGAAACAAAGTCACCCAGCTTATGTTTGATCAGTGGCAGGGCAAGGCCATTTCTGTGTCAGCTCACACTTGTTCCATATGATGCTTCTGAAGTTAATTTATTTATATCTTCTTTCCAAAGTTCTGGGTAATTCTCCTTCCTTAGGAAAGTAGTAATTTTTCATGCTCATCTGACCAGCCTATCCATCTCACATTATACTAATTGCCTACACACTGATTCCATGCCCTCCAGGTTGAGCTAAGTCTGGGTATAGTCTCCTGACAAGCTCCTGTAGAATTTCTATCTCAGGGATCAGAGGGCCAGGTCAGATCCCACTAGAAAATTGTCCCATGTTGCCAAAAATAAAAGGAGGCTTTGTTGTGGCAGCATAGAGGTTGTTCTATGAAATACCATCACAAAATATAGTGGGCACATTGTCTGCATTCTGGCTCCTTCTGTCTTATTCTAACCCTGTGCCTGGCAAACCTTCCAGTCTACTGGGATTACAAGTAGTCAGCAGTGGAACTCAAGGATTGGCATTTTTGTTTGTTTGTTTCTTTGTTTCTTTCTTTCTTTCTTCATTCATTCATTCATTCATTCATTCATTCATTCAGTTAGTTAATTTTTACATCCCAATTAAAGTTTCCACTCTCTGGCCTCTTCCCATCTCCCCACCCCACTGCCCCATCCACTCCTCCTCTACTGTTTCTCTTTAGATACAGATGGGCCTCCCATGGATATCAGCAAACCATGATATATCAAGTTGCAGTGAGACTAGGCACCTCTTTTTATTAAGTCTGGATGGGGCAATCCAGCAAGAAGAATGGGTCCCTAAAGCAGGCAACACCATCAAAGACAGCCCCTGCTCCCAGTGCTAGGAGTCTCACTTGAAGACTGAGTTACATAACTGTAACATATATGCAGAGGGCCTAGGTCAGTCCCATGCAGGCTCCCTGGTTGGTTCAGTCTCTGTGAGTCCTTATGAGGCCAGGTTAGTTGGTTCTGTGGGGTTTTGCTGTTGTTTTTATTTTTATTTTATTTTTTTGAGGTGCCCTTGACACCATTGGATGATACAATACTCCATTTTTAATGGGTTTTATTTTCTAGGTCACTCATATCCAGCCAAGTTTGGACACCACAGCTATAAACAATTAGCTATTTTACCAGGATACCCTCAGCCCAAGAGAATCTTGGTTTCAATTTGTAAACAAAGCTTCTCATTAATGAAGGTTGAGTCCATACAACAATGACATTGCCCAAAATTAAATCTTTCTCTCACACTCACCAGCTCTCATATTATATTTAGTAATCTACCATAAACCAGATGCTTTGTTCCAAAAATGTATTCCATTGCATGACAGTGACCTCACTATGAAGGTGTCTGCATGAACTTTTTTCACATGATTCTGTTAACTCTGAGCAATTTAATATAGATTCTATTGCTCAATGCAAGTTCACATGCCCAAATATCAAAAATTGAAAAGAGGGAGGAAGGATTGAGTGATTCACGGTGGTCAAGGACATCACAAAGGAACTCACAGAAACAAGTAACTTGGACTCATTAGAGCTCAGAGTCAGGACCAACAGCCAGGAGCCTGCATGGGGACAACCTAGGCCCTGCACATATGAATAACAGTTGTGTGGCTTGGTCTACTTGTGAGACTCCTAGCAGAAGGAGCAGGAACTGTCCCTAACAGTATGGCTAGTTCCTGAACACTTATTCCTCATACTCAGTTGCCTTGCCCAGCCTTATACAGGGGGAGAAACTCAGTCCCACCTCAACTTGATATGCCATACTTTGTTAATACTGATGGGAGGCCTGCCTCTTTCTGAATAGAAACAGAAGAGGAGTGGGTTGGGGTAGGGGTGATTCAGGTGGATGGGAGAAGGATGGAAAGAGAGAAGGGAGGGGAAACTGTGGTTGGGATGTAAAATAAGTGAATAAATTTAGTTAATAAAAAGTGAAAATACCCGGAGTTTTTGGATCTTGGGTGCTGTGTGGTTGGGGAAAGGAATAATACATGTATATAGATGAAAATTAGTGTTGTGTTCTAGTTAGTGTTGTATGTCCAGACCATGGGAAGTTAGTATAGTATGATAGGAAAAACACAGGACCATATATTCCCAAGATGGTGATGATTATGAGTGAAACATTATGATAAGGGATTGGGGAGACAGTTTAGTGGGTAAGAATATTTACTCTGCAAAAGTAATGACATTAGTTCAAATCCTCAATATCCGCATAAAAAGCTGGAAATAGTGTTGAATGCATGTAGCTCCAGATCTCTGGAACTCTCTGGGCAACAAGCTTAGCTAAAATAGAATTTTCAGTTCAGTGAAAGACCCTGTCTCAAGGCAATAAGGCAGACAGTGAGAAAGAAAGACATTCAAGGTCCTGCTTTCATTTCTGCATGTTTATGTAAGAGTGCATGTAGACACACAGTCACATGCTTACACCACAGACACACTAAACACACATACACACATAACACACACATACACACATAACAATTATGCTAAACTATAATCTATTAAAAATCATTATGATTTTTTTCTGGCTATCACAAAAGAGTCTGTTGAAAAATCACTGGACTCACATTTTAGAAAAAGAATAGAATGCAACTTCTTCTATGTACTTGCACATTCTGTATCACAAAGGCTATGTGGTGATATTTCTAAAGCCATTCTCTTGGGAGTTTTTAAATGTTATCAGAACCATATGTTTGGAATGACAAATAAGTGAGATAGCTTGTCAAACAAATGCATTGTATAAAATGTAGAAAAGGCAGAAGGTACAAAGAAGGATATTAAAATGACCTTTAATTCTCATATCTGCTATAACAATTGTTAACATTTTGGTGTATGCATTTTCCTTTCTCTTTTTCACTCAGAATTTCTAGGTTACTCTCTCTCTCTGTCTCTTTCTGACTCACCATCTAGGTTGTAGTTTTTCACTTAACACTTAATTGTGAATTAGTATCCTTTTTTGAAATATACTATTTTTCATCCATGTGAATTAATAACTCTTTAAGTTAGTCTTCTGATTGTGTGCTTTATGCTTGGCTTAGTGCTATGGGTCTGGAAATAACAGAGATGGGGCTTGTCCTCATAGAAGTTGCTGTTGAGTAGGAGTAGTAGTCACATGACTACATGAGTCAATGTAAAGAGATGACTTTCATCAAAGCAATGAAGTTGAGACTGTATATTGTTGAGAGAACAGAGAGGGGATAACAGATAGAGTCATTGGTAGGCCAGATGTGCAGGGGAACAACATTATTACTGCATCTGACTTAAGGAGTCTCACAAAGGGTATGTGCAAGTCCTACTACTGTAACTTATGACTTTGATCTTACTTTGAAATGGGTTCTTCAAAGACTTCATTCAGTTAAGGACCTCCTGGATTTGCCATGTGCCTGATATCCAATAATGGGTATCTTCATGAGAGAAAAGAAGTATCAGTCCAAGAGACACAGAGAACAAATGTGTATAAACATGGAAGGAGACACTGAAGTTATGAATCCTGAAGACAATGAACAACTAGCATTGTCATACCATCTAAAATACAAGACATAAATGGATACAATTCTCCCAAAGCCTTCAAGGGAAACCAATGCTATTTCATATTGGATTTCTAGCCCAAAGAACTATGAGACAAGAAGTTTTGTGGTGTTGAGCTTCCAAGCGTGTGGTAGGTTTATGCAACAATGCTAAGTTGATAGAGGATTTTCTTGAGGGAATGGTCTGGTTTAGAATATCTGGAGTAGGAACAATCCATTGAGGAGGTATTCTAGGGGTGGAGACCAGCTGGCTTAGAAAACATGTGGTAGGAGGATATGGGTAGAGATGAAGATCTCAATGACAGTTGGTATAGTTTGAAGAGTAGAGAATAAATGGAGATCAGACAAGTATCTGGACCAGTATTAAGTTTACCTCATCATCATAAGACCTTAACCAAAGAGCTATGAGAAGCCATTGAAACTTTTTACCAGGGTAGGAGGTAGGGATACAGAAGTATGGAGGACTGGGTGGGATTAAATGTGAGCATGTGACTCAGTCAAAAGGAAGGACCTGGGGAATCAATGATAGTGTTGGGCTCTGTGCTAGTCAGTTATGGAAACTGTGTCATTTACTCTTTAAGCAAACTTGAGTGACAAGCACTGTTATTGCTCCCATTTTATAAGTGAGAAAAACTAAGGCATGCAGAACATAACCAACTTTCCAAGTTTCCTATTGCTGGTAGGTAGTAGAGCTAAGGGGTAAATACATGGAGCACAATCTCTAAGGAATCTCACCAGACTTGTGTGCCTGTGTGTATGTATTAATATGCACTGTGAGAGCTACCTTTCTAATACATTGTTCACAGTACATTGATATTAACTACAGGCACAGTATTATACACATGATCACTAGAACTTAATTTGCACAACAGAAACTCACTCCCAATGAACTCAGTTCCCAGTTCCTCTTTTCTCTCCTTCTCCATACCTGGCAACCACTATTCTCCCCTTTGTATTTGAATTTGACTCTTACAGCTATTTTACATAAGTGAAATCACAGAACATTTGTGTTTCTGTGGCTGGTTTATTTAATCTAGCTTGAATGTCCTCCACATTTATCCCTGTTCTTTTTTTTTCTTTCTTTCTTTTTTTTGGTTTTTTGAGACAGGGCTTCTCTTTGCACCTTTCCTGGAACTCACTTTGGAGACCAGGCTGGCCTCAAACTCACAGAGATCCTCCTGGCTCTGCCTCCTGAGTGCTGAGATTAAAGGCATGTGTCCAGCCCCCTATTCTTGAAAACAGAAAGTTCTCTTTTTATAATGCTGAATACTGATGGAATGTATTTATATTAAACCTTTTTATCCAATTTGTCATTGATTGACATTACTAGTATTTCCGTATTTTAGTTACAGTAACTAATGCTGCAGGGAATATGAGTTACAGGCCTCTCCTTGAGATTTCAATGTCAGTAATTTTGGATACATACTCAGAAGTGTCACTGCTCAATTATATGACAGTAACACTTTAATTTTTAAAATTATTTTATTGTCTTTTATGAATATGTACATTTACTCACATGTATATCTGTGCACCATGTGTGGTTCTGGTACTCACTGAAGCAAAAAGAGTGCATCAGATCTCCGAGGACTGGAGTTATAGATGATTATGAGCCACCATATGGGTTCTGTGATTGAATGCAGATCCTCCGGAAGATCTCCAGTCTCTTATTTTAATTTTTTTGAGGAAAGTCCATAGTAATTTTTCTTTCTTCTATAGGCTGTACCATTTTGTACTTCCCACAACACAGTATGGAGGTTATAATTTCTCCATATTCCCATCAACACTTGCTTCTTCTTTAATCTGATAGCTATCCTGACAAGTATGGCTCATGATGGTTTTCACAATTCCCTCATAATGATGTTGAGCATCTTTTCTTATACCTATATATTTGCATATGCTCTTTGAAGAGATATCTAAAATTAAATTTCAAAAATATTTAAATAATTTTCTTATTTTTAATAATGTTATCTGATTTTTTTCCTTTGAGTTGCAGAGATTTCTCATATACTGTGAATAAGATGTGTGGTTTGCAGATATTTCATCCCATTTTTTGATATATGCATTCAATGCCAAATCCAAAATCCTGTTGGAAACTTTTACAGAAATAGAAAAAACCTGAAATTCATGTTGAACCACTAGACTGTGAGGGGTCAATGCAATTTTGAGCACAAACATTAAGAGGAGAGTTACATTTGATATTTCAAAATATATTGTGAATGTAGTATGATATTAGCATAAAATCTGGCTTGCAGACCAACAGAAAAAATAGAAAGCCTAGAAATTATCCCACATCCATAAAATCCACTGTAATTATCAAAAGTAAGTGTAGAGAGCCCACAATGGAGTGTAGATGATTTCTTCAGCAGAGAACACTGAGAAAACTGGATATCCCCATTCAAAACAATGAGTTTAGACCTGTATCTTTGACCACACATATAAGTCAGCCTAAAAATGGATAATATAAACCCACATATATAGCCCAATTGTCAAACTCCCAGAAGAAAATTCAGCAGGGAATACTTCATGACACTGATGCTGGTAACCATTTATTGGGTATGTTAGCAAAAGCACAGACACCACATCTAAGTCAAGCTTCTGCCCAGCAAAAGGAAAGAAAGCACCAGAATTCACACTATAACCACTTCCATAAAACATCTGGGTCAGAACCACCAGCTCTAGAAAGGAAGTAAGAATGAATTAAGATCCAAGAACAGGAGATAGGGACAACTGTTACCCTCCCTTTTCTCTGGTAAAATCTCTATTTCTCACTTCCCCCTTTCAGTCATTTAAGAAGCACCAGGAGACATAACTAATGACAGACATGGAGTCAGGAAGCAGAGAAACAACCTTCATGGTGTTATAAATCATATAGCTCATAACATTTGACAGCCAAAAGCCCCTGCCTGGGGTCTGCTACAGGATATATCAGGGCTCACACATCAACCATTTCCAAGATTTATTCACACCCTTGTTTCCCTGGTATCCTCCCTTTTGTGATCCTGTCTGTGGATGCTTTACAAAGGGAGAAATAGAATCATGTCTTGTAACTGCCAGGTTTCTTATTAGAGAAATTCTCAGAGCCAAATGACTGAAAGAGGCCTCCAGTATCATTCCAATTCAAAGTCTGCATGTAAAACTGTGGAAGATGAGTTTCATCAAGAAGAAATTCCCTCGTGATCTTTCATTATGTACTGGGAATTTTTCTCACAGGGTCAGCTAGCATGACATTGTCAAGGACTAAAGTATCTAATAAATTCCTTTAAACTCTCCCAGAAAGTATCTATACAAAAAGCTGTGATACCATATTTTAAATTACATAATTGTCTTCCTTTTAAGATGGAAGTTTCTTGAGGTCAGAAACCTCATATTCTGTTTCTAAATTCTAACATTTGGCATGTAATGGTAACTAAATGAGCAATAGATGATGAATGAAAAAGTAGATGGATGATGATAGATGGATAAATGAGTAAAATGAGTTGATAAATAGTGATATGTATCAGGTAGAAGCTTTCTCTACCCTTTGTCTTTCTCAAAATATTGTTTGCTTCTCAGAAATCTCTATTGCCTTCAAAGATGCTAAGCAGCATACAGGGTTTAACTAGATAAAATTTAATAATTGAATGAACTTGTTTATGAATTCTTGATTTTTCCTGTGTCACCATGAGTGCTGGGGATACTGCTCAGTTGGTAGTGTTCTGACCTAGCATTTAGAAAACCCTGAATTTTGACTGAAATTTCACTACATTAAAACATCTGTGTGAAAGGCTTGGTGGCACATACTTCTTATTCCAACAACCAGGAGTAGTAGTAGAGGCAGGAGGATTATCATAAGTTTAATGCCAGCTTGGACTATATAGCAAAACCCTGCCTCAAAAAGGCAAAAACAAAACAAATAGACAAATAAACAAAACAACCTCAAACCTTGTCAGCATCTCTCTTCAAAGAACTGATAGACTCTTATGTCCACATACTTCAAGATTCTTTTCACACCCAATTCACAGGAAAGTCAGACTTGTGTGATCCAAGGGACTCAGTCAACCTCTTCTTATTCATCCTTTTTTCTATCCTCCAGTATTGTTCTCTTAAACAAGAATTCTAGTTTGCTTTCTATTGCTGTGATAAAAGCCATGATGAAAGCATCTCAGAGAGGAAAGGGTTTATTTTGGCTTATAGCTTATAGGTCCATTTTGAAGGGAGGGCAGGGCAGGAACTCAAGGTAGAAACCTAGAGGTAGGAACTGAAATAGAGGCCATGGAGGAGTGATGCTTACTGTCTTGCTTTCCATGGCTTTCTCTGTCTGATTTCTTGTAAAGCCCAGGATCACCTACTCATTTAGGAATGGGCTAATCCACAGTGGGCTGGCCCTGCCCACATCAACAATCAAGAAAATGTCCCAAACTTGTCTACAGGTCAATCTGACAGAAACATTTTCTCAATTGAGGTTCTCTCTTCCAAGATGACCCTGGCTTGTGTCAATTTAACAAAACAACAAGTAACCAGTGCTGTCAGGATCTCCCTTCATCAAGAAGATAAAGACAGATAGGTTCTGGTAAGTCAAAACTGCCATTGTCCTGATGCTGTCTAGTTTGAAAAAATAGTGTTCTTTACTCTATTTTAGTTTTCCAAAGTTCCTGGAAGGACCCTGGTTGCAATAATTTGGGTCATATTATGCCCCTGTTAATTGGACAGAAAAATGCCATGATTTTGCTCAGAATGGGGCATTTTCTCATCTCTGGCGTTAGCTGTGAATAAAGCTGATGAAAGAATGGCTGTTTTCCTTTAGACCTGTGATTAGAGAAGGACTATGAGGAGAAACATTTCTTCTGCCTACTACAATCATAGTTGCATCCCTAGAGGAAGAAAGTCAACCCAATTTATGTCAATCATAAGTTGCTCTAGGGGAAAATTTGGAAAAATATGAAAGAACATCACATAAAGTTAGCTTTTCCTACACAACAAACAATAATCAAACTTTGTAATTTAAGATAGAACCAACAGTTAGTTGGCAATTCTGATAGTTAGCTAGCAAATCTGTAGACTGACAATTGGACTTGGGTTGCTTGGATGGTTTTTCTCGTCTTGGCTAAGCACATTCCTGAATCTGTAGTGTTCTGCCAATCAATTAGTAGCTCTGTTATGGAGATTTCCTGGCTAAATTCATGTTCCATGGATGTGGGGCCACTTATTTCTGGTCATCAAACTTGGCAGCCTAAGGACTGTTGACATAGCTGCTGGCAGATTTCCAAAGGAATAGACAAAAGTATTCAATACCTCAATAGACTTGATTCAGAAATGACACAAGACCTCTCTTGTCTTATACTATCAGAAAAGGGAGACACATGGTACCACAAATTCAATGGGTGAGGACAAAGACTGTACCTCTCTGTGGACGAAACTAGAAAATTTAGGAAAGAATAAGAAATTTTGTGCATATATTGCAAATGGATATTACAAAATGAGTGAAACAGGACTTGGAATAGGGAAATAGTGGGGGAAATATGGGGAACCAGAGGAAATAGAATGGAGAGTAACTTATTTGGAATGACAGGTAAGATTTCAGAGTTACCATGTAAAGTGTAAGTGTTGTGTTGGGGGCTTTGATCATAAAGTCTAGGAGAAACACACCATGATCCCAGCTTTGTGGCACCTGATTCTAATCTTTGAGACTTTATCAAATTATTGGTGTAATTGGCCCTCTTTAGTGAGTTAGCAAGACTCTATCTTAGCAAGGAGAATGATAGGAACAAGCCAGAGAGAACTGGATTATCAGCAAAGAAGATTTGAGCTTGCTTCTCTCCTTTTGTTTATGCATTTTGCTTTGTAAAAATTAAAACGATAAAATGAGTGCAGTCCCTATGTTCCACTAAAAGTGGCTGTTAAGGGACTCAAGAGGCTATTTTGAAATTGTGTGCTATGATGATAGAATCTAGTTAAATGAGCAAATGGCTCCTCTGACTCCATCAGAAGATCTGGTAGATGGAGCTATCTCAATATCTGAGGAAGCCAAGGATTCATTCCTAACAATCAAGCTGCAAGCTTCAGCAAAGGAGAGAGGGTTTTTGGTTTGCTTGTTTTTGTTTTTATTTTTTCCTTTTTTTTTTAAACTCTGGAGTTTCTGCCCAAGTAGAACACATATGAGTATGTGCTAAAAAAGTATGGGTATGGAAAAGATGGAAAGGGACCATCCACACAACAAACTCATGGTTTGTCATAAGGATATCATATTTCAGAGAAGCCCTTGCTGCCACTTTAAAGCAGGCAAAAAGTCAATCTGAACCTCAGTCTTCACATGTATATAATAAGAATAACAATAATGCAAACTCTACTTTAGTAGGAAGTGTCAGTGTTCCATGAGCCAAAATGATGGTAATATGAAGAGTTTAAACATGAGACATTTTATTTGGGGAAGGTTGAGTTCCACAAATCAGAGGCAAGATACAAAATGAAGGATAAAATGTATTCCCTGAGCCTCAAACATTTGCACTCCAATTTCAGTTTGAAATAAATGAAACTTCTCTAAATGAAAATTAAAGGGAAATAGAGAGCTTGTCTCAAAATGTCACCCAATATCACTAATTCTAACCAGAGGAACTTTCTACATAATCATTTAATATTTAGCCATATGGATAAGACTTTTGCTGAATTGGGGTCCCTGAACCTTCTACCCTAAGTTCCAAGTTATCAGGTCTTTCTCACCAACAATGAAACCCTGGAAAATGTGCCCAATTTGCAATGTGTAAGTACTGGAGATAGATAGAATTATTTGCATAAAGAACAGTTTGGGACAAAGAAAAATAATTATTATCAACATGTATGTCAACATAATGTATAGTATCTTTGGGTGCATTCAAAGTGGCTCAGTGGGTGAAGGTGCTTTATGACAAGCTTGTCTACCTTAGCTCTATTCCCACACAAGGAAGGAGAAAACTGACTCCTACAAGTTGTTCTCTTCCATCCACATATTCACTGTGACATGCACATACTCTCATATATACATACATGCACACACATCCACATACAAATAAATGTAATATTTTTACTTATATATTATAAAATAAGACTATTAAATATATCAAATATAATTGCACTTACCAGTTGTTTACTACTTGTCAATAAAATCAGTGTGTTTGTGTGTGTGTGTGTGTGTGTGTGTGTGTGTGTGTGTGTGTGTGTGACACAGAGAGAGAGAAATTACATTATTTGCTCACACTTTGGTCTATCTGATGTTAACCCACATGCATTTATGGACATATGCCATTTGTTTGAAGATTTAAATGCCCTTTTTTATCACTCTGTGATAATGGCAAGAGTTTGAGCCTATGACATCTGGCAGTGATTTCCCTGGGCCTAGCTCAAAAGCTGTATACAAGTGTTTGTCAGCTCAGTGCTGTGAGTTATTCAGGGCAGGAAGTCACTAGGTAGGCAAGGTTGTCACCTGAAGGAGACCTGCTCCCACTTTCCCTCCAGGGTATTCTTGAGGAAGGAGACATGAGAAATATTTAGATAGAAATACAGAGGAGAAAGGCAGAAACACAGGACAGCCTTGGGAAGGCCTGGGTCAAAACCCACCAGCCCCTTATGTCTCTGCTAAAGGGCTTTTAAAGGAATGTCAAAGGGTGGAGCAAAAGACTCCCCCCCCCCCAGCACAGCCAAGTGCAGACCATCCCAAACACCTGGTAACTACACACATGTCAATCCATCCCTTTCACTCAATTACAGAAGCCCTGCTGTGTACAGCAAATTTAGATCTCACTAAAAAGCCTTTGTGGGCTCCCACAGGTCCCTCCTTTTAATTTTTAAAGAGCCCCTCAGATAGACTGATGTCTGACTTAGGTCATTCTTCATTATCCTTCATGGAGATATGCTTTCCATCAAGGATATTCTGTCTTAGGCTGTAAGCTATCAAGAAGAAAATTGCCCTTCCTTGACTCTCAGCCTTGGGTAGGAGGGATACTGAGCTTAACTTATCTCTGGCCCAGGTTCCTATTGAGCTTACAACCATCCAAAAAGATCTCCATAGCTGCCACACATCCCACTACAGAAGTAGAAGATGATAAAGATGGCATATTTTTTTTGGAATTGGTCTTAAGATGTCTACAACAGCCTTAACTGTGCCAAGCCCTTTTTAAAATCAAACTCTTGATGCAAACCACATCAGATTAATTACACCAAACTTAAAGATTCCCTTATCATTTACCAAATTCTGGTTCATTAGCATCAACATAATTATAGTATAAATGTTACATATTTAAAAGTAGCCTGGCCACTTATTATATGTATTTACACTTCTTATAAACTTACATTCAAAAGCAAACTCTTTAAATGGCTACTATTATCACTATACATTTATAACTCTTTACCAGCTTACTTATACTTCTTACTAGAAGAGATTTCACAGAAGAATTATTTACCAAACTTATATTTAAGGGTAAGCTCTATAAATCTATTTTACAAATATATTCATACAGACATCTAGAAAAAATCTCTTAGCAATACTAACTTACACTAGCAAGTATCTAGAAGAGATTTCTTAACATCTAGAAGAAATTTCTTAGCTAAACTCTTAACAAGATAAAAAGTACACAAATCATTTCTAAAGTTCAGAGTTTATAAAAAAGTTCAAAATTTATAGTCAGCTTTGATATCATTCTGAAAGTTTTCCTGACAGTTGGAAACAAGAGCCTAATTTGTCAATGGCTCTTCCATCAATCCTGACATTTAGTGAGTGTTGTTGTTGTTGTTGATAGTGAGTTGTAACACTTGTTGCTAAGGGGCTGTAACACTCTCAGGACAATGCCACTCCCCCAAAGTCACCTTTTCTGCTAAGGTCTCTCAGCCATTCCAGAACCAGCAGAAATGCACTCAATGGCAGATGGTTTCTAACTAGTGGTTGTCCCTTTACCCAGTTCATTTCAGCTCCTCTGTGCCATTGATTTCACTCAATTACAGCAGAAATGTTACCTCAGGGCAAGGGTAAAACTACTATATTGAGATGCTGTAAAGCTCTTAGCAAAAATTACTTGCACAGCTATTAGGCACTGTCTCAAACCTGCATTGATTTTCTGCTAGTCAGATGAAAGTGATGTGGCTCTGAGTTCCATTTCTTTTCAGCTTTTCATTGAAGCTGATATTCTTCTGTTCTACACTTATCACCAAACTCTCAATTTTTCCCTTTCTTAATTTTTTTAAAGCTGTGTTTGCCATGAATTCTTTTAACAATGCTGATGTTTCTGAAAGATTTTTATTAGCTCAGTATTTCTGGCAAGATTATTTGTTCAACAAAATTGCTCCTGTTCAAAGAAGTCAAGAACATAGATGTTTCATGAAACACATCCTTCATTAGCTTACTCTGAGGAAGAACATATTCATTCATTAGTTTCTCAACACCTGCCCCTGCAGTTGCTACAGCCACAACTCAACTTTCCTACTTCATCCACACCAGCAACTCCTCCCCACCAGGGAGAAATCTTTCTTGCTTGGCTCACTGTGGCTTCACCTTGGGGAAGCTGTCCTTGATTTAGCTTTCTATCTGCACTTTCTCACTAGGTTCTAGTGGCATGTTTTTCTAATACTAGCTTTTAGAAGAGGGGATTTGCCTTGTTCCAAGAGGTATTTTGTCCTTTCTAGAGCAATTACATGTGATTTTCCCATACTGATAGATGTTTCCAGGTAAGTTAAATTTTTGCCCTTACAGAAAGAGAATCTGAGAAAGAAAAAGTGAAAAGTTCTTAGTTTTTGAGAGAGAAAGACTACTAGGTTTTCCCAAGACTTTGGTTCTCTAAATTTTTGTCTTCATGGTCAAACAGAAACTAATTCTGTTTGAAGGGTATTATACAAGTTTTCTCAGGCACTGCTGGTTGAACAGAGTTTTACTCTCACATTTGCCTCAGGGAAAATTCTTTTCCGCTGCCACTTGGGACTGTTCATAGGCCAAAAGCTTTCCACAGGAATCTTTTTTCTGCCCATTTTTCTCCTTTTTGATATATTTTTTTACTCTGATTTTTTTTCTGTTTGCATTCTTAGCCCCATAGTTAGAAAATTAAGGACATAGTTTCTCTGTCTTGTTGCTTGTCTTACTTTAAGTTTTCTTCCCAATATTCCAACTCTACTTTACTCTAAAATTTTCTACACTATATTACTATACTATCTTAATTCTTCCCTTAATTTTTATAGATAGAATTTTAAGAGAAAGAGAAAGAGAGAAAAAACAGAGAGAGAGAAATCTAACCTGCAGCCTTACTGTCCAACTTTGGCATTTCACCACCTAACCTTCACACCTAAGAATAAAATACCATAACCTTCATTTTTCAATTCCTATTCAGTGTGCCTCATACCTGTGATTCCTCCTCACTCCTTTTGACAAGTTTCTGGGTGCCATTTGAGAGAGATATGCTCCCCCCCCCGTACTCTTGAAGAGGGGAAAGTGAGAAATATTAGGTAGAAATATAGAGGAGAGAGGCAGAAACACAGGCTTTTGAAAGGCCTTGGTCAAAACCCACCAGCTGCTTCTGTCTCTTCTAAAAGGCTTTTGAAGGAATGCCAAAGAGTGGAGCAAACCCCCAGCACAGCCAAGTGTAGACCATTCCAAACACCTGGTAACCACACACATAATCAAGCCATTCCCCTGATGCAGCCCTACTGTGTAAAGCAAGCTCAGGTGTCACTAGATACCCTTTGTGGGCTCCCACAGTCACCCTCCAAGTTTCTAATGCTCACTTAGTTATTGTTTGCTTCTGCATTTAAATTGAGCTAAGTTATAAATGATGAGAGTCATGTTTATGCATCAAATATTTATAAGCCCCCATTATTTTCCAGGCTCCATTCTGACTCTAGAAACAGAGAATAATGTTTACAACAAGAAGATTATATAGTTGTGTGGAAGTCAACCAGAGAATTAAAAATCAGCAAATAAATGTTCTATAATGAGTGTTTTGGAACAAGACCACATAGCATGAAGATATGGTGCTAATATGAGGACAAATGATGGTAGTTAAAGGTAGGTAGAAATGGGGTAACCCTGAAGACAAAGCTTGGGAAAACCAGAGAGAACACACACACCCATCTACCAACAATCTCCTTTCACAAAAGAGAGAAATATTGAAGGTCTTGTGGGTAGGTCCTCCTTCCCAATACATGACTTTAAGAGAACATTCAGCTTCTTCAGAGCAAAAAAATGGGAATGAGAGATGGGAGGCCAGGAGTGTCACACCATCTTAGACTCTATCCATGGAAGGAAAGAGCAAAAACAAATGGGAGATGTTCACCTTCATGAAGATGGAGGGAAATGAGACACTTGAAATATCAACAGTGCATGGTCCACAGTTGAACATTAAATCATAATAAAAGCATCAAAAGTTATAACAACAATAAATCATGAGTGTGACTGAGTGTGCAACAATGCCAGCATAATTCTTGGTACACCCAGCAACCATTCTCATTTTTCTCTGTATAATGGCATGGGTAATTATCGAGGTGAGCTACATGAAGCTGCCAGCGTTTTGTCCACTTTCCCTCAATCTAATAGGATTTCTACTTGACATATGGGAAAATAATTTTATTATTAATATTTCATTACTATTGCTGTTGTCATTGTTCCCTGTGAGTTTCTGAGCTTAAATCTGTCAAAACCAAAATATAATAAAGAAAGATACAGTGGTTCTTTTCCTGTAATGGGGATGAATTTGCAATAAACGATTTTGCTTTTCTTCCAATTGTCCTCCTTGAGAACTTGATTTTCCTTTTATAACTTGGATAAAGACATCACACTGGACAAATGTGCAGATGATACAACACAGACAGGGAGATGAGCAAGTGTGATTCAAAACATCTAAATCAGAGGTTCCATCAAAGTGACACAATCCAGGTAGATTATATACAAATTGGAGTCAACTCATCCATGCTTTCTCACTCTCTTTTACTAAAAATTAGGAACTACACATCAATCCTAAGTTAAACATTGTGCTAAGTATGGGGGATTCAGAGATGAACTTAATACACTATTCCTTCTTGTCCAGTCAAGCCTAAGTTTTATTCCAGGAGACCAACCTCAAAAGTAAGGTACCAACGGTGATAAGTATTATGAAACAGAGAACAATGTAGTTTAATAGGTGGGAGTCAACTCTTCAGATGATTATATTTTGAAGTCTGAGGAGAAATAGCATTGTGAGGAAGCAGATGTGAGGGCTTGTGGATATCAGTAAAGCTTTCTGGCTAAACAAGTACATATGTGGGATGGGAATATCTTTGGTGAGTGACATATCAAGAGAAATTAGAGTAGAAGGTGTAAGGAAAGAGTGATATAAGTTGAGAAATAAGCATAGCCTACTGGGTGAATAAGCATAATTTTTGTAAGGACACCAGGTTTTATGTCATATGACCAAATGTGTTCTCCTTTAGACTTAAAACATTCCTGCTCAAATACTAGATGAAGGAGAACTGGAAGTGACTGTGAGATTCCTTAATATTTTAATGACTGAATTGTACAACAAGTCTGCATAGCAACATCAGGATTTGTCCATGGAGAGCAAGAACAGATTCACAGAGCTAACAGAACTAGCTCCATCATTCATTGAAAGGGAGATAAGCAAACTGATCTTTCTGTGGTACTCAGGGCACAACTGCCATCCTGTATTTAGGCCTGAACACCATACTTTACAAATGGCACCAATAGAGGGAGGGGACGGGACCTGCCTGTACTGAATCCACCAGGTTTAGATGGGTCCCCAGGAGTGTCTTGGTTCTGGAGGACATGGGAATGGAGGGGAGGAACTGGGAGGAATGTGGGGGGGGGGGCGGGAGTGGGGAGGACAGGGGAATCCATGGGTGATGTAGAGAATTAAAACACATAATAATACTAATAATTAAAAAAACAAATGGCACCAATAAACTAAAGCCTATCTGTATGGAAGACAGAATCCTGAAGGCTTTGTGAAGAGCAGAAAAAGAAAACACTCAGGGAAATGTAGCTGCTTAGACAAAAGAAAATCAGATTCGCAGGTTATGTTTTCAGCTTTCAAGTGTATAAAGTGCTGCCATATAGAAGAGAAATCATTAGGTGAAATGATAATATGATCCAGGAAGGGTGCCATGCTTCAGAGTCTTCCTTTCATTGAATCTATCTGACAATGCTTTTGATGCATGGAACATCTCCAATTTCATTTTTCACAGAAGGAAAGTAGAACTTGAGAAAGCCCATGCTTAAGGGCCCATAACTAGTTGGGGATGCAGTGGGATTTGAACTCTGGGCAAATCAGGTCCATTCCCTTACATTACATTACCATCAAATAGGAGAAAGCAGCTTATTATGGGCTGGATGGACAAAGAACAGTTACACAAAGGAAAAACTGGTCTTGAGAAATGATCAGGATTTCTGGAACACTTTTATAACACAGTGGAGATACACAGTCTTATGCCAGAAGGCATTTGATCCAAGACTAAAGGAACCTTGATAAAGAAGCTATAGTTGGAGCTCCTATTTGGGGAGTGGGCTTGGATTTCAAGGTCTTTTTTAATAGTAACATTAACAAGTTAGTAAACATTAATTAAGGCTCTCTCCGAACTTGTATGTGAAAAATGCTGTAGAAGGCATGAAGATCAATGATGTAGAATCCATAGTCTGAAAACAAATATTCATCTATGACCAATTGATTTTGAACAGGTGGATAAGAAAACAACTATATGACAGGATTTATTTCCTTTTATTCTGAACAGTGCTGAGAAGCAAACCTCCCATTTCTATGTCCCTCATAGCTCTACCCAAGATCAACTACGAAACAGAACAAGTCCATGGGTTTTTGACTCATCCATGTACTCCCTTGGTTAGATATGGTTTGAATGTGGTGAGTTAAAGAGTCCACAAATTCTTCGTCATAGCAGACTCATGACCACTGAGCAGATCCATTTAGCTCAAATAGAGGACATAGATCATTCTAAGCTTAATCCATGGAAGACATGTGTCAGTGATGGAATTTTCTCACTTTTTGAACAAATAATCTTTGAAAATTAAAGGAAAAACTCTTATATATAGATTGATATAAGCAATACCACACTTGAATGGATGCTCTACTTTACTTACATTCACAATGTATGTTAAAATAGCACATACAGGTACTCAATTGGGTCTCATATAAGAGAAAGCACATGCATAAAACCATAGCATGTGACACAATCTTTCCATGCACATCCATCCATCCTAATACACATACATTTCTATATTACTGCCTTAGCGTTTTATTGCTGAGAAAGGACACCATGACCATGGCAACTCTCATAAAGGAAATCATTTAATTGGGGCTGGCTTACAGTTTCAGAGGTTTAGTCCATTATCATTGTTGTGGGAAGCATGGCAGCATGCAGCCAGATATGGTGCAGCAGAAGGATCTGAGAGTTCTACATCTGGATCAACAAAGAGCAGGAAGTGAATGGCACACTAGACCTGGCTTGAGCATTTGAGACCTTCAAGCCTGGCTCCTAGTGATGCACTTCCTCCAATAAAGCCACACCTTATTGGTGAAATTATTAAGGCCGCTCCACATAGTTAAAAGGGAGGTTTATTTTGTGGGGTAACTTACAAATGAAGGGATAGGTTGCAGGGTCTGGGAAAGGTATGGCACAGTCTGGCAGTGTTCTCTGGAGCATCCAGGGTACCAGAACCAAGAGAGGCCTCTCCTCTCCATCCTGTGTCTTCAGCTTCCTCTGTCAGCCCTGCCTTGTAGGCGTGACCATTACTGAAACCTCAATGGGGGTTGGAACTTCCAGGCTAAGGCTGGGATGGCTACCCACTACAACACCTCAGGTGTCTAAGGCCAGTGTTGGTCACATACACGGTTCAAAGTCAGCCTGGGATATGTAAGAACCTGCCTCAGAAAACATATAATACACACACACACACACACAGACACACCAGCATGCCTAAATTTTCTCCTGATTGAGAATTAGAGGGAACCTGTCTCTACTCTTCACTCTTGTACATGGGAGCAGATGGCAAAATTGCTTGTGCATGTCCAGGGAGCCATGTGCTCTTTGCCTTTTCACAAAATCCCAACTCCACCTACAAATGAACAGAGCATCACATACCTGCTCCCCAGGACTGGGGATTAGTTAGGAGCATAAATTGGTAATCCCTGGATAAACATCCCTTCATATTCCCTAAATTGGGAAGCAAGTGTTCTTGGCCTGCTGAAATGGCTTTCCTCCTTGCCTTGAACAAAATGAACCTCTTCTCAAATCTTCTTTAGCAGCAGAGAAGGACATAAGAAGCAAATAGAATGTCACTAATCCCTCTTTGTATGTGTATATATGTTACTTTTTCATTCCATGGAAGATGACAACAGAATTGTAAAACAGCTCAAAAGTTCATGGAGAGGAAGAGACACAGAAACTCAAGTCTTAAAACATGACTTGCATATAAGTTTATTGCCTGTATATATGTCTGCACCTTTCTCTGCCTGATGCCCAAGGAAGCCAAAAGAGGGTGTCAGGACGCCTGGAACTGGAGTTAGAGATAGTTGTGAGTCACTATGTGAGTACTGGGAATTGAACCCAAGTCCTCTAGAAGAGCAGCTGCTGCTCTAACTCACTGAACCTAGAAGGGATCTCCTGGTTAAACTGGGGACTTGTAGGGTCTGAAAGGATGAGGGGATGGGAACAGGAAGGATCAAGTTGGACAGGTGGGGGGCCAGATGGAGGAGGAGAGTAATGAAAAAGATATGATGGAGGTACATTTTGGGGTTAGGGAGAACCCTGGTGCCATGGAAACTCCCACAAGAATGACCCCAGCTAAGATTCTTAGCAATAGTGGAGAGGATGCCTGGACAGGTCTTCTCCTGTAATCAAATTGGTAACTACGCTAATTGTCATCAGAGAGCCTTCATCCAGTAATAGATGAAAGCAGATGCAGAGATCCACAGCCAAACACTGGGCCAAGCTCTGGGAGTCCTGTCAAAGAGAGGGAGGAGGGATTCTATGAGCCAGAACATCAAGGTCATGATGGGGGAACCTGAGAGCTGACCTGAGCTTGTGGGAGTTCATGGACTCTGAACCCACAGCTAGCGAAGCCTGTATGGGACTAACCTAGAACTTCTGCATGTGTGTGACAATTGTACAGTTTGGTCTGTTTGTGAGCCTCCTTACAGTGGGTTTAGGACCTGTCCCTGGCACTTGTACTGGCTTTTGGGAACCTATTCTCCATGCTGGATTGCCTCACCCAGCCTTGATGCAGGGGTAGGAGCATGGTCCTGCCTCAACTTGATGTAACATTTTTTTTTTTTACTCCCATGAAAGGTCTGCCCATTTCTGAATGGAGACTGAGGAGTGGATGAGGGGAGGTAGATGGGAGGTGGTAAGAGGGAATGGGAGGAGAGGAGGGAGGGGAAACTGGTCAGTATGTAAAACAAATGAAAATAAATAAATAAATAGATAGATAGATAGATAGATAGATAAATAGATAAATAGATAAATAGATAAATAGATAAATAGATAAATAGGCAAATAAATAAATAAATAAATAAATAAATAAATAAATAAATAAAATAGATAAATAGATAAATAAATAAATAAATAAATAAATAATGCTGGCTTATCCCTTCTTCCCAAACTTCAAATTTTCCTGTTAACATACTAAAATGGGCTCACACTGGAAGACTTCTGGCTTCCTTAATTAACAACTTGCCTCATGCAAATAATTGAATCTCACAAAAAATGCAGTCTCATCTAGATTCCAATTTTAGTTATGCTGCTCACAGGGCAAGTTGAAAAAAGAAATAGATCATTACACTAAGCTTCAAATATCTCTTCTGCAGAATGTGACACAGACTTACCCTATATCAGGATTGTTAAAAGCTAAGTGAACTGATACTTGTGAAGAGGCCTAGTAAAGCATAACTAATCCAAGGACATTACCTGTTGGCAAAGTCATTCAGTGATTGATTTTTCATATTTGTAACAGATGAAAAATGTATAGAATAAACACAAGGGAAGATTATTATACACTGCAGAACATACAATGTATTCCATCCCTTTCTGTACAGCAAGAGCAGCTCTTAGCACAGAGCAAACATCATACACATTGTCCTTTCTTTTGTAAAGCTTGCTTATCTACATTTACATATATCATAAGCCCTCTGAGAACACCAGACAATATAAATTATGGCTGATCTTAAAAGTAAGTGAAATCTGCTGAGTCAAGGGTCACAGGGGCAGAGACAAAGTTTTTACTTGACATCCATATGTCAGATAGTTTGATTCATTATAGAAAACATCATCAGAATTCTGGGCTCTTATCTTTGTTTGTATAAGGCAGGTGCTACTAGGCTGATAATGGTCCATTTCATGTTGCTGTTATGACAATCAGATGGGTTAACCAATAGGAAAGCACTCTAAAAAGTTTCAAGTATCCATCAGCTTCTTGCCTGAGTCAGCAGATTTTGCCTAAGTGGATGCTTAGGTCATTATCTGAAAGCTCTCAACTATGATCTTTTGGTCAATGGACAAGCCATACAACATGCAATAGTAAGCAATCACTACAAAGATCATATGATTAATATTTGATGCTTATTTATCTCAGTATCTCTCAGTGGAAAAAGAGAAGGTAGTCTTCATCAGGATTACTCAACTCTGCTGATATAGCACAAAAGACACCATAGGCGGCTTGTAAAATGACAAGGAATGGCTATGTACCAAGAAACACTATTTACAGAAACAAGAGATGTAACTTGTCATCTAGGTCAGGCAATATCAGCCTTTTGTCCTTACTCTCCACTCCTGCATATGTTAGGCACAGTGATAAATTATAAAAGTGACACAAGAAACCAACCCTGAAGATGCCAGCAGTGAAAGGAAAGCAGGGTCAGAAAGCAAGGACTGCAGGAACAGGACGGTAGCTGGATACCTTGGGTCCTTGATCAAACAAAAGCCCCTCACAACAAATGTTTTTCACTGTAAATACCACCCCATGTAAATGTGTTCTTCTAATATATTAAATTAGAGACCCCATAATTACATCAGAGGTCAGCCAATGGCCACCACAGCTGAAGTCACCTGCTTTCTCATGTCCCAAGGCTTTTCCCTTTCTCCTGGGTAATAGAGGGTGAGTGGGCTGAACTGGCTGGGTATATGGAAGAGCATGAAGGCAAATGAGAAGTTTGTTTACACTTTTGGACAATTGACAGACACAAGGACAGCTAGGGGCATCACTAGGAGGGAAATCAAGCAACCATTCAGTGCTTCCCTATTATGAGTCAGCATCAGGATGAAGAGTCAAGAACTCAAGAAAATTCAAATTAATACCATCAGTTCTTTAAAAACTAAACCTCTTTTGGCATGGTAGTCCATAAAATTATGACAAAATATTTAAATCACAAATAAAGTGATTTCTGGCTAAATGGTTAAAGTATAATAAAGAGTGTCTTAGTATAACAAAGTAGGATGATAGACTTAAGAAGAAAGGAAATAACTAGATACCAACAAGAGCTGTAGAAAACAAAAAATATCAGTCTAGTTCCAGCCATTCGGCAGGCCCTGCAGGAAGGCTCCCCTTTTCCATGACTGCAGGCAGACCCTGCAATATCCACACCCTGCCCCCACACCCATTTGCCTGAGACCCCAGCCAATTCCTGAGACTCAGAGACCAGCCCCCAGCTCCCATCTGCCCTGGAACTCCCATCTGGACCAGAGCCCTCAGCTTCCATCCTTCCCTGGAACTCCCACCTGGATCAGAGACCCTCCAGTGGACACTACAACCTCAACATCTTGCCCCCACACCCATCTGCCAGAGACCCCAGCCACTTCCAGAGACTTACAAAGCAGCCCTCAGCATTTCATCCTGCCCCATAACTCCCATCTGGACCAGAGCTTCCATCCTGCCCCAGAACTCCAATCTGGACAAGAGGAGCTCCAATCTGGACAAGATAAGGAGGCCCCAGGGACTTCCTGAGACTGAGAGTCCAGCCCCCAGCTCCAAACTGGCCAGCACTCTCATATGGACCAGAGCTCCCATCTGGCCCAAGGCTTCCATCTGGACCAGAGAGAGGCTCCCTAAATCTCTCAGCTCTGTCTGGACCAAGTACACTGACTGATAAGAACAAGAACGAATCCATGAAGAGATTGGCAGACGTCAAGGCAGAAGTACATACAACAAAATAAAGAGCAATACAGCATCACCAGAATCTAGCCCTTCTCCAAGAGCTAGACCTGAACATCACAGAATGGAAGAAGCAGAAGAAAACAACCTTATAAGTAACATCATGAAGAGGCTAGAGCCTTATATAGAAGAAATCAAAAATAAAGTGGAGGAACAGACAAACAAAAAATGGGAAGAACGCTATAAAAAACTAGAGGAAAGGACAAATAAAGCAGAAGAAAAAAGAAGTCCCTGAAAGAAAATCATGAAAAAGAAACAAAACAGATGAGGGAAACAGCCCAAGACCTGAAAAGGGAAATAGAAAAAAAATAAAGAAGACACTAGCAGAAGGAATGCTGGAAATAGAAAATCTGAGTAAATGAACAGGAACTTCAGATGCAAGTATAACCCACAGAATTCAAGACATGGAAGAAAGGATCTCTGGTGTTGAAGATACGTTAGAAGAAATAGATTCATCAGTCAAAGAAAACACTAAAACCAACAAAGTCATGACCCAAAATGTCCAAGAAATTTGGGACACAATGAAAAGACCAAACCTACAAATAATAGGGAAGGAGCAGAATACCAATTCAAAGGCACAGAAAATATATTTAACAAGATCATAGAAGAAAACTTTCCCAACTTCAAGAAGGAAATGCCTATGAAGATACAAGAAGCCTATAGAACACCAAACAGACTAGACCCCCCAAAAAAGTCCCATCACCACATAATAATTAAACAACTAAACATACAGAATAAAGAAAGAATACTGAGGGTAGCAAAGGAAAAAGGCCAAGTGATTTATAAAGGCAAACCCACCAGAATAACACCCGATTTCTCAATGGAGACTTAGAAAGCCAGAAGGACGTGGACAGATATAATGCAGACACTAAGAGACCATGGATGCCAGCCTAGACTAATATACCCAGCAAAACCTTCAATCATCATAGATGGAGAGAACAAGACCTTTCAAGACAAAACCAGATTTAAACAATATTTATCCACAAACCCAGGCCCACAGAAAGCACTAGGTGGAAAATTCCAACCTAAGGAAGTCAGATACACCCTCGAAAACATAGGCAATAGATACGACAGCAGTAAACCCCAAAGAAGAGAAGTACACATATACTACAACCAAAAAATAAAAATAATATCAGGAATGAACAATCACTGGTCATTAATATCCCTTAATATCAATGAGATTAATTCACCTATAAAAAGACACAGACTAACAGAATGGATATGAAAACAGGACACATCTTTCAGCTACATACAAGACACACACCTAAAATTCAAAAATAAACACCTCCTAAGAGTAAAAGGCTGGGAAAAGACTTTCCAATCAAATGGTCTTAAGAAGCAAGCTGGTGTATCCATCCTAATATCAAGCAAAATAAACTTCAAACTAAAATCAATCAAAAGAGATAATGAAGGACATTACATACTCATCACAGGAAAGAACCACCAAGATGAAGTCTCAATTCTGAACATTTATGCCCCAAACACAAGGGCACCCACATATGTAAAAGAAACATTACTAAAGCTTAAATCACATATAAAACCCCACACATTAATACTGGGAGACTTCAACACCCCGTTTTCACCTCTGGACAGATCAGCCCATTGAAACTTAACAGAGAAATACAGGACTTAACTAATGTTATGACTCAAATGGACTTAATATCTACAGAACATTCCATCCTAACAAAAAAGAATATACCTTCTTCTCAGCACTCCATAGAACCTTCTCTAAAATCGACCACATACTTGGCCACAAAGCAAATCTCAACAGATACAAAACAATTGGAATAACCCCCTGTGTTCTATTGGACCACCATGGTTTAAAGTTAGATTTCAACAATACAAAAAACTACAGAAATCTTACAATCTCACAGAAACTAAATAATGCTCAACTGAATCACCAATGGGTTAAGGAAGAAATAAAGAAATTAAAGACTTCCTAGAGATCAATGATAATGAATACACCACATACACAAACTTATAGGACACTATGAAAGCAGTGCTAAGAGGGAAATCCATAGAACTAAATGCCCACCTAAAGAAGTTGGAGAAATCTCACACTAGTGACTTGACAGCACACCTGAAAGCTTTTGAACAGGAAGAAGCAAAGTCTCCCAGGAGACACAGATGCCAGGAAATTATCAAATTGAGAGCTGAAATCAATAAAATAGAAATAAAGAAAACAATACAAAGGATTAATGAAACAAAGAGTTGGTTCTTTGAGAAGACCAACAAGATAGACTAGCTCTTTTCCAAACTAACCAAAAGACAGAGAGAGAGCATCCAAATTAACAAAATCAGAAATGAAAAGGGGGACATAACAACAGACAATGAGGAAATCCAGAGAATCATCAGGTCATACTTCAAAAACCTCTACTCCACAAAACTGGGAAATCTAAAAGAAATGGATAACTTTCTGGATATGTACCATATACCTAAGTTAAATCAAGACCAGATACACCATTTAAATAGTCCAATAACCCCTAAGGAAATAGAATCAGTCATTAAAAGTCTCCCAACTAAAAAAAGCCCAGGACCAGATGGTTTCACTGCAGAATTCTACCAGATCTTCAAAGAAGACTTAATACCAATACTCTTTAAATTGTCCCACACAATAGAAGCAGAAGGAATTTTAACAAACTCCTTCTATGAGGCTACAATTACCCTATTCCTAAACCAAACAAAGATGCAAGAAAGAAAGAGAACTACAGACCAATCTCCCTCATGAACATTGATGCAAATATTCTCAATAAAATACTGGCAAACAGACTCTAAGAACACATCAAAACAATTCTCCACCATGATCAAGTAGGCTTCATCCCAGGGATGGAAGGGTAGTTCAACATACGAAAGTCCGTCAATGTAATACACCATATAAACAAACTCAAAGAAAAAACCACATGATCATCTCACTAGATGCAGAAAAGGCATTTGACAAAATCCAACACCCCTTCCTGATAAAGGTCTTGGAGTGATCAGGAATACAGGGAACATACCTAAACATAATAAAGGCAATCTACAGCAAGCCAACAGCTGACATCAAATTACATAGAGAGAAACTCAAAGCAATACCACTAAAATCAGGAACAAGGCAAGGCTGTCCCCTCTCCTGTCAGGGACCAGATGTCAGGAAGCAAACATGAACCATGGAAAAGTACTAGCTAGGCCAAGGAACAAGTCATAAGCCCACTGCCCCTTCCCAGAGCAGTAACTCCCATTTACTAACTAGAGGCCCCCAAAGATAAGAAGACATTCCACAGTCAGCTGCCATGACAACCAAACATAAAGAGCATTCCATGCTCTGGTAGCCTAGCAACAGAATAAATGGCCCCTGACCAGTGACCTTAGCCGACCTCTCACAGTTGTACAATCTGTCTCACGCGTCTTGTACCCCTTCCATGTTCTGCACGCTCCTCTTTCCCCTTCCTTCCTTCCTGCCCCTTCCCCTCCTATGCTATATAAGCCTTGCTGAGGAAAATAAAATTGCAGCTTGATCAGAATCCTGTCTTGCTGTCATCCCTTTGTGTCCCCTGTTCCTTTCACTAGTTCCCACAGGTGGGTCTCCCCCATTGAAACCCCACTGGCTGGGGCAACTGGCACCCAACATTGGGGCCCGACCCTCACCTCATTGGGAGTTGAACATCCTTCTCTAGGAAAGCCCAGACATCTGGTGGAGATTTGAAGCAATTGCCCATCAAGAATGCCTTACTTGGCGTCCTGGTGGTCCAGAGGAGAGTGGGAAGGACGAGGTGAGTCTAAAACTATAGACTTCACCATGGGACAGGGAACGTCTTATGATTTGTTCATAAAGGGCATTAAAGAAGCCCTCCATATACATACGAGGGATAAGGGTTCATCAAAAAAGACCTCAACAAATTCTTTAGTCACTTAGATGATTGTTGGCCTTGGTTTCCCCAAGAAGGAACAATTGATAAAAGCCATTGAAAAAAGGTGGGCAACTGCCTTAGGGACCACTACTGAGCCTTTGGCCCAGATAAAGTCCCTGTCATAACCTTTTCATATTGGAACCTTGTTAATGATATTCGCAGGATCCAAAGTACCTTCCCATCCCCTGACATTAAGTCAGTTATTTCTCAGTGAGAAAAAGTCATGAAATAACAGTCTCACCCCCTCTCTCACACTGATTCATATCCTCTCCACTGCCCCCGACCCCCTTCATAAGCACCCTCTATATAGAAGATTAGAAATATGGAAGAAGGAGGCCAATCACCCCCACCTCAGTCTATCTACCCCTCCCTCCAGGGTCTTGACTGGGCCCCCCTTAACCCTGGTGATGAGGTGGTCTAAAAAAGGGGGCCGCCAACTTGGCCCCCTTAACCTCCCTCTCACAAAAGCCAACCCCCAACAAAGATAACATATAATCTTATTAAGCCCCCTCCTTATGATGCCCCCCTCACTGCCCCCTTCTGTGCCCCAGTCATTGAGGCCCCTGTGGGTTCACTGCCAGCACTCCCAATGCCCACCCCCCATGATCCAGAAATCCCCCCTAATCTTGTAGCAGAGTTACAGCGCCTGCAGGACATACTTCGGGCCTATAGACAACACCTGGCCCTTCTAAAGGAATTATGCTCCCTTGATCAGGAGCTCTCTGACCTTGCCCTGGGAGCCCCAAAAACTCAGCCACTGCCTATCTCCTTGCTAAAAACTCCTCAGCCACGGCCAGTCTTGGCTTTTCCCATTACCCAAAGCCAGGCAAGTGGATCAGATCCACCAAATCTGCCCAAGACAGAGGAGTTGCCTCCCCTTCAAGAGGTGGAAGGAGAGACCCCCCCATGAGGAGGGGCCCCTGATTATGAGCTCCTGGGCTGATCAGAACCCCCCACCCAGTCAGTCTTACCAAAAAATTAGCTTTTGCTTTGTTGAGCACCTTAAATCAGACTGTGCCCAGTATGGCCCCACTGCTCCTTTTACCCTTGCGTTGCTTGAAAACCAGAGCGAGGCTTGGATTACACCAAATAATTGGTATTTTTTGGCCCATGTTGCCCTGTCTGGGGGAGATTTTGTCTTATGGAAAACAGACTTTTCAGAAAACTGCCGTGTGATGGCCCAGTGCAAGGTTGATAACCCTTCCTCAAAACATGGGACCATTAATAAACTTCTTGACAAATCTCCTTATGACAAAAATAAGGTTCAGGCCACCTTTCCACTTGGCTTATTGGCCCAGATTCAGGTCACCAGCCTTTGAGCCTGGAAGTGGCTTCCCCAAAAAGGCGCCGCTAACACCTCATTGGCCAAAGTGCATCAGGGACCAGATGAGCCCTATAGTGATTTTATATCCCATCTCAATGACGCTGCTGAGCACCTCCTGGGCTTGGGAGAAAGCAAGAGTACATTTGTTAAACACCTCACCTCTGAAAATGCAAACCCAGCCTGTCAGGAGGTTCTCTGCCCCCACAGAGATAGGGCCCCCCTTTCTGAGTACTTCTGCCTTTGTGAGGGAGTTGGCTCCACCCAAACATTAGGTCTGGCTATTGGTGCAGCCCTAAAGTCAGTGGGCGCCCAAGAATTGAGATCCCAACAAAGTCGCCTTTGCTTCTCCTGTAAACAACTGGGACATTTTGTGTGGGAATGCCCCAAGAGGGTCCCTGCCCCCTCGGGGGGCATGGCCATGATGCCCCAGCTTGGGTTCATGACTCGGCCACTACCAACCACCCCATGTCCTAGATGTGGCCATGGCTTCATTGGGCAAGGGAATGTAAATCTAAAACCGATGCTCATGGTCGCCCCTCCCTCCCCGCCCGTTTCCTCCCTGTCCATCACTCATTGGGAAACTATCTTTGGGGCCAGCCCCTGGCCCCTCTGCTCCAGGGAGTGCCCCATGGGGCCTCACAGGCTGCTCCCCAACAGTCTGCTCCTTCCAATGGGCAACCCCAGGATTGGACCTCTGTGCCACCACCGACACAATACTAGATCCATCCCAGGGTCCCCAAGTCATCCCTACTGGGATTTGGGGCCCCCTGTCCCCAGACACCCATGCCCTTATCCTCAGCCATGCCTCATCCACCTTAAAAGGTGTCCAGGTCTACCCCAGAATTATTGATAATTGACTATACGGGAGAGATTAAGATTATGGCCTCGGCTCTCCAGGGTCTTGTTGCAATCTCCCATGGCACCCGCCTTGCCCAGCTGGTTATCCTCCCCGTGCTTTCCTCTGATAACCCCTTTCAGTCTGCCCAGCCCCAAGGAGCTGCTCAGATTGGCTCATCAGAGGCTTATTGGGTTCAGCCTATTTCTCACTCTTGACCCACACTTACCCTTAAACTAGAAGGCAAAAAATTTCAGGGGATTTTGAATACTGGCGCTGATGCCACTGTAATCTCCCAAGACCATTGGCCTGCCTCCTGGCCCCTTACCCCCTCCCTCACCAACCTCAAAGGCATAGGTCAATCCAATAACACCCTCCAATCCTCTAAAGTTCTGGCCTGGACAGATGAGGAGGGTAACCAGGGTATTGTCACCCCCTTTGTGGTTCCTGGGCTCCCTGTCAACCTTTGGGGTTGAGATATTATCTCCCAAATGAAGGTCATCCTCTGTAGCCCAAATGAGGTGGTTACCCAACAAATGTTATGCATGGGCTTCATCCCAGGAAAAGGTCTTGGTAAACTTCAACAGGGCCGAACCAAACCCGTCCCTCCCACTAATAAAACAGATAGGCTCAGTCTTGGCTTTGAGGGTTTTTAATTGAGGCCACTGCTCCTCTGTATACCATGCAGATAAAAATCACTTGGCTTACCCAAGAACCTGTGTGGGTAGACCAGTGGCCTCTGCCACAAGAAAAACTACTGGCAGCAGAGATGTTGGTACAGGAACAGCTTGCTGCCGGTCATATTGAACCATCCAATTCCCCCTGAAATACACCCATCTTTGTCATAAAGAAAAAATCTGAAAAATGGAGACTCCTCCAAGACCTGTGAGCCATTAATAAGGTTATGCAGCCCATGGGCACCCTCCAACCAGGCATGCCCTCACCCATCGCCATCCCCAAGGCCTATCATAAAATGGTTATTGATTTAAAAGATGGCTTCTTTACCATTCCCCTACATCCTGATGATTGAGCTTAGTTTGCCTTTAGCCTCCCTCGGGTTAATTTTCAGGGCCCCATGCTCCGTTTTCATTGGCACATCTTACCCCAGGCTAAAAGTTCATGTTCTAGGCAGTTGATCCCATACGCCAAAAATGGCCCTCTACTTATATCTTGCATTACATGGATTACCTTTTTTTTGGCCGCCCCTAGCTCCTCCATGCTAGAAGCAACTTTCCAAGATCTGTCACAGGCTCTTTGTGCTGCTGGCTTACAGCTCACCCCTGATAAGATCCAGGGCTCTGCACCCTTTAGTTATCTGGGCCTTGAATTATATACCAATTGAGTCTTGGTCCTGTGCATACAGCTGCATGCAGATAACCTTACCACCCTTAATGATTTTCAAAATCTTCTCAGGGACATTCAATGGCTTCAGCCATACCTAAAACTCCCTACTGATGATCTTCTACCCCTCTATGACACTCTTCGGGGTCCCAGTGAACCCACCTCAGCCCCCCACCCCCGTCAATTGACCCTGGCTGCTCCCAAGCCTCTTTTCAGATTGATCATTCCCTCCCGCTGGTTTTTGTTGTCTTATCCACTCCCCATGTGCCCACAGGGGTCCTTTGGCAGAGTTCCCCTTCTACCTTAAGGGACCAGGATAAACTTAAGGGTCATTCCCTCTTATGGATTCATATGCCTGCCAGTCATACTAAGGTCCCCTATCCCCAACTTGTTTCTTCCCTAATCATGTGCAGCTGCCAGACCTCGCGTCATATTTTTGGTAAGGACACCGATTCCATCTTAACCCCCTACACCTGTGAACAAACTCAATTTTTATTTCAGACACTGGATTGTTGGGGTGTTGCCTTTTTGGACTTCCTGAGCCTTCTTCACAATCACCTCCCCGATGACCCAGTCCTTCATTTTGCATCCACTCATCACTTTATTTTCACAAAAGTCATTTCCCCCAGCCTGTTGCCTGAGGCCCTGACTGTTTTTACAGATGGGTCAGCCAATGGCACTGCGGCTTATGCCTTTCAAGGTCGCTCGTTTCCTTTCCCTTCGCCCTTTGGTTCAGCTCAGCAGGTTGAACTTTTTGCTGTTTTACAGGTTTTTCAGGATTTTCATGGTTCCCCCACAAACATTTACACTGATAGTGCATATAGTGCTCATTTGATACCCCTTCTTGATACAGCCCCCTTCATTAAGCCCACCTCCAATGCCACTCAAATTCAACAAAAACTTATTGGCCACATTTGTACTCACAGGGAGCTTCCTGGCCCCCACACAGAGGGAAATGCTTTGGCCCATAAAGCCACTTGTCAGGTTTTTCCAGTTCTACATTAGCCCATCCTGTTGGCATCTCACGCCCACCGCCTCCACCATCTTAATGCCAAAACCCTTAAACTAAAGTTCAAAATCACAAAACAACAAGCTAGAGAGATAGTTAAACAATGCCCTTCTTGTGTAGTCTCCCATCCCATCTCCCATGTTGGAATTAACCTCCGAGGGCTCTTGTCTAATATGATCTGGCAAATGGATGTTACACATGTTCCTGACTTCGGTAGACAAAAATATCTCCATGTTTCTGTTGATAAATACAGCGGTTTTATTTTTGCCTCCCCTCATACTGGTGAGGCCATCAAGGATGTTATTGCTCACCTCCTGGTCTGCTTTTCTACCTTGAGTGTCCCAAAACACATAAAAACAGATAATGGCCTGGCCTACACAAGTGGAGAACTTAAACAGTTCCTCCAACAATTTGAGATCTCTCACACTACTGTGCTGGTATTCCTTATAACCCTCAAGGTCAGGGCATTATAGAACGGGCCCACCAGACCTTAAAAACATGGCTCTCAATTAAAGATGTCCAAGCTTTCCTTTGTCTCCCCCCAAGACCACCTGAGCCATGCTCTCTTTGTCCTTAACTTCCTCACCCTGGATGGTGAAGGTCGATCAGTAGCTGACCACCATTGGCACCCCTCAGCAGATGCCATCCGCCCTTTGGTCATGTGGTGAGACCCCCTTACAGGCATTTGGAATGGTCCAGATCCTGTACTTATCTGAGGCCACGGCTCTGCTTGCATCCTTGATCAGGCACATGACGCCCCACGCTAGCTCCCTGAACACCTGGTCCCATCTGTAAATTTACCTAACATTCCCAGGGGGACCTGCTGCTCCCCCCCCCACTGAGGACTCTCCTTCTCTTTCAGATGCTAAAGCTACCATCAAAGACTGAGACCTCAAAGAGATTGAGATAACACACAAAGCTGCCCATTGTGAGTCACCTGGCTATCTGGGGTCTCATATTCCTCCTTCCAAGCCATAGCCTCTCTAGCCTATCCCAAAACACCAATCACCACCAGCCCCTAAACCATACCTGGCAGGTGCTGACAGAGCGACAGGATGTCATCTGGCAAACCTCCCTAGTCACCCCTGGCCCTTGATGGCCAGACCTGTCCGACCTCTGCAAGCATGCATCAGGCTCTGCAGCCCCTTGGGGTCTAGAAAATGACTCCCCTCCTCCCTACGCACTGCCTAACTGCCCCTTACAGGCCTGTGCCCTGCCCGGACATAGCAAGGCCTTCCATAGCTCCTGCCTTCCATCGCTCCTGCCTTACTAGGCCCATCCTCTATGACTGCCCCAGTTACCATCATCCCCTCTCGAGTCATTACACCTGTGGTGGTCACCCTCAGTGCCATTGCAAGGCCTGGGGCTGTGAAACCACCAGTGATACATACTGGGGCCCTTCCTCATATTGGGACCTTATAACTGTTAGGGCCAATTACTCCCGCCGTAAGAATCCCTGGACTATTAGACTTGAGTGCATTAATTCATTGTGTCATCCTCTTAGGATCCAATTTACTGACCCTGGAAAGAAGGCTACCAATTGGGAGCCAGGCTAAGAATGGGGCCCCTTACTCTACCAAGATGGCCATAATTTAGGTGTCATCTTGTTCATCAAACTTTTTAAACAGCCTGTTAATTCCCCTAACCCTGTTGCCATCGGTCCCAACCTTCTTCTAGGCAACAATGATTTTCTTACAACCAATATATCTCAGACATCCACAGGTTTTTCTCCCACATTCCCACCTCCCCCACCAACTACCAAAGATATGATTACCACCCTTATCGCAAAAACCAACCAGGTACTTAATACCTCCAAGCCTGATTTGGTTGACTCCTGTAGGCTTTGCTATCATTCTGCCCCACCATTTTATGAACAAGTGGCTGTTAATTTAGATTTCTCCCTAACCTCTGAGCCACACAATTGTCACTGGCAACAGCCACCCACATCTCACCTTACACTCTCCCAAGTTATGGGCTCAGGCCGCTGCCTTGTCACTCAAGGCACTATCATTCCCCCCATTTATCAACCCTTTTGCAGTGTCACAGATAACCAAAGTACCTCCCTTAAGGCTGGATATGTTCTCCCTGCCAATGATACTTGGTGGGCCTGTACTGATGGCCTAACACCATGCATTTCTCTTCATTTAAATAATCCCTCTGCCCCCTTATTTTGCATATTGGTTCAGCTTATCCCTAGGCTAACCTATTATTCTCCAGATCAATTCTCCAAAAGATGGGAAGAGAAGACTCTGACAGAGACAGCTGCCCTCACACACATCCCCATCCCTTGAAAAGGGAGCCTGTGACTGCAGTCACTTTAGCTGTCCTCCTGGGGGTGGGGGCTTCAGGGACCACTATGGGCATAGCCTCCCTGGTTTTATCTAATCAACATTATTTAGAGTTTAGAATTTCCATAGATGAAGATATAGTGCAGCTTGAGCAAGGCATTTCCGCCCTTGAATCCTCCCTCACCTCCCTTTCAGAGGTGGTCCTTCAAAACTGCTGAGGGCTTGACCTCCTCTTTTTACAGTAAGGATGCCTCTGTGCCCCTCTTAAGGAAGAGTGTTGCTTCTATACTGATCACACAGGTGTAGCAAGGGATAGCATGGCCAAGGTCCGTGAAGGCTTAGAGAAGCACAAAAAAGAAAGGGATCAAGAGCTATGCTGGTTCCAAAATTGGTTCTCTGCACCTCCCTGGCTAACAACCCTCCTGCCATCCCTCCTGGAACCCTTGGTTGGCCTCATTCTTGTTTTGGCATTTGGCCCTTGGGCTTTGTCTCCACTAACTCAATTTGTGCGTGGTCAGCTGGCCAAACTTCAAGCAAAACAAATTCAGGTTCATTACCATCACCTCGACCTCCTTGAACACATTCTCAATGAACCAGATATAGACTCCATATCAGCACAGACCCCTCTGCCCAGGGGAGGATGCACCTGTGCCTAGGAGCTGGAGCCCACTGCTTAGGGGATTGAGGGGTGCAGCCAGGAATGTAGAAGGCAGGGAAACTAAAGTGTTCCACCATCCTGGGTGCCTTGGATGACATGCTCTATTACACAGTGGTTATGCAGACCCTGTACTCTTCTCTCCTGGATTAAAACCCACCCCCTGTAAAAAAAAACTGCATCGTTCCAGCTTCCTTCAGGACATGTGGGGATGCCTACATGAACCAACTGATTAACAAAGGAACCCAAAACTTATCAGGGATGGATCCTCTGTCACCCCTCCCCCATCATGGCTAAACATTTGGGCCTCCTTTCTTTGTTTTGCTATTTGTATACAAGGCGGAGATGTCAGGGACCAAGATGTCAGGAACCAAACATGAACCATGGAAAAGTACTATCTAGGCCAAGGAACAAGTCATAAGCCCACTGCCCCTTCCCAGAGCAGTAACACCCATTTACTAACCAGAGGCCCCCAAAGATAAGAAGACATTCCACAGTCAGCTGCCATGACAACCAAACATAAAGAGCATTCCATGCTCAGGTAGCCTAGCAACAGAATAAATGGCCCCTGACCAGTGACCTTAGCCAACCTCTCACAGTTGTACAATCTGTCTCACACGTCTTGTACCCCTTCCATGTTCTGCATGCTCCTCTTTCCCCTTCCTTCCTTCCTGCCCCTTCCCCTCCTATGCTATATAAGCCTTGCTGAGGAAAATAAAATTGCAGCTTGGTCAGAATCCTGTCTTGCTGTCGTCCCTTTGTGTCCCCTGTTCCTTTCATTTGCTCCCACAGGTGGGTCGCCCCCATTGAAACCCTGCTGGCTGGGGCACTATCCCCATACTTATTCAATATAGTACTTGAGGTTCTAGCCAGAGCTATAAGACAACATAAGGAGATTAAGGGGATACAAATTGGAAAGGAAGAAGTCAAGCTTTCCATATTTGCAGATGACATGATAGTATACATGAGTGACCCCAAAAATTCAACCAAGGAACTGATACAGCTTATAAACACCTTCAGCAACATAGCAGGATACAAGATCAACTCAAAAAGTCAGTAGTAAAAGTCTCAGTAGAGGCTAAGAAGGAAATCAGTTATACATCACCATTTTCAATAGCCATAAATGATATAAAATACCTTGGGGTTACTCCAACTAAGCATGTGAAGGACCTATATGACAAGAACTTTAAATCCCTGAAAAAAGAAATTGAAGATGTCAGAAAATGGAAAGATCTCCCATGCTCATGGATAGGCAGGATTAACATAGTAAAAATGACGATCTTACCAAAAGCAATCTACAGATTCAACACAATTCCCATCAAGTTACCAACACAATTCTTCACAGACCTGGAAAGAATAATACTCAACTTCATATGGAAAAACAAAAAACCCTGGATAGAAAAAAGAATCCTGTACAATAAAACAACCTCTGGAGGCATCACAATCCCCGACCTCAAGCTCTACTATAGAGCTACTGTAATAAAAACAGCTTGGTACTGGCATAAAAACCAACATGTGGACAAACGGAATTGAATTGAAGACCCTGACATTAACCTGCACACCTATGAACATATACTTTTTGACAAAGAATCCGAAAATGTACAATGGAAAAAAGAAAGCATCTTCAACAAATGGTGCTGGCATAACTGGATGTCAATGCGTAGAAGGCTGCAAATAGATCCATATCTGTCACCATGCACAAAACTTAAATCCAAGTGTATCAAAGACCTCAACATAAATCCAGTTACTCTGAACCTGATAGAAGAGAAAGTAGGAAGTAGTCTTGAATGCATTGGCACCAGAGATCACTTTCTAAATATAATACTAGTAGCACAGACACTGAGAGAAACAATAAATCAATGGGACCTGTTGAAACTGACAAGCTTTTGTAGAATAAAGGACATGGTCAACAAGACAAAGCAACAGCCTACAGAATGGGAAAAGATCCTCACCAACCCCATATCTGACAGAGGGCTGATATCCAGAATATATAAAGAACTCCAGAAATTAGGCATCAAAATGCCCCACAGTCCAATTAAGAAATGGGCTATAGAACTAAACAGAGAATTCCCCACAGAGGAATTTCAAATGGTTGAAAGACATTTAAGGAATTGCTCAACATCCCTAGTTATCCAGGAAATGCAAATCAAAACGACTCTGAGATACCACTTTACACCTGTCAGAGTGGCTAAGATCAAAAACACAGAAGACAGCTTATCCTGGAGAGGATTTGGAGCAAGAGGAACTTTCCTCCACTGCTGGTGGGAATGCAAGCTTGTACAGCCTCTTTGGAAATCAATATGGTGCTTCCTTAGAAAACTGGGAATCCATCTCCCCCAAGACCCAGCTGTAGCACTCTTGGGCATATACCCAAGGAATGCTCAATCATACCACAAGGGCACTTGCTCAGTTATGTTCATATCAGCATTGTTTGTAACCTGGAAACAACCTTGATGCCTTTCAACTGAAGAATGGATAAAGAAAATATGGTGCATATACACAATGGAGTACTACTCAGCAGAGAAAAGCAATGACATCATGAGGATTGCAGGCAAATGGATAGATCTAGAAAAAAATCATCCTGAGTGAGGTAACTCAGACTCAGAATGACGAACATGGTAGGTACTCACTCATAGTAGGATACTAGATGTAAAACAAAGATGACTAAGCTGCTACACAACTCCAGGGATGCTACCTAGAAAACGGGACCCTAGGAAAGACACAGGGATCACCCAATGACAGAGAAATGGATGAGATCTACATGAACCTGGAGGACAGTGGGAAGATGAAGGGCAAGATTTGAGGGAAAAAAGCTTAGGGGAGCAGGAGATCCCAGCTGGATCAAGAACAGAAAGGGAGAACGAGGAATAACAGACCATGATAAATGATGACCACATGAGAACAGGAATAGGCAGAGTGTTGGAGAGGTCCCCAGAAATCCACAATGATACATCCTCTGTAGACTGCTGGCAATGGTGAAGAGAAAGCCTGATCTGACCCAGTCTGGTGATCAGATGGCCAAACACCCTAACAGTCGTGCTTGAACTCTCATCCAATAACTGATAGAAATAGATGCAGAGATCCTGGGCCAGGCCCTAGAGGGAGCTCCAGGTGTCCAATTGTCGAGAAAGAGGAGGGACCTTAGGAGTCTGAATTGTTGAGACCAAGACTGGAAAAGCACAGGGACAAACAGCCAAACGAATGGAAGCACATGAATTATCAATCAAAGGCTGTGGAGCCCCAGTTGGATCAGGCCCTCTGGATAAGTGAGGCATTTGAATAGCTTGAACTGTTTGGGAGGCACCCTGGCTGTAGAACCAGGACCTGTCCTTAGTGCATGAGCTGGCTGTTTGGAACCTTGGGCTTACATAGGGACACATGCTCAGCCTGGAAGGAGGGTATGGGACCTGCCTGTACTGAATCCACCAGGTTTAAATGAGTACCCAGGGGTGTCTTGGTCCTGGAGGACATGGGAATGGAGGGGAGGGGAGGGGGGGAAGGTAGGGTTGGATATGGGATGGGGGAGGACAGGGGAACCCATGGCTGTTGTGTAAAATTAAAACACAAATATAATAAATAACAAAAATAAAATAAAATAAATTTAATGAAAAAACTCTAACTGGAATGATATAATAATCCTAAATATGTATATGTGAAACAACAAAACCCCAAAATATAGGAGGCAGAAACTAGTTGCACTAGAAGGACAAGGGCAAGTACATTTGAGGACTTCAGCATTCTTTCTCACACATAACAGAAATAGTTTAGAAATGGCTGGGGCTAGCAGAGCTCAAGAACACAATCAACAGCGGGACAGAACTGGTATACAGAATATTTCACACAATAAGATGCACTTTTTTTCAAGTGCCTATAGAACATTCAGCAATATGTCATCCTTCTCTTTGGGCAAGGCCCAGGAAACATCATGGAAGAGAAGGGAATAATTTTTTAGAAGAAATCAAGCTACCTGTTTGTTTAGGGGGAAATCAATAAAATTAATATATGTTTGCAAGCCCAAAGATGAAAAAAGACAGGTATCATCAATATTAGGAATGCAGCCATTTTAAGACTATAAAGAGATAATACAAACAACTGTGTGGAAAAGAGAGAAATTGGAGCAGTATGTTCAGTGGTTAGGGATTTGAGTTTGGGGTAGGGAGATGAACAGATATTAATAGGCAGCATGAAGGATGCTTGTACTGGAGTTACTCAGTGTGTGTGTGTGTGTGTGTGTGTGTGTGTGTGTGTGTGTGTGTGTGTGTGTATGTGTGTGTGTATGTGTGTGTGTGTGTGTGTGTGTGTGTACACATGCATGTGTTCATGTGTGTGAATATTCATATGTGTACATATGCATGTAGAATCAGAGGTTGACACTGAGTCACCTCAGTCTCTCTCTGCCTTAGTTTTGGAGACAGGTTCTCTTAACAAACATGGGCTCATAAATTCAGTTAGACTGGCTGACCAATTGCTACCAGAGATTCATCTGTCTCCATTCCCAAGCACTGGGATTTCAGATGCATGCTGTGGTGCCTGGCTTTCTATATGAATACTGGGGAAAGGAACTTCAATCCTCATGCCTGTGTGGCTAGTCTTCCACCAAATGAACCATGTCCCCAGCCCCTTGTTATCTTGACAGTGGTGGTGGTAGATACACAAATCTATATATGATGAAATTGTAGAAACACAAAAGGAGCACAAAACTGGAGGAAGCACCAATGATCTGGATGTATTTTATTGGTATCAATTTTCTAATTATGTCAATCCACTAGAGTTTTAAAAAATGTTACCAATGAAGAATTAGAAATCTTTGCAAGTATCTGCTTGTTTTACACAATTGCATATAAATCTATAACTTTTTCAATAATATTAAATTAATAAAATACAAATGGCAGGCCACATTTGACCTGTCAAGTATAGTTTACAGCCTAAGATCTCAACCAAGGAAGTACCAAAAAGTCAATGGGAGGTGTTCAAATATAGAGATGGCCAGGCTCTTCCTGGAGATTTTGATTTAGTTCATCCAGGCTAGCATCCAGGCATGAACACTGTTTCAGTTCTCCAGAGGATTCTAAGCACTGTCAGAATAGAAAAACTTAATCTTTTGAATATGAAATGTCAATCTTTTTTTCTTCCCTTTTCTCCTTATTATACATACAATCAGACACTGGAAACTAGAAATATGCTCTCAGAAGATTTTCAAGCTTTTCCCTCTTATCTATAAGAACAACGACTGCTCTGTTGCAAACCTTCACTTCCATCACCAGAAGTGACATCACAGATTGCACACTGCTTATGTTCTGTGCTTCCCTTGAAATGCCCTCTAGCAGTGTTTTGGTTTTTTTTTGGTTTTTGTTTGTTTTCTTTTGTTTTTTCTTTCAAAGGAAAGTTCTGGCCTTGGCAGTCTTTTTCATAAAGTCATTTTTAAGTTCCATTTCCCTCAAAGATGGCATCTCTGGGTTTTTTTTATGGCCTATTTAATCTAACATCTACCTGGTCCACCCAACATTCACCTCCACCACAAACATCTGTATCCCATTCATGCCAACCTCCCATACTGCTATGGATGTTGCTGCTCTCTTTCCTTTCTACTGATCTTCCACATGTTTCTGATTGTTGCATTACATGTGTGTGTGTGTGTATGTGTGATGCATGCTTGTCTCTGTTGTATTGCAGTTGTGTTCATATGCAGAGAGCAGAGGTTGATGAGACTGTCTTCTATATTCTCTACCTTATTTACTGAGACATGCTCTCCCACTGAACCTGGAACTCTGTTTCAGCTAGACTCTCAGGCCAGCATGCTCATTTTCTCCGACACTGGGGTTATAGGTGCACATGTCTGACTTTCATATGGATACTGGGATCGTAACTCAGGTTCTCTCACTTATGCTTCAAACACTTAACACAACGAGCTGCCTCCCCAGCTCTGGTGCCTTATTTTCATCTCATTTACCTTCCAGAACTCTTTTCTAAGAGATGGAAGTAAGTACAGTACTCTGTGACTGGATATTTATGTTCCTCCCATTCATGTACAAGATGATTGTATTAGGAAGTGGGGCCTTTGGGAGGTAACTAGATCATGTTAGGATACTCATAAATGGAATTAATGCCCTCATTAAAGGCCTCAGCAGCTGCAGAAATGGCTTGCCAGTTAAAAGCCTTTGCTGTTTTGCAGAGGACCCACATTAGGCAGCTCATTCACTGCCAATAGCTATAGATCCAGGATATCTGATGCGCTCTTCTGGCTTCTACAGGTACCTGTACTCATGCTCCACATAAATGCACACATACACACAAAATGAAAAAAAAAATCTTTAAAAGCCCCCAAAGAGCTCCTTCCACCATGTGATAACACAACAAGGCACTCAGAGTCAGGAAATGTACCCTCATCATTTATCAAATCTCTAAGACACTTTGATTTTGGACTTCTCAGTGTGCCAACATGTGAGAAGTCAATTTTCTGTTGTTTATCAGCACCCATTTGGTGACATTTTTGTTATAGTATCCTGAAAAGGTAGGCCACATCAAGGCATGGTATCCCTAGATAGTTCCTGGCAAGACTGTGAATTTTCTGCATGAGATATAAAATCCACAGTGGGTCTTAAATTTTGTTCCTGGAACAAAGTAGATGCTCAATAAACAGAGCTTTCAGGGTGTGTGAATTATTCCCTCTTAACAACATGCCATTAGCACATATGTACTCTTCTTTTCTTCTTCCCCTAAACTATAGATTCTCTCAACCATGGTCATTTTGGCACTGCAAAATATGTTATTTCCAAGCCTGTAGCATCTCTCCTTTTCTGACTCAGGGCATATCTTTGCTGCCCAAGTGTCAACATGGGGTGACAGCACATACTCATCTGCTTTGTCAGGACTTGGTTGTGGCAACACCTTGCTTGCTGAGCCCACAGTAGCTCACATTTTCAATGGGCTTTAGGGCCTGTTTACACTAACTACAGAATATCCTTTTCTGCAAGGAAGTACTGGAGCAATATGAGGGGATCACAGGAGACAGGGCAGCTCTGAAAGTGGGGGTATTATCTGTGCCATGCAAATGAGTTTAGGTTGAAATGTGAGTTCTGTTTGCCTGACTCCAAAGTAAGGGTTGAAGACATCAGTATTACTGTAAAATATGGGAGTACCCTGGAGCTAAGACAACATGCCAAGCGGCCTCCAATACACCATGCAGCACAAGCTGTTCTCTTTTATTCTTTTATTTAGCATTTGAGGGAGTTGCCAATCTAATAGTAAATTCTTCTTGGGAAGAGTGCACCAGATGGGTACAAAACAGCATTTTTAAATTAAAATCACTTTTCATTCTTTCATCTCCTGTAGAAAGTTGTGAGGCTAGAGACATTTATTGTCATAGTAGCAACACAGCAGGGATCTTCACTGTGCTCTCCTGAGGAAGCCCCAGGAGAGGTTGTAAGCATGAACAGCAAGTGGAACAGAAATGAGCTGTAACACGGGACATACCTCTTGGAGCCAGGAGGGTTTGAGGAGACAATGTTATCTGGAAGGGAAAGGCATGGCTAGTCTGCAGATGTGGAGGGAATAGGGAAGGGGGCAAACCTGTTTGTGATGTTTAGAAAAATAAATGAATGATTCTGAAACTCATGTGTGAGTGATCATGTGTGTATGGATGGTATGCGTGTGTGTGTGTGTGTGTGTGTGTGTGTGTGTGTGTGTGTGTGTGTGTGTAGGTCAGAGAACAACTTAGTGTCAGTCCTCAGGCACCATCCACCTTTTTTGAAGACAGGGTCCCTCCCTGATTCAGAACTCACCAAGCTGGCCAGTGAACCTGATGGATTCTCCTGTTTTTACCTTTCTAGCTCTGGTATTTATTTTTTCTCTTAGAGTAATTCTAAGAATTCAATGAGGATTGAAGTCAGATCAACTGAGCTATCTCCCAAGCCCCTGTCCCAGAATTTTTAAAATTATTTAATCCTTATATTAAAAGCATTTCAATCACAGATCTCTCTTTTATGCATCTTTTATGACAAAACTCAAAGATTTATGAGGGCAAATCCATTTTCTTTAAAAATTTTTTTTTTGGAGCTGAGGATCAAACCCAGGGCCTTGTGCTTGCTAGTCAAGCACTCTACCACTGAGCTAAATCACTAACCTTAATGTGTAGCCTAGGCTAGCCTCTGAACTCGTGATCTTCCTGCCTCTTCCTCCTTCAGCAAATCCTACCAGTGTGTGCCACCACAACTGGCCCATTTTCTTAATAGAGTTAATAGTGTAGGTCCTGGAGCATAATGAGCACTTAGGTAGTAGTTCTTGAATGAGAAGAAAAACATGTGAGTTAATACATGTAGCTTTATTTATGAATTATATTCATTAGCTCAATCTAATGTATATTCATGTAGTAAAACATGTAAATTTTACTGCCTACTGGGAAGGGGAACACTCTAAAGAAATAGATACAGAAAAATGCAAATAGTAGTTCTTGTGATTTTCCTCCTATGCCCTGAAATATTATGATCTACTCCACTTTGGACCAGACATAAAATTATTTTTAAACTTCAGGATGAGTATGAATCATTGAGAGACTTTTTAAAATGTGTATCTTTTTACAGTCTCCCTCTCTCTTCTTCAACCTGTGCCTTTAGATTCTGACTTAATAGGTTAGGATAGGGAAGGCTTAAAAGTTCTATTTTTTGAACAAGATCTGGAAAACTATAGTATAAGTATTTGGACCTACATTTTGTAAAACCTGTTTCAGAAAGAGGGTTGAAAACCTGAGATCTAAGTGATTATAAAGACAAACCAGCTCTAGGTCCACCTTCGTGCATGATTCAGTCCATAAAGCATATATTTCCAAACTGGAACACACACACACACACACACACACACACACACACACACACACACACACACAAAATCTCCATAGTCCTTGATACCCTGAAGGTCATATTCATTTGTAGCCTATACACACTAGAATCTAAGAACTACTGGCTGATCCATTCACAGGAGCCTTTCAATAATACTCAGTGGCCTACTATCTCCCTATCTAGAGAGTAAATTGTGGTATTTGTAAGGACACAATGACTAAACTGGGTTCTTCTTTAAGCTCTGATGATAGCCTCACATATGCCATACACTACCCTGGCTGCTTCTTGCCCATCTTTAGCTCTTCCTTTCCAAAATGCTCATGGCACTGAGCATCAGTTCACATCAGCATCAAATAATTCACATTGCGTAGAAATCTACAAAGTGATAAAAATGAAAAAGACTGTGGGGATATAGGACAAACACACTTCACTAAGCAAAAAGAATTCATCAATGATAAATTACTATTCTATTCCATGTACTATGAAGAAAGCAACCCAATTAAACAGTTTATTTTTCCTTTCCTTAAAATTTAAAAAATTAATTCATTTTTAAACCGATACATAAAATTGCACATATTGTAGTATGCCATGTTCTGGTACAAACGTACCAGGGATGATTAAATCAGGTTCAGTATCATTATTTCCTTAAACACAGACTTACAGAAACATTACAAGAAGTAGAAAAAAATGTGTTTAATTCTAATGCTAACAATTTACTTAACAATAACTCAATGATCAAAATTGGGAAATACACAAGAAAGCTATTTAATGTTCATCCTTTCCCATGAAGACTTTTGGCTGTGCTGTACTCCAACTCAGAGCTACATAGTATACTGATTGTCTCTGGGTTTTTTTGTTGTTTTTGTTGTTTTTTACTGTTCTTTAATCTACCATAGCTCCTTCTTTCATTCTTCATGATATAAGAAAATTATGATTGGTTTATGTATTTTTATATTTTACAATATTTTGTTAATAATAGTTCATAACACAGGCCACTTGCAATGGATTGATATTACATGAGGCTTTCTCTATATATATTTCTGGATACCTTAGATACTTATATAACAATGGCCATGAGTGCATATTTCCAAGAGATTGATATGCTCATTTAAGGAGTTCAAAAGTTTTCTTTTCTTTTCTTTTTTTTTTTTTTTTTTTTTGAGACATGGTTTCTCTGTGTAGTTTTGGTGCCTGTCCTAGATCTCGGCTCTATAAACCAGGCTGGCCTTGAACTCACAAAAATCCGCCTGGCTCTGCCTCCCAAGTGCTGGCATTAAAGGTATGTGCCACCACCTCCCAGCTGACTTTAAAAGTTTGTAATTGTCAGATAAAATTGTGTGTCTTTATAGTTATAGAAAATGATATGTGATAGTTTGAATGTAATTGGCCCCCATAATCTCATAGAGATTGGCATTATTAGGAGGCATGGCTTTGTTGTGGTGGGTATGACCTTGTTGGAGGAAGTGTGTCACTGTGGGGGCAGGCCTTGAGGGTTCCTATGCTCAGGATAAAACTCAATGTCTCAGTTGACTCTTTGTTGCTTCCTAGATGTAGAACTAGCAGCTAAAGCACCAAGTCTGCCTTCAGGCCACCATGCTCCCTGCCATGATGATAATAGACTGAATCTCTGAACTGTAAGAGAGCCACCCCCAAATTAAATGTTTTACTCTGTAAGGGTTACTGTGGTCAAAGGATGACCCCAGCTTAGACTACTAGCAATAGTGAAGAGGGTGCCAGAGATGGCTTGCCCTAGTAATTAGAGCCTTCATCCAGTAAGTGATGGAAGCAGATGCAGAGATACATAGCAAAGCACCATGGTGAGCTCCAGAAGTCCAGTCAAAGAGAGGGAAGAAGGATTCTATGAGCAAGGGGTATCAAGATCATGATGGGGAATCCTACAGAGACAACCAAACCAAACTAGTGGGAACTCATGAACTTTAGATTAACAACTGTGAAATCTCCACGAGACTGGACTAGGCCCTCTGCATACTGGAGACAGTTGTGTAGCTTGATCTGCTTAAGGGCCCCCATGGCAGTGGAATCATGATCCATTCTTGGTACATGAGCTGGTTTTTTAGAACCCATTACCTATGGTGGGGCACCTTGCACAGCCTTAATGCAGGAGGAGGGGCTTGGACCTGCCTCAGCTGAATGTACCAGGATCTGCTGAGGCCTTATCTTTATGGAGGAGGGGATGGGGAATGGGTTGGGGGGAAGATTGTGGAGGAAAGATGAGAGGGGAATCTATGGTTGGTTAGTAAAATGAATAAAAAATTTCTTAATAAAAATGACAGAAAAGAGTTGCTATGGTCATGGTGCCTCTTCAGAGCAATAAAAACCATAAATCGTGGTATTATGTGAACCCCATGAAATGCCAAAATCAAGTTGATTATCCTATCTATTACCACAATTCTTGGTTTACATAATGAGAATATTTTATATTTACTTAATACTACTGTCAGCAATGGATTATGACTTTGACATTTTTTATAGTCATCAGTTATTTTTTAAAATGTCCATCAGTGTGAGTTTGTCTGCTATTTTATTTTGATTAATTTGAGGTTGCACTTTCTTTCTAAAAATTAGTGCAAAGGATACAGACACTTCTTGATACATTCTACTAATGGTTACTGGCATCAAGATACCTTATTGGGATTGTTATTCTAGGCCATCTACTTAGGATCCTGTCTATATTTTGCCAATATAATGTTAACAGTTTTCATCTGAAATTGGTAGATATCTTGATAGAGACAGTAAGGGTGTGAATCTGACAATGCAGTGACTCTTTTAAAACTTTCAGCCACTGCTTTTAGCATTCATCAATAGATCTTGCTTGCAGTAATTATCAATGCAGTTTTGACTAAATGTATTGTGTTTTCCTTTGTTGTTATTAATTGAATTATTAATAGGAAGGACCTATTCTTTGCTCCTCTTTATTTATACAAATATTAATGTTTATTTGCACCTCCATGGACTCTGAGACATTATTTTTACTCTGTAGGATATGATCTTCTTTTATTTCATTGCTTAAATTGTCCTAGCTCTGGCCCTGGGAAATCCTCACAGTTAATTCCAATGTCCCTTCAACACACCCATGCTTTTTGAAACACATTCTTTTTTTCTGACATCACAAGAAAGGCATAATAAGCTTATCTTGAACTGTTTTGGTCCCGGCCCTAGAATAAGTCACTTTCTCTAGTAATACTACTTCTTTTTAGCAGAGGATGCTATTTTGATCTGTGAAACAAAACCTGAGTATGAAGTATGCTCACTGTCATTTAAATGCTAGCATTTATGTTACATCAGTGGTCAGAGTTAGGAAATACATAAAAGCATGTATCTTATTTCTGTATCTCTGTGTAATTTTAAACAATGAGTTTAAAACTAATAACTCCAGTTCTAATACAGGACCACTGGTTTCATTCTAGCTTTCCTCCTTCACTTCTCTGTAACTTCTTTTCTGACAAAGGAGAACCTGGCTCCCATTATCCAAAATGTATTCACTTTTTTTGTTCAACAGATATGTGCATACTTTAACAGGGTTAACAGAAGACAATGTGTGTGTACTGCTGTTTTTAACATGGTATCATCTTGTTTAAAAATATATACTGCTCTCCAGATTTACCTTTGATGCCAATACAGTGTGTATATGTATGTTTCTGAGTGCATGTGTTTTAGTCAGTACCTTCTATGACTTATGTGCTTTCATTTCCCTAAACAGAAGTTGAAAGTAAACCATTGTGAAACTCTGGTGCTTCCTATAGTGACAACTACAGCAAGTAAAGGGATAATGTGCATCTCACAGAGGAGCTGTTCTTGACAAAAGTCCAGACCTGCTTCTTATTTTACAATTAATTTCTTATCAGAGCATCACACAAGCAACAACTATAGCTCTCCTGTTGCCCTTTTCCTAAGTCTGTGCTTTCTTATTAGCTATCCTTACTTCAGTCATAAGGTTTCTTAGTCTACTGTGAACTGTCTTTCCACTATTCTTCCCTCTCACAGACTATGGTGGGCACAGAATGAAACAACCTGTGTTGACTTTTTATTATGTGACTACATAGAAACTTTCTTGATTTACCTAAGTCCATCTGAAAAGATTTGAGTAACAGATCTTTCTCCAAAAGGCCTCCACAGCCCAGATTCTAATTCCTTGAGAGTACAGATATGTCTAGTTTAATTATCTAGCTTCATGCCTCTCTTAATGTCCACAATGGAGTAAGCATTCTAGAAATGTTTCTTCATAAGCTAAATGAACATAGGTACAACTTGGCAGCTTTGCTTGAGTCCATAGGTCATTTCCAGGAAAACAACCAGTTTATAGCAGTTTATTGCACAGGACCTGCATAAGATCAAGCCAATCCAAAGTCTAATAAAAATAGGGGAGGGGTACCTGAGGCCCCACCCCAGCTAGAGACCTATTGTAGTGGAGCTATGAAAAGTTGGAGGTGAGAAGTAGAAGGTGACTCTTACTAAAAGACATTATATATGTATGAAATTTTCAAAGAATGAACAAAATATTATTTAGAAAAAGAACAAATAATGTGCTTCTAAAACATATCAATACAGGACCTTACTTGTTGATATTAGGATTCAGTTGGTTAGAACAACACTTAGCAATATACACTTTCCAGAAGCCAATAGTTTTTGTCAATTTTCAAGTTCTCTAATGACACAAATGTCTGGGTCAGTACTGACAAGAGCCATGATGCAAAAAGATAAGTCTTGTGAAATACAGTTGTTACAGTAGGGTTTTTGGAGGAGGAGTTCTTATCTGGCTCTTTTCAGATGGACTTAAACAAACCAAGAAAGTTGGATTCAAAAATCAGGACAAGTATTTTTCGATACTATGAGTAGCATTTCATCTCATGAAGGACATTCCATTCTTACTCATCTTAGTCTTTTATCCTTTCTTATCTATTTTCACTTCCTTGCCCCTCTAAACTCCTCTTTCACTATGCTTTACACTGACATATCTGACCACTTGAGGTTCTCCAAATGTTTCTCCTTCTGAATCTCTGGCTGATCTGTGGGACCTTAGAAGGCCTTCTAAATCATCTCCTTGGATCTCTGCTTCTTAATCTTGAATTCAAATCTGGTCTCACCACCTCCAGCTAGCCTTCTGTGTGTAATCAACCCAAAATCTAGCAATAACAAATAAGGATTTACTCTGAGATAAACTAGGACTCCAAAACCCAGAGGAACATCCGTCAACCCCCAAGCTTTGGCTGTGTATTGATTTCTACTTGGTATATGTAGAAAGTGTCTGGAAAGCTTCGCACTGTTCTGGCTGAGCTTTTAGGCAGCATGCTGTGATACAGGGGGTTCTGTGTCAAACTTGCAATTAACTAACTACTGTACTTAGGCTAATCTCTGCTTCATTAATGGCTGCTCTAGCCATTGGTGCTGATAGAGCAAGACTGTTCCCGCTCATCCTCAGATTCAGCCATACAAGAAGGATCTGGCACCCAGCCAGTCCCCATCAGAGATATTTCAGTTAAATCACAAGGGATTGAGTACAAAGATGAATTTGCATTCCTGAACCTCAGCCTTCTGGGCTCCTTGGAAAGCACTGTCCTGACATTCCAGACCCAATCATCATCCTTTCTCATTTCACTTAGAGGTGTCCCCACAGGCCTGCAAGAGTCAGTGAACTACTTGCTAAGTAAATTTGCTGACTCTTCAACTACTACTGTGCTAGCAAATACTTTTTAAACTTTCCACTTATTTCAGGTGAACAGGACAAAAACATCAGGGTAGTACAAGCACATAATGACAGAAGGATAGATATATATTAAATTTTTCAGTTAATAAAATGTTTCATATTATCATAGCAGATTTAGAAAATATAGAAGATGGCATAGAAATGTACCACACTAAAGCAATCTCTTTGGTCATTTTAAAGCATTTATCTCCAGCTCCAGGGTTTGTTTCACACTGTTGTATTTGTTTGTTTGTTGTTTTCATTTGCCACCAGGATTTTATTAGGTAGCCCAGTATAACAAGAAGCTTTAAAGGTCTTATTAACAAAAAACAAACTCGGAGCCAGGTATTGGGATGAATGTTGAAAGATCAGAGAAACAGAACAAGCCACAGTTAACTTCACCTTGCCAACTTCTCAGCCAATCCTGTTTTCTCAAAATGGAAGCTTCTGAGTCTTCATCTAAATTGACCTTAGCTGAACTGCTGCTAAAAGCCTAAAAGATTAAAAGCCTCAAGTTCCTGGTATACACTTTATATACTTTTCTGCTTCCTGCCATAACTTTCTGGGATTAAAGGTGTGTATCACCATGCCTGGCTGTTTTCAGTGTGCCTTGAACTCACAGAGACCTGGATGGATGGATCTCTGCTTCAGGAATGTTAGGATTAAAGGTGTGTGCTACCACTGCCTAACCTATATGTTTAATATAGTGGCTGTTCTGTTCTCTGACCCTCGATAAGTTTATTGGGGTGCACAATATATCAATCACAACCCAGTGTGGCTTTAAACATAATTTTCTGCCTCAGCTTTCTAAATGCTCTAATTACAGACATGTGCTACAGTGTCTGGCTTTTTATTGTTTTTCTATGGAGTCTTTTTCATGCAGTCTACAATTTTTACCTCTGAATATTGATTGCATGAACAGTTTACAATCATTTCCCTTATTCACCTGCACTGCATATTAACATAAGACTAGAATATAACATATGCAAAATGTCTGAATTAGATACCTGTACCATTATACATGATACTATCTTCTATATATTTCAGATTTTCATCTGTATGTTAAACTATGAAATAGATACTTTTAATGTGCTTTTTACCTGTAAAGACATGAGCTCAGAGAACTAAAGTAACCCACCTGGATGGAGAAATATCAAGGACACTACTTGAGCATAGAATTTCAGATTCCAAACCTGCCCTCTTACTCATTAAGAACACTGTAGCTATGATCCACAACCAAGTACTGGGCTGAGCTCCTAGTCTTCAGTTGAAAAGAGGGATGAGGGAACACAGGAGCAAGTGAGGTCAACATCATGATGGGGAAAACCATAAGACAGCTGACCCAAGCTGGTGGGAGCTCATGAACTCTGGCCTGTCAGCTGAGGAACATGCAAGGGACCAAACTAGGCCCTCTGAATGTGGATGACAGTTATGTGACTAGATATGTTTGGGGAGCCCTGGACACTGAGATAACCAGGTGCATGAAATGGCTTTTGGAACACATTCCCTAGGAAGGGATATCTTGCTCAGCCTTGACACTGGTGGGATGGGGGGTGGAGGGGCTTGGTCCTGCCTCAATTTAATATGCCAGACTTTGCTGACTCTCCAAGAGAGGCCTTACCCTCTCTGAGGAGAGGATGGGGGTGGGATGGGTGAGGTAGGGAGCAGGAGAAGGAGAGGGAGGGGAAACTGGGAATGGTATATAAAATGGAAAAAAAACTTTAAAAAAATAATAAATTTAACAAAAGAATACTGCAGCTTAAAAGCATGTTAATCAGTTTTTCCCACATGTTTTATATGTTTGTACATGCATGGAAGAACAATCTCACATTTCTACTCAAGTGAACTTGGAGTGGTTTTCAGTGCTCTCTAAGAGGTAGATAAGACAGAATCAAATTAGAATGACAGCTGTGTATAGATTTGTGTTTGTGATCATTTTGTCTCATCTCTGAAACTATCTGATTGTATTACTGTGATCATGTAATCCATGTGGTTATTGACAGAACACAGTGTTAGAAATATACAGATTTTTAAACTTAATACTGACACTGCTGTTTCTGTTTTCCTGGACACTATCAAATCACACAGCCTCCGAAAAACTCAGTTTTCTCATCTACAAAACAGGAATCAGGGCAGAGTTCTATAATAACTAGATACTTTTGGTTAGGCCCTAAGACATTTACTTGAGACATTTATACTTTTGACTTCACTATTATTCATTCAGTCACAGTTCTTGGCTTTTACTGAGTATCTACTCTGAGTGGGGCTGTGAACTAAATGGGGCTCTAACTAAGAAGATTAAAATTTTCTTTATTTAGCCTCTATCTCTCTAGTAAAAGCTCCCAGTTATTACTGGCTAGAAACAGAAAGATGGAGGAGAAATAAAGCCTCAAGCCATTGCAAGAGCTCTAGTCTGGATAGCTCACAATATCTGTGGAGAAGGGGACTCTACCAGTCCAATGTGCCTGTCAGGCAGGAATGCTGCTAGGTAATGTATTTGTGATATAAAGGTCTCCCCCCAAATATTTCACCATGTGTATCAGTTACGACTAGACTCAGTGCTTTCTACATGAAGATCCTGTAAATGTGGGGCCCTATATAACTCGCTTCTCATGTGCCTCAGACTATTTACCTCCTTAGCTCCTGTGTGCCTACACTTATATTAGGAAACTCTCTAGATCTGCTTTTGAAGCAGGGCTTGATAGAACTCTGGTTCCTCATGCACATATTTGTTTCATCAATACATGAATGAGTTTCTTATTTCAATATCATTATTATAAAATGTGATTTAAGGTTTATTATAACTTTCTCATCTACTTCATTAAAATTTCTATAAGTGTACAAAGTTAATATCACTAAGAATGGAAACTTAAAGTTGTTCTTTTTTGCTTTCTGATCTTCAAACTGCCTGTAAATATTTTCTGTATTTTATGTTTCTTAGTCTATTTCTATTAAATAATGTGGATGATGTTTACTTATTTGATTACAATGTTTCTTTTGTGATCAATATTGTCTGCTCAGCAGAATTAATCCTATAACAGGATGGGTAGTCATATAATAAAATCTAAAAACTATCATTATGTAAAACCATCTTACATGTGTACAGTCCACACAAGTGAGAGTGGTAACATAGAAGCAACCAATTGATTTTATTAAGCCAATCAGAATAATGCCTTTTATGGGTGGTACTTCTATAATTTACTATGAGACTATCAGGCGGGTCTATTTTAAAAGGAGAGAGAAACAGAAATAATAGTAGTAAGATAAGGAATCATAATGTGCTCTTCATAACGGCATCTATACAACTATGACTCCATCTGTGAAAGGGTTTTAAATAGTTGGAGCATGAAGTTAGGTTCAAGATCAATGCAGTATTTTGTTTGATTTTTCATATGTCTGACTTCATATTCACCCCATGCATACAAGGTGCTAAGAATTCACTGAATGCCTATAGAAAAGAGAGTTTAGGCCCCATCTACATCTGATCAGTAAGTAAAAATTGACACTCAAGCAGGAGGCTGAAGAAAGAAAAGAAAAGGAACACGAATAAAATAAGTGGCTGTGGTGTTGTGGGAAGATTTATTTGGGGCTAATTAGGCAGGAATAATTAATTAGAGATGAAGATGAGGGGAGAGGATTCTAGGCTGCTTGCCTGGAAGTCTTAAGATGGGAATGATAGTCTTAGTAACCCTCCAGTTTACTTCTAGCTTTCTTCTACACAGAACCAAACTTTATCTGCTACTGATCTTCCTCTAAAACATTGCATGTTCAGAATTTTCTCCTATAACTCCTACAGGGTCTAAGATGACCTAGCTGCTTCTTCCTAAACTTCTGTCACCTTTGATTTACCAATCAACTCTCCCTCACTCTTCAAGATGCAGCTCATGTTTGAGCATTTCTTATCCAGCACAGTCAAGCCCCACTAACAAAAGATTCCTCATGAACTCCCATGGCCTTTCTAGCATCATAATGGTCAACTGGGATTTATAATCTTCACATTTGTATTTCTGTTACTTTGTTCAGGACATGACACAGAATAAATAAATGAGCCTGCTGTTGAGTTGAGTACAAGTATCCTTGTATATGGAAAAGATTGTGCCTAAAATGGTGGCTCACACCTGTATTTGCAGCACCTTAGGAGGCTAAGGAAAGATGATTGCCATGAATTCAAGGTCAGTCTATGGTGTAAGACTTAGTTTCAAAACAAAGAAATGGGAAGCCTCACACTCATAGAAAGCTTTGAAGGTAAACTGATAATAATGTTGTGTGTTTGATACAAGGAAGGAAATATTTTCAAACACATTACCATGAATTTTCTCTAGTTCAACATTTAGGAATTTTTCTGTTGAGAAAGATAGATGTAGGCTTTGGCAGTTAAAACTATGAGTAATATTCCATGGAACAGTGACAGATACTAGGTGATGGGACTGAAACTGATTGGGGATGAGAAATGGCAAACAAGGACAGAGATAGAACTTAAAATCCAGGCACCAAGCACAGTTCAATCATAGAGAAGAAGAAACCTCACAGCTTCCTCCAAATTCAAGGCTGGAGAAGCTATTAAAACACAAACTACTAGATAGGACATGACAAACCAAGTCAACCAATGGCCATAGTTAGGCTTTCTATTACTGTGAGGAAACACCATGACTGAAAGCAACTTGAGCAGGAAAAGATTTCAGCTTTTATGTTTCAATCACATTTCATCATGAAAAGAAGTCTGGACAGTAACCCTTGGAGTCAGGAAGTGAAGTGGAGGTCATGGTGGATCACTACTTATTGACTTGTTCCCCATGGCTTGCTCAGCCTGCTTTCTTATATACCCCAAGACCACAGTGATAGTACTATCCACACAATGGGCTGGGACCTTCTACATTAATCATCCATTAAGAGAATGCCCTACAGACTTGCCTACAGGCCAATCCTATGGATGCATCTCCTCTATTTAAGATTCCTTTGTTCTACATGATTTTTAACATGTGCCAAGTTGGCATAAAAACTAGCCAGCACAGAGGTATCTGAGAAACACAGATACACAGACAGCAGATGTGCAGAGCAAATATGAACACAGTTGTACCTAAAGAGGGACTATGATCAATGGGTTCTTGAATGTCCAGGAAGGGTATAAATAACAGTGACCTTACTGCTAGTCTTCATACAGAGCCCTTTCTAGAAGAGTCACTCAATTGGGTACCAAGTAGAAAAAGCTTTATGAAGGACAAGCTGGAGGAATGGATCAATGTTGAATGACTGCCAAGGAGGATGGAGTGTCTGGAGGAGACTTACTGAGTTTCAAAGTCACCTATGTGAGTCAAAAAAAGGTTATGCATAGTGCACCAGCAAAGTGTGTAGCTTATGGGCTTATTTTAGTCTCTATTAATACATTTGTGTTCTTACCCAGAAGTAACAAATATTTTTTTTTACTTTTAAATTATAAAATCTTAAAAGATTGATATAACTTCAATGACTTTATTAGAATAAATTAAAGTAACTTGGAGAAAATTAAGGGAATCCAAATCAATCTAGAGGGAAAAAAATCTATTGGCAAACTGAAGTGACTTCTTTTTCTTATTGTTTTTTGAGACAGGGTTTCTGTGTAGCTTTGACACCTCTCCTGGAACTCACTCTGTAGACCAGGCTGGCCTTGAACTCACAGAGAACTGCCTGCTTCTGCCTCTCGTGTGCTGGGATTAAAGGCATGCACCACCACCATCTGACCTGACTTGACTTTTAAAACTCTGTTCTGTTCCAATTATCAATGTGTCTGTGTTTATGCCAGTAACCTGCTTTTATTACCATATCTCTGAAGTATAACTTAAAAGAAGGGATAGTGGTTAGTACCTCCAGAAGGTATATTTTTAATTATTCCAGGCTTTTTTTTTGGCTATCCTGGATCCTTTATGCTTCCATATAAAATTTAAAATTGTTTATTTTCAATTTATGCAAACAACTGTGATGGAATTTTAATGGGAAATGCACTGAACATATAGATGACTCTTGGGTTTATGGTCATTTTTACAATAATAACCTTACTACTCTATCAATATCTTTTCATCATGTGGTTATCTTCTTTCATTTTTTTCAGTGTTTTAAAGGTTTTATTATGGAGATATAGAATCCACCAGTTCTGATTGCACCAAGAGGTAAGTGACTCTTCTCCCACCAAAAGAGACTTGCCTGTAGGACCTGTGCCCTGAGGCACAACTCAGGCCCTGTAACCCCCACCCATTGCTGGCCCCATTGCCAACAAGCAGGGAAGACTCCTGGAGGCATGCTTCCCTACCAAAACCTCCCATTGGCTCTGCAACCTACAAGACCCATGTCTTACACCAAACCCACCCATCCCCCTGTGACATCAGTGGCTTCCTGAGACACAGAATCTGCCAGCTCCAATTAGACCAAGAGCTACTACAATTGGACCCAAGTGGCCCCCTGAGACATAGACATGGAAAGCACAGATCATACCAAAAGCAGCTTGCTTAGACACAGGAAACCCTTGCATCTAGTGGAGGAAGAGATGAGTAGACACCAATGCAAAAATACATACAACAACATAAAGAGCAATATGGCATCACCAGAACCTAGCATTGTACAACAGTGAGACCTGAATATCACAACATAGAAAGTGGCATTAAAAGTAACTTTATGAAGATGATAGAGGCCTCTAAAGAGGAAATAAAAAAATCCCTTAAAGAAATTGAGCAAAAGACAAAAAAAAATGCAATAAATCAGTAAATCCCTCAAAGAAAGCCAAGAACACAAACAAGTGAAGGAAGCTGTTCAAGATATGAAAACTGAAATAGAATCAATGAAGAAGACACAAACTGAGGGAATGCTGGATGTAGAAAATATAAGTAAATGAGCAGGAACTACAGATGCAAGCATAACCAACAGAATACAAGAGATGTAAGAAAGAATCTTTAGCATGGAGATTACAATTGAGGAAAAAGATACATCAGTCAAAGAAAACACCAAAACCAAAAGGAAATCTGGGACACCATGAAAGGGCCAAACCTAAGAAATAATAGGGACAGAAGAAGGAGAAGAATACCAACTCATAGACACAGAAAATATGTGCAACAAAATTATAGAAGAAAATTTTCCCAACTTAAAGAAAGATACAAGAAGCTTATAGAACACCAAATAAACTACTAGACCCTCCAAAAAGGACCATCAACACAAAATGATTAAACCACCAAACATACAGAATAAATAAAGAATATTAAGAGCAGCAAAGGAAAAAGGTCAAGTGACTTATAAAGGCAGAGCCATCAGAATAGCACCTGACTTCTCAATGGAGACTTTGAAAGCCAGAAGGTCCTGGACAGATGTAATGCAGACACTAAGAGATCAGAGATGTCAGCCCAGACATTCCAAGACAAAACTAGACTTAAACAATGCCGATCCACAAGTCAAACCCCATAGGAAGCACTAGATAGCCTTCCTCCAACCTAAGGAAGTTAGATGCACCCACAAATAAAAAAGATAATAGATAACCCCACAGCACCAATACTAAAGAAGGGAAATATACATACACATTATCAGCAAAAGATAACAGGAATTAACAATCAATGGTCATTAATATCCCTTAGTATTAATGGACTCAATTTGCCCATAAAAAGACATGGGCTAACAGAATGGATATGAAAACATCCTTCTGCTACAAGAAACACACCTCAACATCAAAGACAGACACTACCTCACAGTAAAAGTTTTGGGAAAGACTTTCTAATCAAATGAACTTGAAAAGCAAGCTGATGTGGCTATCCTAATACGTAACAAAATAGACTTCAAACAAAAATCAATCAAAAGAGATCAGGAAGGACATTACATATTCATCACAGGAAAAATCCAAGAAATCAATTCTGAACATTTATGACCCAAATACAAGGGCACCCACATACATAAAAGAAACATTACTAAAGCTTAAATCACACATCAAACCCCACACACTACTAGTGGGAGATGTTAATACCCCAATTTCACCACTGGGCAGATCTGCCAGACAGAAACTTTATGGAGAAATAAGTGATCTAACAGATGTTATGACTCAAATGGACTTAATTGATATCTACAGTACATTCCACCCTAAAATATACATTCTTCTCAGCAAACCATAGAACCATCTCTAAAATCAACCACATCCTTGGTCACAAAGCAAATCTCAACAGATACAAAAAAAAATTGAATAACCTTCTGTATATTATTTGGACCATCATGGCTTAAAGTTAGATTTCAACAACAACAAAAATTACAGAAAGCCTATAATCTCATGGGAACCAAATAATGCTCAATTGATTCACTAATGGGTCAAGGGAAAAATAAAGAAAGAAATTAAAGACTTCCTAAAATTCAATGAAAATGAATGTACAACATACCCAAACTTATGGGACAATATGAAAGCAGTGCTAAGAGGAAAATTCATAGCACTAAATGACCACAAAAAGAAGTTGGAGAAATCTCATACTAGCAATTTAATATCACACCTAAAAACTCTAGAACAAAAAGAAGCAAACTCTCCAGGATGAATAGATGCCAGGAAATAATCAAATTGAGGTCTGAAATCAATAAAATAGAAATAAAAAGAACAATTCAAAGAATCAACTAAATGAAGCATTGGTTCTTTGAGAAAATAAACAAGATAGACAAGCCCTTATTTAAACTAACCAAAATGCAGAGAGAGAACATCCAAATTAACAAAATCAGAAATGAAAAGGGAGGCATAGAGAATCATCAGATCACACTTCAAAAACCTGTACTCTACAAAATTAGAAAATCTAAAAGAAATGAACAATTATCTAGATAGGTACCACATACCAAAATTAGATCAAAATCATGTTAACAACTTAAATAGACCAATAACCCCTAAGGAAATAGAAATAGTCTTTAAAGTCTCCCAACCAAAAACAGCCAAGGACCAGATGGTTTCAGTGCAGACTTCTACTAGAATTTCAAAGAAGAGCTAATACCAAAACTCTTCAAATTGTTCCACATAATAGAAACAGAAGAAACATTATCAAATTCTTTCTATGAGGCTGCAATTACCCTGATACTGAAACCACACAAAGATGCAACAAAGAAGGAGAATTGCAGATCAACCTCCCTCATGAACATTGATGCAAAAATACTCAATAAAATACTGTCAAACCAAATCCAAGAACACATCAAAAATTATCTACCATGACCAAGTAGGCTTCATCCTAGAGATGCAAGGATGGTTCAACACACAACAATCTGTCAATGTAACACACCATATAAACAAACTGAAAGAAAAAATCCCACATGATTATTTCATTAGATGCTGAAAAAGCCTTTGACAAAATCAAACACCCCTTCATGATAAAGGTCCTGTAGAGATCAGAAATATAAGAACATACATAAACATAATAAAGCCATTTTTTTCTGGTTTTTCAAGACAGGGTTTCTCTGTGTAGCTTTGTGCCATTTCTGGAACTCACTTGGTAGCCCAGGCTGGCCTTGAACTCACAGACATCCACCTGGCTCTGTCTCCCGAGTGCTAGGATTAAAGGTGAATAAAGGCAATTTACATCAAGCTGACAGCCAACATCAAATTAAATGGAGAGAAACTCAAAGTGATTCCACTAAAATCAGGAACAAGACAAGGTTGTCCACTCCCCCCATATCTATTCAATATAGTATTCAAAATCCTAGCTAGAGCAATAAGGCAAGAAAGGAAGATTAAGGGGATGCAAATTGGGAAGGAGGAAGTCAAACTTTCTCTATGTGCAGATGATATAATAGTCTACATAAATGACCCCAAAAATTCTACCAGGGAACTCCTACAGCTGATAAACACCTAAAGAAAAGTGGCAGGATAGAAGATTAACTGAAAAAAATCAGTAGCTCTCCTATACACAAATTATAAATAGAGAAATCAGAGAAACATCACCATTTACCAGCCATGAATAAAATACCTTGGAGTAACTCTAACTAAGCAAGTGAAAGGCCTGTATGACTAGAACTTTAAGTCCCTGAAGAAAGAAATTAAAGAAGACATAAGAAAATGGAAAGATCTCCCATGCTCATGGAAAGGTAGAACCAACATAATAAAAATGGCAATCTTACCAAAAGCAATCTACAGATTTGATGAAATCCCTATTAAAATCCCAGCACAATGCTGCACAGACTTGGAAAGAACAATATTCAACTTCATATGGAAAAACAAAAAACCCAGGATAGCTAAAACAATCCTGTACAACAAAGCAACCTCTGGAAGCATCACCATCCCTAACCTCAAACTCTACTATAGAACTATATTAATAAAAACAGATTGGTATTGGCATAAAAACTGACATGTGGGCCAATGGAATTGAATTGAAGACCCTGACATTAATCAACACACCTATAAGCACCTGATGTTTTACAAAGAAGCCAAAAATGTACCATGGAAAAAAGGAAAGCATCTTCAACAAATGGTGCTGGCATAACTGGACGTCAACATGTAGAAGATTGCAAATAGATCCATATCTGTCACTGTGAATAAAACTTAAGTCCAAGTGGATCAAAGACCTCAAATAAATTGAATTACCCTAAACCTGATAAAAGTGAAAGTAGGAAGTAGTCTTGAATGCACTGGCACAGAAGACCACTTCCTAAATATATAACACACAGACACTGAGAGCAACAATTAATAAATGGGACCTCCTGAAACTGAGAAGCTTTTGTAGGCAAATGACATGGACAGAATAGGAAAAGATCTTCACCAATCCTACATCTGACAGAGGGCTGATCTCCAAAATATATAAAGAATTCAAGAAGCTAGACATCAAAATACTAAACAACACAATTAAAAAATGGGCTACAATCTAAACAGAATTCTCAACAGAAGAATACCAAATGGCTGAGAGGCATTTAAGGAACTGCTCAACATCCTTAGTCATCAGGGAAATGCAAATAAAAATGACCTTAAGATACCATTGTATACCTGCCAGAATGGCTAAGATCAAAAGCACTAATAACCGCTTATGTTGAAGAGGATATGGAACAAGAGGAACATTCCTCCACTGCTGGTGGGAGTGCAAACTTGCATGGCCACTTTGGAAATTAGTATGGTGGTTTCTCAGAAAATTATGAATCAGTTTTCCCCAAGACCCAGCTATACCACTCTTGCAAGTATACCCTAGCAATGCTCAATCATACCTCAAGGATACATGCTCAGCTATGCTTATAGAAGCATTATTCATAATAGCCAGAACCTGGAAACAACCTAGATGCCCCCCATCCAAAGAATGGATAAAGAAAATGTGGTACATGTATACAATAGAGTACTACTCAGTTGTAAAAATAATAAAATAAAATGACATCATGAAGTTTGTAAGCAAATGGATAGAACTAGAAAATATTATCCTTACTGAGGTAATTCAGACTCAGAAGAACAAGCATGGTATATACTCACTCATAAGTGGGTACTAGATATAAATAAAAGAATAAGCAGACAAGAACCCAAAAATCCAGAGAAGCTAGCTAATAAGGAGGACCCAAAGAGGACAGATCAATGGATCATGGATCTCCCTGGGAAAAGGAAATAGAGGAGATCACCATGAGTAAACTGAGGATGCGGGGGCAATGGAGAATGGGGAATGGGTAATGAGATCATGAAGGAACAGGATGGTCAAGCTGGAGCAGGGACAGAGTTGGGAAGCAGTGAGGTACTGGGGAAGTTCCTAGGAATCCACAAGGATGACCCCAGCTTAGACTACTATCAATAGTAGAGAGGGTGCCTGAGATGGCTTAACCCAGTAATCAGATCAGTGAATACCCTAACTGTCATCATAGAGCTTTCATCCAGTAATTGGTGGAAGCAGATGCAGAAATCCATAGCCAAGCATCAGGCAAAGCACTAGGAGTCCAGTGGAAGAGAGAGAAGAGGGATTCTATGAGCAAGAGGTATCAAGACCATGATGGGGAAACCTGCAAAGGCAACCAAAACAAACTAGTGGGAACTCATGAACTTTAGACCAACAGCTGTGGAGCCTCCATGGGACTAGACTAGGTCCTCTGCATACAGGAGACAGTTGTGTCTTGATCTGCTTAAGAGGCTCCCTGGCAGTAGGATCAGGATCCATCCCTGGTGTATGAGCCCTGTGACGGGGGTGGAGGGGGTTGGACCTGCCTTTAATGAATGTACCAGGCTCTGTGGACTCCCCATGGGAGACCTTAACTTGTTGGAGGAGGGAATGGGTGGTGGATTTGGGGATGAAGGCAGGAGGGGTGGGAGGAGAGAGGTAAGGGGATCTGTAATTTGCATTAAAATAAATTTTAAAATTCTTTATTATTATTATTATATTTGTGTTTTAATTTTACAAATGAGCTATGGGTTCCCCTGCCCTCCCCCCCTGTCTCCATCCCCATCTCCCCCCCACCCCCGTCCCCTCCCCTCCATTCCCATCTCCTCCAGGGCCAAGACTCCCCTGGGGATTCATTTTAACATGGTGGATTCAGTACAAGCAGGTCCAGTCTCCTCCTTCCAGGGTGAGCAAAGTGTCCCTGTGTAAGCCCAAGGTTCCAAACAGCCAGCTCATGCACTAAGGACAGGTCCTGGTCCCACAGCCTGGATGCCTCCCAAACAGTTCAAGCTATTCAATTGTCTCATTATCCAGAGGGCCTGATCCAGCTGGGGGCTCCACAGCTGTTGGTTCATAATTCATGTGCTTTCATTCGTTTGGCTATTTGTCCCTGTGCTTTTTGCAATCTTGATCTCATAAATTCACACTCTTACAGTCCCTCCTCTTTCTCAACAGTTGGACACCTGGAGCTCCACCTGGGGCCTGGCTGCATCCACTTCCATCAGTTATTGGATGAGAGTTCCAGCATGTCTGTTAGGGTGTTCAGCCATCTGATCACCAGACTAGGTCAGATCAGGCTTTCTCTCAACTATTGCCAGCAGTCTACAGCAGATGTATCATTGTGGATTTCTGGGGACCTCTCCAGCACTCTGCCTATTCCTGTTCTCATGTGGTCTTCATTTATCATGGTCTGTTATTCGTCATTCTCCCTTTCTGTTCTTGATCCAGATGGGATCTCCTGCTCCCCTAAGCTTTCTTTCCCTCAAATCTTGCCCTTCATCTTCCCACTGTCCTCCAGGTTCATGTAGATCTCATCCATTTCTCTGTCATTGGGTGATCCCTGGGTCTTTCCTAGGGTCCAGTTTTCTAGGTAGCTTCCCTGGAGTTGTGTAGCAGTCTAGTCATCTTCATTTTACATCTAGCTGTAGCCCTCTTGGGCATATACCCAAGGTATGCTCAATCATACCACAAGGGCATTTACTCAGCTATGTTCATATCAGCATTGTTTGTAATAGCCAGAACCTGGAAACAACCTACATGTCCTTCAACTGAAGAATGGATAAAGAAAATATGGCACATATACACAATGGAGTACTTACTACTCAGCAGAGAAAAACAATGACATCATAAGGTTCGCAGGCAAATGGATGGATCTAGAAAAAGTCATCCTGAGTGAAGTAACCCAGACTCAGAAGGACAAACAAGGTATGTACTCACTCATAGGAGGATACTAGATGTAAATTTTAAAATTCTTAAATAAAAAAATGTTTTATTATATAAGTTTTTACCTTCTTGGTTAGATTTGCTCCAAGATTTTTTGAAGCTATTGTGAATGGGATTGTTTCCCTAACTTTTTTGTCCGTGTGTTTGTCATTTATATACAGGAAGGCTATAGACTTTTGTGTGTTAATTTTATGTCCTGTGACTTCAATGAAAGCTTTCATTAGCTTTGAGAGTTTTCTAGTGGAGTCTTTGGGGTACTTTATGCATACAATCACATTATATAATTATATGAATATAAAGATAGTGTGACTTTTTCCTTTCATGTCTTTCCTGTTTTTATAGCATTTGCCTCCTTTACTTGTCTTAGTCCTCCATCTAAGACTTCAAGAAACACATTTAACAGAAAGGAGAGTGGGCATAGTTGTTTTTTTCCTGATTTAATGTAAAAGTTAATCAACACCAGATCTTGGGGTTGATGAGTTCCAACTCTATTATTCTCTTTGTCTCATATACAATCTTTCTATAAGAAGGAAAAGATTGCAGAATCATTTCACAGAAACCAAAGTTTATTTCCAGTGGAAACAGGTATTTGTAAAAATTCCACCAGAAAGATCCATGGAGAATTCTGATTGGTCCAACCTGGGCTAGAAGTCTATTTGAATAAACATATCACTTTGGTCTATGGGCTAGAAGTCTATTTGAAAAAACACATCACTTTGGCAAGGATGGTATATTCTTACAAGAGAGACTCAGGAAAAGAAGGTGCATTGACTACTTTAGAAAATAGGCTATCTATTTTTCTAGGAGCAAAAATAACTACCTAGAAGTTATTTTGTAAAATAATAATATTTATAAAAATACAGAAGCATCTGACTTAATATTAGAATAATATTTGTTGATGTTCATTATTCACCAGTGTTCATAAATAGCAGAGAGATGAGTATGAGGTCCTTTTTTCAAGAATTTCGTATGTGAGTACTATATTTACATGATGTCCCCTCAACTGCTCCAGTGCTCCCCCTCTCAAATTCATAGTTTCTTAGTCTTTAGTTATATATATATATGTGTGTGTGTGTGTGTGTGTGTGTGTGTGTGTGTGTGTATGTGTGTGTGTGTGCAAGCTGATAAGTTTATTTAGTGTTTTTCATAGGTATATGTGTATTGAGGGCTGCTTGGGATTGGATCACCTATCAGGGAGCTCATTCCTGGAGCAAATTGATTCTCCCTCTGGTCACACAATAAGAAGGAATTCATGCCTTACATGATAAACAGCCCACTCCCGATAGTTGGTGATACCAAGGGCCTTAGAGAAAAACATACTACTACTACAACTTCCCTAAACCAGCATAACATCCTACCACATTCTCTACATTTATTGTTATATCCACAGATAGTTATAGCTCTTATCCTTCATCAAAGAAGCTTCTTTTTTAAGCATATGGGTCTCACTACAAAAAGGCATTACTGGTCAAAATGCAGAGAACAACTGACCTTGGGTCCCTAGAACCAGTTGATACATCTACAGCACAACTTCTACACCAAAACCTTGGGGAACATTATGCAGGAGTGGAAATATTGTAAAACCCAGAAGACTAGTGCCATCTGCTGTAAAAGTCTGTCTTTTATGTATGACAGGGAAGCTATACCCTGTGAAACTTCAATAATATGATTGCCTAAACAAGTCTGGAAAAATTAACACCAATTTACATGTCAACATGGATGAGGAAAATATCATAAACCCCCACTTATAGATGAAGAGTGGCAGACAATTAATGGTTAGGATCTTTTCTTAAAAGTGAAGACTAAACAAAGACTGGTTGAAGTCAACAGTGAGTTCAAGTCCGGACATTGCTTGATAAGCAGACATGAGATCTAGGATATACTATGATCTACTAAACCACAGAACTACTTAGAGACTATGGGAAATGTGGAATGTGGAAATATTTTTGAAACCCAGAGAATTATATGCAAGCATAAGAGAAATGACAGAATCTTACAATGTCGGGTTATAGTAGACACAACATAGATGAAATTCTAGCAGCTGAGAACCAAAATCACAGCCACCCTCCTCACAAGCCTGCAGAGAGGGCTTCTAAAGATGAAGTTGAAATGTTGACAAGACACAGCTCCATGGAGTGGTCAGACACAGAAGCAGTGGAAGTCTAGGGTGTCATTTATTTAAGGGCATTGGTCAAATGTTAAAAGGAGATTATTCATCTTAGCCTGCTGAGCTCAACTAGCCACCTGATTATCTTCAATATTTTTCATTATTCTTTTTCAACAGCCCCTATTTTGTTCTCCCTGAAAGAACTGAGGAACAAAAGAGCACCAGCAGAAGGCTTATCCAGAGCATGGGTTTGTAGTTAGTGTTTTACCACTCAGACCTCTCTTGGCCTTTACATACCACATTATATTGCTCAAAGAGATTCTATTCTACATTCCTATTCTGCAGGCCCTGTGGTAGGATCTGGAAATGTAAAAGCCAAATAACATTGTCCCTGTAAACTCCAGAGGCTAGGCAGGGAACAGCATTGTACTGTGACAAATCTAGTGACTGGGGAAGCTTAGGCCAGTGGTGGAAGAAAAGAGTGTAATCAAACCCAGTGTAATGAGGCACTCTAAGAATTCCATCTGAAGGTGATAGCCAGTAGCCAGAGTTATCAATATTAGAAGGCCATTTTATAGTAAATAATTAAATGAAACAGAATAATATGCATAGTAGTTTTTAGTATTTGTTTTACATAAAGGGTAAATAATGAGATTATAGAGTGGCAATGTGATTAGAGCTTATAGCATGTACCTTATGTTAAATGTCTTAGGAAGCCACTGAAGGTCTTAAACAAAGTGTCAGTTATTTTTTATTTTATCATAGAAAGATCTCACAGAGCCCACATGGATGATCTATTAGAGGGGAACTTGGTCATAAAAGTTAGAAAAGTAATTCAAGTGAAAGATAATGAGGTTTGGAATGAAGATAGATTAATAGGGATAAGAGAAGAGAACTAGTTAAGATGTATTTTATGGCAAAACTGGTCATATAGGTAACTGAATTCAAGGCCTGTCTGAGGGAGAAGGCAAAATCAGGGCTAGCTCTCACTAATCTCTTGACTCCTGAGATTAGATTAGAATGCCATTAAGTGAGTCAGTAGAAATGAGTTATCAGAGAGGCTTTTTTTAATTGGAGCAGGTGGTTAGTTTGTTTTTTAACATGTTTGAAATAATGTTAATGGGACAATCAAAATTAAGATGTCTGGTCAGTAGCTGCATTCACAAGTGCCGGTTTCAGTAAGACAATAAAAAGAATGTTCATCAAAAAAAAGCCAGAAGCTCATGTAATTGTTCAAGGATAACTTACAGATGGATACAAAAACATTGAGCTACACAGCCAGAAATCCAAAATTTAAAAGAAGGAAGAGAATGTAGATGAGATTAGTCTTATTAATAGAAGAATGACCAGGAAAGGGATGATGCAGAAGAAAGAAGCTTCAAGATGGAAGGACATGGTTATTATTATCAAATGTTGCTTGGTTAGCAGGTGAGGAAAAGGCTGGATAGTTAATGGCAAAACTATAATTAAAAGTAGATGAGGATGGTACATTTACAGGAGCCAGTCAGTAGCATCTCTAGTTATCTCTGTAGTCAGAGAAACTAAAGGCAAAAAATCAGATGCAAAACAGAGAGAAATGGACTTGTCAGTTTCCTATCTCCTTTGAATTAGCCTCACAAACTTCTGCCAAAGTAGTCCTTTTGGTTTGCAGAGTAAAATGTGCCTTGGTAAATGTAAAGCATAGAAGAACAGGTAAGACCAAAGGAAGACATAGAAAGGATTCCACCATCTCATGCAGGAAGAAGCCAGCCATGTTCTTACCACTTGGAAATCTCAGCTGAAGAGACCTACTTCCTGTATACCCACACCTATATGCCTTTCTGTTCTGCATCTCACTTCCTTTCTCTGCCCAGCTACATCACTTTCTGTCTGTCTGTGCAGACCTCCAGACCTCTATGGTTAGTGCTGGCATTAAAGGCATGTGTCACCATGCCTGGCTCTGTTCCCCAGTGTGGCCTTGAACTCACAGAGATCCAGTTGGAGCTCTGCCTCCCAAATGCTAGGATTAAAGGGATGTGTTACCATTGCCTGACTTCTATGTTTTATATAGTAGCTGGCTTTTTCTTTTGATCCTCAAATAAGCTTTATTTGGGGTACACAATATATTAGGGGACACAATATATCACCACAAAAGTGAAAAGTCAAAGGATAGAAGCTACATGGGGAAGGCCATGGACTTGAGGCATTTGGATAAGATGATAAGCAGAGGGTAAGGAAGGGAAGGGAAATCACTTTTGCCTTCACAAAAATCACTTGCTGAGTCCATGTTGATATTCACCATTAAGAGAACCAGTGTTCTCTGTAATTCATTACCTAGTTGGTCTGGTAATGAATACAATTTGACAAGTATTTCCTAATCTTTATGAATCAAGTACTTAGTCTAGGCCCAATATATATAACTCACTTCTGTTCATGAGGCCTTTTTGATTAGTAGACTTAAGCAGTTAGATAAGGATGACTTGGATGTGAACCTGGCTTCATCATTGACTAAGCACAGTGTAGTTTTAACTCTTTATGCCTCTGTTTCCTCATAATAATATAACTGTTTCTCCTAAAGTTCATGGGAAAGCTATGCAGTGTCAATCACTAGTGCTGTGTCCTAGAAATTAGACTATAGTTTAAACAGTTCTATTCTAGATTCAAATGAATGATTTCTCTATAATGTTAAGGAAACTCAAACTATCTGTCTTCCCAAATCTTGGCTCTAGCCTTCTTCCTTTTTCTTTTTTTCCTAATTTTTGGCATACTACACAGCACATTGTGTCAATTTCCTTATCTAAACAACAAAAACAGTAACATGAACAAGAGAAGGTGACTGGGAGGCAAACAAGGTCCTACTTGCAAATATTCCTGTCTCACAGAAGAGGTGTAATAACTCCCTGTCTTTTCTGTTAGGGATCAGCTTACAGTAACCACCACCATCCCCATATGTTCTGGGTAGGAGTATAAGCCCAACAACAAGAAAAAACACAAAGGAAATTTTTTGGTCAAGTACCTCACTGAAATAAAAAACCACAATGAAGACTGGCTTCAAATTTTTCATTAAAACCCAGTGAATAGATTAGTTATGATTTATCCAGGCACAGATTTGATAAAATGTTTACAAATTGTGAACACCATTTTCCTCTGCAATGATCATAAACTCCAGCTGTGAATATGTCAATCTTACATCTTTTCATGTCACTAAGTAGTGATGAATTGCACCGACTGTGATGGTTCACCTTGGTACAGACTTTAGATTCCATTGCAAGTTACTTTTGAAGTCCCAAAGAGAGTGTATGTCTAACCTGAAAAGTCTCCAGCTTGAAGTCGACTTTGAATTAATCTATCTGCCCTTCAGATAAACTCACTTTCCCCCAGTAAAGTCTCACAGTCTGCAAGCATCCACCTACAAACACTTTAAATTTCCTCATCTAGGCAGCTGATTTCTCACTGGTAAAGTGTAGAATTTAGTTGATGAGAGATCCTTCAGAAAGAGATTGTATAATGTGAAGGATTTGGGGTATATTATTATATTCAAGGCAGATTTGCATTCTTAAAATACAAGCCTCTTGAGGGTTGTGAGTATTGTTTTCTTAAGGAAGAGAAGAAGATGGCATAGGTGACTCCCTCTCCAGTTGCCATGGCAATGCATTATGAACTCAGTCCTTAGCATACATGATGGAAAAAGCTGAAAACAGACTGCAGTATTTCTGAGACTGTGGTAACTGCACTGAGGCAGCCAAAAGAGTACAGGCTTGGTGCACAGATGCTTCATTTCAACATCAATGATATATTTTATTACTTAGAATGAAAAATATATTGTGTTCTCTTAACCTTGTTTTCTCCATTTGTAAAATGGCATTGATAATAATTATCTCACTGAGGGATTGAATTCAGGATGGTAAACATTGTGAATCACAAACAGAAAGCATTTCCTTTTTGCTTCTAACACCCTCAATATAGGATTCCATGAATAGCCATTACAAGAATGAGTCCTTCTACTCCATATGAAAAGAAATGTCTAATATCGAGGATTTCTAAGCAGTGGAACAAACTGCTTCTCAGGATGGTGAACTTGCCGATCCAGTCATTGTCAGAGATATTGACAGATATTGACAGAAAACCTGTAATAATCATTTTAAAAATGGAGAAATAGAAAGTTGGACTAGACACCATTTAAATTCAAAGATTTAAAGATCCTACAAAAGTCGGGCTTGAGAGATGGCTCAGCCATTAAAGGCTAGGCTCACAACCAAAAATATAAAGATCCTACAAAAGTCATCTCACTTTAAAATGCCTTGCAGGTTAAGCTAGATGCTCTTGAAGATATCACAGTTATTCACAGGAGTTCATGTACTCAAATGCCCCTATAACCCAGAGGAAAAGGGCAAGTCTTAAATAAAATCTTGATCATAGGAAGGAAGTTCACCTGATATTGAACCTCAAGAGCATCCAAACTTTAAACACTATTGAATGGCTCTCATGCATTGCATGATGCCATAACTGTCAGCTAAAAAATAGCATATTCAGCCAAATAGTCCTTCATCTATTTGACCCAGCAACTAGTTTAAGTGATAATTCTCTGAGATGATGTGCCCTATTGTGCTGTTAATTAGATGGAGGGAGACTGATCTTCAAAGCCTCCAGAATGACCAAGAGCAGAAACTTGGCCTCATGACATAACTGTGGGCTTTGGGTTTCAATTTAATGCTCTATAACAGTGGTTCTCAACCTTCCTAATGCTGCAACCATTTAATATAATTCCTCATGTTGTGGTGACCTCCAAAAATAAAGTTATTTCTATTGCTACCTCTTCATAACTATAATTTTGCTACTGTTATGAATCATATCAGATATACAACCCCTGTGAAAAGGTCATTGAGCTGCAAAGGGAGTTACAACTCACAGGTTGAGAGCTGCTGTTCTATAATAACAGTTTCTAGCATCAAAATGGGAGGAAATCAAATTCCCTTTAAACATCTTGTAGAAATACACCAATGATTAAGACCCAATTTTCTTAAATCACTGCAGTTCTAAGTAAATGAAAGAACCAAAGGCAAATGAAATAGAACCTGAGCCCTGTCACTCCAGAATGTCTGGAGCAGGCACAGTTTGAGTTAAGATTTCTTTAAAGTCCTTGTTTTTGTGGGTTTATTTCCTAGTAGGATATATGACTGAGAAAGAAACAGAAAGGAGAGCTATTTCTTCTCTAGAGGGAATGCTCTGCTGTGAATTCTGTATGGGAAACCAAATCTTGATGTCATATTTCTGATGCAATTATGCCCAACAGACCAGAAATGCTTTTGCAAGAAGAGACACCAGAAAGTAAGGTGAGCTCCAGTGGACTGGACTAGGCATACTTTCTGTATTGGGAAAAGAAGCTCAAAATACCTGACCAAACCTCTGCTTTCCAATGACTCCAATTCACCACTGTTCACTCTAGTTGATCAATATTTAGTGTACTAAATCAGTGGCTATCTCTGAATTGTCTTGGGGCATTTTTTCTTGGTGCAAATAATTTCTGGACAATTTCTAGTATTTTCTCTTTTGGAATTGCAGTTGTTCATAGCAGCTGAGGAGGATCTTTCCCTGGATAGGGAATTGAATATTTGCACTAATGACCCAGGATCTTCTGGGCTTCTAAGGAACTGGCACCAATTTGATATCAGTTTCTCCATATATACCTATATATACCAAACTTTGGGCATCTGGTAATCCTAATCTCTCTCTTTCCTCTTCATCCCTTGAAGTAGTGGCTACTTCCTATTTTAAGTGGTCTCAAATGAAAGATACTTGTCTATACCTTTCTGGCTAGGTTAACTCCTTGAGAACAAAGATCTTTATTAAGTACCCAAACAATGTTTTCTGAATGCATCCCTGGTTGGAGGAAACTATCCTGCCTCTCATCACCACTGACCACTGCTTCCTAACCTTGGCTCTGTCTTCTTAAAGAGTGGCAGATGCTAACCTAATTGTTTACATCCAGGACATTGGCTTTGTATCCCTCTCAAGGCATCCAGGGCATCCCCTCTTCTATACTTCACATCTGCACTGTGATGTGCTGGGTTGTTTTTGAAATCTAGACTTTCCATGACTTTTTAATAAATTGAAGTCTTTATTCAAAGAAAAACAGAGTCCTTACCTGAAGATATAGGGCTAAGCTCAGTTTCTCAATATAATTTTTAGAACATATCTAGATATTGGTGTTACTGAATCAGATTTTGTCAAGCATTTCTATTGATTTTTACTTGTCTTTCTCCCTTAGAGAACTGGTGGATATAATTTCATGTCATGTGTTGGCAAAATATACCAAAATGTAATTGCTTAAAATAGCTACCACATATTCAATGAGCTGGAAATATGGAAAGGTCTCAGCTGGGATGAATCATTGCTGCTAAAGAGATGTCAGCCAGGCTCATTGATGTGTTTGGATTTTATGATTAGATCATAGCTGTTTCTTATCATGATACTAGTCTGAACTAAAACTGATAGCTAAGTCCTAAGAAGAAACTAGCAAAACCAGGAAACAAGTACTAATGCACAAATAGTTTCCCAGCTATGCTACTAGCTCTGGGTTTAAAACATGCCATGTCACATGATCAAGTTTCTTCTGTGGAGAAAGTGGCAAGGCTTATAAAACGTCATGATCTGAGGGCTTGTTTGTTTCTCAAGTTTTTTTTTTCCAGTCTCTCTAGTTCTTCACCCTGAACAAATCTCCCCACAGCATTTTATCTTCTTAACCCTGGTTCTATTTTATGATTTATAGCCATGGAAATATTTGTGTTCTTTTTCTTATACCTTTGGTCTATATGCACGATGTTTTCAGCCTTGTTTACATCCCTCTGTTTCTCTTGTCCTCTCTAACTTTCCTGAGAGATCTCTAAAACATAAGAAATAAGTCTACTTGTCTTTTACATCAAATTTGGGTTAGAATGGCAACATGGGCATTGAGGAAGTCTCTTAAGCTTCTAGAACTCTTGTCCTTTTTTTCATTTTTCTTGATTAAGAAATTTTCTACTCACTCCAATGTTATCCACAGAGCCCCCCTCCTCACTCCTCCCACCCCCGGTCCTCTTTCCCAAGCCACCCTGCATCCCCACATCCCCCAAATAGAGGTCTCCCATGGGGAGACAGCAGAGCCCAGCACACTGAGCCTAGGCAGATCCAAGCCCCTTCCCACCGCACCAAGGCTGTGCCAAGTGTCACATCACAGGCATCAGATTCTAGAATACTGCCCATAGACCAGGGACAGATCCCGATCCCCCTGCCTGGGTGCCCCCCAAACAGTTCAAGCCAAACAACCATCTTCCATATCCAGAGGGCCTAGTCCAGTCCTATGGGGGCTACACAGCCACCAGTCCACAGTTCATGGGCTTCCACTAGTATGGCTGGTCATCTCTGCATTTCCTCCCATCATAATCTTGACATCCCCTGCCTGCAGTATCTCTCCTCTCTCTCATCAATTGGATTCTCAAAGATCAGCCTGATGCCTGGCCATAGACCTCTGTATCTGCCTCCATCTGTCACAGGACAAAGGATCCATGATGACAATTAGGTTATTTGCTAGGCTGGTCACCAGAGTAGACTTGTCCAGGCACCCTCTGGACCACTGTCAGCAGACCAAGGTGGGATCAACCTTGTGGATTACTGAGAGCTTCCCCAGCACCCCACCTCTTCCTATTCCCATGATGTCCTCATCTATCATGGTGTCTTCCTCCCTGCCCTCCCACTCTTTCCCTGTTCCAGCTTGACTCCCATTTCCCTATGTTCTCATCCCCCACTCGTCTCCCTCTGCCACCCCCCACACCCAGTCCACTCATGTAGATCTCATCCACTTCTCCTTCACAGTATCATCCAGGTGTCCCTCCTAGGGTCTTTCCCTGTTAACTAGCCTCTCTGGAGTTGTAGGTTGCAGTCTGGCCATCCCTTCCCTCCCATTTAATATCCACTCATGAGTGGGTACAAAGAAGCCAAAACTGTACCATGGAAAAAAAGAAAGCAACTTCAACAAATGGCATAACTGGATGTCAACATGCAGAAGATTGCAAATAGATCCATATCTTTTGCCATGCACAAAACTCCAGTCCAAGTGGATCAAAGAACTCAACATAATTCCAGTTACACTGAACTTGGTAGAGGAGAAAGTAGGAAGTAGTCTGGAATGAATTGGCACAGGAGACCACTTCCTAAATATAACACCAGTAGCATAGACACTGAGAGTGACAATTAATAAATGGGACCTCCTGAAACTGAGAAGCTTTTGTAGAGCAAAGGACATGGTCAATAAGACCAAGCAACATCCTGCAGAATGGGAAAAGATCTTCACCAACTCCACATCTGACAGAGGGCTGATATCCAAAATATGTAAAGAACTCAAAAAGCTAGATTTCAAAATACTGAACAATCCAATTAAAAAATGGGCCACAGAGCTTAACAGATAATTCTCAATAGAAGAATCTCAAATGGCTGAAAGACATTTAAGGAATTGCTCAACATCCATAGTCATCAGGGAAATGCAAATCAAAAAAACTCTGAGATACCATCTTACACCTGTCAGAATGGGTATGATCAAAAACACTGAAGACAGCTTATGTTGGAGAGGATGTGGAACAAGGGGAACACTCCTCCATTGTTGGTAGGAATGCAAACTTCTACAACCACTCTGGAAATCAGTATGGTGGTTTCTCAGAAAATTGGTAATAAGTCTTCCTCAAGACTCAGTTATACCACTCTTGGGCATATACTCAAGGAATGCTCAATCTTACCATAAGTACGCATGTTCAACAATGTTCATATCAACATTATTCATAATAGCAAGAACCTGGAAACAACCTGGATGCCCCTCAACTGAAGAATGGATAAAGAAAATGTGGCACATATACACACTGGAGTACTACTCAGCAGTAAAAAACAATGATATCATGAAATTTGCAGGCAAATGGATGGATCTAGAAAATATCATCTTGAGTGAGGTAACCCAGACTCAGATGAACTCTCATCCTTAAAATTCAGTTTATCTACCAGCTGTCATTATGCTAACATTCTCCTGAGTGATAATGGGATGAAGAAATATAGTTACCAGGTACCAACTTCTGGACTCTGATCTTAAGATTGGCCCAGTGTTTTGTGACCAAGGTGGGTTCTGTTGAAGTATGGATTTTCATGTGTTCTATGGATCCTATGCTGATATTTGGACTATTTGGGAAGTGTGTATGACTGGGGAGGTGTTCCTTCTGATCAAAAGTGAGATATTCTCCAAATCCTTAATATCAGATAGTATGTAAATTAGCTGTTAAAGCACTAATATTTTTTATCTCATAGCTATTGCATATTTATAGACACCACTGGAGCAAAGGTGGAGACATCTTTGAAATGAAAGTATCACACTAACACAAT